>NW_028270185.1:27179643-27849643 GCF_037043375.1 Chiloscyllium plagiosum
GTGGGAGGGGTGGGGGGTGGCGAGGGAAGGCCATAGCAAATATTGAAGCACTTCTGATTGTGCTGGGTATCCAATCTGGGCTATGGTGGTGGTATTCACTGCTGAATACTTGTAGTTCAGATTGTCAGGATATTCTGAAGGAAGAACTCAATATCTCGTCATTTGTTTCTTCATATTGCAGAGGCCATGCATTTCTGGACACTGCAGTGTGTTTCAATGGCCCATGCTTTTAGTTCCTACAGTGCAGATGTACAATTCTAGAGGGGATCTGAGCTGTGGAGGCTCCAAAACTGAATGCAGAAATTTCGCAGTCAATATCTGCATGAGGTGTCACCCCTTCTTTATTTTACAGATCCAAGTGTTTTTGTGTGGATGGTGGTGTAAAGGGAATCTCCAGCCATTCGAAGTCACCTCATATTGGATGAAATCGCCACTGCTGATTCCAATAAAACCTCCAGTACATGACCGTGTTTCTGGGATTGATCCGCTGCTCATGGTAAAGAATCGTAGAATTGTGGGAGGCCACTTTACCCACCTTTTCTGTACTGGCTACCTAATGAGCTCCCCTGCACGTCCCATTATCCATCTGTATCTCTGTAGCAATCCAATTTCATCACTTTCACAAATATATTCTGCACCTTTTTGAGAGCTCCAATGGAATCCACTTCCGTCACTCTCCCAGGCAGGACATTCCAATTCCTATCAACTCTTTGGGTAAAGAACTTTCTCCTAATGTTACTACCATCTCTCTTGCTGATAATCCTGAAGATGTAATCCCTAGTTATTTACACAGCAATGATTGAAATATCATTGTTTATCCTGTCAAAATTGTTCAGAATTATGAACTCCTCTGTAAGGTCATCTCTTAATCTTCTCTAACACAAAGAATAAACCTAATCCCTCTCAATTTTCCTTTTATCTGAAATCCATCATTCAGAGGTTTATTGTTGTAAATGTTCTTCCCTGTCATTTTGTAAGTGCATTTGATTCATTTTTCAGAAGCTTTGATGTTGTGGTTATAATTCTTTATCTTGATGTGGCATGGAACAACAATTATCATTGTGTGAAAACCATTCCTTACAGTTTCTACTCAACCAATGAATATTTGATCAGTAACTTCAAGTCTCTATTGTTTCCTTTATCTCCTTAACAGTTAGTCTAGTGGTGATTATATTCCTGTGTCGGGACAAGTGTGGTCTTTCTAAATGCAGCACTTGCTATCTGGTAGCCATGGCAGTGTCTGACCTACTGTTCATTTTCTTTGAAATCATAATTAGTTGGTTTCGCTACTATTATTATCCACAATGTTTCCTGGCCATCGTTCCTGTTTGCCGTGTTACCAATGTCCTGAACTTCATAGCAACTGATTGTTCTGTCTGGTTCACTGTCGCTTTTTCTTTTGATCGATTTGTCGCCATTTGTTTTCATCAGATGAAAGCTATGTATTGCACAGAGAAAACTGCAACGAGAGTTCTAGCAACAATGTGCATTTTTTTTTCTTTGAAGAACATTCCCAACTATTTTTGATATGAACCTCTAACAATCATCAACAATGTTCCATGGTATTGTTATTCCAGCTACAGTTATTATAACGACCCTCGGTGGGCAAGTTTTAAATACTTTGAATATTTTTTAATACCATTGTTCCCATTCACTTTTATTCTTTTTATTAACATGCTGACTGTCAGACATATCCTTGAGGCCATTAAAGTACGTAAGGAACTGAGGGGTGAAAGAAAAACAGAGAATGAACCAGAGGTAGACAACAGACGCAATTCTGTCTTTTTACTCTTTGCGATATCCGCCAGTTTTATCCTTCTCTGGTCGGTGTATGTTACATATGCATTTAATGCTGGCTTTTCCTTGAACTGGGATGATTTTTATCTCTTTGAACAATTTTCATATATGCTGCGGAGCTTAAGCTGCTGCACAAATGCATGTATTTATGTGATGATGCAGAAAAAATTCAGAGAGCAATTAAAGTATGTCATGAATTATCCAGTGATAAAAATAATTCAATTGATGAATGAATCCAAGTAACTGACAACCGATAATGGAGCAAGGAGTCAACGTGAGGAAGGGACCGAAAAGAGGAAAAGGATAGGCAACATGATAACACTCCTTTTCGAATGGGCAAGGGAATAACCCTAAGATGCAACAAGAAAAAGACTGAGTGCAAAGTAAAGTGCTGTTAGCAATGAGCAACAGTTCGAAGAAAGTTGAACAAAAAAAAAAACCAAAAGAGAAATTAGATGAGCCTGAGAAAAGAAATTCATTCCAAATAATTTCTTCTCAGACAGTGAACCAATGCCAAACAAAAATCTGAAGGAAAGTCTCATCATTCACTGCATGCCGATGTGGGAACAGCAACGATAGGCTCCTGTGAACTCCTGCTCATGGAATTCTCCGATACACACGTCTGGACACAATTTAAAATTGAGAAGTTTCCTATTTTAAAGATTAAATAACATACTGTGAAAGAAATCTGTGTACTTTGGTTATAAGCGTTTTTTCAGCAAGACTGTGTGTTTCCATTCAGTTCTCCCGGCATGATGCTGATATCACTTCCCTTTGTCATTCATTTCTTTCCACGAATCGGTTCCAATCAGAAAGCGTAGTGACAGATGAGATCCCATGCTCAAGAATGGGGTCGGATATCGTAGACGAGCCAACATCCTCAGTGCTTTCATGGAAATGTTTTGTGGCTCTCAGTGAGCTCGATGGAGTCAATGAGAACTTCTCTGATTTCTGTTTGCATGTGACTTCCGAATTGAGCCTGAGATCAATTCAAACACATGTCCGCATCGTCACCAAGAGTCATTGTTTCCATCTGTGAAATGGCCCCTATATCCATCGCTGCCTCAGCTCTTATTTGGTAAATCAATCATTCATTCCATTGTGACCTCGGGACCCTCATATCCAGCACCATTTCGCTCTGAAAGCAGATTATTAACTCCACACATTTGATTTATCCAGATTTCTTCCTCTATTCTGATTTGCTTTCACAACAAATCCTATTTCCTCCTCATCCAGTTAACGTAATAACCGACACAGGCATACTGTCCTCCAAATTATCGATGTTGAATTCTCAACTGTCTTGCTTGGATTGGTGTGACTCATGTTATAAACTCAATCTGAAAGTGTTAGATATTCAGCTGTGATATAAATGTTACCAGCTGGTGAAATGTTAGACGAAATTACCGATTTCATCGAATTAAGTCAAATGAAATGGAAGGTAAGCATTCCAGAAACAAAAGTACATTTGACAATTGGGAACAATCCTGTTACTGAACTGTCTCAACGTCTGGACTTCATCTCTACTCCTTCCGATTAAAGAGCTCCTTTTTAAAATGCTCCTTAAAATCTTCCTTATGCACAAGTTATTGTCATCTGACCTAGTATCACATGCTATGGATCAACATTAACTCTATTTAGTTTGGCATGATAAAAGTATGTTTCAGTATGTTTATGTAGTGATAGAGTTGTACAGAATGGAAATAGCCCCTTCAGTGTGACTCATCTATGCCAATCAGATATCTAACATTAATCTTGTCCCATATGCTAGCACTTGGCACTTATCCCTCTAAAATTGTCCTGTTTTTACCTTTCCGGAAGCTTTTTAAATATTGTAATTGTACCAACTCCACCACTTGCTCTGACATTTAATTCCAAACTTGCACCATTCTGTGTGTGAAAAAGTTGCCCCTTTGTTCCCTTTTAAATATTTTCCCCCTCACTTTAAACTTATGTCCTCTAGTTTAAGACTCTCCTATTGAAAATGTTCACTATTCACCCTGTCCATGTCCCTCATGATCTTATAAACCTCCATACAGTCACAACTCAGCTTCCAACACTCCAGGCAAAATCAGCTCAGCCTATTCAGCCTCTCCCTACAGCTCAAACTGTCCAACTGTGGCAAATTCTTCATCCAAATTTTCTGAACACTTTCAAGTCACACAACATCATTTCTATAGCAGGGAGACCAGAATTAGAGTCATGGAGACATAGATGTACAGCATGGAAACAGACCGTTTGTCCAACCCATCCAGGCCGTCCGCATGTCCCGACCCAATCTTGTCCCACCTGCCCGCACCTGGCCCATATCCTTCCAAACCCTTCCTATTCATATACCCATCCAAATGCCTCTTAAATGTGGCAATTGTACCAGACTCCACCACTTCCTCTGGCAGCTCATTCCATACACGTACCACCCTCTGTGTGAAAAAGTTGCCCCCAGGTCTCTTTTATATCTTTCCCTCTCACCAATTGATCAACATTAACTCTATTGAATTTGGCATGATAAAGGTCCTTTTAAGTGTGTTTATGAGGTGGTAAAGTTGTATAGAATGGAAATAGCCCTTTCAGTATGACTCATCCATGTCAATCAGATATCTTCTATTAACCTAATCCCATATGCCAGCATTTCGCACTTATCTCTCTGAAATTGTCCTGTTCATGTACCTTTCTGGATGCTTTATAAATATTGTAATTGCACCTACTCCGCCACTTGCTCTGGCATTTCATTCCAAACTTGCATCACCCTCAGGGTGCAAAAGTTGCCCCTTTGTTCTCTTTTAAGTTTAAGGTGAGGGAAAAAATATTTATGTCCTCTAGTTTTAGAATCCCCTGCGCTGGATGAAGACTTACACGATTTATCCAATCCATGTCCCTCATGATTTTATAAACTTTCATACAGTCACAACTCAGACACTCCAGCGAAACTTAGCCCAGCCCATTCAGCTTCTCCCTATAGCTTAAACTATCCAAACGTGGACATTCCTTATCAATATTTTCTGAACACTTTCAAGTCACACATCTTTTCCATAGCAGGGAGACCAGAATTGAATACATTTGTCATTAACTATCAAGCAGCACCTGCTTATCAATAACCTGCTCAGTGACATTCTGTTTGGGTGCTGCTGGAGCCATTGAGCTCCTGAACTCATTACAGCCTTGGTTCAAACATGGACAAAATAACTCAATTCCAGAGGAACATCAAGGCTGCTTTCGACCGAGTGTAACATCAAGGATCCCGAGCAAAACTGGAATCAGTGGCTATCAGAGGGCAATCTCCCCAGTAGTCAGAGTCATACCTGACACATGGGAAAATGGTAATGTTAGTTGGAGGTCAGTCAACTCAGCTCCAGGCTATCCCTGCAGAAATTCCTAGACCCAAACACCTTCAGCTGCTTCATCAATGACCTTCCCTCCATCATAAGGTGAGGAATAGGTATGTTCACCAATGATTGTGCAATGTTCAACACTATTTACGATTCCTCAGACACAGACGTTCCATATCGTATTAAAAAGCTTACCTTGTGAATCTGCAGTCACCATTTTTGCAGCGAAGACCAGGGGCTGCTGGGCATTAAATAAATTCTGTAAAAATTTACCTCATGAACTGGTAGAGTTCATGCTGAACAGGAGGAAAATGGGATGGCTCAATAAGTGAGATTATACATTTGGGTGGTTGCTTAACTAGAAACATAGAGTCATATTCAGAGATGGACAGCATGGAAACAGACCCTTCGGTCCAACTCATCCATGCAGACCAGATATCCCAATCCAATCTCGTCCCACTGACCAGCACCCGGCCCATGTCCCTCCAAAACCTTCCTATTCATATACCCATCCAAATGCCTCTTAAATGTTGCAATTGTACCAGCCTCCACCACTTCCTTTGGCAGCTCATTCCATACACGTACCATCACCTGCGCAAAAACGTTGTCCCTTAGGGCTCTTTTATATCTTTGCCCCTCTCACCCTAAAACTATGCCCTCTAGGTCTGGACTCCCCGACCCCAGGGAAAAGACTTTGCCTATTTATCTTATCCGTGCCCCTCATAATTTTGTAAACCTCTATAAGGTCACCCCTCAGCCTCCGATGCTCCAGTGAAAACATCTCCAGCCTGTTCAGCCTCTCCCTATAGCTCAAATCCTCCAACCCTGGCACCATCCTTGTAAATCTTTTCTGAACTCTTTCAAGTTTCACAACATCTTTCCAATAGAAGGAGTCCAGAATTGCATGCAATATTCCAACAGTGGCCTAACTAATATCCTGTACAGCCGCAACATGATGTCCTAACTCCAGTACTTGTCTCCCATCCTCCTTCTCCTCCTCAAAACAGAAAAAGTTTTGTGTACCGATTTGGTAAGGTTATTAGTTTTATTTTTCAATAGTCTCTTTGGGAATTTAGAATGATGGGAATGGAGTTCAGGGCAGCTGAATGCTCCCCCTCCAGAATGTGAGAGATAAGGATCACCATGAGTATCCCTGCTGACTGCATCTACAGGAAGTGCACCCAACTCCAGCTTTTTGCATACCGCGTTAGATTAGATGACATACAGTGTGGAAACAGGCCCTTCAGCCCAACAAGTCCACACCGACCCACCAAAGCGCACCCACCCAGACCCATTCCCCTACACCTAACACTACGGGCAATTTAGCATGGCCAATTCACCTAACCTGCACATTTTTGGACTGTGGGAGGAAATCGGAGCACCCGGAGGAAACCCACACAGACATGAAGAGGATGTGCAAACTCCACAGTCAGTCACTTGAGGCAGGAATTGAACCCAGGTCTATGGCGCTGTGAGGCAGCAGTGCTAACCACTGTGCCACCGTGCCACCCACAGAACCTGACCATGATATTTGCATGATAACATGGCTTTTACCGATTAATATTTGGAATCATTTTACTATGTGTGAAGTATCTCAGATTAGATTACTAACTGTGTGGAAACAACAAGTCCACACCAACTCACAAGCCATCCATACCACGACATTTACCCCTTCACCTAACACTACGGCCATTTCACCTGACCTGCACATCTTTGGACTGTGGGAGTAAACCACTGTGCTACCGTGCCGCCCAGTTAAGGAACTGAAGCTTGAGCTAGATGAAATTCAGATCATTTGGGAGGCTGAGGGGGTTATTGAGAGGAGTTACAGGGGAGGTAGTCACATCTCAGATACAGGAAAAAGGTAGATGGGTTACAGTCAGGGAATGGAAAGGGAAAAGGTAGACAGTGAAGTGATCCCTGTGGTTGGTTCCTTCAATAACAAGTATACTGTTTTGGATACTGTTGAGGGGGAATGAATTAGCACATGTAAGCCATGGGGCACAGGTCTCTGGCACAGAGTCTGTCCCTGTTGCTCAGAAATGAACGGAGAAGAGGAGCAGAACATTAATCATTGGGGACTCCATCGTTAGGGGGAGGAGATAGGATGTTCTGTGGGAATGAGAGAGACTCATGTTTGATGTGTTGCCTCCCAGGTGCCAGAGTTCGTGATGTACAGTATCATGGTTTTGGGATCCTAAACAGGGGCGTGGATGTGCAGCAGCTCCAAGTCATGGCACATGTAGGCACCAACAACATTAGTGAGAAACAGAATGGGATGTAAGGGAGAAATTCGAGAAGCTAGTGTGGAAGCTGAGAGCTAGAACAAACAGAGTTGTTATCTCTGGTTTGTTACTCGTGCTGAAATTGAGTTGCTGGAAAAGCGCAGCAGGTCAGGCAGCATCCAAGGAGCAGGAGAATTGACATTTCGGGCATGAGCCTCATTCAGGAATGAGGAAAGTGTGCCAAGCAGGCTAAGATAAAAGGAAGGGAGGAGGAACTTGGGGGAGGGGCGTTGGAAATGCAATAGGTGGAAGGAGCTTAAGGTGAGGGTGATAAGGTGAGGGTGATAGGCTGGAGTGGGGGTGGGGGCGTAGAAGGGCATGTGCCCGAAACGTCGAATCTTCTGTTCCCTAGATGCTGCCTGACCTGCTGTGCTGTTCCAGCAATAAAGTTTCAGCGTGGGGGCGGAGAGGTCAGGAAGAAGATTGCAGGTTAGGAAGGTGGTGCTGAGTTTGAGGGTTGGGACTGAGACAAGGTGGGGGGAGGGGAAAGGAGGAAACTGGAGAAATCTGAGTTCATCCCTTGTGGTTGGAGGGTTCCTAGGTGGAAGATGAGGTGCTCTTCCTCCAGCCGTTGTGTTGCTATGGTCTGGTGATGGAGGAGTCCAAGAACCTGCATGTCCTTGGTGGAGTGGGAGGGGGAGTTGAAGTGTTGAGCCACAGGGTGGTTGGGTTGGTTTGTCCGGGTGTCCCAGAGGTGTTCTCTTAAACGTTCCTCAAGTAGACGGCCTGTGTCCCCAATATAGAGGAGGCCACATCGGGTGCAGCGGATGCAGTAAATGATGTATGTGGAGGTGCAGGTGAATTTGTGGTGGATATGGAAGGATGCCTTGGGGCCTTGGAGGGAAGTAAGGGGGGAGGTGTGGGCGCAGGTTTTGCATTTCTTGCGGTTGCAGGGGAAGGTCCCGGGAGTGGAGGTTGGGTTGGTGGGGGGTGTGGATCTACGAGGGAGTGGTCTTTTCGGAACGCTAATGGGGGAGGGGAGGGAAATATATCCCTGGTGGTGGGGTCTGTTTGGAGGTGGTGGAAATGACAACGGATGATATGTATATGGAGGTTGGTGGGGTGGTAGGTGGGGTTCTGTCCTGGTGGCGATTGGAGGGGCGGGGCTCAAGGGCGGAGGAGATGCAGTGGAGAGCATTGTCGATCACATCTGGGGGGAAATTGCAGTCCTTGAAGAAGGAGGCCATCTGGGTTGTTCGGTATTTGAACTGGTCCTCCTGGGAGCAGATGCAGCGGAGACGAAGGAATTGGGAATATGGGATGGTCTGAACGTAGTCCAGAGTCCGTGCGGGGTGAATCGGTTCCGTAGGCAGGTGCTGAGGAAGGAGATGTGGCTGTGGTAGCGAGTCTGTTTGAGAACGTGGCTGAAGAGCTTCTGGGCAGAGGAGATGACCTGACGGTCTGAACGTAGTCTGGAGTCCGTGCGGGGTCAGTAAACCTTTGTTACTCATGCCACATGTTTGCAAGGCGAGGAATAGGGAGAGAGAGAGGAGTTGAACACATGGCGACAGGGATGGTGCAGGAGGGAGGGATTCAAATATCTGAATAATTGGGGCTCATTCTGGGGTAGGTGGGACCTCTACAAACAGAATGGTCTACACCTGAACCAGGACAGTAACAATATCCAAGGGTTTTTTTGTTAATGCTCTTTGGCAGGATTTAAATGAATTCATCAGGGGAATGGGAACTAGAATTGTAGCTCCAGTGTCCAGAAGGTTGAGAGTAGTGAGGTCATAAATAAGGTTTCAGGAGTGTAGCGGCAGGCAGGAAGGCGCTTTGAAGTGTGTCTACTTCAACACCAGGATCATCCAGAAAGAGGTGGGTGAACTTGCAGCATGGATTGGTACCTGGGACTTTGATTTTGTGGCTATTTTGGAGACATGGATGGAGTAGGGACAGAAATGGTTGTTGCAGATTTTGGGGTTTAGATATTTCAGTAAGAACAGGGAAGGTTATAAACGAGAGGGAGGCATGGCATTTTTAGTCAAGGGCAGTATTACAGTGGCAGAAAGGACGTTTGATGAGGACTCATCTACTAAGGTAGTATGGACTGAGGTTAGTTACAGGGAAGAAGAGGTCATCCTGTTGGGTGTTTTCTGTATGCCTCCAAATATTTACAGAGATGTAGAGGAAAGGATTGCAAAGATGATTCTGGATAGGAGTGAAAGTCACAGGGTATTTGTTAAGGGGTCTTTAACATTCTGACTATTGCTTCAAAATGCTGTAGTTTGAGAAACTTCGATGGATCAGTTTTGTGCAATGTGTGCAGGAGGGTTTCCTGACACAGTATGTAAACAGGCCAACAAAGAGGCGATGCCACATTGCATTTGGTACTGGGTAATGAACCAAGCCAGGTGTTAGTTTTGGAGGGAGGTGAGCACTTTGGTGATAGTGACCGCAATTTGGTTATGTTTACATTAGCGATAGATAGGGACAGGTATACACCACAGGGAAAGAGTTACAACTGGGGCAAAGGTTTTTATGATGCGATTAGGCAACAGTTAGAATCCATAGATGGGAAAGGAAATTGAGGGGATGAGCACAATTGAAAGTTGAGCTTGTTCAAGGGAGAACTACTGCGTGTCCTTGATAAGTATGTACCTGTCAGATAGGGAGGAGGTTGTCAAGTGAGGCAACTGTGGTTTACTAAAGAAGTTGAATCTCTTTTCAAGGGAAGGAGGAGGCTTATGAAAAGAAGAGACGTGAAAGGTCAGTTAGGGTGATTGAGAGGTAAAAGTTAGCCAGGAAGAACCTAAAGTGAGAGCTCAGAAGAGCCAGGTGGGGACATGAGAAGTCTTTGGTAGGTAGGATCAAGGAAAACCCTAAAGCTTTTGAGAGGGATGTCAGGAATAAAAGAATGACCAGAGTAAGACTAAGGCCTGTCAAGGACAACACTGGGAATTTGAGTGTGGGGTCCGAAGAGAAAGGAGAGGCACTAAATTAATAATTTTCATCAGTATTCACACAGGAAAAAGACAATGTTTTCAAGGAGAATACTGAGATACAGGCTCTTAGACTAGATGGGATTGAGGTTCAGAAGGTGGTGTTAGGAATTCTGGAAATTGTGAAAATAGGTAAGTCCCCTGGGCCAGATGGGATTCTCTGGGAAGCTATGCAGAAGATTTCAGAGCCTTTGGCTTTGATTTTTTTGTCACCATTCTCTACAGGAATAGTTCCAGAAGACTGGATGACAGCAAATGTTGTCCCCTTGTTCAATAAGGGGAGTAGAGTCAACCCTGAAAGTTATAGATCGATGAGCCTTACTTTGGTTGTGAGTAAGGATTGTAAGAGATAACATATATAATCGTCTAGAAAGGAATAATTTGATTGAAGATCACCAACACAGTTTTGTGAAGGGTAGATTGTGCCTCAGAAATCTTATTGAGTTCATTGAAAATGTGACGAGGTGTGTGGATGAGGGTAAAGCGGTTGATGTGTGTATGGATTTGAGTGAAGTATTTGATAAAGTTCCCCATGGTAGGCTACTCCAGAAAGTACGGAGGCATGGGATTGAGGATGATTAAACGGTTTAGATCAGAAATTGGCTAGCTGTAAGAAGACAGAGGGTTGTGTTTGATGGGATATGTTCATCCTGGGATTCAATTGCTAGTGGTGTACCACAAGGATCTGTTTTGAGGTCACTGCTGTTTGTCATTTTTATAAATGACATGGATGAGGGCATAGAAAGATGGGTTACTAAATTTGTGGATGACACAAAGGTCAGTGGAGTCGTGGACATTGCGGAAAGCTGTTGCAGGTTACAGTGAGAAAAAGATAAGCTGCAGAGCTGGAAAATGGAGTTTAATGCGGAAAAGTGTGAGGTGATTCACTTTGGAAGGAGCAAAAGAAATACAGAGTACTGAGCTAATTGTAAGATTCTTGGTAGTATGGATGAACAGAGAGATCTTGGTGTCCATGTATACACATCCCTGAAAGTTACCACCCAGGTTGGTTGGATTGTTAAGAATGCATACGGTGTGGTTGCTTTCATTGGTAGAGGGATTGAGTTTTGGAGCCATGAGGCCATGTTGCAGCTGTACAAAACATTGGTTTAACGCACTTGGAGATTGCGTACAGTTCTGGTCATCGCATTACAAGAAGAATGTGGAAGCTTTGGAAAGGGTACAGAGATTTACTAGGATGTTGCCTGGTATGGAGGGAAGGTCTTATGAGGAAAGAATGAGAGACTTGATTAGATTACTTTACAGTGTGGAAACAAGCCCTTTGGCCCAACAAGTCCACACCGACTCGCTGAAGCGCAACCCACCCATACCCCTAACCTAACACTACGGACAATTTAGCATGGCCAATTCACCTGACCTGCACATCTTTGGACTGTGGGAGGAAACCGGAGCACCCGGAGGAAACCGGAGCACCCGGAGGAAACCCACGCAGACACAGGGAGAATGTGCAAACTCCACACAGTCAGTCGCCTGAGGCGGGAATTGAACCCAGGTCTCTGGCGCTGTGAGGCAGCAGTCCTAACCACTTGAGGCTAGAGAGAAGAAGGTTAAGAGGTGACTTAACAGATGCAAACAAGATGATCAGAGGATTCGATAGGGTGGAGAGTGAAAGCCTTTTTCCTTTGGTGATGGCAAGCACGAGGGTACATAGCTTTAAACTGAGAGGCGATAAATAAAGGACAAATGTCAGGGGTCGGTTATTTACTCAGACAGTAGTCAGGGTGTGGAATGCCCTGCTTGGAAGAGTAGTAGACTCATCAACTTTGAGGGCATTTCAGTGACCATTGGATAAATATACAGATGATAATGGAGTAATGGCTTCAGATCAATTTCAAAGATCGATCCAACATCAAAGCCCGAAGGGCCTGTATGCACTCTATTGTTCTATGCTCTCTGTCTCCAAATTCAACAAGAGCTGGACAATATCCAGGCCTGGGGTGACAAGTGGCAAGTAACAATCATACTACACAAATACCAGGCTATGATCATCAAGAATAAGAGACAGACTAAGAACCATCCCTTGACATTCAATGGTGTTACCAACACTGAGTCGTCCACTCCCAATAGCCTGAGAGTTAGCATTGATCAGAAACTCAACTGGACTCATCACATAAATGCAGTGGTTGCAATAGCAGGGCAAAGGCAAGACGAGTAACTCACCTCCTGGCTCCCAAAAGCCTATCCACCATCCACAAAACACTAGTCAGGTGTGTAATGGAATATTCTCCACATGCCCAGATGGATGCAGCTCCAACAGTCAAGAAGCTTGACACCATCCTTGCCAAAGCAGCCCCCTTGATTGGCACCACATCCACAGGCACTCACTCCCTCCACCACCAGATGCTCAGTAACAGCAGTATGTACTATCCACAAGATGAACTGCAGAAATTAAGCCAAGTTCTGCACAGAGTGATTTCCAAACGCATGACCACTTCCATCTGGAAGGACAAGGGCAGCAGATAATGGGAACATGAAGCCACTCACCATCCTAACTTGGAAATATATTGCTGTAACTTTACTCGCTGAGTGAAAATCCTCGAATTCCCTCCTTAATGGCATTGTGGGTTAACACACAGCAGGAGAATTGAAGCGGTTCAAGACGGCAGCTCATCACCACCTTCTCAAGGAGCAACTAGAGACAGGCAAAAAATACTGGCCAGCCAGTGATGCCCACATATCACAAAATGAATTGATAAGGAAGTATTCCAAAAGTGGCCTCTCCAATGTCCTGAACATGACATCCCAACTCCTATCTTCAATGCACTGACCAAAAAAGGCAAGCATACCAAACACCTTCTTGAGTTCCTTGTCTACCTGCAACTCCACTTCCCAGGATCTTATCATTATGTGTAATTTCTGCCCTGATTTGCCTTGCCAAAATGTAAAGCCCACATTTATCTTAATTAAGCTCCCATCTTCCACTCCATGGCCCATCTGATCAATGTCCAATTGTACTGAGATAACCTTGTTCACTATCCATGCACAACTTACTTGGTGTCATCTGCAAACTCACTGACCATACCTCCTAAATTCACATCCAAATCATTTCAATAAATGACAAAAAGCAATGACCCAGCATTTATGCTTGTGGCACACTGCTGGTCACAGGCCTTCAGTCCAAAGAAAAATCCTCAACCACCACCTTCTGTCTCCTATCTTCAAAACAACTAAGAATCCAAATGGCTAGCTCGTCTTGTATTTCATGTAAACTAACCTAGCTTTCCAGATGACGATGTCGAACACTTTGCTGAATGCCAATATAGACAATGTAAACTTCTATTCCTTTATAAATCTTCTTTGTGACTTCTTCAAAAGACTCAGTTAAGTTATTGAGACATGACTTCCTATGCACAAAACCATATTGACTATCCCTAATCAATCCTTGTCTTTCCAAATATGCATAAATCCTGACTGGCAGAATCCCCTCTGACAACCTATCTACCACAGATGTCAGGCTCACTGGTCAATAGTCCCCTACATTTTCGTTACCATCTTCCTTAAATAATTGCACAACATTCGCCACCCTCTAGTCTTCCGGTACCTGATCCGTGGTTATTGATGATATAAATATCTCAGTAAGAGACCCAGCAATTCCCTAACTTCCTGCAAAGTTCTGCGATATACCTGATCAGGCCCTGCGGATTTATCCATCCTTATACATTTTAAGATGCCCAGCACCTCCTCTCTGGAATATGGAAACTTTTTTCAAGATATCACGACACATTTCTCCAAGCTCTCTAGCTTTTATATCCTTCTCCACAGTTTGAGAATGATGTTGTGTTAAAGTGTGCAGTGATGGTGGTATTCTAGTGAGTGTAGCTGCCTTCTAAGCAGGGTCTGGGTTGAATTCCTGACAATTGCCGATTGAGATTTTTACATTGACCAAACGGAAAACTTAAAGCAAAAATGAATTTGATCAGTTTGAAAATACATGTCACTTTCATCCCATATGTCTATCCAACGACTATTTAAATGCCCTTAAAGCTGGTGAGTCTAATACTGTTGCAGGCTGGGTGTTGTATGCCCCTACTACTCTGAGTAAAGAAACTACCTCTAACATCTGTCCTATATCTAGCAGCCCTCAATTGAAAGCTATGTCCCCTTGTGCTAGCCATCAACATCAAAGGAAAAAGGCTGTCACAGTCCACCTGATCTAACCCTCTGATTATCTTATATGTCTCAATTAAGTCACCTCTCAACATTCTTCTCTCTAATGAAAACAGCCTCAAGTCGTTCAGCCTTTCAAGGAACAAAGAAAATTTACAGCCCAGGAACAGGCCCTTCAGCCCTCCAAGCCTGAGAAGATCCAAATGTAGTGTCTAAACCTGTCGGTCAATTCCTAAGTATCTATATCCCTCTGCTCCCCACCTACTCATGCATCTGTCCAGTCGCATCTTAACTGAATCTACCGTGCCTGCCTCTACCACCTCTGCTGGCACCACGTTCCAAACACCCACCACCCTCTGTGTGAAGTTATCCCCTTAGACTTTCCACCTCTCACTTTGAAAGCATGACCTCTTGTTATTGAATTCTTCACCCTGGGAAAAAACTTGTCTCTATCCACCCTGTCTATACCCTTCATGATTTTGTAAACCTCAAATCAGGTTCCCCCCTCAATCTCCTTTTTTCTAGTGAAACTAAATCTAACCTACTGAACCTCTCTTCATAGCTAGCACCTTCCATACCAGGCAACATCCTTGTAAACGTTCTCTGCACCCTCTCCAAAGCGTCCACATCCTTTGGTAATGTGGCGCCCAGAACTCTACACAGTATTCTAAATGCAGCCGAACCAATGTCTTGTACAAAGACCTTTCCTCAAGACCTTCCTTCCATACCAGGCAACATCCTCGTAAATGTCTTCTGAACCCTTTCCAATGCTTACACATCCTTCTTACAATATGGTGACCAGAATTGTATACAATATTCTAAGTGTTGCCGCACCAGAGTTTTGTATAAATGCAGCATGACCTCATAGCTTTGAAACTCAATCCCTCTATCAATAACAGCGAGCATACTGTATGCCTTCTTAACAACCCTATCAATGTGGGTGGCAACTTTCAAGAATCTGTGTACATGGACAATGAGATCTCTCTGCTTATCTATACTACCAAGAATCTTACCATTCACCCAGAACTCCGCATTCCTGTTGCTCTTTCCAAAGTGAATCATCTCACACTTTTCCATATTAAACTCCATTTGCCATCTCTCAACCCAGCTCTGCGGCTTATCTATGTCTCTCTGTAACCTGCAACATCTTTCATCACTATCTACAACACCACCGACATTAGAGTCATCCACAAATTTGCTAATCCATCTTTCTACACCCTCATCCAGGTCATTTATAAAAAAGACAAACAGCAGTGGCCCTAAAACAGATCCTTGCTAATTTGGCTGTGAAATATATACCTGAGTTTTAGTTGCTGTTTTGACAACAATTCAAACTTAACCAATCAGTTTCAATTATGCCCCAGAATGAAAAAACCCAATCGACTTTGAATTTATTGTTTTTCCAACATTGGAACAATGAGGCGATCTGATATTTGGCATACAAAAATGCGGATATTTTGAAAATTGCAGAAAGAGCAACTGCCATCAAGAGAGACCCAAGAAATTTGGTAACACTCACTATGAAAGGTACCTTTTCATATGAAACATACTCGCAGTAAAAAGAAAGACGACGACTATTGGAGATCATCAGCTGAAAGAAGACAGGCACCGAAGATGACAGCCGCTGTGTGATTTTGAAATTAAGTTGATGTAATTTTAATATGTGTCTTATTAGAACAGCACATTGTTGTAGAGTTGGAGGCAGATAATAAGCAGTTAAGGGGTGTGTGTGCTTAGAGTTGTGCGTAGTTGTTGTTGAATGTTCACTTTTAGAGTTAAAAAATAAATTGATATCATTTTCTTGAAATAGTGGAATTTGGGAATTCTCTATCACTCATATCTTAACAGAGGTGAGCTTTTCTGGGTATTGGGTTTAATTAACAAAAGAGTTCACCACCATATTGTAACAAGCGTCATACAATGGAAACACATCCTTCAGTCCAATGAGTCTATGCCAACCATAACCTCAAACTAAACAATCCCACCTGCCTGCACTTGACCCCTATCCCTCCAAATATTATTCATGTACTTGGTTAAATGTCTTCTAAATGTTCTAACTATACGTGCATCCACCACTTCCTCCGGAAGTTCAATCCACACACAAACCACTCGATCTGTAAAAACATTGGCCTTCATGCCTTTTTGAAATCTTTCTTCTTTCACCTTAAAAATATGCCCCCTATCCTTGAAATTCCCCCATTCTAGGGAAAGGACACCTGCCATTCTCCTTATCTGTACTCCTCATGATTTTTTTATGAACTTTAGTAAGGTCACACAGAAACCTCCAATGCTCTAGGGAAAACGTTTTGGTTGATCTAGCCTCTCCTTATAACTCAGACCTTCCATTTCCAATGACATCCTAGTGAATTTCTTTTGAGCCCTCTCCAGCTTGATATTATTCTTCCTATAACTGGGCGACCAGAACTGGACACAATTACTGGACGCAGACCACACAGAAGAGCCCCACCAATGTCCTGCACAATCTCAACATGGCATCCCAACTCCTGCACTCCAAGCAATGAAGGCAAGGGTGTGAACGCCTATTTAACCAACCTATCTCTATGCTGAAATGCAATAACTTTATGAAATCTAGAAGTAACTCTACAAATAAAACTGAATCTCAGGAGCAGCTCAATATCTGCATTACTCTCAGTCCACCATTTTCAGTATTCAGGCACACTCCAATTAGATAAACTATTCCACAGAACATCCAAGTTTACTTACATTTATGGTGGCACCGTAGAATGGAGGCCATGAATGAGCAGTGAGGGTTCCCCGCTGCCAACTCACTCCCCTCCCACCAACCAATTCTCCCAAAGGGAGCTGACTTTGCAGAGGTCACCGTGCAGCCCAATGGCTGGAGCAGCTGCCCACATACACAGCCCACATACCTCTAGCCTCTAGTAACTGACCGCCATCCAGTCCAATACACCATCAATCCACCCTCTAACACTCCCTATCCCTCCATCCACACTCCTCTCCCATGCCTTCCTCGCTAGCTCCTTTCCCCCTTCTTACCCTCACACCACTCCTTCACTCACAGTCATTATCTGAAATTGTCTGGTGTTGCTTTGCAGGAAAAAGTCCTAAATCGCTTGTGGGAGTAGGGTCCAGCTCGACAAGATCCTCACCATTAGGATGCCCATTCTGGCAGGGACATAGAATTCATGTGTTCATATCTGAGATGATTTTGTAATGGTTCCCACTTTTCAGATTATTTGGCTCTCTCCCTCTCTCTTTCACACACTCTCTTCCATGCTCTCTCTCTGAACAGTGCCAACATTACATGTCCACAAATAAAGATCAAGTCCTCATATCTCAATCCCTGAAAACTCTGGTTTAAGTTCAGCCAAAGTATTCAAACACCACAGGAACTTATCTAAAAGAATAACACAGCATCTCTTCAATTTTGATATTAGGGAGTATCCTTCAGATCACACCATAGCAGAAAGGACGTTCAATGGAAAATGTTGACACCTTGAGCCTCTCAACATGGAGTTTTCAACAAACATGCATTGGACATGTGACTTTCTCAGAAAGCTTTAAATGTTCAACTTAAGATTTTTCAAGTGGCAGAAGCTCCTAGACTGGGGAATCATTTTTGTAATGAGCTCCAATCGATAGACAGAGCAGTCGGGAACATATTCTTTCAGAGGCATCTCCATCACTTGCATGATATATTCCAGTGAAGTCCAGAGAATACATTATAGCAGTATACATGTTCAAGGTGACTATTACAGATTCTTCGGTTTTTATGTTCAAGTTTATGGGGAGGTGACAGAAAACAGTTCATGATCAGACTAGGATCCGTCTTTTTTTTAAATGGCAAAGAGGTTTTGAACAATTGTAGGCCTACTTGTGCCTATGGATCTGATATTGCTAATGTTCCTTACATAAAAATGAGGTAACCAAATTTAAAGAGCATTGGCTAAGAAACAACCTTCCAAGTGAACTGTGTAAAATATGAAGACAGTTTTTAAAAGAATAAAACTCTGAAATTATTGAATCGAACTACAAAAACATTTGTTGTCATCCAAACATGTCGTCAAACTTCAGGTCTCATGTTAACTCTATTATCATCATCAGTTGAGTAATGTTACTCTTTTCTGTGCCTCATTATAGATACATGAATTATTTGTCATTTACTGTATCTTTAATATATAATCTGCATGTGTAAAATTATTGCCACATGTTTTAATAACTGCAACCAGTACAATCTCCTTGTGCAATAAATCTCTCTGTTTGTAGTTCATTACAACCAGCTGAAAATAAGAAGCTCGCTGGTATATTTAGAATTACAATGTGACTGGTCTCGTTTACAAGGCATATTGCGTTCTGTTAATGCATTTTACATTTAAACAGTTTGATACGTATCCAGTGAAAATTTGATTTGTGGAGTCAGCTTTATTTTGCTGGAATAAACAAACAGTCATTGTTGGAAAAGTGTTTATGTTATAAGATCTAATAACAGATTCTGACTAGTGTAAGTAACATGCCCAGATGCTGTGCTGTTTTTAATTCAAATGGCTGTGCCTGTTTGTAGTTTGCAAAGTCTGCCAGGCACTGAACAAAGAACATAGAGTATAGCACAGGAACAGGCACTTCCGCACACCATATCTATACTGACTATGATGCTATTTAATGTTAATCCAAAGTAATCTATTCACTGCTTGTTCATGTGTCTGCTCAAATGTTGCTATCGTATCTGCTTCCAGTACTTCCACGTTATCATGTTCCAGGGACCTACTACCTCTACATAAAAAGCTAACCTCACATCTCCTTTAAACGTTCCCCCCTCACCTTGTCCTGATGTCTCCTAATCTTTTACACTTCCATCCTTGGAAAAAGACTCCACATATCCACCATTTCATTTACTTCTATCACATCACCCCTCAGCCACCAACATTGCAATGAAAACAACCCAAGTTTGACCACCAGTGCCTTTCAACTAATAGACTCCAGTCTCAGCGATATCCTGGTATATCTCTTTTGCACCCACTCCAAAAACACCGCATCTTGCTTGTAGTTTGGTGACCATAATAACACACAGTACTAGAAATGTGTCCTAACTAAAGTTTTAAACAACTATAACATGACTTGCTAACTTTTATACTGCAAATAGTGAAAGCAAGAATGCTGTATGCCTTTTTCCCATCTTATTTACTTCTGTTGCCACTTCACAGAGAACTACAGACCTGCACCCCAAGATACCCCTGTATGTCAATGTTCCTAATGGGTCCTGCAATTTATTGTATACTTTCATTTTGCATTTGACCTCCTAAAATGCATCACTTCATACTTGTCCAGATTAAACTCCATCTGCTGTTGCTCCACCCAACATTCCAGGTGAATTATATTCTGCTGTCTACTCTGACAACCCTCCTCACTATTCACTCGCAGAAAGTGAGGACTGCAGATGCTGGAAAGTCAGAATTGATAAAATATAGAGCTGGAAATAGCACAGCAGCATCAGAAGAGCAGGGTAGTCGATGTTTGGGGCAGAACCCTTCATCAGGACTCATGTTGAATGGTCCTGTCCGTAACGTCAACTCTCCTGCTCCTCTGATGCTGCTTGACATGCTGTGCTTTTCCCAGCTCCACATTTTATCAACTCCTCACTATCCATGATTCTTCAATTATTGTGGCATCTGCAAACTTATTAATCACACCACCAAATCATATTTAGAGGGAGAGGGAGCAAACAATCAAGGTCCCAGCACTGGTCTTCACAGAAAGCCATGGGCCTTCACTCAGAAGAACACTCCTCCATAATTACCTTCCATCTTCTTGTGAGAAACAAAGCTGACTCACTTCAATAATTTCAGTCCAAGACAAGATCTGAATCAGTGGTGTCATTTATTTTACACTTGCAAGCGGGTGTGATGTCCACAAAGCAGGGACAAAAAACACCGAATTCAACAAATTCTCAATATTTATATAATTTGGTTTCTACATATTTTTTTCTTATTTCATTGTTTCTCCCCCTGTTTACATCCTTCACTTCCCTAAGACTGACTCCATTACTCCCATTTATCTCCGGCCTTATCCGGCCTTGTCTGTGACAAAATGCTTTTTTCTGGCCTCACAAGGCCATTTGACCTCATTCTACTGCAGGTCATTGTTAGGCAAATTCTTTCTTCATCATTATCTATTCTCTCCATCTGGGCCTCTCTGGAGGCCATTCTGATCTCTATGACCTCTTTAATTGGGGTTTGTTCCTGTGTCTCTGTAAAAGTGGGAAACAGATGTTTGTCGCAACATCTTATCTATTTGCCCATAATATCTACCATTGTTTTGCAATCACGTTTCATGCTGGCATACCACTTTAGCTAATACAAAAACAATTATATATTTCCTCCACATAGTTTCCATTCTTGTTGACTCAGCTCTTGGCCAAAACAATTACACACTGATGTGAGTTCATTTACTTTGTACCAGAAATTATAATTGCAGAATTACAGAACTGCAGAAGAAACATTAATTTACCTATATCTCACAATTTCCCCTTTTTCTTTTGTTGCCATTTGTTATCTTCTGCACTTTTTCTTTTAAACATCGCCCCCAAAATTCGCAAGCATCATTCCGGAGATTTCATCCATCTTGGTCTCACTCATCTCCTCATCATTTAGTCGATAAAGTTCCTCTGTCTGATTCCTTTTTAGGGGCATCTGTTTCATCAAGGCTGTTTCAATCAGTCTTTGGGTGAGCCCTCGTATACAGTGTATGATACAACAGTCAATGGCCACCAATACCCCAACTACTACTATCAGGAAAGTACTCTATTTTGATTTAGTCCCTACCTTCCCCCTCACTGTTTTGATCACACAGCACTGCCCTTTGATGTGAAGGGCAATGTTTGTCACTGGCCACCTGGGTGTTTTCCTATCTTCCTGGTGGTGGAATTTGAATAAAGGTTTGTGCACCTTGTGTCTCTCACTGTGTCTCACACCTGCACACACACACTATGGGTGCTGGGGAAAAAAATAAGCACTACCGCACTTAGGTGGTAGTGCGGGGGTTAAAAGAAAAAAAAATAAACAGGAGTGTCGTCCCTACCCTCCCCTTCACAAAAAAAAGAGAGAAAAAAAACAGATAAAAAAAAAACAAAAAAAAACTACCTGGGAAGTAAGGATAGAAACCACCACCCACTTCCATTTTCCAAACCATGATTCAAGCCATCCCGTGAGAGATGTGTCTACTCCTTAATTCTCAGCCAGTTCCTCTGCTAAGGTAGTCAATCCCCTCAAGGCCCGAGTAATTGAACCATCAGGTGCAGTGTTATTAGGAATAAAGGTACAACAGCTTCCTCCTAACATCACACACACACACCCTTTTTCTGCTAAAATCATATCAAGGGCTATTCTGTTTTCCCATGCCATCCTACTTGTCGCATCAAGCTGTTCTGATATTCCTTTAACCGCATCTCTTGTATAATTTATAAATCGCTGTTGATTATAGAAAATGTAATCTACATTTTTATTAATTGTTACCCACCAAAAGAGAGCTGACTCAAAACCTGGTGCAATCTGGTTACGAGCCTTGAATTCATCAGGTACTCCCCTAGGGACTCCTACCGAGTCGAGATAAATCCTGTCATCGAAATAAGTGTCTAACAGTAATCTCTTACCCGTTCCCTTTTTCCCTAATATCTTTTCCTTCTCAAATGCCAGGGTAAATGGAATTGCCAATTGTACAATTGCACATATCCCTCTCCAATCCGGAGGTAACGTGGGTCTCAATATTTTGCCTCCACAGTACCACCACAGATCCACTTGGGGAACCTTTAGTGCTGAGTAGTTCCCTCCCTTCTCCGTTTCGGTAATATTCTTAATCTCTGTACATAATTTCAGCTCCCCCAAATCTCTCGACCGACTTGTACCTCGCCTACACACACACGACGTGTGATTTCCAACTGCGGTGGAAAATGTGGGGGGGACTTTTGCATCTTTCTTCTCCAAGGGAGGGAACATCAGAGATAGGGAGGTACAATTCCTATCATTCCATACAGTCTCATCCTGGTACAGGGCTATCATACATTTCATGCCCTTCCTGTCTCGCTTCCACCCGAGCGGAAAGGGAACCACCTGGGCCACTGGCCTACCGGAGGCACATGCATAGCAATTGCTTTTGTTCAGACTGTTTGCAGTACACTTTACCCATTCAACCCAGGCATTTACATCCCCGTACCCAGTTTCTATTTCGATAGTCTGTTTCAAATCCTTTACCTCTATAATTTTTACTACTTTAGGATCATCGGGAGGGGTGAAATGTTGTATCTTATTACCCAGTAATTCTACCGGTTTTCCCTGTCCTACGCTAATTCGAAAACAACAGCCCAAGAAATCCTTCCCATTTGCTTTCATTTCTATCCCAAATGTTTCATTTAATTGTATCTCATAGGTGCCCCCCGCCCCAGAATTGCTTCGTGTCATGTGGTTTTCCTTATTGTCAGGTCTATTGGGTTACACTTTTTATCGGGACAATCGCGAGCTGGTCGGAAGGGGGCCCGTTGTACAGTGACGAGTCCATTATACCAAGTACCATCCCCAAGGCCATCCCCTTAGGACTTAAGATGTATCTCTGAGCTGCGGTACTGTCTCTGACTATCCACATCCCCACAATTTACTAAGCTGCATGCATCAGCATCTATTACTTGTGGATTATCAGACTCAGGAACCGTTAATAACACGTATGAAATGATATTTGACAAAATCCCAATACTAAGAGGGCTAGCATCATAACTCTAAGCGTTCCCAGTATTCTAAACATCATGCTGAAGCATAAAAAGACTTAATATACAATCTTACAGAAATAATCCCGCGCTCGCGTCGCCACTGTATAATCAGTTACTCAAAGTATCTTTAGTTTGAGTTTCAGAGGGTCTTGCGTTGATTCGGCTGTCCAGACTTCTTCCTCAACTGGAGGGTCCACTGGCCCTTTGATCCGAGTGTAGTGAGTCCAGCCTTTCTCCGCCGTCCTTACTGCCATTTCGGTCAAAAGAGCCTGGTACAACCCTTCCCAGTCCGGCTGCAATTTAGTCTCTGTCCATGATTTTACTAAGATCCAATCGCCTGGCCGGATGGGGTGAACGGTGAATTCAAGGGGTGGAGTCTGTGCCAATAAACCCTGTTACCTGAGGAAAGATAAAGAGGAGGACAAGCCCAATATATACTTCTTTAAAAACAAATCTTTAGTTTCGGGAATTGGCAATTCTCCATTCGTTCCCAGATAAGGTAATCCAAATAAAATTTCATAGGGGGATAGTCCCAAATCTTTCCTCCACCAGGGGACAAGCCCAAAAGGCATCCTTTAAATCTATCACACTAAACCATTTGTGGTCATGGGGGATCTTACTTAATAACGTATAGGGGTTTGGCACCACTGGGTGCCTAATCTGTACTATTCGATTTAATGTTCTCAAATCCTGCACCAATCGATAAGTTCCATCAGATTTCCGCACTGGTAGAATTGGGGTATTATAAGGAGACATACATGGCTCCAACAGTCCATCTCTAATCAGTCCTTCAATTACTGGCTGCAGTCCTCGTTTACCTTCTATGGAAATAGGATATTGTCGCTCACAGACAACGTCCCCTTTCCGTTTTAAATTTATTAGAAGGGGAGGGATCTGTAGTTCTCCACGATTCCCTTCCCTAGCCCATACAATAGGGTCTAACTCTCTCTCCACATCCTCTGTCAACGTTGCCATTTGTACAACTAATTCTTTTTCCTGAATTCCAATCTCCAGTCCTAAGAGGATAATTAAGTCTCTCCCTAGTAAGTTACTTCCTATATCAGGGATATACAGCAGTTCCCCTATGACCCTATCCTTAGGACCTTCTATCATCATAGGTTTAAATACTGGCACAGTAAATCCTTCCCCTTTTACCCCCGAAACAGTAATTGATCGTGTTGACATTTCTACTTTCTTTGGTTTAAAATTCAGCGATGACCGTGCTGCCCCCGTATCTACTAGGAAGACTACCTCTTCCCTACAGGGTCCCACCTTCAAGTTTATCAAGGGTTCCTGGTGGGTCCCCGAGGGCAGGAGTCCCTGACACCCCTATTCTTCATCAAAATTCATAAGCGGAATTGCCCTTTCTTCCCTTTGTAGTTCAGGACACTCCCACCTAAAATGCCCTATCTTTCCACAATAATAGCATCCTTCCTGTGGAGACTTCCATCACTGCCCCTGTCGCTCGAACCCTCTATCAAATGCTACCCCTTGTCCTCTCCCTCTCCCTCTTCCTCTCTGTCCTACATGCTGCCACCCGCTGCTCCGGTTGCTCACTATTGGTTCCATTCTTTTCTTAACTACCTCATCAACTGCAGCTACCATCATTTTCACCTTCTGTTTTTGTCTCTCATCCTCTCTCTTTACAAACACTTTCTGTGCCTCTCTTAACAATTCATCTAATGGTTTTTCACTCCACCCCTCTATCTTCTGTATCTTTCTCTGTATGTCTAGCCATGCCTTTGTCACAAAATGTACTTTCAAAAGACCCTGTGCCACTGGGTCCTTAGGGTTCATTCCAGAATATTTCCGCATTGAGTCCCTTAATCTTTGCAAGAAAGTTGAGGGAGTCTCATCTTTCTCCTGTATAACTTCAAAGGCTTTAGTCAAATTCTGTGACTTCGGAACTGCCTCTCTTATTCCTTTTAGAATCAGGTCTTTCAATTCCCTCATTTCTTCTCTATGATTTGATTTTCCCACTGGGGGTCTCTGAGGGGAAACTTCACCTCTCCCTGTCCAGCATCCCCATCTCCAATCGGATGTTCCCTGTCCCATATTTTAATTGCAGCTCCTCGTATAAGTCCCCTTTCTTCCCCAGTAAATAGTATATTCAAAATAGACATTAACTCAGCCCAGGTTTACAGACTGGGCCCCAAAAATTGATCAATTTGTTCAGACAACCCCACCAGATCCTCAACCAGGACCTTCATTTCCTTTTTAAATGTTCTGACTTCCCCACTGGTGAGGGGGGCACTTATAAACCCAATCTCTTTGTCCCCTATTGGTACCTCCCAAAGGGGATAAGTCATTACGTTCTTCCTTTTTTTTTTGTTTTTCCCCCTTAGGCTTTGATTAGATCCTCCGGAGGCCTCCTCTACATCTACTGTAGCTTTCCTTTCTTTTGCTGAGGATTGAGGGTCAGGAACAACAACATCCCCGTCCACCCCCCCTTTGTCCTCCTCTTGTGAGTCATCTGTTCCCTGTCCCTGTCTGTCTGTCTCTCCTCCTGCCCCATTTTCACCTAACCTGATTTTATGGTAGGGGAGGGGGGGCAAACAGCCAAGAGGATCCCAGGGACTAGTTGGGGCAGAGGGGGAATCCTTTGTCTTTACTCCCATCATTCCCAAACTGCCCTTCCAACAGGACGCATAGTCCGCCTCCTCTTGACTAAAAGGTTGTTTTTTATTCACATACAAACCTAAATACTGACAGACCCAATCCTTGTCCGAACCATACTTTGGCCAGAAGACAGCCGGACAAAGGATTGGTTCTTTGGTCCATACTAAACAATAATATTTAATCATTTTCTTTTTATCTTTTGCCCTTGTACAAGTATTGCTTGTCCATTTCCGCAACATCCTCCCCAAGGGACTTTCAGGAGGAATGTTACCAGGGACTTTTTCTTCTTCCTTTACTCCGTGACAGCGACTCTGCCTACCCCCCATTTCCCGGGGCCCTCGCCAGTCCCTCAGCGAGTAAATACCCCTTTTCCCGGCCACCAAGGCAATACTTAAAAGTCAGGTTTCTTACCTTGGTCTGTGCACAGAGTTGCCTGGCCCCTTTTCGCTGTATTTTCTATCGACCTCCTATCACTGTCTGATTCAGATGTCCCTCTTGTGGGATCTGTACCAGTCGCCCAAGGGAGCGGACCAAACCGGGACAGGGACTGCTCCTCAATTGAGAACGGGACACGTCTTCCCACTGTCCAGGGCCAGCCACTCCCCCCGGCGATGGAAGAACATCCCGGACAGCCCCCAATTGTGAGAAACAAAGCTCACCCGCTTCAATAATTGCAGTCCGAGACAAAATCTGAATCAGTAGTGTCCTTTATTTTACTCTTGCAAGAGGGTGTGATGTCCATTGTCTACAAGGCAAGGGACACACACACTAAATTCAATTAATACATGATATTTATATAATTTGGTTTCTTTTGTTTTTCATTGCTCCTCCCCTGTTTACATCTCCCACTTCCCTAAGACCGGCCCCCATTACTCCTGTTTATCTCTTGCCTTATCCGGCCTTGTCTGTGACAAAATGCTTATTTCTGGCCTCACACGGCCGTTTGACCTCATCCCACTGTGGGTCATTGTTAGGCCTATCCTTTCTTCACCATTATCTACTCCCTCCATCTGTACCTTCCCCTACCATACTGATCCTTATGACCCTTTTAATTGGGGTTTGTTCCTGTGTTTCTGTAAAAGTGGGAAACAGATGTTTATACCTACTGTTTGTACAGGCGTATCTAGCTTAACTTCCTCCCCTCACAGCATCTTATCTATTCGCCTGTAATATCTACCACTGTTTTGCTGTCACGTTTCATTCTTGCATACAATTTTAGCTAATACAAAAACAATTATGTATTTCCTCCACATAGTTTCCATTCTTGTTGACTCAGCTCTTGGCTGAAACAATTTGGTGTGAGTTCATTTACTTTGTATAAGTAATTGTAATTGCAGAAGTAACACTACTTTACCTATATCCCACAACACCAAAATTGGATATGTAGTGGACAGCAAAAATTCCCACAGAGTACCACAGGACCTTGATCAGATGGGTTACTGGGCTGAGGAGTGGCCGATGGAGTTTAATTTAGATAAATGTGAGGTGCTGCATTTTGGGAAGGCAACTCAGGGTGGGACATATGCACTTAATAGTAAGGTCCTCGGGAGTGTTACTAAACAAAGAGACCTTGAAGTGCTGGTTCATTGATGTTTGAAAATGGAGTCATGCGTGGACAGGGGAGTGAAGAAGGTGTTTGGTATCCAGATTCAGATGTAAACTTTATTGTTACATATTCTCAAGTACAGGGATACAGGAGTACAGTGAAATGTGCACAACATCATCAAACACGGTACGTGTAGTAATACAACAACTAAGTTAGAGGGAAAGCATGACTGTGTTTCTTAGTATAAGTAGAAAAATCAAGAAATAAAGTTAAATGTTAACATTGCAGTCCTTCATAGTGTTAAGTGGAACAATGAAGGGATAACAGTAAAAGTTGCCCAGTGTTTCTGAAGTGCATTCCCTGTGAAGGCTCGATCCCCTTTGCTTGGGTCCGCTGTTTGGGAAACCTCCATCTCCCTGCTCTCGATGCTGCAGATGCTGGGGGTAGGGGTGGGGGGTATCTCCCCCATCGACACTTCGGACTTGCTCAGGTTTAGGACCATTCGGCGCAGCCATTTTGGCACCGAGCGATTTGGCGCGGCCTGTTTGGTGCAGCCCATTTGCCGCAGACCCATTTAGGAGCAGAACTATATCAGTGCAGCTCATATTTATTCCTTTTCAGGCTTAGTTAACGCATTAATGAAAGCAATAAAAATAAAAATAATGTTATTCTCTTTAGTAAAAATGTTAAAAAGAAAAAGAAATAAAAGAAATAAGTTAATTACAAAAAATCTAAAATATGACCTTTATTCCAAATTATCGGCAATCCCTCGTAAATACTCAACATCATTTCTCTCACTAAATTTTCTTATAAGTGTTTGTATTCTAACATCTGCTTCCCTGAATTTCTTTAATTTCAATGGAATATCATGCCCTGCTACAAGATGCTCATAGTAAATGTCCCTTCTTCTCTGAACTTTTCGTAAACTGCCAATAAATTTCCTAATAACTGGATGTTTCACTCCAAGTTCACATTGTAATCTCCTGTGGGCAGCTTCTGCATGATTGTTTGTTCTGTCCACATTGCTTAAAGTTCTTTCATATAAATTCCACATTCCAACTGGAAAAAGCGGTGTACTTCAAGTCAATGTTATACATACTCAAGTGTCCCAAACTGGCAGGATGTTTTCTCATATTTTGAGCCGGGTGAAAAAAACATCCCCGGATTTCTGCAGAAGGAAAATGCTGCTGTAAACGTTTGAAATTTGCAAGTTCAAAGTCACAGTTGATAATGTCAGGGTGGCATTCAGGCTGTATTTCCAGAACCATTTCAAATAATTTATCATCTGTTGTTTGTAACTTATTTGGGAGTAAAGCACACAACAATGGGAACACACCTTTATGTATTTCCCCTAAAATAACATAAACTTGTGAAAATAGAGCTGGGGAAATTTTGAATGTTCCATCAACATATAACTTTTTTGATTGTTTCAGAAACGTGACATTCCTTTTTCTTCAAAATATAAGAAATCTGCAGGTGGTGCTACTGCTGTCAAGATAGTAAAAATTGTTCTTCATTATATTCATGAACAGAATATGTTTTAAAGCAATCTGGAATTACAAGTTCTTCTAAATTTCTTGGAATTACTGGGTAATCAGCAATTTCTTTCCTTGTCCAACTAATCATTGTCTTCAGTGCTCTGTTGTTAGGCATCGTTCCTTGGCAAGCTTCCAACATATTTTCTAGGCACTCGTTAATCACTTGTAAACTTCCCTCTACAGTTTCAGCAGCTCATACTTTTACCTTTGAAATGACGCTATGTCTTTCCATCTACTTTAATGGGTTATATTTTATTTTAATAATAACTACAAACTACTTGAAACCATATATCTGCACCAAAATGGTTCTGCGGCAAAATGGGCTGCGCCAAACAGGCCGCACCAAATCGCTCGGTGCCAAAATGGTTGGGCCGAATGTTCCCACTCCGGGCTTGCTCTGACCATGTTAGGCTCAGGCCCACAGGCACATCCACACCCCAGATGGTCATCCAACAGCACTCAGGACCCACGGCCGCTGGCACACTTCCTACAATGCATCACCACTGCTGTCTCTCGACAGAACTCCAGAAGGGAAGGAAAATATATATTAGAAGGAGAGAGAGGGAAAGAAAATATGGCCAGCCTGGAGAGACGGTCCGAAGGTGCCTGTTCCGCAATCTTGGATAACTTGCTCAATCTCTCCCTCACACTGCCAGCTCCCACTCTCTCTCTCCCTCACACTGACAGCTCCCACTCTCTCTCTCCCTCACACTGCCAGCTCCCACTCTCTCTCTCCCTCACACTGCCAGCTCCCACTCTCTCTCTCCCTCACTCTGCCGGCTCCCACTCTCTCTCTCCCTCACTCTGCCGGCTCCCACTCTCTCTCTCCCTCACACTGCCCGCTCCCACTCTCTCTCTCCCTCACACTGCTCGCTCCCACTCTCTCTCTCCCTCACACTGCCAGCTCCCACTCTCTCTCTCCCTCACACTGCCGGCTCCCACTCTCTCTCTCCCTCACACTGCCAGCTCCCACTCTCTCTCCCTCACACTTCCAGCTCCCACTCTCTCTCTCCCTCACACTGCCAGCTCCCACTCTCTCTCTCCCTCACACTGCCAGCTCACACTCTCTCGACCTCACACTGCCCACCCCCACTCTCTCTCTCACACTACCGGCTCCCACTCTCTCCCTCCCTCACACTGCTGGCTCCCACTCTCTCTCTCCCTCACACTGCCGGCTACCACTCTCTCTCTCTCCCTCACAATGCCCGCTCCCACTCTCTCTCTCCCTCACACTGCTAGGTCCCACTCTCTCTCTCCCTGACACTCCTGCTCACTTTCTCTCTCTCCTCTCCACTACCGGGTCCCACTCTCTCTCCTCTGCAGTGCTGGGGAATGCTTGCTTTTTTTTGATCAGTGCATTGAGTACAGGAGTTGGGAGGTCAAGTTGTTTCTGTGAAGGACATTGGTTAGCCCACTATTGGAAGACTGCATTCAATTCTGGTCTCCCTCCTACAGGAAGGATGTTGTGAAACTTGAAAGAGTTCAGAAAAGGTTTTCAAAAATGTTGCCAGGGTTGAAGGGATTGAGCTATCAGGAGGTGCTGAATAGGCTGAGGGTATTTTCCCTGGAGTGTCGGAGGCTGATAAAGAACCTGATAGAGATTTATAAAATTAGGAGGGGCAGGGATAAGGTAAATAGCCAATATCTATTTCCCAGGCGAGAGGAGTCCAAGACAAGAGGTCAGAGGTAAAGTTTGGAGGGGAAAGATTTAAAAGGAACCTCAGGGGCAGTTTTCTTCTTGAAGAGAGTGATGTGTGCATGGAATGAGCTGCTAGAGGAAGTTTTTAAAAGCGGGCACACTTCTAACATTGAAAAGGCATCTGGATGGGTAGATTAATAGTAAGGATTGAGAGGGATGTGGGCTAAGTGCTGGAGAATGGGACTAGATTAATTTCGGATATCTGGTCAGTATGGATGGGTTGATCCGAAGGGTCTGTTTCCGTGCTTTTGTGACAGTATGTCTCTCTGACACTGTGTTTCTATTAAAGCTCGGAACTGCATGGAGCAGGTGAACTAAGCATTGGCCCAGGACTGATCTAAACACTGTTCAACATTTAGACCAATGATCTGCCAAAACCATGTCTCCCGGTTTTCTCTGTGTTGACGACATAGGGTTAAATTGTCATAGACTTGTACAGCACAGAAACTGACCCTTTCATTCAACCCATTCACTGTGAACAGATTTAGTCCTATTTGCCAGCATTTGGCCCATATCCCTCTAAACCCTTCCTATTCCTATACCCATCCAGATACCTTTGCAAATGCTGTAAGTGTACCAGCCTCCACCACTTCCTCTGGCAGCTCATTCCATGCACGCACCAACTTCTGTACAAGAAAAGTTGCCACTTACGTCCTCTTAAGTTTTCCCATCTCAACTGAAACTGATGCGCTCTAGTTTGAACTCCTCTTCCCTGGAGAAAAGACCTTGCCAATCACCCTCTCCATGCCCTTCATGATTTACAAACCTCGATGAGGTCACCTCTCAGCCTCCGATACCTCAAACCCTTGAGCCCCAGTAACATCCTTTTTAATCTTTTCTGCAACATTTCAACTTTAACAACATCTTTCCTTTCGCAGGGAGACCAGAACTGAATGTAATATTTCAAAAGTGGCCGAACCAATGTCATGTGCAGCCACACTCCTACACTCAACGCACTGATCAAGAAAGGCACCCTGTAATTCTGCCCCCTGGACCAGATCCTTAATGAAGGTGTTACAAAGGTGATGGAATACTGCAGCACATAGGGCTTACATTGAATCCCTCATCAACCATATCCAGCACATGTCAGCAGATGTTTTAAATCAGAAACAAAAGCAAAACTTGCTGGAAAAGCTCAGCAGCATCTGTGAAGAGAAATCAGAGATAACCTTTCGTGTCCAATGATTGTTCTTCAATACTAACCGTGTCCACTTTAATTGTCCAATAAACACAGGTCCACCATTTGTTTGGTTTAATTTTCAGACTGAAATCTGTTGAACACAAAGTGCACAAATGTGCCTGGTTATCACACCCAGATCAAATTATTATAAAGTTCAAGCACTTTTGAAAATATTTCATTTGGATACTAACTGTGTTTTCAAATATTCTTCAGTCCAGATACAAATACATTTTAAATCGCTTCCACCTCTGTCCCGTGTGAGTAATCTGGTATATGAAGGTCAGTGTCTGTGTGATGCTATGTATGTAGGCCATGCCTCTGAAAGACTGACAGATTGTTCCAAACAGCATTTCTCTTCAGTTCTTCACAGCAAACAGGTTACTGCCTGGACCCAACCAGCTGACACTCTGTGGTGTAAAATTATGTCCCAATACATGTGTGAATCATAATGTAACACATGTATTGGGCCAAGCAGTGGAATGTGGTGAAACGGTTAAAAAATTATGTCCCAATACATGTGTGAATCTAACCGGAATGGAGGTGTTGCTTAGTCCCGTGTGAATCTTATTACACACCTCCCCGTGTGAATCTTCTTATCTGTTTGTAACCAGAATGGAATGTGTTTTTTAGCCTTGCTCTGCTGTTCACATGAATGTTTATATCTGGAAAAGAGTATATCAGCTGGAAAAGTCTCCAGTTCGGGGAGTCTGCTCCGGGGTTGCGTTTAACCGCCGAGCGTGGGTTGTTGGCAACCGCTCTACGAGAACTGACGGCTCCCAGTTCCGGTAACATGTAGAGTGAGTATAAGCCAGACCCGTTGGTTGTGGCGACGCTGCGGGGAATAAAATGCTCATATTCTAGCAGACTCGCCTCTTGGTCATTTGTTCTGTGTCAGACTACTCTCCTACGAACCTGACCTTGAGAATTTTTTAAAACACACTCACAAAACCTAAAACCCAGTGCCCACCATTGGTTGTGATTGGGTAACATTTTAAATGAATTCTACTCCATTCCTGGGCATCGCTGGTTGGGCCGGCAATTATTGCCCATCCCTAGTGGTTGTTGAGAATGTGCTGTGGGTTTGGAAAGTGCTCTAAGGAGCTTCTGTGAATTTCTGCAGGGTACCTTGTCGCTGGTGCACATTGCTGCTCCTGCAGGTCAGTGGTAAAAATAACATGGATGTTTGTGGATGTCGTGGCAATCAAGTGGGGTCTTTTATCCCGGCTGGTGCCAAGCTTCTGAAATACTGTTGGAGCTGCCCCCATCCAAGCCTGTGGGGAGTATCCCATCACAATCCTGACTGGTGTATTGTAGATGGTGGACGGTCTGGGGGGGATCAGGAGGTGAGTCATTCACTGCAGTATTCCGAGCCTCTGACCTACTCTGTTGTCACTGTATTTATATCGCTAGTACAATTCAGTTTCTGGTCATTGGTAACCCCAAGATGTTGACAGGAGAGGATTCAGCAACGGTAACCCCATTGAATATCAAAGGATGATGGCTTGATTCTCTGTTGTTGGAGATGATCTGGGATAAGGTGGGGGAGGTGAAATGAAGAAACTGGTGAAATCTACATTAATCCGATGTGGTTGGAGGATCCCAAGGTGGAAGATGAGGCATTCTTCCTCCAGGTATCAGGTGGCTTGAGTTTCACAGTGGAGGAGGCCCTGGGATTGCATATCCTTGGCAGAGTGGGAGGGGGAGGTAAAGTGTTCAGCCACAGAGTGGGGGGGGGGGGCTGTTTAGTGCATGTATCCCAGAGATGTTCTCTGCAATATTCCACAACTAGGCACCCTGTCTCCCTAATGTAGAGGAAACCACACCGAGAGCAACGGACACAATGGATGATGTGTGTGGAAGTACAGGTAAATCTCAGCTGGATTTGGAAGGATCCATTGGGGGCTAGGATGGAGGTGAGGGGGGAAGTGTAAGTGCAGGTTTTGCACCTCTTGCAGTGGCCAGGGAAGGTACCAGGAGGGGAGGGTGGGTTGGTGGGAGCTGTAGACCTAACAAGGGAGTCACGGAGGGAACGGTCTCTGCGGAATACAGATAGGGGTGGGGAGGGAAATATATCCCTGGTAGTGGGGTCTGTTTGTAGGTGGCAGTAATGGCAGAGGATGATGCGTTGTACCCGGAGGATGGTGGAGTAGAAGGTGAGGACTTGGGGGTTCTGTCCTTGGTGTGATTGGAGAGATGGGGTTCAAGGGCAAAGGTGCAGGAAGTGGAGGAGATGCATTGGAGGGCATTGTCAACCACGTGGGAGGGGAAACTGTGGTCATTGAAGAAGGAAGCCATCTGGGATGTTCAATGGTGGAATTGGTCCACCTGGGAGCAAAAAGGCAGAGGCGGAGGAATTGGGAAGCAGGGAAGGTGTTTTAACGGGAGTGGGGTTGGGAGGAGGTGTAGTCCAAGTAGCTGTGGGAGTCACTGGGTTTGAAGTCGATGTCCATGTTGAGTCTGTTGCCAGAAATGGAGATGGAGAGGCCCAGGAAGGAGAAAGGGGAAAGATCCCTTCCTAACATGGTGCCATTATTTAAGAAGGGGGTAAGGAAAAGCCAGGGAACTATAGACTGGTGAGCCTGTTGTCAGTGGTGGGTGAGTTTTGAGAAAAAACAATCATGTTAAAAAAGTAGATGAAGAAGGACAGATTGTTTATACACGGAGCTTGTGGAGAGGCCTGTAAAGGGATGGCTCGGGAGAGGTTTGTGTATCCGGACAGTGAAAGCTGAATGTTGGATTATTTGAGGAGGAGCTTGTTTTCTCATTTTTTTCAGTTAAGTGTTTGATTTCTTTTTATATTGTTAATTTTTCCTTCCATGCTTCATATTAAATCTGTGGGTAAGGAAAGGTAGTTTAGTTTAACAGTGGTTAGCACTGCTGCCTCACAGCACCAGAGATCCGGGTTCAATTCCCGCCTCAGGCGACTCTCTGTGTGGAGTGTGCACATCCTCCCCGTGTCTGCGTGGGTTTCCTCCGGGTGCTCCGGTTTCCTCCCACAATCCAAAAATGTGCAGGTCAGGTGAATTGACCATGCTAAATTGCCCGTAGCGTTAGGTGAAGGGGTAAATACAGGAGAACGGGTCTGGGTGGGTTACGCTTTGGCGGGTCGGTATGGACTTGTTGGGCCGAAGGGCCTGTTTCCACACTGTAATTAATCAAATCTAATCTAATCGAATCTTAACAATTAATGTGCTATTGAGAGCTTCTTCTTTTTCGGATTAATGTTACTGATGGCCTGTAAGAGATATTGAGTGTGATGACAAATAGATTTAGCGAAGTGATTACACAGCAAGATCATTCAGATCGATAACTGTCCGTTGGGAAGGGTTTGAAGGTGGTTTCAAAGTCTCCTGTGGCCATTCCTCTCTCACACAGATAATCCATTTTGAATATTGTTGAATGAGAAAAATAGAAATGGTCATCAGATCTTGGGCACCATGTTAAACTTGTTTGTCAAGATTTAAAAGAATAAATGTTTTCAGGAACTCTCCTGCGAGGGACACAGACAGGTGATTCTGCGGGAGTGAGAGTGAATCGAGGATAGTGTATTGCTTTCCCACTGCCAGGGTGAAGAATGTCTCAACTTGAATGAAGCAGATTGTCAAGTGGATGAGTGAGAAACCGGAAGTTGTTGTACATTGATAGGAATGACATAGTTAGAGATAGGGTTAAAGCTTTACAGAGTGGCACGGGGCAGCATGGTGGCTCAGTGGTTAGCACTGCTGCTTCACAGCACCAGGGTACCAGGTTTGATTCCAGCCTCGGGTGACTGTCTGTGTGGAGATTGCACATTCTCTCTGTGTCTGCGTGGGTTTCCTCCGGGTGCTCCGGGTTCCTCTCACAGTCCAAAGATGTGCAGGTCAGGTGAATTGGCCATGCTAAATTGCCCACAGTGTTAGGTGCATTAGTCAGAGGGAAATGGGTCTGGGTGGGTTACTCTTCGGAGAGTCGGTGTGGACTTGTTGGGCCGAAGGGTCTGTTTCCACACTGTCAGGAAATCTCGAAGATAAATCAATGGTTGACGCGGTGCTGCAATGTGCAGGGAGTCACTTTCTTGAAACATTGGGATCTCTTCTGGGACAGAAAAGACCTGTTTAAAAGGATGGGTTTCACCTGAACTAGACCAATATCCTGGAGGGGAGATTTGCTCGCTCTATTTCAGGAGATTGTAAGATTTGGGAGAGGTGGGGCTGGGGCTTTCTAAACAACAGTGAAAATAGAAAGAAAGATGCCAATGATTCTGAATCAGAAAACAGCACGTTCTTTCGAAAGGACAGTCAAGAACAAGTCAGAGAACAAAGGAACACTGAACACTTAAACTGCATTTATTTCAATGCAAGAGGTCTCAGGGATAAGGCTGATGAACTCAGGGCCTGTAAGGGAGCATGGGCCTGGGATGTCATCGCTATTACAGAAACATGGCTGAGGACTGGAAAAGTCTGGCAGCTCAGTGTTCTGGGATTTAGATGGTACAGGAAGGACAGAAAGAGGCAAGGCAGGGGAAGGACTGGCAGTTTTGATTAAGGAAAATATTACTCCTGTAATTAGAGAAGGTATTTCTGAGGGATCATTTAGTGAAAATATATGGGTTCAAATTAGAAATAAGAAAGGGATGATCACCTTGATGGGATTTCACTATTGACTCCCCAATAGTCAAACGGCAATTGAGAAGCAGATATGTCGAGAGATCTCAAATGTACGTAAGAATAATAAGGTTGCAATAGCAGGAGATTTTAATTTTCCAAACATTGACTCAGACTGTCATGGTGTTAAGGATTCGATGGTGAAGAATTTGTTCAATTGCAAGAAAATTTTCTTTATCAGTATATAAATGTTCCCACTAGAGACGGATCACAACTTGAACTTTTCTTGGGAAATAAGGCAGGGCAAGTGACTGATGTGTTCGTCAGGGAAGATTAGAGTGGTGCTGGAAAAGCACAGCAGATCAGGCAGCAGCTTTTGCCCGAAATTCTTAATGAAGGGTTTTTGCCTGAAAAATTGATTTTCCTGCTCCTCGGATGCTGCTTGACCTGCTGTGCTTTTCCAGCACCACTTTAATCTTGACTCTAATCTCCAGCATCTACAGTACCCACTTCCACCTGTTAGTCAGGGAACACTTTTGGACCAGTGATCATAATACAAATAATTTTAAAATAGTTATGGAAAAGGATAAGTCTTCCATAAAAGTAAAAGTTCCTAATTGGAATAGGGCAAATTTTCAGGATATGAAACAAGACCTTTCAAAAGTTGATTGGAGTAGACTAATCGCAGGGAAAAGGAGGACTGACAAGTGGGAGGCCTTCCAAAGTGTGACAACAAGAGTTCAGAAACATTCTGTTCCTGTTAGAGTGAAAGGCAAGGCTGGTAAGGTTAGGGAACACTGGATGAATAAAGATGTTGAAATTCAAGTCAAGAATAAAAAATGATCATCTATTAGAGAGACAATTAGGATCAACTGAATGTCTTGAAAAGTTAAAAGAGTGTAGGGACATTCTTCAGAAGGAGATGAGGAAGGCAACGAGGGGACAGTAGATAGCCTTGGTAGGTAAGGTAAAGATAATTCAGAGACTCGATAAATATATTAAGAGTGAGAGAGCAACTGGAGAGAGAGTAAGATCCCTTAAAGACCAACAATTTTGTCTTTGTGTTGAATCTCAAGAGATGGGAGAGATATAAATGAATATTTCGAATCAGTTTTTACTGTTGAGAAATAAATGGAGGCTGGAGAAATCAGGGATATAAATATTGATGTTTTGAGAATAGTTCACAGAAAACAGAAGAGGAGGTGCTGGAGATCCTAAAAAACATAAAGATAAATAAACCTCCAGGACCTGATCAAGTGTGTCCCAGGACGTTGTGGGAAGTTAATGAGAAGATTGCAGGGGCCTGAGCAGAAATATTTGTATCATCTAAAAACACATATGAAGAACTGGAGGGCTGAGGTGTGGTTACTATGTTTAAGAAGGGATGTGAGGAGAAGCCTGGGAACTATTGACCTGCGAGTCTGACTTTGGTGGTGGGTACGTTTTTACAGATGATCCTGAAAGGAAGGATTTACACAGGGTGGAGAGGAAAGGATTGATTAGAGATAGTCAGTATAGTTTAGTGTGAGGAAAGTCATGTCTCACACACTTGATTGGGTATGTTTTTAGAAGTAACCAAAATGATTGATGAGGACATAGTGTTAGATGTTGTTTGCTTGGACTTTAGTAAAGCCTTTGATAAGATTCTGCATGGGAGACAGATTAGTAAAGTTAGATCACATGGGATTCAGAGTGGGCTTGGTGGTAGAAGACAGCAGGTGATGGTGGATCATTGTTTTTCAGATGGAGGCCTGTGACCAGCGGTGTCCCACAGGGAGCGGCACTGGCTCCACTTCTGTTAGTCATTTATACAAAGGATTTGGGTGGGAATGTAGGAGGCAATGGTTAGTAAGTTTGTGGATGACACCAAAATGGTAAAATAGACAGTGAAGTATGTGACCCAAGATTACAAAGAGATCTTGATCAAATGGGTCAATGGGCTGAGGAGTAGCAAATGGAGTTTAATTTGGATAAACGTGAGGTATTGCACTGTGGTAATACAAACAAGGTCAGGACTTAATGGTAGGGCCCTGGGTAGTGTGGGAGAGCAGAGAGAGACCTCAGAGTCAGGGACATACTTCTTTGAAATTTGCATCCCAGTTAGACAGGGTAGTTAAGAAGGTGTTTAGCATGCTTGCCTTCATCGCTCAGACCTTTGCGTATAGGAGTTCTAACATTATATTGAACTTGTACAGGACAGTGATGAGGCCTCTTCTGGATTAATGTGTGCAATTCTCATCGCCCTGTTATAGGAAGGATATTATTAAACTGGAGAGGGTTCAGTAAAGATTTACCAAGATGTTGTCAGGAATGGAGGGTTTGAGATATAAACATGGGCTGTTGCATTGGAGGGTGAGGGGTGACCTTATTGATGTTTAAAAAAATCATGAAGTGGCATAAATAAGGTGAATGTCAAGGGTTTTTATCCCCCGAGGGTGGGCGAGTTCAAATCTGGGAGTATACTTTTAAGGTGAGAGGAGAAAGATTGAAAAATGACGTGAGAGGCCATGTTTTTTGGATTCATGTGTGGAATGAACTATCAGAGGAAGTGATGGATACAGGTAGAGTTACAGTATTTAAAATACATTTGGATAAGTTCATGACTAGGAAAGGTTTGGAGGGATATGGGCCAAGCGCAGGAAGGTGGGAATAGTTTAGTTTTAGAACATAGAACAATCCAGCGCAGAACAGGCCCTTCGGCCCTCGATGTTGCGCCGACCTGTGAACTATTCTCAGCTCTTGCCCCTACACTATCCCAAAATCATCCATGTGCTTATCTAAGGATTGTTTAAATCTCCCTAATGTGGCTGCGTTGATTACATTGGCAAGTAGTGCATTCCATGCCCTTACCACTCTCTGCGTAAAGAACCTGCCTCTGACATCTGTCTTAAATCTATCACCCCTCAATTTGTAGTTATGCCCCCTTGTACAAGCTGATGTCATCATCCTAGGAAAAAGACAGTCACTGTCTACCCTATCTAATCCTCTGATCATCTTGTATGTCTCAATCAAATAGGAGGAGAAAGTGAGGACTGCAGATGCTGGAGATCAGAGCTGAAAATGTGTTGCTGGAAAAGCGCTGCAGGAGAATCAGGAGAATCGACGTTTCAGGCATAAGACATTCTTCAGGAATGAGGAAAGTGTGTCCAGCAGGCTAAGAGGAGAAAGTGAGGTCTGCAGATGCTGGAGATCAGAGCTGGAAATGTGTTGCTGGAAAAGCGCAGCAGGTCAGGCAGCATCCAGGGAACAGGAGAATCGACGTTTCGGGCATAAGCCCTTCTTCAGGAATGAGGAAAGTTTGTCCAGCAGGCTAAGATAAAAGGTAGGGAGGAGGGACTTGGGGGAGGGGCGTCGGAAATGTGATAGGTGGAAAGAGGTCAAGGTGAGGGTGATAGGTCAGACTGGGGTGGGGGCGGAGAGGTCGGGAAGAAGATCTCAGGTTAGGAAGGCGGTGCTGAATTTGATGGATTTGACTGAGACAGGGTGGAGGGAGGGGAAATGAGGAAACTGGTGAAATCCGAGTTCATCCCTTGTGGTTGGAGGGTTCCTAGCCGGAAGATGAGGCGTTCTTCCTCCAACCGTCGTTTCGCTGTGGTCTGACGATGGAGGAGTCCAAAGACCTGCATATCCTTGGTGGAGTGGGAGGGGGAATTGAAATGTTGAGCTACAGGGTGGTTGGGTTGGTTGGTCCGGGTGTCCCAGAGGTGTTCTCTGAAACGCTCCGCAAGGCGTTTCAGGCGACCTATCTCAGGCGACCGAATCAACACGGACATCTACTACAAACCGACCGACTCCCACAGCTACCTGGACTACACCTCCTCCCATCCTGCCCCCTGTAAAAACGCCATCCCATTCTCCCAATTCCTTCGACTCCGCCGCATCTGCTCCCAGGAGGACCAGTTCCAAAAACGCACAACCCAGATGGCCTCCTTCTTCAAGGACCGCAATTTCCCCCCCGACATGGTCGACGATGCCCTCCACCGCATCTCTTCCACTTCCCGCTCCTCCGCCCTTGAACCTCGCCCCTCCAACCGCCACCAGGACAGAACCCCACTGGTCCTCACCTACCACCCCACCAATCTCCATGCACAGCGCATCATCTGCCGTCATTTCCGCTACCTCCAAACGGACCCCACCACCAAGGATATATTTCCCTCCCCTCCCCTATCAGCATTCCGTAAAGACCACTCCCTCCGTGACTCCCTCGTCAGATCCACACCCCCCACCAACCCAACCTCCACTCCCGGCACCTTCCCCTGCAACCGCAGGAGGTGCAAGACTTGCGCCCACACCTCCCCCCTCACCTCCCTCCAAGGCCCCAAAGGAAACTTCCATATCCGCCACAGATTCACCTGCACCTCCACACATATGATCTATTGCATCCTCTGCACCCGATGTGGCCTCCTCTATATTGGGGAGACAGGCCGGCTACTTGCGGAGCGTTTCAGAGAACACCTCTGGGACACCCGGACCAACCAACCCAACCACCCTGTAGCCTGGACCAACCAACCCAACCACCCTGTAGCGTTGGAGATGCAATAGGTGGAAGGAGGTCAAGGTGAGGGTGATAGGCCGGAGTGGGGTGGGGGCGGAGAGGTCAGGAAGAAGATTGCAGATTAGGAAGGCGGTGCTGAGTTTGAGGGATTAGACTGAGACAAGGTGGGGGGAGGGGAAATGAGGAAACTGGAGAAGTCTGAGTTCATCCCCTGTGGTTGGAGGGTTTCTAGGCAGAAGATGAGGCGCTCTTCCTCCAACCGTCATGTTGCTATCCTTGGTGGAATGGGAGGGGGAGTTGAAGTGTTGAGCCACGGGGTGGTTGGGTTGGTTGGTCCGGGTGTCCCAGAGGTGTTTTCTGAAACGCTCCGCAAGTAGGCGGCCTGTCTCCCCAATATAGAGGAGGCCACATCGGGTGCAGCGGATGCAATAGATGATGTGTGTGGAGGTGCAGGTGAATTTGTGGCGGATATGGAAGTATCCCTTGGGGCCTTGGAGGGAAGTAAGGGGGTAGGTGTGGGCGCAAATTTTGCATTTCTTGCGGTTGCAGGGGAAGGTACCGGGAGTGGAGGTTGGGTTGGTGGGGGATGTGGACCTGACGAGGGAGTCACGGAGGGAGTGGTCATTTCGGAACGCTGATAGGGAAGGGGAGGGAAATATATTCCTGATGGTGGGGTCCATTTGGAGGTGGCGGAAATGACGGAGGATGATACGCTGTATATGGAGGTTGGTGAGATGGTAGGTGAGGACCAGTGGGGTTCTGTCCTAGTGCCGGTTGGAGGGGCGGGGCTCAAGGGCGGAGAGCGGGAAGTGGAGGAGATGCGGTCGAGGGCATTGTCAATTACGTCTGGGGGAAATTGCGGTCTTTGAAGAAGGAGGCCATTTGGGTTGTACGGTATTGGAACTGGTCCTCCTGGGAGCAGATGCAGCGGAGACGAAGGAATTGGGAATATGGAATGGCGTTTTTACAGGGGGCAGGGTGGGAGGAGGTGTAGTTTAGGTGGCTGTGCGAGTCGGTCGGTTTATAGTAAATGTCCGTGTTGATTCGGTCAGTCGGTCGGTTTATAGTAAATGTCCGTGTTGATTCGGTCAGTCGGTCGGTTTATTCTTTCCAATGAGAACAGACCCAAGTCTCTCAGCCTTTCCTCATAAGACCTTCCCTCCAGACCAGGCAACAACCTGGTAAATCTCCTCTGCACCTTTCCAATGCTTCCACATCCTTCCCAAAATATGGTGACCAGAACTGTACACAATATTCCAAGTGTGGCCACCCTAGCATTTTGTATAGTTGCAGCATGATATTGCAGCTCTGGAACTCAATCCGTCTACCAATGAAACCTAACACACCGTATGCCTTCTTAACAGCACTATCCATCTGGGTGGCAACTTTCAGGATCTATGTACATGGACTCCAAGATCTCTCTGCACATCCACACTCCCAAGAATCTTTCCATTGATACAGTACTCTGTCTTCCTGTTATTCTTCCAAAAGTGCATCACCTCACATTTATCTGCATTGAACTCCATTTGCCACCTCTCAGCCCAATTCTGCAGTTTATCCAAATCCCCCTGCAACCTGTAACATTCTTCCACACTGTCTACTACTCCACCGATTTTAGTGCCGTCTGCAACTTTACTACTCCATTCACCTATGCCTGCTTCTAAGTCATTTATAAAAATGACAAACGGCAGTGGTCCCAAAACAGATCCTTGTGGCACACCACGAGTAACCGGACTCCAGGCTGAATATTTTCCATCAACCACCACGCGCTGCCTTCTTTCAGAAAGCCAGTTTCTAATCCAAACTGCTAAATCACCCATCATTCCATGCCTCGGCATTTTCTCCATTGGCCTACCATGTGGAACCTTATCAAGGCTTTGCTGAAGTCCATATATACTACGTCAACTGCCCTACCCTCATCTACATGCTTGTTCACCTTCTCAAAAAACTCAATGAGGTTTGCAAGACATGCCCTGCCTTGACGAAACCATGTTGACTATCTAAAATCAAATTGTTGCTTGCTAGATGATTATAAATCTTATCTCTTCTAATCCTTTCCAAAACTTTTCCTACAACAGAAGCAAGGCTCGCTGGTCTATAATTACCTGGGTCATCTCTACTGCCCTTCTTGAACAAGGACACAACATTTGCAATCTTCCAGTCCTCTGGTACTAAACCTGTAGACAATAATGACTCAAATAACAAAGCCAAAGGCTCCGCTATCTCCTCCCTACTTCCCTGAATCCTCGGATAAATCCCATCCAGCCCAGGGGACTTGCCTACTTTCACTCCTTCTAGAATTGATAACACCAGTTCGTAACTAACCTTGATCCTTTCTAGTCTAATATCTCGTACCTCATTCTTCTCCTCTACAATATTCTCCTTTTCCTGAGTGAAAACCAATGGGAAATGTTCATTTAACACCTCTCCAATCTTCACAGGGTCCACACCCAACTTCCCACGTCTGTCTTGGACTGGCCCTCTTCCTACCCTCGTCATCCTTTTATTTCTCACAAACCTATAGAAAGCTTTAGGGATATCCTTTATTCTATTTGCTAAAGACTGCCCGTGTCCTCTCTTTGCTCTTCTTAACTCTCTCTTTAAATCCTTCCCAGCTGATCTGTAACTCTCCATCAACTCCATCTGAACCATCTAGCCTCATCAACACATAAGCCTCATTCTGCTTAACAAGAGATGTAATTTCTGTGGTAAACCACGTCCCCTGACCTTATCACTTCCTCCCTGCCTGACAGGGACATACCTATCAAGGACACGCAATATCTGTTCCTTAAACCAGCTCCGCATTTCCATTGTCTGCATCCCCTGCATTTTGCTACCCCATTCTATGCATCCTAATTCTTGCCGAATCACATTATAATTGCACTTGCCCCATTGATAACTCTTGACCTGTGGCGTGTTCCTATCCCTTTCCATCACTAAACTAAACATAACTTAATTATGGTCACTCTCTCCAAAGTGCTCACCTGCCCCTAAATCAAACACCTGGCCTGGTTCATTACCAAATTGAGTGTGGCCTCCCCTCTTGTTGGCCCTTTGACATACTGTGTCAGGAAACCCTTCTGTACACATTGGACACAAACTGATCCATCCAACGTACCAGAGTTATAGCGTTTCCCAGTCAATGTTGGGGAAGTTAAAGTCCCCCATAATGACCACCCTGTTTTTTTCACTCCTAGCCAGAATAATTTTGCCAATCCTCTCTTCCACTTCCCTGGAACTCTGCGCAGGCCGATAAAAAATTCCCAGCAATGTGACCTCTCCTCTCCAGTTTCTAACCTCAGCCTACACTACCTCAGTAGGCGAGTCCTTATCAAAAGTTCTTTCAGCCACTGTTATACTATCCTTGACTAACAAGGCCACACCTCCCCTCCTTTTATCATCTTGCCTGTTCTGAATGAAACATCTAAACCCTGGAACCTGCAACATCCATTCCTCACCCTGCTCTATCCATATCTCTGAAATGGCCACAACATTGAAGTCCCAGGTACCTATCCATGCTGCAAGCTCACCTACCTTATTTCAGATACTTCTAGCAGTGAAGTAGACACACGTCAAACCAGTTTGCTGTCTGCCAGCACATTGCTGTGACCCTGAAATCCTGTCCCTGTCCTTCCTACTCTCATCCTCCTTTGCACTCCAACTAAACCTCCGGTTCCCATTCCCCCTACTGAGCGAGTCTAAACCCACCCAAATAGCACCAGCAAATTTCCCACCCAGGATATTAGTATCCTTCTGGTTCAAGTGAAGACTGTCCTGTTTGTACAAGTCCCACCTTCCCCAGAATGAGCCCCAATTATCCATGTACCTGAAACCCTCCCTCATGCACCATCCTTGCAGCCACGTGTTCAGCTGATATCTCTCCCTATTCCTTGCCTTGCTATCATGTGCCACGGGTAACATACCAGAGATAACAACTCTGGATAACTCTTTTGGAACATGGTCGGTGTGGTCTGGTTGGTCCGAAGGGTCTGTCTCCGTGCTGTATGACTCTATGACTCCATGGCATTACGGTACACAGTCAAACGACTCGTTAGTCTCTGCACACGCTCACTTTGTCCTCCAGACCAGGGGCTGGGACACAGCAGGAGGGAAGGGTATTGTTGATGGACGGAGATACCGAGGGGTTTTTATATGCAGTGGGTGTATAATGGAGGAACTACAGAGGGGCAGATCAGGATAGATGGAGCTGCACAGGGGAGGGCAATTAGACAGGAGCCATGGAGAGGGACAGGGGCCATGGAGGGGACAGGGGCCAAATTTGCGGTGGGGGGGGTGTTGTCCAAAATTGAAGGGGGGGGGTGGGATGCAGATTCAGGATTGAAAGACAGAAATCAAGAAGAGAGGGAAAGACAGAGAGAGAATGAGAGAAGAAGAAAGAAAGCAAGAGAGAGGGAAAGAACAGAGACAAAGGAAGAAGGAAGAGAGAAAAAGAAAAAAAAGAGAGTCTGTCAGGAGAGAGAGAGAGAGATAATGTGAGAGAGAAAGGTTGAGAGGAAGAGAGAGAGAGAGAGAGATGGAGTGATACAGACAGTGAGTGAGAATCAGAGGCAAAGCGAGAGACAAAGAGAGTGAAAAGAGGAAAAATCAGACAGGTACAACCAGGAAATAAGGAAAGATGTGGCGAGATTAAAGAGGGGATATTCACCATTGCGGTTGGTCTGAGCTCTCTTGATGGTCTCTCACATTTCCTCTCTCCCATTTGGGACAGACTCTGCTTCAGGGGCTTGCGTTAGAAGGGGCTGGTTCAGGGAGGGGGTGAGGTTAAAGGATCAAACTGGGATTGAGATTCAAACACTCCTCACACTCTCTCACACACAGACAGACAGAAACACACCGATACTCACCCGCTGCTCAGTGCACACGGTGAAAGGGACAATGGCTGCCAGAACCTGTTGGAAACATCTGCAGGTCTCTCACTCAGAGCCCCCTCTCTGATTGGGAACTGGAAGATGGCCTGGGTGACTGCAGTGGTACAGGTTCTGGGAATAGGCCAGACCTGTGCCACGTATAACAGCAATGACAGTGCCTCACACCTAATGACCAGGTTTTTTCCCACGATGGAGAGTGACCGTAGCTTCCATCTGCCCAGTTTCTGCCTCACTTTGCTAATACGCTCCTCCCAAGACTTGGCGCACGTCACAGCCTCCCTGAACCAAATACCCAGCACCTTCAGGTGGTCGGTCCTGACAGTGAAGGTGATCGAGGATTGGTCGGCTCAGTTCCCGAAGAGCATGGCCTCGCTCTTGCCTCGGTTTACCTTGGCCCCCGAGACCCGTTCGAACTGGTCACATATGCATATGAGACTGTGCACGGACAGTGGATCTGAGCAGAAAACGGCGACGTCATCCAGGTACAGGGAGGCATTAACCTGCAGGCCCCCACTGCCAGGAATAGTCACCCCTCTCAGGCTCGCATCCTTCCTGATGGATTCGGCAAATGGCTCTATGCAGCACACAAACAAAGCAGGAGTGAGAGGGCAGCCCTGCCTGACTCCAGATCTGACTGGGAAGCTATCTGATTCCTACCCATTGATTGAGACTGCACTGACAATGTTGGCGTAGAGCAGTCTGATCCAATTGCAGGTTCCCTCCCCAAAGCCCATTTTGGAGAGAACATCTCTCATATACCTGTGTGATATCCTGTCAAAGGCTTTCTCCTGGTCCAGGCTGATCAGGCAGGTGTCCAACCCTCCGTCCTGCACGTAAGCAATCGTATCCCTGAGGAGTGCGAGGCTCTCAGCGATCTTCCTGTCCGGTACAACACAGGTTTGGTCAGGGTGGATCACCGACCCCAGAGCAGACCTGACCCGGTTGGTGATTACCTTTGACACAATTTTGTAATCCGCATTCAATAGTGAGATTGGTCTCCAATTTCTGAGTTCCTCCCTCTCCCCCTTCTGCTTGTAGATGAGGGTGATGATGCCTTTCCTCATGGATTCACTCATGGTACCTGCCCGAAGCATACTGATTAGATTACAGATTACATTACAGTTTGGAAACAGGCCCTTCGGCCCAACAAGTCCACACCGACCCGCAGAAGCGAAACCCACCCATACCCCTACATTTACCCCTTACCTAACACTACGGGCAATTTAGCATGGCCAATTCACCTGGCCCTGCACATCTTTTTGACTGTGGGAGGAAACCGGAGCACCCGGAGGAAACCCACGCAGACACGGGGAGAACGTGCAAACTCCACACAGTCGGTTGCCAAAGGCGGGAAGACACCTCCAGCAGGTCCTGGCTAATCAAGTCCCACAGAGCAAAATAGAGCCCAACCGGTAAGCCGTCGCTTCCGGGAGTTTTATTCTTTTCGAAGGGCTCGAGGGCCTTGGTCAGCTCGTCCAGAGATAGCGGCTGGTCCAGTCTCTCCCGTGTTGTCGTCTAAGACCTCCGTGATAGAGGACAGGAACGACTGGGAGGCCGCGCTGTCAGTTGGCTTTGAGTCATACAGACTGGCATAGAAGGAATTACTGATCTTCATGATGTCAGCCTGAGAGGATGTTAGCGAGCCATCTTCTTCCTACAGGCTGCTGAGCACGGAGTTCTCTTTGTGCACCCTCTGGAAGAAGAAACGTAAGCACATCTCGTCCTGCTCCACCAAGCGGACCCTGGACTGGAAGGTTATTTTGGACGCCTCAGAGGCAAAGAGCGAGGCTTGCTGGCCCTTCACCTCCTGGTGGTCGTCCGTGACATCGACCCCCATCGTCTGCAACAGGAGCAGATTCTGCATAATTTCCTGGAGCTAGGTTGGTTTTCCACACCTCTCTCTCGCCTCCTGAACACCTTTGAGGATGAAGAACCTCTTGATGTTCCCTTTTACTGTTTCCCACCAATCTGCTGGGGACTCAAAGAGGGGCTTCATGGTTCTCCAACCTGCGTAGTCCCTCTTGAGCTCCTCAGTGTTTCCCGGGGTCAACAGCTTGGTGTTCAGCTTCCATGTTCCCTTACCTGCCCGCTGCTCGTCCTGTAGTGTGCAGCACACAAACAAGGCCCTCACCCAGATGTGCCACAGTGTTTGAAGCTCAGATTCCAGCTCATCAACTCTGAGCTGGAGTACTTCCAGCAAACAACACTTGCTGCAGATGTGGGGACTGCAGCTCGCATTGGGATCAGCCAGCTCCCACAGCACACAGCTACAGTACATCACCTGCCCAGCCATCTCTACTGAGTTAGTTAACTTATTAGTTAATTTATCCCTAGTTCGTTAATCTAGTTCATTTTGGAGAGTCTCTTTTTTAAAATTTCAGACAGATTGTCTATCAGCCAATCAGATCACAGTTCTCCTGTGACGCCACCTTTTCAGTTTGCTTTCAGTTCCTCCCTGTGATCCTTGCAGTTAGTTAGTTATTTACTTTTAGCTGTGCATTACCCTCCACTCCTGAAAACAAGACAGTGCAGGGAACTCCTGTGGCCATTCCCCTCAATAACAAGTATAAAATTTTGGATACTGTTGGGGGGAGGGTAAACGACTTACCAAGGGTAAGCCATGGTGTACAGATCCCTGGCACAGAGTCTGTTCCTGTTGCTCAGAAGGGAAGCGGGGAAATGAGCAGAGCATTAGTCACTGGGGACTCCATAGCGAGGAGGACAGATTGGAGGTTCCAATGGAGAGAGACTCACAGTTGGTGTGATGCCTTGCAGGTGCCAAGGTTTGGGATGTCTCACATCATGTTTTTAGGTTCCTTGAGGGCGAGGGGTAGCAGCCCCCAAGGTGGTCCACATAAGCAATAACAACATCATTTGGAGAAAACAGGATGGTCTCCACCTGAACCAGAGAGGTACCAATATCCTGGGTGGGGGAGGAGGACGGTGTGTGGAAATTTGCTAATACTCATTGGGAGGGTTTAAACTAATTCAGCAGGGGGTTTGGAACCTGAACTGTAGTTCCACTATCCAAGAGGTTGAGAGTGATGAGGTCAGAAATATGGTTTCAAGGTTGCAAGAGTGCATCGGCATGCAAGAAGTGGTTTGAAGTGTGTCTACTTCAGTGCCAGAAACATCCGGAATAAGGTGGGTGAACGTGCAGCATGGGTTGGTACCTGGGACTTCGATGTTATGGTCATTTCGGAGACATGGATAGAGCAGGGACAGGAATGGTTCGTGCACGTTCCAGGATTTAGATGTTTCAGTAAGAACAGAGAAGATGGTAAAAGAGTGGGAGGTGTGGCATTGTTAGTCAGGACAGTACTGCGGTGGCAGAAGGTACATTTGAGGACTCGTCTCCTAAGGTAGTATGGGCTGAGGTTAGAAACAGGAAAGGAGATGTCACCTTGTCGGGACTTTTCTACTGGCCTCCAAATAGTTCCAGAGATATAGAGGAAAGGAGAGCAGAGATTATTCTGGATAGGAGTGAGAGTAACAGGGTAGTTGTTATGGGGTCTTTAACTTACCAAATATTGGAAATACTATAGTTCAAGTATTTTAGATGGGTCAGTTTTTGTCTGATACGTGTAGAAGGTTTTCCTGACACAGTATGTAGACAGGCCAACAAGGGACGAGACTGTATTGGATTTGGTACTGGGTAAGGAACCTAGCCAGGTATTAGATTCAGAGGTTAGTGAGCATTTGGTGATAGTGCCCACATTTGGTTGTGTTTACTTTAGCAATGGAAAGGGTTAGGTATATACCATGGGGCAAGAGTTATACCAATGGTATAACTGTTGCAATTAGGGTGCAATTAGGAAAGATTTAGGATGCATAGGATGGGAAAGGCAACTTCAGGGGATGGGCACAATTGAAATGTGGAGCTTATTCATGGAATAGCTACTGCGTGTCCTTGATAAGTATGTACCTGTCAGGCAGGGAGGAAGTGGTTGAGTAAAGGAGTCGCGGTCTACAAAAGAAGTTGAATCTCTTGGAAAGAGGAAGAAGAAGGTTCGTGTTAGGATGAGATGTGAAGGCTCAGTTCAGGTGTTTGAGAGTTATAGGTTAGCCAGGAAAGACCTAAAGAAAGAGCTAAGAAGAGCCAGGAGGGGATGTGAAAAGTCATTGGCAGGTAGGATCAAGGAAAAACCTAAAGGTTTCTACAGGTATATCAAGAATAAAAGAATGACTAGAGTGAGTTTGGGGCCAAACAAGGTCAGTAGTGGGAGGTTGTGCGTGGAGTCCGAGGAGTTCGGAGAAGTGCTAACTGAATTCTTTTCAATGTACTTGCATAGGAAAACAACTAAGTTGTCTCAGAGAATACTGAGATGCAGGTGACTAGACTAGATGGGATTGAGGTTCACAAGGAGGTGTTGTTAGCAATTCTGGAAAGTGGGAAAATAAATAAGTCCCCTAGGGCAGATGGTATTTATCCTTGGATTCTCTGGGAAGCCAGGGAGGAGATTGCAGAGCCATTGGCTTTGAACTTTATGTCGTCATTGTGGATAGGGATAGTGCCAGAAGACTGGAGGATAGCAAGTATTGTCCCCTTGTACAAGAAGGGGAGTAGAGACAACCCTGGTAATTATCTCCCAGTGAGCCTTACTTCGGTTGTGGGTAAAGTGCTGGAAACGATTAGAAGAGATAGGATTTATAATCATCTCGAAAGGAATAAGTTGATTACGGATAGTCGACATGGTTTTGTGAAGGGTAGGTCATGCCACACAAACCTTATAGAGTTCTTTGAGAAAGTGACCAAACTGCTGGATGAGGGTAAAGTGGTTGATCTGGTGCATATGGATTTCAGTAAGGGGTTTGATCAGGTTCCCCATGGTAGGCTATTGCATAAAATACGGAGGCATGGGATTGACAGTGATTTAGCAGTTTGGAACAGACATTGGCCAGCTGAAAGAAGACAGAGGGTGGTGGTTGATGGGAAATGTTCACCCTAGAGTTCAGTTACTAGTGGGGTACTGCAAGGCCTGTTTTGGGGCCATTTCTGTTTGTCATTTTTATAAATGAACTGGATAAGGGCATAGAAGGATGGGTTAGTAAATTTGCGGATGACACTAAGGTAGGTGGAGTTGTTGTGGTTCTGTTCGCCGAGCTGGGAATTTCTGGTGCAGACGTTTCGTCCCCTGTCTAGGTGACATCCTCAGTGCTTGGGAGCCTCCTGTGAAGCACTTCTGTGATCTTTCCTCCGGCATTCATAGTGGTTTGAATCTGCCGCTTCCGGTTGTCAGTTCCAGCTGTCCGCTGCAGTGGTCGGTATATTGGGTCCAGATCGATGTGCTTATTGATTGAATCTATGGATGAGTGCCAAGCCTCTAGGAATTCCCTAGCTGTTCTCTGTTTGGCTAAAAAAAAGTGCATCACAGCACAGGCCTTAGACCACGATGTTGTGCCGATATTTAGTCCTAATGTAAAATATAGTAACAACCTACGCACCCCTCAACTCACTGCTATCCATGTGCATAGCCAGCAGTCACTTAAATGTCCCCAATGTCTTCGCCTCCACCACCTCAACTGGCAATGCATTCACAACTCTCTGCGTAAAGAACCAACCTCTGATGTCTCCTTTATACTTTCCTCCTAATATCTTCAAACTATGACTTCCCGTACCAGTCAATCACCAATTTGCTCCTCAATTTCTCGCTGACTACTGGGGAATCTATGTTATGATCCCATCAAAGTGATCAAACCTTTCTTTTTTCTCAGATCCACACACGTTGCTTCACTGGGCGATCCCTCAGGAACATCCTCTCCAAGTCCTGTCATGATGTTTTTCCTAATCAAAATAGCCACTCCCCCTCTTCTCGTGCCTCCCCTTCCATCTTTCTAATGAATAGATCTTTGAGCTCGATTTTGGAGTATCTGATCTTACTGCTTCTGATGAAGAGTCACTGGACTTGAAATATTAACTGTTTTCTCTCCACAGATGTTGCCAGACCTGCTAAGTTTCTCCAGCAATTGTGCCTGCGGTTTACCCAGCTTCAGCAGCAAGTCATAGAACATAGAACATTGCAGGGCAGTCCAGGCCCTTTGGCCCTTGATGTTGCGCTGACCTGTGGAACTAAGCTGAAGCCTATTTATCCTACGCTATTCCATTTTCATCCATATGTTTATCCAGTGACCATATAAATGCCCTTAACGTTGGCGAGTCTACTACTGTTGCAGGCAGTGCATTCCAGGTCCCTCCTACTCTCTGACATCTGTCCTATATATACCACCCCTCAGTTTAAAGCTATGTCCCCTCGTGCTCGCCATCACCATCCAAGAAAAAAAATTCTCATTGTTCACCCTATCTAATCCTCTGATTATGTTATATGGCTCAATTAAGTCACCTTTCAACCTTCTCTCAAATGAAAACAGCTTTTCCTCATAAGACCTTCCCTCCATACCAGCCAACATCCTAGTAAATCTTCTGAACCCTTTCCAAAGCTTCTACATCCTGCCTGTCATGCGGTGACCAGAACTGTATGCAATACCCCAATGCAGCCGCACCAGAGTTTTGTACAGCTGCAGCATTACCTCATGGCTCCGAAGCTCAATCCCTCTACCAATAAAAGCTCACACGCCATATGCCTTCCTTACAGCCCTATCAACCTGGGTGGCAACTTTCAGGGATTATATTCCAAGTTAGATCTTCATGCTCTTTCTTCTACTATGACTGTCATGTTAGGAAATTCCTAGTATGAGCTTTTTTTGGTTTTAATGACATCACTGTCCTGTTTGAAGCCATCCACAGATGCTATCTCCCTCCTCCTCTCTTCCAGGTTGTGGTTGAAGAAATATGTGCAGCTGTCTAGGCTGTTATTTCCAAATACCTTAGCTTAATGGTCATAGTAACAATGGGACACAGTTCTCCAACACAGTGTTTAAGTTCTGATCTTTCTCAATGCAGTTCTTTGATCTCAGGAAAATTTCTACTTCAATACCACGGAGGGTGGTGTGTGTATGCAATGAGCTGCCAGAGGAAGTGGTGGAGGCTGGTACAATTACAGCATTTAAAAGGTATCTGGATCATGCCTGAGACAAATCTTTCACATTGATCCTCACCACATCAGATATATATTCATGAATATGGAATAAATCACAAACACAGTGACACGATTCATTGTGATTAACGTAATAATACAAGAAGCAATGCATTGGATTATCATGGTTTGTGTATGTGTATTAGTGTGCGAATGTGCATAGGCAACATTAATCATCTTGCACTTCTTTGACAACCCTATCATTTTCATAGTTATCTTTTTGGTCTTAATCAACTGATAAACCATTTATTTTCCTGTCGATTTTACCCATTAACAATTTCCCTGTGCTTCCTTGGCCTTTCTAAGTTTTTTTTAGTTTTCAGTTCACCCATTTAGATTCTAGGCTAAACTTCCCATTGTTTTTGAATTGTTTTGTTAGGATCAGTATCTTTCTTTTACTGTTTCATGTCACCCTGTCTGCTGGGGGACACCTATGGAGCACGAGATGTGGAGATATAATGATATCTGTTATTGGATCATGTTTACTCTGTTGCTTTAGAATCTCACTTTTGAGATCCTCCCACTGACTTGTCATTATTTTATCTTTAAATACCTGCATCCATTCCAACTTCGTCAGATTATCTCTCAGATTAAGAACATAGAACATAGAAACGTACAGCACAGAACAGGCCCTTTGGCCCAAGATGTTGTGCCGAGGATTAATCCTAATTTCAAATAAAAAAAACTAACCTACACACCCCTCAATTCACTGTTGTCATTGTACAAGTCCAGCAGTCACTTCAATGTCCGTAATGAATCTGCTTCCATCACCACCGCTGGCAATGCATTCCATGCGCTCACAACTCTCTGCGTAAAGAACCTAATTCTGACATCTCCTCTATACCTTCCTCCTAACACCTTAAAACTATGACCCCTCGTGGCAGACTCATGAGATTTGTTCCCCCTGACATCAACGTTTTAATCTTGTTGTCTTTGTCTTGTTCCATATTTATGCTCAATGTAAATGTATTAAAGTCAGCAGCTCAAAAATAGTCCCTCTCTCTTAGTTCATCCAGAAGACCAGCTTCATTTCAGAAGATCAATTCCTGAATTGCTTTTCCTCTCACTGAGCTCTTATGTGCTAAAGAGGTCAGTTAAATATGATGCAATAATCTTTTTGCTCTCAGTGTCTTTCACACTGTTCATATTGAGAGATATTTGAGAGATAAGTCCCCAAATACTCTAGTACTTCAAAATATTCAAACATGTCTGACATACTACTCTTCTGTTTTCCCCAGAGGATTTGGTCATCACCTGTAAACTACTAGCAGAGTGGCTGCCACCTTTTTAAAACGATCTCAGCTGAACCCTTGTCGCGTCTTTTGTAAATTCATTGAGTATATCAGTGAAGGCCCTGTTAACCAGAGTGGAGGAGGAGAAACAGTTGAGGATAAAGGGATGCATAGAGTCATTGAGATGTCCAGTATGGAAACAGACCCTTAATTCCAATTCGTCCATGTTGACCAGATATCCTGAACACATCTAGTCCCATTTGCTAGCATTTGTCTCATATCTCTCTCAACTCTTCCTATTCATGGACCCATCCAGATGCCTTTTACGTGTATTTACGCGAACACCGCTCCCACCTCCCCCCACCAACTTTCTCTGGCAACTCATTCCACGCAACAACCTGTGTGAAAAAGTTGCTCTTTAGGTCCCTTTTAAATCTTTTCCCTCTCGACTATACCTTCCAGTTTTCGATTCCCCTACCCTGGGGAAAGGATCTTGGCTATTCACCATATCTACGCCTCTCATGATTTTATAAACCTCGATAAGTTCACCCCCCTCCCCCACTCCTCCCCCAGTCTCCAAGCTCCAGGCAAAATAGCCCCACTTGCAAGGAATTATGAATCATTCTTTTGCTAATTATCTTAGCTGTGTTCTCTATTGATGATCTCACTGTCAGTCTAAAAAAAAGACTGAGGGAGGGAGAAGCTCATATTAGATACACGCTGGTGGGAGGTGACATCGAGTCATAGGGTGGTACAACATGGTACAACTTGTCCATGCTGACCAGATGTCATAAATTAATCTAGTCCATTTGCCAGCATTAGCACCAAATCCCTCTCAACCCTTCCTAATCATATACACATTCAGATGGCATTTAAACGTTGCAATTGTACCAGCCTCCTCCACCTCCTCTGGCAGTTCATTCCATACACACATCAACCTCTGCAAGAAATATTTGCCCCTTAGGTCCCTTTTAAATGTTTCCCCTCAAACCATAAATCTATACACTCCAGTTCTGGACTCTCCCACTCCAGGGCAAATACCTTGTCTATTTAACCTATCCATGCCCCTCAGGATTTTATAAACCTCGATAAGGTCAGTCCAGGGTCCAGGGAAAACAGCCCCAGCCTATTCAGCCTCTCCCTTTCACTCCAACCCACCAACCTTGGCAATATCCTTCTAAATTGTTTCTGAACCCTTTCAAGTTTCACAACATCCTTCCTATAGCAGAGAGACCAGAATTGAATGTGGTATTCAAAAATGGTCTAACCAATGTCCTGTACAGCCACACCATGACCTCCCAACTCCTACTCATTGCACTGACCAATAAAGGAAAGCATACCAAATGTTTTCTTCACTGTCATGTCAACCTGCAACTCCACTTTCAAGGAACTATGAACCTGCACTCCAAGGTCTATTTGTTCAGGGACACACTCCAGCACTTTACCATTAAGTGTATAAGTCCTGCTCTGATTTGCCTTTCCAAAACGCAGGACCTCACATTTATCTAAACTCCATCTGCCAATCCTCAGCCTATTGGTCCATCTGATCAAGGTCCCACTTTACTCTGAGGTGACATTGTTCACTATCCACTGCACCTACAAATTTGTTGTTATTGTAAACTGACTAATCACACCTCCTATATTCACATCCAAATCATTTATATAAATGACAAAAGGTAGTGGACCCAACACCAATCCCTGTGGCACACTGCTCATCACAGGCCTCCAGTCTGAAAAACAACCCTCCACCACTACCTCTGTCTTCCACCTTCAAGACAGTTCTGTATCCAAATGGCTTCTTCCTGTATTCCATGTGAACTAACTGTGCTAACCAGGCTACTATGAGGAACCTTGTCAAACACCTTACTGAAGTTCATATAGAACACGTCCACTGCTCTGTACTGATCAATCCTCTTCGTTCCTTCTTAAATAACTCAATCAAGTAGGTGAGACATGATTTTCCACACACAAAGCCATATTGACTATCCCTAATCAGTCCTTGCCTTTCCAAACACATAAATCCTGTCCTTCAGAATTCCCTCCAGGAACTCGCTCACCTCCAAGTCAGGCTTATTGGTCTATAGTTTCCCAGCTTTTCCTTACCACCTTTCTGAAATACTGACACCACATTAGTCAGTCTTCCGGCACCTCATCTGTAGCTATTGATGATACATTTATCTCAGCAAGGGGCCCAGCAATCACTTTGCTAGATTCTCACAGACGTCTAGGGTACACTTGACCAGGTCCTGGAGAGTTATCCACTTTTAAGGATTTTAAGCCATTCAGCACCTCCTCCTCTGTAATATGGACATGTTTCAAGATATCACTAGTTATTTTCCCATGTTCCCGCCTCAGGCGACTGACTGTGTGGAGTTTGCACATTCTCCCCATGTCTGCGTGGGTTTCCTCCGGGTGCTCCGGTTTCCTCCCACAGTCCAAAGATGTGCAAGTCAGGTGAATTGGCTATGCTAAATTGCCCGTAGTGTTAGGTAAGGGTTAAATGTAGGGGTATGGGTGGGTTACGCTTCGGCGGGTCGGTGTAGACTTGTTGGGCCGAAGGGCCTGTTTTCACACTGTAATGTAATCTAATCTAATCTATATCTTCCATGTTCCTTTCCACAGTAAACACTGATGCTAAACACTAATTTATTATCTCCCCCATTCTCTTGTGGTTCCACACATAGGCTGTCTTGCTGATCTTTGAGGGGCCCTGTTGTCTCTCTGGTTACCTTCTTGTCCTTAATGCATTTGTAAAGCCCCTTTGGATTTTCCTTAACCCTATGTGCCAAAGCTATCTCATGTTCCCTTTTTGTCCTCCTGATTTTCCCCTTAAATATAATTCTATAGCCTTTATGCTCTTCTAAGGACTCACCCGATCTCTGCTGTCTGTGTCTGACATCTGCTTCCTTCTTTTTCTTGACAAAAACCTCCATTTCACGAGTCATCCAGCATTTCCTCCACCTGCCACCTTGCCCTACACCCTCACAGGAACATACCTTCTCTGGAGTTCCATTATTTTATTTTTGAAGGCATCTTATTTTCCAGCCATCCCTTTACCTGCAAATATCTGCCCGACCCCAAACAACTTTTGAAAGTTCTTGCCTAATACCATCAAAATTGGCCTTCCTCCAATTTAGAACTTTAATCTTTAGTTCAGGTCAGTGCTTTTTCATGACTATTTTAAAACTAATAGAATTATGCTCATTTGCCCCAAAGTGCTCCCCCACTGACACCACAGTCATCTCAGACTACATTATTTCCCAAAAAGACATCAGGTTTTACATCTTCTCTAGTCGGTATATCCACACACTGAATCAGAAAATTTTCTTATACACACTTAAGAACTTCCTTTCCATCCAAGCCCACTTATGATAGAACCCATTTGATTTGAGTTCCATTGAATTCAGAGAACACGTAGACATCTCCTCTTCCAGATAGACAATGAAACTTGTCCTGATCCCCAACTGATGGTAATATTGGACCAGAATCAAACCTGGTTTGATGGATCATAGGTTTAATTTTCTGTTGCTAAGTTAGTTAATGTGGTGGTTAGTCACTGAGGCAGATTTGGTCCGACTGGATTTATACATTCCTTTTTGGGAAGGACATACTATATGGTCACTGTTAGTGTCAGGGTCAATATTGTAGCTGAATTGGAAGTTTCACTTCAATACCTTAGGGCAGACTTGATAACATATGAAGATTATGCCATGATCTTGAGAATTGCTAACATTTTTGGAGGTGCAAGTGTCTTAAGTGTAATTTAAAGGTAGTGAAGATTGTGTAGATGGTGATAATCCTGTGATCAAACAGTTTTGATCAGGTGCGAGTTGGTGACAGCCTGTTTGAGTGCTCATACTGTCCCTTGGTTGGTTGTTGGTTCAGAGTCATCATCAGTTGATGATCACCAGGTGATGGTCAGAATACCCGTGTGCAGCATGATGCACCGAATGGCCTCCTGCTGCATTATGCCAATTCTGTGATTCTGTTTTCCTCACTGTTTGGATGTGAACATTGACCACGTGTTTCAACACAATATCAAAATTGAGATTGGGAATTTAGTAACAATCAATCACAATATCTGAACATGTTCCATTGTTTTAACTCACTGTGTTCTGTTGTACCGTGTAGTTTCTCCCCCATATCCTCTCAAGCTCACTTCACTCTCATTCACAAGACCCATCCTGGCTATTCAACTTGAAAAAGAATGATTTGCATTGATAGAATATCTGTCACAATGATAGGTCTTTTCAAACTGCTTTATGGTCAATGAATCCTTCCAAAGTACAGTTGCAGTAGGAAATGTGACATTGAGTGTTCACAAACACAATATGGTAATGACCAAATCACCGGTTTCTGCATTAATACCTGGGAGTAAATATTGAACAGAACTCTGGGCATAACATCCCCACTCTTCATCCCAGGCTGCAAAAGGAACAGGATGTGAACATAGGAGATGGCTCATTGTGAACTTCCAGTCTTCACTTGATTCAGGGAGGATGCTACAGAATCAGACATTTCCGATCCTTGCTCAAAAAAATGTGAGCTCAGTCCTCGTAATGGTAGGCCAGTCAGTTTAATGTCAGTGATGAGGCAGGTTTTATCAGTAATAATCTGGGCAAAAATTGATAAACACTGGGATATTTCTAGTTAATCACAGAGCCAAGACACATTGTAAAAGGCGGATTTTCCTTCACTAATTTAATGGAATGTTTTGATGAAGTAACAGTGAAGGTTGATGAAGGGAATATGTTGGATGCTGTTTTGGAAAACATTTGACAAAAATGCCACATAAAAGGCTCCTGACAATGTTGAAGTTCATAAAGTAGGACAGTTGGTATTAGTTTGGATGAAATCATTGGCTACAGGACTGAACAGCAATATTACATCTTTCCTATTGTGCACTGAATATAACTATGTTCCATACTCCAGCTGTAGCCTAACCTATCAATAAAACCTCCAATGCTTCAGCTAATAAGAAAATGTATGATTTTGTGACCACTGTATAATCCTCCCACTCACCTTCAAGGACTTGTGGACATTCACTCCAAGGTCCTGTCTCTCATTATGTCACTCTCTGTTCCCAGTTCAGTGTATTGTCACACTCTCTGTCTCCCTGTATTCACAGGTCAGTGTGTTATCTCTCCATCTTTCTTTCTTCCCAGTTGTGTGTTCTCTGCTTGTCTCTCACTTTTTCCAGTTGTGTGGTCTCTGTTTTTCTCTCTCTCTTTTCCCAGTTCAGTGTGTTGTCTCTCTGTCTTTCTCTATTGCCAGTTCAGTGTATTATCACACTCTCTTCTCTATTCTCAGTTCAGTGTTTTATCTCTCTGTTTCTCTCTATTTTTAGTTGTATGCTCTCTGTTTCTCTCTTTCTCCATTCCCAGTTCAGTGTTTTGTCAGTTTATCTTACTCTATTCTCAGTTCAATGTGTTGTCTCTTTGTCTCTCTCCATTTCCAGTTCACTGTGGGTGTCTCTCAATCTCTATTCCCAGTTCAGGGTGTTCTCTATCTCTCTCTATTGCCAGTTCTGTCACTCCTGTTCCAGTTCAGTATGTTGTCTCTCTGTCTCTCTCGATTCCAAGTTGTGTGTTCTCAGTTTGTCTCTCACCTCCCCTAGTTCAATGCATTCTCTGTTTCTCTCTCCATTCCCAGTTCATTGTGATGTTAGTTTATCTCCTTCTATTGCCAGTTCAGTGTGTTATCATCTTTTGTCTATGTTGTCTATCTATCTCTCACTATTCCCAATTCAGTATCTTGTTTCCCTGTTTCCCTCTTTTCCCAGTTCAGAGTGTTGTATCTCTGTTGCTATTGCCAGTTGTGTGTTGTTACTCCATCTCTCTCTGCATTCCCAATTCAGTGAGTTGTCTCTCTGTCTCTCATTTTCAGATTCATTGTGTTGCCACTCTGTCTCTCTCTAATCCCAAATCACTGTCTCTCATTACCTGGTGGTCTAGTGCTTGGGATTCAGTGCTTTCACCGTCGTGGCCAGGGTTCAATTCCCAGCCAGGAAACGGGTGTGTTTAATTTTTTTTTGGGTGCCACGGTAGCTCAGTGGTTAGCACTGCTGCCTCACAGCGCCAGAGACTCGGGTTCAATTCCCACCTCAGGCAACTGTCCCTGTGTCTGCGTGGGTTTCCTCCGGGTGCTCCGGTTTCCTCCCACAATGGGTGAATTGGCCATGCTAAATTGCCCGTAGTGTTAGGTGAAGGGGTAAATGTAGAGGAATGGGTCTGGGTGTGTTGCTCTTCGGAGGGTCGGAGGGCCTGTTTTCACACTGTTAGTAATGTAATCTAATCATTACGTCTCTATTTCCAATTCAGTGTGTTGTCTCTCCCTGTCTCTAATCCCAGTTCACTGTCTTGTCACTGTCTCTCTCCATTCCCAGGGCAATGTCTTGTCACTGTCTCTCCCCATTCCCAGGGCAATGTCTTGTCACTTCTCTCCCCATTCCCAGGGCAATGTCTTGTCACTGTCTCTCTCCATTCCCAGGGCAATGTCTTGTCACTGTCTCTCTCCATTCCCAGGTCAATGTCTTGTCACTCTCTCTCCCCATTCCCAGGGCAATGTCTTGTCACTGTCTCTCTCCATTCCCAGGGCAATGTCTTGTCACTGTCTCTCCCCATTCCCAGGTCACTGTCTTGTCACTGTCTCTCTCCATTCCCAGGGCAATCTTGTCACTGTCTCTCCCCATTCCCAGATCACTGTCTTGTCACTGTCTCTCCCCATTCCCAGTTCACTGTCTTGTCACTGTCTCTCCCCATTCCCAGGGCAATGTCTTGTCACAGTCTCTCTCCATTCCCAGGGCAATATCTTGTCAATATCTCTCTCCATTCCCAGGTTATGTCTTGTCACTGTCCCTCCCCATTCCCAGGGCAATGTCTTGTCACTGTCTCTCCCCATTCCCAGGCCACTGTCTTGTCACTGTCTCTCCCCATTCCCAGGGCAATGCCTTGTCACTGTCTCTCCCCATTCCTCGGTCAATGTCTTGTCACTGTCTCTCCCCATTCCCAGTTTAGTATGCTCCCTCACGATCTATCTCTATTGCCAGTTCATTCTGATGTCCATCATTGTCCATCCTTAATTGTGCAAAGGGCAGTTAAGAGTCAATTTGCTGATGACATAAAGGTGAGTAGTAAAATGAGTTGTGAAGACAAACCATCTGGCAAATGGAGTACAATGTGGCAAAGTGTGAAATGGTATATTTTGGCAGAAAGAATAATAAGGCAACATATTACTGCAATACTATGGCTGAAGAGTTCAGGGATGGAGAGGAATCTGGGTGTCTTCGTACACAAATCACAGAAAGGTAATCTATAGGTATAGCAAGTAATCAGGAAGGCTAATCGTGTCACATTTTATTGTGAGAGGAATTGAAAGCAAGAGTGTGAAGGCTCTGCTTCACTTACCCAGGATGTGGGTAAGACCTCATGTGGAGTGCTGTGTACAGTACCGGTCACCGTACTTATGTTAATGTGTTGGAAGAAGAACAGGTTTACTAGGCTAATACTCGGAAGGAGCGGATTGTTCCTTATATTTTTCTCGGGATTTACTCAATCCCTGCTGTTAATACCTGACATCTGCTTCCTTCTTTTTCTTGACCAGAAACATAATTACTCTAGTTATCAGCATTCCCTACACCTACCAGCCTTGCCCTTCAACCGAGTAGGAACAGACAGTATATTAGACTCCCATTATCTCATTTTGAAAGTTTGACATTGCCCAGTCGTGCCTTTACCTGTGAGTATCCACTCACAATCAACTTTCGAAAATTCTTGACTAATACCATCAAAATATGCCTTCCTTCAATTTTGAATGTTAACTTTTAGATCTGGTCTATCCTTTTACATCACTATTTTACAACTAACAAAACGATGTTCACTCCCCCATTGATACCTAATTCACTTGCCCTGCCTTATCCCAAAAAGAAGGTCAAGTTTTGCACCTTCTCTAGTAGGTATATCTACATACTGAATCAGAAAGATTTCTTGCACACACTTAACAAATTCCTCTCCATCCAAGCCCTTAGCAGTATGGTAGTCCCAGTCAATGCTTGGAAAGTTAAAATCCCCTACCATAACCACCCTATTATTCTTACAGATAACGGATATCTCCTTACAAATTTGTTTCTCAATTTCCTGCTGACTATTGGGGGTGTAAGGGCTCTATCGTACAATCCCAATAAGGTGATCATCCTTTTCTTATTTCTCAGTTCTCCCTAAATAACTTTCCTGTGTGCATTCCTAGGAATATCCTCCCAAAGTACAGCAGTAATGTTATTCCTAATCAAAAACGCCACTCCCCCACCTCTCTTGCCCCTTTCTATCCTTCCTATAGCATCTATAAACTGGAATATGAAGCTGCCAGTCGTGTCCATCCCTGAGCCCCATCTCTATAATTGCTGTGATATCCCAATCTCTTTTTCCCAACTACGCCAAGTTCATCTGCCTTCCCTGTTATGCCTCTTGCATTGAAACAAATGCAGCTTAATTTATCAGTCCTACCTCATTCTCTGCTTTGTTCCTGCCTACCCTATTTGACTTGCTCCTTTCCCCAACTGTACCAGTCTCAGACTGATCTCTTTTCTCACTACCTCCCAAGGTCTTCCCCCTACACCCCCCCTCACATCCCACCTCTGCACACTTTCCCACCCTGCACTAGTTTAAATCCTCCTGAGCAGCTCGAGGAAATCTCCCTACCAGTATATTGGGAGAGGTTGGAAATCTTACAACCTTGAAAAATATTTGAATGAGCATTTGAAATAACATAACATTCAAGACTATGTGACGAGTACAGGGATTTGGGATGACCATGCCTTTGGTGATAGTTAATGTCAGTCAGGACTCAATAGGCCAAAAGGCCTTTTCTGAACTGTCTAACTATGACTTTATTAAAGGGCCGACATAACATTTAAAGCAAAGCATTCCAAATTTGCCAGAACATTTTTGATTTCAACTGCATTAATAATGTATTGATGGTAAAAACTTCAAATCTTTAAAGAATCTTTTGAAAAACAAATCTATAAAGCCCCACAAAACATGTCATTTATCTAAAATATGCCATTTATTTTAGAAATCTGATGGAGTACTTGGGTCATTTGGGCTCAGCACTAACCTGGAGCATAACAGCCTTTACAAAACAACACACAAACTTTGATCTGAGGAGTAAAAGTAAATAGGAACACAAAAGCATATGATGTCATTTCATGTGGCACCATCTCATTACTTCAGGTTATCCCCAAGAGTCTTCACCATTAACCGATTCCTTTTGAACTGCAGTCATTACTATTATCTATGCAAAACATACCCATCAATTTGCACATATCAAATCCCATAAAATATATGAGGGAATCGGTTTTGATGATATTGATTAAAGGATGAATGCAACCTTGGGCCCTCAGGACTCCCAGCTCCTATTCAATGAATGACTGAAGTCTCCGTTGTGCCCTAATTTGATTGTTGTTTGATCACAGGTTAAATTACAGCCTCAACTTCATACTAGGACTTAACACACAAACTTTCCTTTAGAGGAAATATGATGATTAAGAATATAGTTTAATTCACTGTTTCCTTTTATTTTGTTCAGAAGCTGAAGTTCCTGACTCATGTTCCACGGACCACAGTTGCCTTCTGGTACCTCACTGTTATTGAGCAGTATTCAATAATGGAAGGAAATAAAGCAAAATCCTTTCTTCACTGAAATTCATAAACCCCAAGGCCACAGGGAAGTCATTGCCTTGTGATTGGAAGAGGGAAGCCCAACGGATTTCCAATAGTCACTCATTAAACATCACTGAAGTTGATCATTGTCGATAGTCAGATTTCTCAGCATCAATCAAGGATGAAACCATCGATCTTCCTGCTCTGTAAGACTGAAAGAATGGACTGAAAGAAGTGAGCATGAATGTTATTAATAACTCCAGTGATATTAGGTAGATGAGAACACTCACAGCTGATCCAATAGAAACTAGGAACAAATACCCTGGGATGTCACTTCATCCTCTGTACTGACTTCACAGGGAAATATCTTCAATGGCAGAAGTGTGGACCTGTCCCAAAGCCATGCCATAATAGATGGTGTCACCAATCACTGTAACCCATGGCATTGTATTAATGGTAAACCTGGCTGCCCACTTCCCTGTGTTGTTGGTAACTATGACTCTATCATTACTCCATCATCCGGTCCTCAGGTACTGAAGCCCAGCATTAGCTGTCTCTTCTGTAGACATGCCAAATGTTGGGGGGTGGGGTGGGGTTGAAACAGATAATAATACAAATTACCCAAACTTACTTTTTTTTATTGAAAAGAACATAGGAATGATTGACTTTGAAGTTTATTAGGCTCAGCTGCTCTGTTCAGTCTTCAAGCTTCAGAAGGGACTCATTCACTCCGTTCCATCTAACTCTCTGTACATCCTTCAGGTTTTCATTTTCTTCTCATGGACTTGATGAACACCCCTTTAAACGGTGCTTACAATATTTCTCTCAACTACATGTGGCATTGAACATCACATTCTGAAAGCCCTTTGGAGAAGACATTTCTCCCGAATTCTTTATTGTCTTAATTGTGACCATCTTATATTGATGTCATCTGATTTTTATTCCTCATGTGCAGACACCACGTTTTTACACCCACATCATCAAATCCCCTCAATTTTAAACATACATTTAAATAGCTTCCTCCTTCTCCTTCCTATGTGAATACACCACCTCTTAAAATTATTTTCCACTGTCTTGCCCATTCTGCTCACCTTTCTGGAATCTGCTATTTTACCACAACCTTCCTCAGTATTAGCCATAGTCGCCAATTTCCTGTCATCCACATAATTGTTATACACCTGATCTCCAGGCACAATTACTTTCAGGACTAGTACCCTATGGAACAACACATTCTGTCAGTCTGAACAACTAACTTTTAGCTTTAGTTTCTGTTTCTAACCCTATTGTTATCCATTCTGCTACTTCTTCCCTGCATCCATGTTGTAACTCTCGTTTACTATTAACATATCTTTTAAAAGTCCAGACATAAACACACCCTCCCCAATACCTTTACATATACTGTTATGTCATCAAACAATTCAATAAGGTTTGACACCAATGCTGACTGTTCTTTATTATATCCTCAGTTCTGGATATTTTACCATTATGGCTTTGAGTAAAAACTGCAATATTTTTCCTACAACCAACTTTAAACTGGCTGGTCTGCAGACCCATGTTGCATTATTACTATGACTGTGATCCGGTAGCTGAAGATGAAGCAATAAAGCCAAATACTTTCATCAATTAATTAATTATCAAATTTATACAAATTCAGTTCACTCAATGAGCTCCCCTTGAACTTAAGGTGTCCAAAAGTTTAAAAACAAGTTTCAAATATCTGCCAAAATGCTCACTGTTTTGATATGAATGCATTGTCTTCCATTTAGGGGGAGGCAATGGCCTCGCGGTATTATCACCAGACCGTTTACCCAGAGACTTTAATAAGCACTCAACTCTAATTTCACAAAGCAATATATCCTTTTTAACAAGGCATTTTTCAACGATCTTTGTCTTCTCAATGCTGTCATTCCTACCCGAATGACTGTTTTTATGGGGTCGAGGTATAGAAATATATATATAATATATATATACACAAACACACACACACACAAACGTGATCTGGGACACTGTACCCAATTCGGCACTGCAGCATGGGGGAGGTGCAATACAGAATCAGCAGAATGATTCTGAGATTAAAAAAGTTTCAACGAGGCCAGGTTATATAATGTACATTTGTATCAGCTTGATGAATATTTAAGGTAAAGATAGGTAAAGAGAGATTATTTCCCTGGGAAAAGGTCAGGGGAGAACAGCCCAGAAATAAGAGAGAAGCATGAAAATTCAAGGAATACCTTTCAGGGTGATAAATGGATGTGCTTTCTATACAACACCACAGAGGGCTTTAAGAAAATTCAATGCCGAGACAGATCGACTTTAATCAATAAGGGAATCGGGCATTATGGGAAAAGGCAGGCAAGTAGAGTTGAGGGTTACCAGATCAGCCATGATCTCATTAACTGGCAGCTTTTATCAGAATCAATGAAAGGTTACAATCTGAAATGTGAACTCTGTTTCTCTATCCACTGATGCCTCCTGATGTGCTAAATGTTTCCAGAATTTTCTGTTTTGATTCCTGGCATCCTAAGGCGATGTTAAACAATCTATTGGTTTGTTTAGTTCGGTTCCTTTGACACTATACTTGACTCAATAGTCTTGGTGTTGAGAACAATTATTCTCACATTTCCTCTAGCGTTAGTTTCTCAATTTTCCCTCAGCCCATTGAGACTATGATGAAACTGGGAGTCCAATAATTCCAACAGAAGGTAAACAAAGATTTACTGACCTGGTCATTGGAGAGTAGAAGTTGCCAGATGGTACTTGAGACAGAGACATAGAACATACAGCATGACAACAAACCCTTCAGTCCAACTTGTCCATGCCAACCAAATATCCTAAATTCATCTAGTCCCACTTTAGATTAGATGACATTACAGTGTGGAAACAGACCCTTCGGCCCAACAAGTCCACACCGACCCGCTGAAGTGCAACCCACCCATACCCCTACATTTACCCCTTACCTAACACTACGGGCAATTTAGCATGGCCAATTCACCTGACTGCACATCTTTGGACTGTGGGAGGAAACCGGAGCACCCGGAGGAAACCCACGCAGACACGGGGAGAACGTGCAAACTCCACACAGTCAGTCGCCTGAGGTGGGAATTGAACCCGGGTCTCTGGCGCTGTGAGTCAGCAGTGCTCACCACTGTGCCACTGTGCCGCCCACTATATCTTGGCTGCAATGTTCAAGACCGATCCATTGCATTGCCTCCTTCTTATTCAATGTATTCTAGTGTTTCTATACCCCTGGCATCCACCCAGCAATGTAGAGACTAAGCAAGTTAAGTTCTACCTAGATAAAAAAAGATTATATTTAACCTAATCCTTTTATTCTCCTGCAAAACATCATAATACGGCAGTAGTTGTCAAGTAGTACATATGAACCAGCCATTTGGATACAGAACTGGCTCGAAGGCAGAAGACAAAGGGTGGTGATGGAGGGTTGCTTTTGCAGACTGGAGGCCTGGACCAGTGGTGTGTCACAAATATCGGAGCTGAGTCCACTGCTTTTCATCATTTACATAATTGATTTGGATGTGAACACAGGAGGTATAATTAGTACGTTTGCAGATGACACCAAAATTTGAGGTAAACTTCTTTACTGTACACTGCACCTTCAGAGTACAATGGGATCCTGATCAGATAGACCAATAGGCCAAGGAGTGGCAGATGGAATGTAATTTAGATAAATGTGAGGTGCTGCATTTTGGAAAGGTAAATCAGGGCAGGACTTATACACTTAATGGTAAGGTCTTGGCGAGTGTTGCTTGGAGTGCAGAAAGGGTTCAGAAAAGATTTACACGGATGTTTGCCAGGGTTGGAGGGTTTCAACTGCAGAACTGAATCATAGCCTTACTCAGAAAACTTAAGAAATCAGGAGAATTAAACAAGATAGACTTCCAAAAAATAAAACCAGACAGATCCAACACAGCATGCTTCTATGGACTACCCAAAGTTCACAAACCAGGAGCCCCCCTCAGACTCACAGTCTCACTACCAGGAACACCAACATACAGACTAGCTAAGGAACTCCACAAAAGTCTAAAGCACTTAGTAGAGTACTCCTACCACTGCACCTAAGAACTCCTGAACCTCATCAAAGACACCAAGAAAGAAGTGGATGAAATAATGGTCTCCTTTGACATAACAGCCCTGTTCCTATCCATCAACATCATCCTGGCCAAAGAAACACTGACTATGCTATTAGAAAAACCAAAGACACATATACCAAACACCACCAACTTCGTCAGCAAGGACAACATCATCCAGCTGGTGGAACTATGCCTCACCACCCACTTCACTTTCAATAGCAGGACCCTCAAGCAAATCAATGGAACACCTATGGGATCACCAATATCAGGGTTCCTTGCAGAAACAATAATTCAGAGACTCAAACAAACAACTCTCCCAACCATTCAAGTGACACTTTGAGTCCGCTGCGTGGATGGCACCTTTGTGATCACTAAACAAAACAATTTAGAGGAAACATTCAAGATCATCAATAGTATCCTTACTGGCATAAAATTCATAAAGGAGGAGGAAAACAACAATAACCTGCCATTTCTAGATGTCACAGTAGAGTGGACAGCCAATGGAGACCTTCAAATGAGCATCCACAGGAAAACAGCACATGGACCAAATACTGAACTACATAAGCAATCATCCCAACACCCACAAATAAAACTGCATTAGGACAGTATTTCAATGAGCCACCACACACTGCAGAACTTCAAAGAGCAGAAGAAAACCACCTGTACAGTGTATTCAAGAAAAACAGGTACCCAATAAACACATTCCGCTGATTTCTCAGCAACAAACCCAAACAAGCAGACAAAACAGGCCCAGAAGCCTTAGGCACTTTACCCTGCATCAAAGACATCTTTGAAATGACTGCCAGCCTACTCAGACCTGTTGGCAGCATGGTAGCCCACAAACCAAACAATACACTTTAAACAGTAGCTAATGAACCAGACAGCATACAAAACAAACGTCATCTACAAAATCGAGAATCGATGTTTCGGGCATAAGCCCTTCTTCAGGCTGATGCCCGAAACGTCGATTCTCCTGCTCCTTGGATGCTGCCTGACCTGCTGCGCTTTTCCAGCAACACATTTTCAGTTCTTTGCCCCTTAGCACAGGACATAATTGCACTGATTATCCCATGGGATGTCTGACCAAACAGTGATTTGGTTTACAGATGAGGTGGTTTATTGGAGGTGACATTTCGATATTAAAAGAGACCTAAGGGGCAACTATTTCATGCTGAGGGTGGTGTGTGATTAGAATGAGTTGCCAGAAGAAGTGGTGGAGGTTGGTACAATTACAATATTTAAAAGGCACCTGAATGAGTATATGAATAAGAAGAGTTGAGAGGGATATGGGCCAAGTGCTGGACAGCACGGTGGCCCAGTGGTTAGCACTGCTGCCTCACAGCGCCGGAGACCCGGGTTCAATTCCCGCCTCAGGCGATTGACTGTGTGGAGTTTGCACGTTCTCCCCGTGTCTGCGTGGGTTTCCTCCGGGTGCTCCGGTTCCTCCCACAGTCACAAAGATGTGCAGTCAGGTGAATTGGCCATGCTAAATTGCCCATAGTGTTAGGTAAGGGGTAAATGTAGGGATATGGGTGGGTTGCGCTTCGGCGGGTTGGTGTGGACTTGTTGGGCCGAAGGGCCTGTTTCCGCAATGTAATATAATCTAATCTACAGTGGGACTAGATGAATTTAGGATATTTGGTTGGCATGGACAAGTTGGACTGAAGGGTCCAACTGAAGCTTGAAGACTGAACAGAGCAGCTGAGCCTAATAAACTTCAAAGTCAATCATTCATATATTCTTTTCAATAAAAAAAAGTAAGTTTCGGTAATTTGTATTATTATCTGTTTCAACCCTACCCCACCCCCGAACATTAGGCATGTCTACAGAAGAGACAGCTGATGCTGGGCTTCAGTACCTGAGGACCGGATGATGGAGTAATGATAGAGTCATAGTTACCAACAACACAGGGAAGTGGGCAGCCAGGTTTACCATTAATACAATGCCATGGGTTACAGTGATTGGTAACACCATCTATTATGGCATGGCTTTGGGAGAGGTCCACACTTCTGCCATTGAAGATATTTCCCTGTGAAGTCAGTACAGAGGATGAAGTGACATCCCAGGGTATTTGTTCCTAGTTTCTATTGGATCAGCTGTGAGTGTTCTCATCTACCTAATATCACTGGAGTTATTAATAACATTCATGCTCACTTCTTTCAGTCCATTCTTTCAGTCTTACAGAGCAGGAAGATCGATGGTTTCATCCTTGATTGATGCTGAGAAATCTGATTATCGACAATGATCAACTTCAGTGATGTTTAATGAATGACTATTGGAAATCCGTTGGGCTTCCCTCTTCCAATCACAAGGCAATGACTTCCCTGTGGCCTTGGGGTTTATGAATTTCAGTGAAGAAAGGATTTTGCTTTATTTCCTTCCATTATTGAATACTGCTCAATAACAGTGAGGTACCAGAAAGCAAGTGTGATCCATGGAACATGAGTCAGGAACTTCAGCTTCTGAACAAAATAAAAGGAAACAGTGAATTAAACTGCATTCTTAATCATCATATTTCCTCTAAAGGAAAGTTTGTGTGTTAAGTCCTAGTATGAAGTTGAGGCTGTAATATAACCGGTGATCAAACAACAATCAAATTACAACGGAGACTCCAGTCATTCATTGAATGACTGGGAGTCCTGAGGGACCCAGGTTGCATTCACCCTTTAATCAATATCATCAAAACCGATTCCCTCATATATTTTATGGGATTTGATATGTGCAAATTGATGGGTATGTTTTGCATAGATAATAGTAATGACTGCAGTTCAAAAGGAATCGGTTAATGGTGAAGACTCTTGGGGATAACCTGAAGTAATGAGATGGTGCCACATGAAATGACATCACATGCTTTTGTGTTCCTATTTACTTTTACTCCTCAGATCAAAGTTTGTGTGTTGTTTTGTAAAGGCTGTTATGCTCCAGGTTAGTGCTGAGCCCAAATGACCCAAGTACTCCATCAGATTTCTAAAATAAATGGCATATTTTAGATAAATGACATGTTTTGTGGGGCTTTATAGATTTGTTTTTCAAAAGATTCTTTAAAGATTTGAAGTTTTTACCATCAATACATTATTAATGCAGTTAAAATCAAAAATGTTCTGGCAAATTTGGAATGCTTTGCTTTAAATGTTATGTCGGCCCTTTAATAAAGTCAGAGTTAGACAGTTCAGAAAAGGCCCTTTGTCCTATTGAGTCCTCACTGACATTAACTATCACCAAAGGCATGGTCATCCCAAATCCCTGTACTCGTCACATAGTCTTGAATGTTATGTTATTTCAAGTGCTCATTCAAATATTTTTCAAGGTTGTAAGATTTCCAACCTCTCCCAATATACTGGCAGGGAGATTTCCTCGAGCTGCTCAGGAGGATTTAAACTAGTGCAGGGTGGGAAAGTGTGCAGAGGTGGGATGTGAGGGGGGGTGTAGGGGGAAGACCTTGGGAGGTAGTGAGAAAAGAGATCAGTCTGAGACTGGTACAGTTGGGGAAAGGAGCAAGTCAAATAGGGTAGGCAGAAACAAAGCAGAGAATGAGGTAGGACTGATAAATTAAGCTGCATTTGTTTCAATGCAAGAGGCATAACAGGGAAGGCGGATGAACTTGGCGTGGTTGGGAAAAAGGGATTGGGATATCACAGCAATTATAGAGATGGGGCTCAGGGATGGACACGACTGGCAGCTTCATATTCCAGTTTATAGATGCTATAGGAAGGATAGAAAGGGGCAAGAGAGGTGGGGGAGTGGCGTTTTTGATTAGGAATAACATTACTGCTGTACTTCGGGAGGATATTCCCAGGAATGCACACAGGAAAGTTATTTCTCAGTTCTACCTAAATAAGAAAAGGATGATCACCTTATTGGGATTGTACGATAGAGCCCTTACACCCCCAATAGTCAGCAGGAAATTGAGAAACAAATTTGTAAGGAGATATCCGTTATCTGTAGGAATAATAGGGTGGTTATGGTAGGGGATTTTAACTTTCCAAGCATTGACTGGGACTACCATACTGCTAAGGGCTTGGATGGAGAGGAATTTGTTAAGTGTGTGCAAGAAATCTTTCTGATTCAGTATGTAGATATACCTACTAGAGAAGGTGCAAAACTTGACCTTCTTTTTGGGATAAGGCAGGGCAAGTGAATTAGGTATCAATGGGAGAGTGAACATCGTTCTGTTAGTTGTAAAATAGTGATGGAAAAGGATAGACCAGATCTAAAAGTTAACATTCAAAATTGAAGGAAGGCATATTTTGATAGTATTAGTCAAGAACTTTCGAAAGTTGATTGTGAGTGGATACTCACAGGTAAAGGCACGACTGGGCAATGTCAAACTTTCAAAATGAGATAATGGAGTCTAATATACTGTCTGTTCCTACTCGGTTGAAGGGCAAGGCTGGTAGCTGTAGGGAATGCTGATAACTAGAGTAATTACGTTTCTGGTCAAGAAAAAGAAGGAAGCAGATGTCAGGTATTAACAGCAGGGATTGAGTAAATCCCGAGAAAAATATAAGGAACAATCCGCTCCTTCCGAGTATTAGCCTAGTAAACCTGTTCTTCTTCCAACACATTAACATAAGTACGGTGACCGGTACTGTACACAGCACTCCACATGAGGTCTTACCCACATCCTGGGTAAGTGAAGCAGAGCCTTCACACTCTTGCTTTCAATTCCTCTCACAATAAAATGTGACACGATTAGCCTTCCTGATTACTTGCTATACCTATAGATTACCTTTCTGTGATTTGTGTACGAAGACACCCAGATTCCTCTCCATCCCTGAGCTCTTCAGCCATAGTATTGCAGTAATATGTTGCCTTATTATTCTTTCTGCCAAAATATACCATTTCACACTTTACCACATTGTACTCCATTTGCCAGATGGTTTGTCTTCACAACTCATTTTCCTACCCACATTTATGTCATCAGCAAATTGACTCTTACCTGCCCTCTGCACAATTAAGGATGGACAATGATGGACATCAGAATGAACTGGCAATAGAGATAGATCATGAGGGAGCATACTAAACTGGGAATGGAGAGAGACATTGACAAGACACTGCCCTGGGAATGGAGAGAGACAGTGACAAGACACTGCCCTGGGAATGGAGAGAGACAGTGACAAGGCAGTGACCTGGGAATGGGGAGAGACAGTGACAAGACAGTGGCCTGGGAATGGGGAGAGACAGTGACAAGACATTGACCTAGGAATGGGGACAGACAGTGACAAGACAGTGATCTGGGAATGGGGAGAGACAGTGACAAGACAGTGGCCTGGGAATGGGGAGAGACGGTGACAAGACATTGCCCTGGGAATGGGGAGAGACAGTGACAAGACAGTGACCTGGGAATGGGGAGAGACATTGACAAGACATTGCCCTGGGAATGGGGAGAGACAGTGACAAGACATTGCCCTGGGAATGGGGAGAGACAGTGACAAGACAGTGAACTGGGATTAGAGACAGAGAGAGACAACACACTGAATTGGAAATAGAGACGTAATGATTAGATTACATTACTAACAGTGTGAAAACAGGCCCTCCGACCCTCCGAAGAGCAACCCACCCAGACCCATTCCTCTACATTTACCCCTTCACCTAACACTACGGGCAATTTAGCATGGCCAATTCACCCATTGTGGGAGGAAACCGGAGCACCCGGAGGAAACCCACGCAGACACCGGGATAGTTGCCTGAGGCGGGAATTGAACCCGAGTCTCTGGCGCTGTGAGGCAGCAGTGCTGACCACTGAGCTACCGGCCACCCAAAAAAAAGTTAAACGCACCCGTTCCCTAGCTGGGAATCGAACCCAGGCCACGACGGTAAAAACACCGAATCATAAGCACTAGACCACCAGCTAATGAGAGACAGTGATTTGGGATTAGAGAGAGACAGAGTGGCAACACAATGAACTTGAAAATGAGGGACAGAGAGACAACTCACTGAATTGGGAATGCAGAGAGAGATGGAGTAACAACACACAACTGGCAATAGCAACAGAGATACAACACTCTGAACTGGGAAAAGAGGGAAACAAGGTAACAAGACACTGAATTGGGAATAGTGAGAGATAGACAGACAACATAGACAAAAGATGATAACACACTGAACTGGCAATAGAAGGAGATAAGCTAACATCACAATGAACTGGGAATGGAGAGAGAAACAGAGAATGCATTGAACTGAGAGAGGTGTTAAGACGGACCCGGAGGGTCCCGTCTTTGCGTGTTCTTTTGGAAGGAGAGACTCACACTGGCAACTATGATTAGACGCAGACAGCAGTTTATTCACAGAATCTTAACTGGTACAACGAATCTACAGGCATGCATTCGTTGGAGAAGGCGTTCTCCCTTCCCGTTCAAAGTTGACACAATTATACTTCGCGCTGCCTGGAGTCCCCGGTCAGTTCGCCTTCCCCATTGGTCCATTCATCTGCGCGCGCTGGGGATCCGTCCTCCTATTGGCCGCATCGAAGTGCCTGTCCAGCTCCTGCTGTGCTTGACAATGGCTCAGCCATCCCTGGGAGCGGTTCCGATCCCGTATTCAATAGTCCATTGTGTCAAGGAATTACTATGCGTCTGACAGGCTAGCCATTTTCAATAGTTTTTAGTTTAACTAAATTGTCAATTACACTTATCAACTTTAGACTTAAATAGAGCCATTCACACTCACTAGTTACAGGTTCCGATAGAGCAATTCACACTTGTCTAACAGTTACAGATTCCGATCAGTTTCTTTATGAATCCCGAGTTTCGATGGGGCAATTGATACTGGCTGGTATTTACAGGCTCCAAGATTTAATTAACATTATGCATATCCCTTACAAGCTCCAGCAGTCATGCAATCGCCTGCAGCAGCTCGCTTGGCTGTTGTTAACCATTTCAGGGCTGGAAGTGTCACCCTCCCTAGCCCTACATTAAACACCGCAGTGAAATCTCCCCAACATTCCCTCCCTTGGCCTCTACTGAGGCCACACCAACCCATGTAAACAGTAACGAACGTAAGAGGACCGGAAGGGGGAAAGTAAACCACATAGGGTGCCACGTCTGCTGTCCAAGAAAAGAAGTGCAAATGCCCATCCGCTACGGTGGTGTGTGGTTTGTCTCGTGTTTCCTTGTACAACAAACGAGAAGGTGTAAGGGCATACTGCCCGCAGTCAGGTATACGCCAGCGCCCGGAAACCCATTGGAACAGTGTACTGTGCCCCGGCCTTCCTGCCAGCCAGAATGGTTCACCGGCCTGCAGGCCCGTCCAGGCGTCTGATGTGTGTACTGCAGGCCATGTGGTCGGAGGCAATCTCCTCCCAGTGCACAGCGCAATTGCACCTGTGCCAGGCTGACCCGTGCCCGAGGAGAGTCTTCCGCCACTGGACAACCTCCAGTCAGTAACGGACAGCAACCTCCATCCAGGTGCCGCTGAGGACAGAGCCGGGCAGTGGCAACCCGGTCAAAACCCACATAGAGCCTCCGATTGCAGGGTAGTAGTTACTGGTGTGACCAGCAGTTGGATCCCGGGGCATACAGTACTTCTCGGCCCCTGACTGCAGCGTACAGTATAGGTTAAAGTGCTGCCAATGTAGGTGGGCAAAACTAACACGGAAGGGGTTTATTATATTCTTCGAACAGCAGACGCTACATTGAGGGAGAAGGAATAGTATTGGGTAGAAGTAGGGGAAAAACGAAAACATAAGCACACCTATTGGAGCCCCGTACCCTACGGAAATAGATGACCCTCAAATAGGCCTGTCACCGTGAGCAGTGTGAATTGCCGTACATTAATGATAGTCCCCCGTCTACGGGGAACGGACATGCGCGCAAACTGTAGCATCTGTATCTATCCAAGAGAGAAAAAAAAATAATCATTATAAACCGCAAGCATCGAGAAAAAAAATCATTATAAACCACAGGCACCATTAGACAAATCATTATAAACCGCAAGCATCGAGAGAAAAAAAAATTATAAACCACAGGCACCATTAGACAAATCATTATAAACCGCAAGCATCGAGAGAAAAAAAAATTATAAACCACAAGCATCGAGAAAAAAATCATTATAAACCGCAAGCATCGAGAAAAAAAATCATTATAAACCGCAAGCATCGAGAAAAAAAATCATTATAAACCGCAAGCATCGAGAGAAAAAAAAATTATAAACCACAAGCATCGAGAAAAAAATCATTATAAACCACAAGCATCGAAAAAAAAATCATTATAAACCGCAAGCATCGAGAAAAAAAATCATAAACCACAAGCATCGAAAAAAAAATCATTATAAACCGCAAGCATCGAGAAAAAAAATCATTATAAACCACAAGCATCGAAAAAAAAATCATTATAAACCGCAAGCATCGAGAAAAAAAATCATAAACCACAAGCATCGAAAAAAAAAATCATTATAAACCACACGCATCGAGAAAAAAATCATTATAAACCACAGGCACCATTAGACAAATCATTATAAACCGCAAGCATCGAGAAAAAAAAATCATTATAAACCACAAGCATCGAAAAAAAAATCATTATAAACCACACGCATCGAGAAAAAAAATTATAAACCACAGGCACCATTAGACAAATCATTATAAACCGCAAGCATCGAAACAAGCAATCACCCCCACGCAGAGGCAATCCGGCTGTCAGCTGGGTAAGCTTTCTAGGATTCAAGTACTCGAATCAGCAGGAGATCCCCGCAGCCCGCCAGCTGTGTAAACATATTAAAGGCACTCGAAAAGTGATTACCTACAACTCTAGCAATTTCACCTCAGGCCGTTGGCTGTGTAAACATCAAGGGCCCTTTGAGGTAAAAGCTGGGTGAGTTTCCGATTTAAACGGACAGATGACCCAGCGCTGGGTCTGTGGAAGACAGCACCCACATCCGGATGAAAGTGAGGGAATCGGGCACTAGGGTTAACTGTACATCTGAGCGGCTGGAGGCACCAGCTCCCGCGCGGCGGTCTTTGCCCCCACCTGCTCTAGAATCTTCCCAAACTGTTCCAAGATATGTGTAGCCGTCTTGGAGGCCTGCCCTTCGACTTTCATCTTTAGGGAACCAGTTCTTAACCCGCCACAGCTTGAGACTATTCTCTAGGTTTCGGACCTTTCGTTTAGCCTCCATAGCAGTATTATTCTCCCTTAACTGGGTCCTGATCTCCCCCAATATCTCCCCTGTCGGTGGCCGCGAGTCGGGGGTTTTCGGGACTGGGGTGGACTCGTCAGTGTACGCATCAGTGGGTAAAGTAACAGTCGCGGCTAAATAGTCTAGCTCGGGGGTGCCCACCCCGCGGGGGGATTGCCTAGCACAATTGTTTGGAGAGCCGAATAATGTGGCGACCTGTAGAGACCGTCCAGAATCGTGATCATTAATGTGGGATTTTTAAATGTTTCTCTCAATCTTGTCAGGATAATTCCCTTTTGTTCTGGTGCTTGGGCAATCACCAGGTCCAACTTTTCCTTATGCAGGGCTATGCTATCCAGCAGTAACTGACTGTGAATAGGCATGTCCCCACTGTCCCTGCAGTGCCACCAGGGCACTCCGGGACGTGCTGTCCTGAGGTGAGTCAACTTAGGTGGTCCGAAATTCAGGTCCCCCATGTCGGATCTCCCCTGAAGGGAACCGCTTCAAAAACAGTACGTCTTTCAAAACCTGACCTTCGCGTGGCAGATCTCTGCTCTTAACAACCGGTCTAAGGCAGACGTCTGTACGGTTACACCCTCTTCATAAGAAGAGCTCCGACCTCTGTCACCCCGGGTATGTTTGGTGGTCACAACAAATATACAAACCAAAAGTCCGTCAGGTTTAAGTGCTCAGTAACATGGATCCAGGAAGTCGAATATGGTCAGCGCTCAGGTAGGAAACGTCAGGTAATCGTCAGGCAGAACTATCTGCAAAATCGGGCAAAACAGATATGCGCCCTGGCTCCGAAAGCCACGCTAGAGATTCAGGGGAAAAAACACACGGGAAAAAACACATGCGCTCCGGCTCCGAAAGCCACGCTAGAAATTCACACACTGGGTACAAATATATATGCGCTCCGGCTCCGAAAGCCACGCTAGAAATTCACACACTAGGTACAAATATATATGCGCTCCGGCTCCGAAAGCCACGCTAGAAATTCACACACTGGGTACAAATATATATGCGCTCCGGCTCCGAAAGCCACGCTAGAAATTCACACACTGGGTACAAATATATATGCGCTCCGGCTCCGAAAGCCACGCTAGAAATTCACACACTGGGTACAAATATATATGCGCTCCGGCTCCGAAAGCCACGCTAGAAATTCACACACTGGGTACAAATATATATGCGCTCCGGCTCCGAAAGCCACGCTAGAAATTCACACACTGGGTACAAATATATATGCGCTCCGGCTCCGAAAGCCACGCTAGAAATTCACACACTGGGTACAAATATATATGCGCTCCGGCTCCGAAAGCCACGCTAGAAATTCACACACTGGGTACGTCAAAAGGTTAGTAAAAGCTTACCAGTCAGGACTCTGCGATGCTGCTGTCAAATTGATCAGGTTTTTTTTTTGGGTTGGTGAGGGTCGGAGAGCAGACAAGAAACTAACTGAGAGTAAATCTAACTACTGGAAGCCTTGGATTTAACAGGCGCTTCCCCACCTTTAGAAAACTTCGGCCGAAGGTTGTCTGCTCCCTGATCCGCCAACGTTGCCAACTTGCCGTTGTCTCTTTCCCTTCCCGCGTCAGGCTCACCAAATGTTAAGACGGACCCGGAGGGTCCCGTCTTTGCGTGTTCTTTTGGAAGGAGAGACTCACACTGGCAACTATGATTAGACGCAGACAGCAGTTTATTCACAGAATCTTAACTGGTACAACGAATCTACAGGCATGCATTCGTTGGAGAAGGCGTTCTCCCTTCCCGTTCAAAGTTGACACAATTATACTTCGCGCTGCCTGGAGTCCCCGGTCAGTTCGCCTTCCCCATTGGTCCATTCATCTGCGCGCGCTGGGGATCCGTCCTCCTATTGGCCGCATCGAAGTGCCTGTCCAGCTCCTGCTGTGCTTGACAATGGCTCAGCCATCCCTGGGAGCGGTTCCGATCCCGTATTCAATAGTCCATTGTGTCAAGGAATTACTATGCGTCTGACAGGCTAGCCATTTTCAATAGTTTTTAGTTTAACTAAATTGTCAATTACACTTATCAACTTTAGACTTAAATAGAGCCATTCACACTCACTAGTTACAGGTTCCGATAGAGCAATTCACACTTGTCTAACAGTTACAGATTCCGATCAGTTTCTTTATGAATCCCGAGTTTCGATGGGGCAATTGATACTGGCTGGTATTTACAGGCTCCAAGATTTAATTAACATTATGCATATCCCTTACAAGCTCCAGCAGTCATGCAATCGCCTGCAGCAGCTCGCTTGGCTGTTGTTAACCATTTCAGGGCTGGAAGTGTCACCCTCCCTAGCCCTACATTAAACACCGCAGTGAAATCTCCCCAACAGAGGTGAGAGACAAACTGAGAACACACAACTTGGAATCGAGAGAGACAGAGAGACAGTATACTGAACTGAAACAGGGAGTGACAGAACTGGCAATAGAGAGAGATAGAGAACACCCTGAACTGGGAATAGAGATTGAGAGACACCCACAGTGAACTGGAAATGGAGAGAGACAAAGAGACAACACATTGAACTGAGAATAGAGTAAGATAAACTGACAAAACACTGAACTGGGAATGGAGAAAGAGAGAAACAGAGAGCATACAACTAAAAATAGAGAGAAACAGAGAGATAAAACACTGAACTTAGAATAGAGAGGACAGAGAGTGTGATAATACACTGAACTGGCAATAGAGAAAGACCAGAGAGACAATACACTGAACTGGGAACAGAGAGAGAGAGAAAAACAGAGACCACACAACTGGAAAAAGTGAGAGACAAGCAGAGAACACACAACTGGGAAGAAAGAAAGATGGAGAGATAACACACTGACCTGTGAACACAGGGAGACAGAGAGTGTGACAATACACTGAACTGGGAACAGAGAGCGACATAATGAGAGACAGGACCTTGGAGTGAATGTCCACAAATCCTTGAAGTGAGTGGGAGGATTATACAGCGGTCACAAAATCATACATTTTCTTATTAGCTGAAGCATTGGAGGTTTTATAAATAGGTTAGGCTACAGCTGGAGTACGGAAGATAGTTATGGTCAATACACAATAGGAAAGATGTAATATTGCTGTTCAGTCCTGTAGCCAATGATTTCATCCAAACTAATACTGACTGTCCTACTTTATGAACTTCAACATTGTCAGGAGCCTTTTATGTGGCATTTTTGTCAAATGTTTTCCAAAACAGCATCCAACATATTCCCTTCATCAACCTTCACTGTTACTTCATCAAAAAATTCCATTAAATTAGTGAAGCAAAATCCGCCTTTTACAATGTGTCTTGGCTCTGTGATTAACTAGAAATATCCCAGTGTTTATCAATTTTTGCCCAGATTATTACTTATAAAACCTGCCTCATCACTGACATTAAACTGACTGGAGAAAGTGAGGTCTGCAGACGCTGGAGATCAAAGCTGAAACTTTATTGCTGGAACAGCACAGCAGGTCAGGCAGCATCTAGGGAACAGAAGATTCGACGTTTCGGGCACATGCCCTTCTTCAGGAATGAGCAGAGAGTGTTCAGCCTTTTATCTTCTCCTGCCCTCCCTACCTTTTATCTTCTCCTGCTGAACACTCCCTACCTTTTATCTTCTCCTGCTGAACACTCTCTGCTCATTCCTGAAGAAGGGCATGTGCCCGAAACGTCGAATCTTCTGTTCCCTAGATGCTGCCTGACCTGCTGTGCTGTTCCAGCAATAAAGTTTCAGCATTAAACTGACTGGCCTACCATTACTAGGACTGAGCTCACATTTTTTTGAGCAAGGATTGGAAATGTCTGATTCTGTAGCATCCTCCCTAAATCAAGTGAAGACTGGAAGTTCACAATGAGCTATCTCCTATGTTCACATCCTGTTCCTTTTGCAGCCTGGGATGAAGAGTGGGGATGTTATGCCCAGAGTTCTGTTCAATATTTACTCCCAGGTATTAATGCAGAAACCGGTGATTTGGTCATTACCACATTGTGTTTGGGAACACTCAATGTCACATTTCCTACTGCAACTGTACTTTGGAAGGATTCATTGACCATAAAGCAGTTTGAAAAGACCTATCATTGTGACAGATATTCTATCAATGCAAATCATTCTTTTTCAAGTTGAATAGCCAGGATGGGTCTTGTGAATGAGAGTGAAGTGAGCTTGAGAGGATATGGGGGAGAAACTACACGGTACAACAGAACACAGTGAGTTAAAACAATGGAACATGTTCAGATATTGTGATTGATTGTTACTAAATTCCCAATCTCAATTTTGATATTGTGTTGAAACACGTGGTCAATGTTCACATCCAAACAGTGAGGAAAACAGAATCACAGAATTGGCATAATGCAGCAGGAGGCCATTCGGTGCATCATGCTGCACACGGGTATTCTGACCATCACCTGGTGATCATCAGCTGATGAGGGCTCTGAACCAACAACCAACCAAGGGACAGTATGAGCACTCAAACAGGCTGTCACCAACTCGCACCTGATCAAAACTGTTTGATCACAGGATTATCACCATCTACACAATCTTCACTACCTTTAAATTACACTTAAGACACTTGCACCTCCAAAAATGTTAGCAATTCTCAAGATCATGGCATAATCTTCATATGTTATCAAGTCTGCCCTAAGGTATTGAAGTGAAACTTCCAATTCATCTACAATATTGACCCTGACACTAACGGTGACCATATAGTATGTCCTTCCCAAAAAGGAATGTATAAATCCAGTCGACCAAATCTGCCTCAGTGACTAACCAACACATTAACTAACTTAGCAACAGAAAATTAAACCTATGATCCATCAAACCAGGTTTGATTCTGGTCCAATATTACCATCAGTTGGGGATCAGGACAAGTTTCATTGTCTATATGGAAGAGTAGATGTCTACGTGTTCTCTGAATTCAATGGAACTCAAATCAAATGGGTTCTATCATAAGTAGGCAAATTGCAGCCTGGGTGTTGAATGTGAAAACTAATGCCTTAGAATAATATACATTTAATAAATTGAACAGTATGGGCTTGGATGGAAAAGAAGTTCTTAAGTGTGTATAAGAAAATTTTCTGATTCAGTGTGTGGATATACCGACTAGAGAAGGTGTAAAACCTGATGTCTTTTTGGGAAATAAGGCAGTCTGAGATGCCTGTGGTGTCAGTGGGGGAGCACTTTGGGGCAAATGAGCATAATTCTATTAGTTTTAAAATAGTCATGAAAAAGCACTGACCTCATCTAAAGATTAAAGTTCTAAATTGGAGGAAGGCCAATTTTGATGGTATTAGGCAAGAACTTTCAAAAGTTGTTTGGGGTCGGGCAGATGTTTGCAGGTAAAGGGATGGCTGGAAAATAAGATGCCTTCAAAAATAAAATAATGGAACTCCAGAGAAGGTATGTTCCTGTGAGGGTGTAGGGCAAGGTGGTAGGTGGAGGAAATGCTGGATGACTCGAGAAATGGAGGTTTTAGTCAAGAAAAAGAAGGAAGCAGATGTCAGACACAGACAACAGAGATCGGGTGAGTCCTTAGAAGAGCATAAAGGCTATAGAATTATATTTAAGGGGAAAATCAGGAGGACAAAAAGGGAACATGAGATAGCTTTGGCAAATAGGGTTAAGGAAAATCCAAAGGGGCTTTACAAATGCATTAAGGACAAGAAGGTAATCAGAGAGACAACAGGGCCCCTCAAAGATCAGCAAGACAGCCTGTGTGTGGAACCACAAGAGAATGGGGGAGATAATAAATTAGTGTTTAGCATCAGTGTTTACTGTGGAAACGAACATGGAAGATATAGATTAGATTACATTACATTACAGTGTGGAAACAGGCCCTTCGGCCCAACAAGTCCACACCGACCCGCCGAAGCGTAACCCACCCATACCCCTACATTTAACCCTTACCTAACACTACGGGCAATTTAGCATAGCCAATTCACCTGACTTGCACATCTTTGGACTGTGGGAGGAAACCGGAGCACCCGGAGGAAACCCACGCAGACACGGGGAGAATGTGCAAACTCCACACAGTCAGTCGCCTGAGGCGGGAACATAGGAAAATAACTAGTGATATCTTGAAACATGTCCATATTACAGAGGAGGAGGTGCTGAATGGCTTAAAATCCTTAAAAGTGGATAACTCTCCAGGACCTGGTCAAGTGTACCCTAGACATCTGTGAGAATCTAGCAAAGTGATTGCTGGGCCCCTTGCTGAGATAAATGTATCGTCAATAGCTACAGATGAGGTGCCGGAAGACTGACTAATTTGGTGTCAGTATTTAAGAAAGGTGGTAAGGAAAAGCTGGGAAACTATAGACCAATAAGCCTGACTTGGAGGTGAGCGAGTTCCTGGAGGGAATTCTGAAGGACAGGATTTATATGTGTTTGGAAAGGCAAGGACTGTGTGTGGAAAATCATGTCTCACCTACTTGATTGCGTTATTTAAGAAGGAACGAAGAGGATTGATCAGTACAGAGCAGTGGACGTGTTCTATATGAACTTCAGTAAGGTGTTTGACAAGGTTCCTCATAGTAGCCTGGTTAGCACAGTTAGTTCACATGGAATACAGGAAGAAGCCATTTGGATACAGAACTGTCTCGAAGGTAGTGGTGGAGGGTTTTTTTTCTCAGACTGGAGGCCTGTGATGAGCAGTGTGTCACAGGGATTAGTGTTGGGTCCACTACCTTTTGTCATTTATATAAATGATTTGGATGTGAATATAGGAGGTGTGATTAGTCAGTTTACAATAACAACAAATTTGTAGGTGCAGTGGATAGTGAACAAGGTCACCTCAGAGTAAAGTGGGACCTTGATCAGATGGACCAATAGGCTGAGGATTGGCAGATGGAGTTTAGATAAATGTGAGGTCCTGCGTTTTGGAAAGGCAAATCAGAGCAGGACTTATACACTTAATGGTAAAGTGCTGGAGTGTGTCCCTGAACAAATAGACCTTGGAGTGCAGGTTCATAGTTCCTTGAAAGTGGAGTTGCAGGTTGACATGACAGTGAAGAAAACATTTGGTATGCTTTCCTTTATTGGTCAGTGCAATGAGTAGGAGTTGGGAGGTCATGGTGTGGCTGTACAGGACATTGGTTAGACCATTTTTGAATACCACATTCAATTCTGGTCTCTCTGCTATAGGAAGGATGTTGTGAAACTTGAAAGGGTTCAGAAACGATTTAGAAGGATATTGCCAGGGTTGGTGGGTTGGAGTGAAAGGGAGAGGCTGAATAGGCTGGGGCTGTTTTCCCTGGACCCTGGACTGACCTTATCGAGGTTTATAAAATCCTGAGGGGCATGGATAGGGTAAATAGACAAGGTATTTGCCCTGGAGTGGGAGAGTCCAGAACTGGAGTGTATAGATTTATGGTTTGAGGGGAAACATTTAAAAGGGACCTAAGGGGCAAATATTTCTTGCAGAGGTTGATGTGTGTATGGAATGAACTGCCAGAGGAGGTGGTGGAGGCTGGTACAATTACAACATTTAAATGCCATCTGAATGTGTATATGATTAGGAAGGGTTGAGAGGGATTTGGTGCTAATGCTGGCAAATGGACTAGATTAATTTATGACATCTGGTCAGCATGGACAAGTTGTACCATCCTATGACTCGATGTCACCTCCCACCAGCGTGTATCTAATATGAGCTTCTCCCTCCCTCGTGCTGGAAGCAATTACTGTCTTTTTTTAGACTGACAGTGAGATCATCAATAGAGAACACAGCTAAGATAATTAGCAAAAGAATAATTCATAGTTCCTTGCAAGTGAGGCTATTTTGCCTGGAGCTTGGAGACTGGGGGAGGAGTGGGGGAGGGGGGTGAACTTATCGAGGTTTATAAAATCATGAGAGGCGTGGATATGGTGAATAGCCAAGATCCTTTCCCCAGGGTAGGGGAATCGAAAACTGGAAGGTATAGTCGAGAGGGAAAAGATTTAAAAGGGACCTAAAGAGCAACTTTTTCACACAGGTTGTTGCGTGAAATGAGTTGCCAGAGAAAGTTGGTGGGGGGAGGTGGGAGCGGTGTTCGCGTAAATACACGTAAAAGGCATCTGGATGGGTCCATGAATAGGAAGAGTTGAGAGGGATATGAGACAAATGCTAGCAAATGGGACTAGATGTGTTCAGGATATCTGGTCAACATGGACGAATTGGAATTAAGGGTCTGTTTCCATACTGGACATCTCAATGACTCTATGCATCCCTTTATCCTCAACTGTTTCTCCTCCTCCACTCTGGTTAACATGGCCTTCATTGATATACTCAATGAATTTACAAAAGACGCGACAAGGGTTCAGCTGAGATCGTTTTAAAAAGGTGGCAGCCACTCTGCTAGTAGTTTACAGGTGATGACCAAATCCTCTGAGGAAAACAGAAGAGTAGTATGTCAGACATTTTTGAATATTTTGAAGTACTAGAGTATTTGGGGATTTATCTCTCAAAAATCTCTCAATACGAACAGTGTGAAAGACACTGAGAGCAAAAAGATTATTGTATCATATTTAACTGACCTCTTTAGCACATAAGAGCTCAGTGAGAGGAAAAGCAATTCAGGAATTGATCTTCTGAAATGAAGCTGGTCTTCTGGATGAATTAAGAGAGAGGGACTATTTTTGAGCTGCTGACTTTAATACATTTACATTGAGCATAAATAAGGAACAAGACAAAGACAACAAGATTAAAACGTTGATGTCAGGGGGAACAAATCTCATGAGTCTGCCACGAGGGGTCATAGTTTTAAGGTGTTAGGAGGAAGGTATAGAGGAGATGTCAGAATTAGGTTCTTTACGCAGAGAGTTGTGAGCGCATGGAATGCATTGCCAGCGGTGGTGATGGAAGCAGATTCATTACGGACATTGAAGTGACTGCTGGACTTGTACATGGACAACAGTGAATTGAGGGGTGTGTAGGTTAGTTTTTTTATTTGAAATTAGGATTAATCCTCGGCACAACATCTTGGGCCAAAGGGCCTGTTCTGTGCTGTACGTTTCTATGTTCTATGTTCTTAATCTGAGAGATAATCTGACGAAGTTGGAATGGATGCAGGTATTTAAAGATAAAATAATGACAAGTCAGTGGGAGGATCTGAAAAGTGAGATTCTAAAGCAACAGAGTAAACATGATCCAATAACAGATATCATTATATCTCCACATCTCGTGCTCCATAGGTGTCCCCCAGCAGACAGGGTGACATGAAACAGTAAAAGAAAGATACTGATCCTAACAAAACAATTCAAAAACAATGGGAAGTTTAGCCTAGAATCTAAACGGGTGAACTGAAAACTAAAAAAAACTTAGAAAGGCCAAGGAAGCACAGGGAAATTGTTAATGGGTAAAATCGACAGGAAAATAAATGGTTTATCAGTTGATTAAGACCAAAAAGGTAACTATGAAAATGATAGGGTTGTCAAAGAAGTGCAAGATGATTAATGTTGCCTATGCACATTCGCACACTAATACACATACACAAACCATGATAATCCAATGCATTGCTTCTTGTATTATTACGTTAATCACAATGAATCGTGTCACTGTGTTTGTGATTTATTCCATATTCATGAATATAAATCTGATGTGGTGAGGATCAATGTGAAAGATTTGTCTCAGGCATGATCCAGATACCTTTTAAATGCTGTAATTGTACCAGCCTCCACCACTTCCTCTGGCAGCTCATTCCATACACACACCACCCTCCGTGGTATTGAAGCAGAAATTTTCCTGAGATCAAAGAACTGCATTGAGAAAGATCAGAACTTAAACACTGTGTTGGGGAACTGTGTCCCATTGTTACTATGACCATTAAGCTAAGGTATTTGGAAATAACAGCCTAGACAGCTGCACATATTTCTTCAACCACAACCTGGAAGAGAGGAGGAGGGAGATAGCATCTGTGGATGGCTTCAAACAGGACAGTGATGTCATTAAAACCAAAAAAAGGCTCATACTAGGAATTTCCTAACATGACAGTCATAGTAGAAGAAAGAGCATGAAGATCTAACTTGGAATATAATCCCTGAAAGTTGCCACCCAGGTTGATAGGGCTGTAAGGAAGGCATATGGCGTGTGAGCTTTTATTGGTAGAGGGATTGAGCTTCGGAGCCATGAGGTAATGCTGCAGCTGTACAAAACTCTGGTGCGGCTGCATTGGGGTATTGCATACAGTTCTGGTCACCGCATGACAGGCAGGATGTAGAAGCTTTGGAAAGGGTTCAGAAGATTTACTAGGATGTTGGCTGGTATGGAGGGAAGGTCTTATGAGGAAAAGCTGTTTTCATTTGAGAGAAGGTTGAAAGGTGACTTAATTGAGCCATATAACATAATCAGAGGATTAGATAGGGTGAACAGTGAGAATTCTTTTTCTTGGATGGTGATGGCGAGCACGAGGGGACATAGCTTTAAACTGAGTGGTGGTATATATAGGACAGATGTCAGAGAGTAGGAGGGACCTGGAATGCACTGCCTGCAAGAGTAGTAGACTCGCCAACTTTAAGGGCATTTATATGGTCACTGGATAAACATATGGATGAAAATGGAATAGCGTAGGATAAATAGGCTTCAGCTTAGTTCCACAGTCAGCGCAACATCAAGGGCCAAAGGGCCTGGACTGCCCTGCAATGTTCTATGTTCTATGACTTGCTGCTGAAGCTGGGTAAACCGCAGGCACAATTGCTGGAGAAACTTAGCAGGTCTGGCAACATCTGTGGAGAGAAAACAGTTAATATTTCAAGTCCAGTGACTCTTCATCAGAAGCAGTAAGATCAGATACTCCAAAATCGAGCTCAAAGATCTATTCATTAGAAAGATGGAAGGGGAGGCGAGAAGAGGGGGAGTGGCTATTTTGATTAGGAAAAACATCATGACAGGACTTGGAGAGGATGTTCCTGAGGGATCGCCCAGTGAAGCAACGTGTGTGGATCTGAGAAAAAAGAAAGGTTTAATCACTTTGATGGGATTGTAACATAGATTCCCCAGTCGTCAGCGAGAAATTGAGGAGCAAATTGGTGATTGACTGGTACGGGAAGTCATAGTTTGAAGATATTAGGAGGAAAGTATAAAGGAGACATCAGAGGTTGGTTCTTTACGCAGAAAGTTGTGAATGCATTGCCAGTTGAGGTGGTGGAGGCGAAGTCATTGGGGACATTTAAGTGACTGCTGGCCATGCACATGGATAGCAGTGAGTTGAGGGGTGCGTAGGTTGTTACTATATTTTACATTAGGACTAAATATCGGCACAACATCGTGGTCTAAGGCCTGTTCTGTGATGCACTTTTTTTTAGCCAAACAGAGAACAGCTAGGGAATTCCTAGAGGCTTGGCACTCATCCATAGATTCAATCAATAAGCACATCGATCTGGACCCAATATACCGACCACTGCAGCGGACAGCTGGAACTGACAACCGGAAGCGGCAGATTCAAACCACTATAAATGCCGGAAGAAAGATCACAGAAGTGCTTCACAGGAGGGTCCCAAGCACTGAGGATGTCACCTAGACAGGGGACGAAACGTCTGCAACACAAATTCCCAGCTCGGCGAACAGAACCACAACAACTCCACCTACCTTAGTGTCATCCGCAAATTTACTAACCCATCCTTCTATGCCCTTATCCAGTTCATTTATAAAAATGACAAACAGAAATGGCCTCAAAACAGGCCTTGCAGTACCCCACTAGTAACTGAACTCTAGGGTGAACATTTCCCATCAACCACCACCCTCTGTCTTCTTTCAGCTGGCTAATGTCTGATCCAAACTGCTAAATCACTGTCAATCCCATGCCTCCGTATTTTATGCAATAGCCTACCATGGGGAACCTTATCAAACCCCTTACTGAAATCCATATGCACCAGATCAACCACTTTACCCTCATCCAGCAGTTTGGTCACTTTCTCAAAGAACTCTATAAGGTTTGTGTGGCATGACCTACCCTTCACAAAACCATGTCGACTATCCGTAATCAACTTATTCCTTTCGAGATGATTATAAATCCTATCTCTTCTAATCGTTTCCAGCACTTTACCCACAACCGAAGTAAGGCTCACTGGGAGATAATTACCAGGGTTATCTCTACTCCCCTTCTTGTACAAGGGGACAATACTTGCTATCCTCCAGTCTTCTGGCACTATCCCTATCCACAATGACGACATAAAGTTCAAAGCCAATGGCTCTGCAATCTCCTCCCTGGCTTCCCAGAGAATCCAAGGATAAATACCATCTGCCCTAGGGGACTTATTTATTTTCCCGCTTTCCAGAATTGCTAACAACACCTCCTTGTGAACCTCAATCCCATCTAGTCTAGTCACCTGCATCTCAGTATTCTCTGAGACAACTTAGTTGTTTTCCTATGCAAGTACATTGAAAAGAATTCAGTTAGCACTTCTCCTATCTCCTCGGACTCCACGCACAACCTCCCACTACTGACCTTGTTTGGCCCCAAACTCACTCTAGTCATTCTTTTATTCTTGATATACCTGTAGAAACCTTTAGGTTTTTCCTTGATCCTACCTGCCAATGACTTTTCACATCCCCTCCTGGCTCTTCTTAGCTCTTTCTTTAGGTCTTTCCTGGCTAACCTATAACTCTCAAACACCCTAACTGAGCCTTCACATCTCATCCTCACACGAACCTTCTTCTTCCTCTTTCCAAGAGATTCAACTTCTTTTGTAGACCGCGACTCCTTTACTCAACCACTTCCTCCCTGCCTGACAGGTACATACTTATCAAGGATACGCAGTAGCTGTTCCATGAATAAGCTCCATATTTCAATTGTGCCCATCCCCTGAAGTTGCCTTTCCCATCCTATGCATCCTAAATCTTTCCTAATTGCACCCTAATTGCAACAGTTATACCATTGGTATAACTCTTGCCCCATGGTATATACCTAACCCTTTCCATTGCTAAAGTAAACACAACCAAATGTGGGCACTATCACCAAATGCTCACTCACCTCTGAATCTAATACCTGGCTAGGTTCCTTACCCAGTACTAAATCCAATACAGTCTCGTCCCTTGTTGGCCTGTCTACATACTGTGTCAGGAAAACCTTCTGCACGTATCAGACAAAAACTGACCCATCGAAAATACTTGAACTATAGTATTTCCAGTCAATATTTGGTAAGTTAAAGACCCCATAACAACTACCCTGTTACTCTCACTCCTATCCAGAATAATCACTGCTCTCCTTTCCTCTATATTTCTGGAACTATTTGGAGGCCAGTAGAAAAGTCCCGACAAGGTGACATCTCCTTTCCTGTTTCTAACCTCAGCCCATACTACCTTAGGAGACGAGTCCTCAAATGTACCTTCTGCCACCGTAGTACTGTCCTGACTAACAATGCCACACCTCCCACTCTTTTACCATCTTCTCTGTTCTTACTGAACCATCTAAATCCTGGAACATGCACGAACCATTCCTGTCCCTGCTCTATCCATGTCTCCGAAATGACCATAACATCGAAGTCCCAGGTACCAACCCATGCTGCACGTTCACCCACCTTATTCCGGATGTTTCTGGCACTGAAGTAGACACACTTCAAACCACTTCTTGCATGCCGATGCACTCTTGCAACCTTGAAACCATATTTCTGACCTCACCACTCTCAAACTCTTGGATAGTGGAACTACAGTTCAGGTTCCAAACCCCCTGCTGAATTAGTTTAAACCCTCCCAATGAGCATTAGCAAATTTCCACACACCGCCCTCCTCCCCTGCCCAGGATATTGGTACCTCTCTGGTTCAGGTGGAGACCATCCTGTTTTCTCCAAATGATGTTGTTATTGCTTATGTGGACCACCTTGGGGGCTGCTACCCCTCGCCCTCAAGGAACCTAAAAACATGATCCGAGACATCCCAAACCTTGGCACCTGCGAGGCATCACACCAACTGTGAGTCTCTCTCTCTCCATTGGAACCTCCAATCTGTCCTCCTAGCTATGGAGTCCCCAGTGACTAATGCTCTGCTCATTTCCCCGCTTCCCTTCTGAGCAACAGGAACAGACTCTGTGCCAGGGATCTGTACACCATGGCTTACCCTTGGTAAGTCGTTTCCCCTCCCCCCAACAGTATCCAAAATTTTATACTTGTTATTGAGGGGAATGGCCACAGGAGTTCCCTGCACTGTCTTGTTTTCAGGGGTGGAGGGTAATGCACAGCTAAAAGTAAAGAACTATCTAACTGCAAGGATCACAGGGAGGAACTGAAAGCAAACTGAAAAGGTGGCGTCACAGGAGAACTGTGATCTGATTGGCTGATAGACAATCTGTCTGAAATTTGAAAAAAGAGACTCTCCAAAATGAACTAGATTAACGAACCAGGGATAAATTAACTAATAAGTTAACTAACTCAGTAGAGATGGCTGGGCAGGTGATGTACTGTAGCTGTGTGCTGTGGGAGCTGGCTGATCCCAATGCGAGCTGCAGTCCCCACATCTGCAGCAAGTGTTGTTTGCTGGAAGTACTCCAGCTCAGAGTTGATGGAATCTGAGCTGGAATCTGAGCTTCAAACACTGTGGCACATCTGGGTGAGGGCCTTGTTTGTGTGCTGCACACTACAGGACGAGCAGCGGGCTGGTAAGGGAACATGGAAGCTGAACACCAAGCTGTTGACCCCGGGAAACATTGAGGAGCTCAAGAGGGACTACGCAGGTTGGAGAACCATGAAGCCCCTCTTTGAGTCCCCAGCAGACTGGTGGGAAACAGTAAAAGGGAACATCAAGAGGTTCTTCATCCTCAAAGGTGTTCAGGAGGCGAAGGAGAGGTGGGGAAAACCAACCTAGCTCCAGGAAAGTATGCAGAACCTGCTCCTGTTGCAGACGATGGGGGTCGATGTCACGGACGACCTCCAGGAGGTGAAGGGCCAGCAAGCCTCGCTCTTTGCCTCGGAGGCGTCCAAGATAACCTTCCAGTCCAGGGTCCGCTTGGTGGAGCAGGACGAGACGTGCTCACGTTTCTTCTTCCAGAAGGTGCACAAAGACAACTCCGTGCTCAGCAGCCTGAAGGAAGAAGATGGCTCACTAACATCCTCTCAGGCTGACATCATGAAGATCAGTAATTCCTTCTCTGCCAGTCTGTATGACTCGAAGCCAACCGACAGCGCGGCCTCCCAGTCGTTCCTGTCCTCTATCACGGAGGTCTTAGACGACAGAACACGGGAGAGACTGGACCAGCCGCTATCTCTGGACGAGCTGACCAAGGCCCTCGAGCCCTTCGAAAAGAATAAAACCCCCGGAAGCGACGGCTTACCGGTTGGGCTCTATTTTGCTCTGTGGGACTTGATTGGCCAGGACCTGCTGGAGGTGTATGTCAGTATGCACGGTGGCACAGTGGTTGGCACTGCTGCCTCACAGCGCCAGAGACCCGGGTTCAATTCCCGCCTCAGGTAACTGACTGTGTGGAGTTTGCATGTTCTCCCCGTGTCTGCGTGGGTTTCCTCCGGGTGCTCCGGTTTCCTCCCACAGTCCAAAGATGTGCAGGGCCAGGTGAATTGGCCATGCTAAATTGCCCGTAGTGTTAGGTAAGGGGTAAATGTAGGGGTATGGGTGGGTTTCGCTTCGGCGGGTCGGTGTGGACTTGTTGGGCCGAAGGGCCTGTTTCCACACTGTAATGTAATCTGTAATCTAATCAGTATGCTTCGGGCAGGTACCATGAGTGAATCCATGAGGAAAGGCATCATCACCCTCATCTACAAGCGGAAGGGGGAGAGGGAGGAACTCAGAAATTGGAGACCAATCTCACTATTGAATGCGGATTACAAAATTCTGTCAAAGGTAATCACCAACCGGGTCAGGTCTGCTCTGGGGTCGGTGATTCCCCTGACCAAACCTGTGTTGTACCGGACAGGGAGATCGCTGAGAGCCTCACACTCCTCAGGGATACGATTGCTTACGTGCAGGACAGAGGGTTGGACACCTGCCTGATCAGCCTGGACCAGGAGATATCACACAGGTATATGAGAGATGTTCTCTCCAAAATGGGCTTTGGGGAGGGAATCTGCAATTAGATCAGACTGCTCTACACCAACATTGTCAGTGCAGTCTCAATCAATGGGTGGCAATCAGATAGCTTCCCAGTCAGATCTGGAGTCAGGCAGGGCTGCCCCCTCTCTCCTGCCTTGTTTGTGTGCTGCATAGAGCCATTTGCCGAATCCATCAGGAAGGATGCGAGCCTGAGAGGGGTGACTATTCCTGGCAGTGGGGGCCTGCAGGTTAATGCCTCTCTGTACCTGGATGACGTCGCCGTTTTCTGCTCAGATCCACTGTCCGTGCACAGTCTCATGTGCATATGTGAACCAGTTCGAATGGGCCTCGGGGGCCAAAGTAAACCGAGGCAAGAGCGAGGCCATGCTCTTCGGGAACTGAGCCGACCAATCCTCGATCACCTTCACTGTCAGGACCGACCACCTGAAGGTGCTGGGTATTTGGTTCAGGGAGGCTGTGGCGTGTGCCAAGTCTTGGGAGGAGCGTATTAGTAAAGTGAGGCAGAAACTGGGCAGATGGAAGCTACGGTCACTCTCTATCACGGGAAAAAAACCTGGTCATCTGGTGTGAGGCACTGTCATTGCTGTTATACGTGGCACAGGTCTGGCCTATTCCCAGAACCTGTACCACTGCAGTCACCCAGGCCATCTTCCAGTTCCCAATCAGAGAGGAGGCTCTGAGTGAGAGACCTGCGGATGTTTCAAACAGGTTCTGGCAGCCATTGTCCCTTTTACCGTGTGCACTGAGCAGGGGGTGAGTATCGGTGTGTTTCTGTCTGTCTGTGTGTGAGAGAGTGTGAGGAGTGTTTGAATCTCAATCCCAGTTTTGATCCTTTAACCTCACCCCCTCCCTGAACCAGCCCCTCCTAACGCAAGTCCCTGAAGCAGAGTCTGTCCCAAATGGGAGAGAGGAAATGTGAGAGACCATCAAGAGAGCTCAGACCAACCAGAATGGTGAATATCCCCTCTTTATTCTCACCACATCTTTCCTTATTTCCTGGTTGTACCTGTCTGATTTTTCCTCTTTTCACTCGCTCTGTCTCTCGCTTTGCCTCTGATTCTCACTCACTGTCTGTATCACTCCATCTCTCTCTCTCTCTCTCCCTCTCAACCTTTCTCTCTCACATTATCTCTCTCTCTCTCTCCTGACAGACTCTCCTTTTTTTCCTTTTCTCTCTTCCTTCTTCCTTTGTCTCTGTTTTTTCCCTCTCTCTTGCTTTCTTTCTTCTTCTCTCATTCTCTCTCTGTCTTTCCCTCTCTTCTTGATTTCTGTCTTTCAATCCTGAATCTGCATCCCACCCCCCCTTCAATTTTGGACAACACCCCCCCCACTGCAAATTTAGCCCCTGTCCCCCTCCATGGCCCCTGTCCCCCTCCATGGCCCCTGTCCCTCTCCATGGCCCCTGTCTAATTGCCCTCCCCTGTGCAGCTCCATCTATCCTGATCTGTCCCTCTGTAGCTCCTCCATTATGCACCCACTGCATATAAAAACCCCTCGGTATCTCCGTCCATCAACAATACCCTTCCCCCCTGCTGTGTCCCAGCCCCTGGTATGGAGGACAAAGTGAGCGTGTGCAGAGACTAACGAGTCGTTTGACTGTGTACCATAATGCCATGGAGTCATAGAGTCATACAGCACGGAGACAGACCCTTCGGACCAACCAGACCACACCGACCATGTTCCAAAAGAGTTATCCAGAGTTGTTATCTCTGGTATGTTACCCGTGGCACATGATAGCAAGGCAAGGAATAGGGAGAGATATCAGCTGAACACGTGGCTGCAAGGATGGTGCGGGAGGGAGGGTTTCAGGTACATGGATAATTGGGGCTCATTCTGGGGAAGGTGGGACTTGTACAAACAGGACAGTCTTCACTTGAACCAGAAGGATACTAATATCCTAGGTGGGAAATTTGCTGGTGCGATTTGGGTGGGTTTAGACTCGCTCAGTAGGGGGAATGGGAACCGGAGGTGTAGTTGGAGTGCAAAGGAGGATGAGAGTAGGAAGGACAGGGACAGGATTTCAGGGTCACAGCAATGTGCTGGCAGACAGCAAACTGGTTTGACGTGTGTCTACTTCACTGCTAGAAGTATCTGAAATAAGGTAGGTGAGCTTGCAGCATGGATAGGTACCTGGGACTTCAATGTTGTGGCCATTTCAGAGATATGGATAGAGCAGGGTGAGGAATGGATGTTGCAGGTTCCAGGGTTTAGATGTTTCATTAAGAACAGGCAAGATGATAAAAGAAGGGGAGGTGTGGCCTTGTTAGTCAAGGATAGTATAACAGTGGCTGAAAGTACTTTTGATGAGGACTCGTCTACTGAGGTAGTGTGGGCTGAGGTTAGAAACTGGAGAGGAGAGGTCACATTGCTGGTAGTTTTTTATCGGCCTGCGCAGAGTTCCAGGGAGGTGGAAGAGAAGATTGGCAAAATTATTCTGGCTAGGAGTGAAAAAAACAGGGTGGTCATTATGGGGGACTTTAACTTCCCCAACATTGACTGGGAAACGCTATAACTCTGGTACGTTGAATGGATCAGTTTGTGTCCAATGTGTACAGAAGGGTTTCCTGACACAGTATGTCAAAGGGCCAACAAGAGGGGAGGCCACACTCAATTTGGTAATGAACAGGCCAGGTGTTTGATTTAGGGGCAGGTGAGCACTTTGGAGAGAGTGACCATAATTAAGTTCTGTTTAGTTTAGTGATGGAAAGGGATAGGAATACGCCACAGGTCAAGAGTTATCAATGGGGCAAGTGCAATTATAATGTGATTCGGCAAGAATTAGGATGCATAGAATGGGGTAGCAAAATGCAGGGGATGCAGACAATGGAAATGCGGAGCTGGTTTAAGGAATAGATATTGCGTGTCCTTGATAGGTATGTCCCTGTCAGGCAGGGAGGAAGTGATAAGGTCAGGGAACCGTGGTTTACGACAGAAATTGCATCTCTTGTTAAGCAGAAGGAGGCTTACGTGTTGATGAGGCTAGATGGTTCAGATGGAGTTGATGGAGAGTTACAGATCAGCTGGGAAGGATTTAAAGAGAGAGTTAAGAAGAGCAAAGAGAGGACACGGGCAGTCTTTAGCAAATAGAATAAAGGATATCCCTAAAGCTTTCTCTAGGTTTGTGAGGTATAAAAGGATGACGAGGGTAGGAAGAGGGCCAGTCAAAGACAGACGTGGGAAGTTGGGTGTGGACCCTGTGAAGATTGGAGAAGTGTTAAATGAACATTTCCCATTGGTTTTCACTCAGAAAAAGGAGAATATTGTAGAGGAGAAGAATGAGGTACAAGATATTAGACTAGAAAGGATCAAGGTTAGTTACGAACAGGTGTTATCAATTCTAGAAGGAGTGAAAGTAGGCAAGTCCCCTGGGCTGGATGGGATTTATCCGAGGATTCGCTGGGAAGTAGGGAGGAGATAGCAGAGCCTTTGGCTTTGTTATTTGAGTCATTATTGTCTACAGGTTTAGTACCAGAGGACTGGAAGATTGCAAATGTTGTGTCCTTGTTCAAGAAGGGCAGTAGAGATGACCCAGGTAATTATAGACCAGCGAGCCTTACTTCTGTTGTAGGAAAGGTTTTGGAAAGGATTAGAAGAGATAAGATTTATAATCATCTGGCAAGCAACAATTTGATTTCAGATAGTCAACATGGTTTCGTCAAGGCAGGGCATGTCTTGCAAACCTCATTGAGTTTTTTGAGAAGGTGACCAAGCATGTAGATGAGGGTAGGGCAGTTGACATAGTATATATGGACTTCAGTAAAGCCTTTGATAAGGTTCCACATGGTAGGCCAATGGAGAAAATGCCGAGGCATGGAATTGTGGGTGATTTAGCAGTTTGGATTAGAAACTGGCTTTCTGAAAGAAGGCAGCACGTGGTGGTTGATGGAAAATATTCAGCCTGGAGTCCGGTTACTCGTGGTGTGCCACAAGGATCTGTTTTGGGACCACTGCTGTTTGTCATTTTTATAAATGACTTAGAAGCAGGCATAGGTGAATGGATTAGTAAATTTGCAGACGGCACTAAAGTCGGTGGAGTAGTAGACAGTGTGGAAGAATGTTACAGGTTGCAGGGGGATTTGGATAAACTGCAGAATTGGGCTGAGAGGTGGCAAATGGAGTTCAATGCAGATAAATGTGAGGTGATGCACTTTTGGAAGAATAACAGGAAGACAGAGTACTGGATCAATGGAAAGATTCTTGGTAGTGTGGATGTGCAGAGAGATCTTGGAGTCCATGTACATAGATCCTGAAAGTTGCCACCCAGATGGATAGTGCTGTTAAGAAGGCATACGGTGTGTTAGGGTTCATTGGTAGAGGGATTGAGTTCCAGAGCTGCAATATCATGCTGCAACTATACAAAATGCTGGGGTGGCCACACTTGGAATATTGTATATAGTTCTGGTCACCATATTTTGGGAAGGATGTGGAAGCATTGGAAAGGTGCAGAGGAGATTTACCAGGTTGTTGCCTGGTCTGGAGGGAAGGTCTTATGAGGAAAGGCTGAGAGACTTGGGTCTGTTCTCATTGGAAAGAATAAACCGACCGACTGACCGAATCAACACGGACATTTACTATAAACCGACCGACTGACCGAATCAATACGGACATTTACTATAAACCGACCGACTCCCACAGCCACCTAAACTACACCTCCTCCCACCCTGCCCCCTGTAAAAACGCCATTCCATATTCCCAATTCCTTCGCCTCCGCCGCATCTGCTCCCAGGAGGACCAGTTCCAATACCGTACAACCCAAATGGCCACCTTCTTCAAAGACCGCAATTTCCCCCAGACGTAATCGACGATGCCCTCCACCGCATCTCCTCCACTTCCCGCTCCTCCGCCCTTGAGCCCCGCCCCTCCAACCGCCACCAGGACAGAACCCCACTGGTCCTCACCTACCACCTCACCAACCTCCATATACAGCGTATCATCCTCCGTCATTTCCGCCACCTCCAAATGGACCCCACCATCAGGGATATATTTCCCTCCCCTCCCCGATCAGCGTTCCGAAAAGACCACTCCCTCCGTGACTCCCTCGTCAGGTCCACATCCCCCACCAACCCAACATCCACTCCCGGTACCTTCCCCTGCAACCGCAAGAAATGCAAAACTTGCGCCCACACCTCCCCCCTTACTTCCCTCCAAGGCCCCAAGGGATACTTGCATATCGGCCACAAATTCACCTGCACCTCCACACACATCATCTATTGCATCCGCTGCACCTGATGTGACCTCCTCTATATTGGGGAGACAGGCCGCCTACTTGCGGAGTGTTTCAGAGAACACCTCTGGGACACCCGTCCAACCAACCCAACCACCCCGTGGCTCAACACTTCAACTCCCCCTCCCACTCCACCAAGTACATGCAGGTCCTTGGGCTCCTCCATCGCCAGACCATAGCAACATGACGGTTGGAGGAAGAGCGCCTCATCTTCGGCCTAGGAACTCTCCAACCACAGGGGGTGAACTCAGACTTCTCCAGTTTCCTCATTTCCCCTCCCCCCACCTTGTCTCAGTCAAATCCCTCAAACTCAGCACTGCCTTCCTAACCTGCAATCTTCTTCCTGACCTCTCCGCCCCCACCCCACTCCGGCCTATCACCCTCACCTTGACCTCCTTCCACCTATTGCATCTCCAACGCCCCTCCCCCAAGTCCCTCCTCTCTACCTTTTATCTTAGCCTGCTGGACACACTTTCCTCATTCCTGAAGAAGGGCTTATGCCTGAAACGTCGATTCTCCTGTTTCTTGGATGCTGCCTGACCTGCAGCGCTTTTCCAGCAACACATTTTCAGCTCTGATCTCCAGCATCTGCAGTCCTCACTTTCTCTTCCTATTTGATTGAGACATACAAGATGATCAGAGGATTAGATAGGGTAGACAGTGACTGTCTTTTTCCTAGGATGATGACATCAGCTTGTACGAGGTGGCATAACTACAAATTGAGGGGTGATAGATTTAAGACAGATGTCAGAGGCAGGTTCTTTATGCAGAGAGTGGTAAGGGCATGGAATGTACTACTTGCCAATGTAATCAACGCAGCCACATTAGGGAGATTTAAACAATCCTTAGATAAGCACATGGATGATTTTGGGATAGTGTGGGGGCTGAGAATAGTTCACAGGTCGGTGCAACATCGAGGGCCGAAGGGCCTGTTCTGCGCTGGATTGTTCTATGTTCTAAAACTAAACTATTCCCACCTTCCTGCGCTTGGCCCATATCCCTCCAAACCTTTCCTAGTCATGAACTTATCCAAATGTATTTTAAACACTGTAACTCTACCTGTATCCATCACTTCCTCTGAGAGTTCATTCCACACATGAATCCAAAAAACATGGCCTCTCACGTCATTTTTCAATCTTTCTCCTCTCACCTTAACAGTATACTCCCAGATTTGAACTCGCCCACCCTCGGGGGAAAAAACCCTTGACATTCACCTTATCTATGCCACTTCATGATTTTTTTAAACATCAATAAGGTCACCCCTCACCCTCCAATGCAACAGCCCATGTTTATATCTCAAACCCTCCATTCCTGACAACATCTTGGTAAATCTTTACTGAACCCTCTCCAGTTTAATAATATCCTTCCTATAACAGGGCGATGAGAATTGCACACATTAATCCAGAAGAGGCCTCATCACTGTCCTGTACAAGTTCAATATAATGTTAGAACTCCATACGCAAAGGTCTGAGCGATGAAGGCAAGCATGCTAAACACCTTCTTAACTACCCTGTCTAACTGGGATGCTAATTTCAAAGAATTATGTCCCTGACCCTGAGGTCTCTCTGCTCTCCCACAATACCCAGGGCCCTACCATTAAGTCCTGACCTTGTTTGTATTACCACAATGCAATACCTCACGTTTATCTAAATTAAGAGTCAAGATTAAAGTGGTGCTGGAAAAGCACAGCAGGTCAAGCAGCATCCGAGGAGCAGGAAAATCAATGTTTCGGGCAAAAACCCTTCATTAAGAATTTCGGGCAAAAGCTGCTGCCTGATCTGCTGTGCTTTTCCAGCACCACTCTAATCTTCCCTGACTAACACATCAGTCACTTGCCCTGCCTTATTTCCCAAGAAAAGTTCAAGTTGTGATCCGTCTCTAGTGGGAACATTTATATACTGATAAAGAAAATTTTCTTGCAATTGAACAAATTCTTCACCATCGAATCCTTAACACCATGACAGTCTGAGTCAATGTTTGGAAAATTAAAATCCCCTGCTATTGCAACCTTTTTCTTCTTATGTACATTTGAGATCTCTCGACATATCTGCTTCTCAATTGCTGTCTGACTATTGGGGAGTCAATAGTGAAATCCCATCAAGGTGATCATCCCTTTCTTATTTCTAATTTGAACCCATACATTTTCACTGAATGATCCCTCAGAAATACCTTCTCTAATTACAGGAGTAATATTTTCCTTAATCAAAAATGCCAGTCCTTCCCCTGCCTTGCCTCTTTCTGTCCTTCCTGTACCATCTAAAATCCAGAACACTGAGCTGCCAGTCTTTTCCATTCCTCAGCCATGTTTATGTGATAGCGATGACATCCCAGGCCCATGTTCCCTTACAGGCCCTGAGTTCATCAGCCTTATCCCTGAGACCTCTTGCATTGAAATAAATGCAGTTTAAGTGTTCAGTGTTCCTTTGTTCTCTGACTTGTTCTTGTTTGTCTTTTCTCAATAACTTGCTGTTTTCTGATTCAGAATCATTGTCATCTTTCTTTCTATTTTCACTGTTGTTTAGAAAGCCCCCGCCCCACCTCTCTCAAATCTTACAATCTCCTGAAATAGAGCGAGCAAATCTCCCCACCAGGATATTGGTCTAGTTCAGGTGAAACCCATCCTTTTAAACAGGTCTTTTCTGTCCCAGAAGAGATCCCAATGTTCCAAGAAAGTGACTCCCTGCACATTGCAGCACCTCGTTAACCATTGATTTATCTTCGAGATTCCCCAACAGTGTGGAAACAGGCCCTTCGGCCCAACAAGTCCACACCGACTCTCCGAAGAGTAACCCACCCAGACCCATTTCCCTCTGACTAATGCACCTAATACTGTGGGCAATTTAGCATGGCCAATTCACCTGACCTGCACATCTTTGGACAGTGAGAGGAAACCGGAGCACCCGGAGGAAACCCATGCAGACACAGAGAGAATGTGCAAACTCCACACAGTCACCCGAGGCTGAAATCAAACCTAGTACCCTGGTGCTGTGAAGCAGCAGTGCTAACCACTGAGCCACCATGCTGCCCCCGTGCCACTCTGTAAAGCTTTAACCCTATCTCTAACTATGTCATTCCTATCAATGTACAACAACTTCCGGTTTCTCACTCATCTGCTTCAAACAAGTTGAGACATTCTTCACCCTGGCAGTGGGAAAGCAATACACTATCCTCGATTCACTCTCACTCCCGCAGAATCACCTGTCTGTGCCCCTTGCAGGAGAGTTCCTGAAAACATTTATTCTTTTAAATCTTGACAAACAAGTTTAACATGGTGCCCAAGATCTGATGACCATTTCTATTTTTCTCATTCAACAATATTCAAAATGGATTATCTGTGTGAGAGAGGAATGGCCACAGGAGACTTTGAAACCACCTTCAAACCCTTCCCAATGGACAGTTATGGATCTGAATGATCTTGCTGTGCAATCACTTCGCTAAATCTATTTGTCATCACACTCAATATCTCTCACAGGCCATCAGTAACATTAATCCAAAAAAGAAGAAGCTCTCAATAGCACATTAATTGTTAAGATTAGATTAGATTAGATTAGATTACTTACAGTGTGGAAACAGGCCCTTCGACCCAACAAGTCCATACCGACCCGCCGAAGCGTAACCCACCCAGACCCGTTCTCCTATATTTACCCCTTCACCTAATGCTACGGGCAATTTAGCATGGTCAATTCACCTGACCTGCTCATTTTTGGATTGTGGGAGGAAACCGGAGCACCCGGAGGAAACCCACGCAGACACGGGGAGAATGTGCAAACTCCACACAGAGAGTCGCCTGAGGCGGGAATTGAACCCGGGTCTCTGGTGCTGTGAGGCAGCAGTGCTAACCACTGTTAAACTAAACTATCTTTCCTTACCCACAGATTTAATATGAAGCATGGAAGGAAAAATTAACAATATAAAAAGAAATCAAAAACTTAACTGAAAAAAATGAGAAAACAAGCTCCTCTTCAAATAATCCAACATTCAGCTTTCACTGTCCGGATACACAAACCGCTCCCGAGCCGTCCCTTTACAGGCCTCTCCACAAGCTCCGTGTATAAACAATCTGAAACATACCTTTCGGTCCAACTCATCTGTGCCAGGGCCTTGAATGCTTGTAATTCCCAGAAAAGTTCTTATTCCTGTAACCTTAACCCCGCACACAATCCCACTATTAATTTGATCCCTACTCCAATACTGATGATTCTTCCTATTTGTAAATTGCTCCAGTCTTGAGAACATGCCAAATCTCAATAATCTCATCCTGCACTCAGTACAATAATCACTATTTCTGTAGTTTTTCGCAATAACTACAGTCCACCCTGTCACTGTAAAATCCTTTTCAGACCCTTTTGCAGTCGCAACAACACTCCACATCTCTGTTTGATCCTCCGAGCACCTCTAACACTCTCACTTTGTGTGGCCAGTACTGTGTGTGAATAACCCTTGGCATGTGGATGGACAATATGGTATGTGAATAATCCTGTGGCCAGAGGATGGTCAATACTGTGTGAGAATAATCCTGTGGTCTGTGGTTGGTCAATTCTGTGTGTAAATAATCCTGTGGCCTGAGGATAGTCAATCTGTGTGAGAATAATCCTATGGCCTGCGGTTGGTCAATTCTGTGTGTAAATAATCCCGTGGCCTGAGGATAGTCAATCTGTGTGAGAATAATCCTGTGGCCTGAGGATGATCAATTCTGTGTGTGAATAATCCTTTGGCCTGAGGGTGGTCCATACTGTGTGAGAATAATCTTGTGGCTTGACATATGTCAGTACAATGTGTGAATAATCCTGTGGCCTGAGGATGATCAATACAGTGTGTGAATAATCCTGTGGCCACATGCTGGTCAATAAAGTGTGTGCATAATCGTGTGGGCTCAGAATGTTGAATATTGTGTGTGAATACCCCTGTGGCTTGAGATTGGTCAACTCAGTTTGTGAATGATCCTTTGGCCTGTGAATGGTCAATACTGTGTGTGAATAACCCTTGGCCTGAGGATGGTCAATACTGTGTGCGAAGAACCATTGGCCAGAGGATGGTCAAAACTTTGTGTAATTAATCCTGTTGCCTGAGCTTATTCAGTACTATTTGTGAATAATCCTGTGCACTGTGAATATTCAACACAGTGTGTAAATAATCCTGTGGCCTGAGGGCATTCAATACTGTGCGTAAATAACCCTATGGCATGTGAATCGTAAATACTGTGTGTGAATAACCATTGGCCTAAGGATGGTCAATACTGTGTGTGAATAATCCTTTGGACTGTAAATGGTCAATGGACAGTATGAATAATCCTGCGGCCTGAGGATGGTCAATACTGTGTGTGACTAACTCTTTGCCTAAGGATGGGTAATACTGTGTGTGAATAATCCTGTGGCCTGTGGATGGTAAATGCAGTGTGATAATAATCCTGGAGACTGAGGATGATCAATACTGTGTGGGAATAACCCTTTGGCCTGTGAATGGTCAATACTGTGTGTGAGTAATCCTGTGGCCTGTGCATGGTCAATATTGTTTGTAAATAAGCCTTTGGCTTGAGGATGACCAATACTGTGTGTGAATAAGACAGTGGCCTGTGAATGGTCAATACAGTGTGCGAATAATCCTGTGGCCTGTGTTCTATCAATACCATTTGTAAATAATCCTGTGGATTGAAGATGGACAATACTGTGTGTGAATAAGACAGTGGCCTGTGAATGGTCAACACTGTGTGAAAATAATCCTATGGCTTGAGGATGATCAATACTGTGTGGGAATAACCCTTTGGCCTGTGAATGGTCAATACTGTGTGTGAGTAATCCTGTGGCCTGTATACTGTCAATATTGTGTAAAAATAATCCTGTGGCCTGAGGATGATCAATAATGTGTGTGAAAAATCCTTTGGCCTGAGGATGGACAATACTGTGTAGGAATAATCCTGTGGTCTGTGGATAGTCATTACTGTGTGTGAATATTATTCTGGCCTGAGGTTGTTTAATACTGTGTGCGATTAATCCTGAGGCCTGAGGCTGGTCAGTAATGTGTGCGTATACTCCTGTGGCCTGAGGATGTTCAATACTGTGTATGCATAATCCTGTGGCCTGAGGTTTGTCAATACTGTGTGTGTGTATAATCCTGTGGCCTAAGGATAGTCAGTACTGTGTGTGAACAATCCTGTGGATTGAGGATGGTCAATACTATGTGTGTAAAATCCTGTGACCTGTAAATGGTCAATACAGCGTGTTCATTAATGCTGAGGCCGTGGGCTGGTTAATACTGTGTGGGAATAATCCTGTTGGCTGAGAATGTTGAATACTGTGTGTGAATACTCCTGTGGCCTGAGGTTGGTCAGTACAGTGAATGAATGATCCTGTGGTATGAGGATGGTCAATTCTGTGTGTGGATAATCCGCTGTAGTGTGAATGGTCAATACAGTGTAAAAAAAACTCTTGGCCTGAGGATGATCAATACTGTGTATGAGTAATCCTTTGGACGGAGGATGGTAAATACTGTGCATGAATAATCTTGTGGCCTGTAAATTGTCAAGAGTTCATTAATCCTGTGGCCTGTGAATCGTAAATACCGTGTGTGAAAACCCCTTGGCCTGAGGATGATCAATACTATGTGTGAACAATCCTGTGGCCTGAGGATGGTCAGAACTGTATGTAATTAATCCTGTTGCCTGAGGTTGTTCAATACTGGGTGTGAATAATCCTGTGCCCTGTGAATGGTCAATGGTATGTGTGCATATTGCTGTGGACTGTGAATGGTCAATACTCTGTGTGAATAATCCTATGGTTTTAGGATGGTAAATACTGTGTATGAGCAATCCTGTGGACGGTGGATGGTCAATACTGTGTGCGAATAATCCTTTGGACTGTGTGAATAATCCTGTGCACTGTGAATGTTCAGTACCGTGTGTATGCTCAATACCGTGTGTGAATAATCCTGTGGACTGAGGCCAGACAATACTGTGTGTCACTAATCCTGTGGCCTGTGAATCGTAAATACTGTGTGAATAAGTCTTTGCATAAGGATGGGCAATACTGTGTGAGAATAATAATGTGGACTGTGGATTGTCAATGCTGTGTGATAATAATCCAGTGGCCTGAGCCGTGGATGGTCAATATTATGTGTTAATAATCCAGTGGCCTGAGGGTAGTCAAAACTGTGTGCGAATAATCATGTGGATTGAGAATGGCCAATACTGTGTTGGAATAACCCTTTGGTCTAAGAATAGTCAATACTGTGTGAGAATAATCCAGTGGACTGAGGATTGTGAATACTGTGTGTGAGTAATCCTGTGACCTGTGTACTGCCAACACTGTGTGTAAATAGTTCTGTGGCCAGAGGATGATCAATACTGTGTTGAATAATCCTCTGGCCTGATGCTGGTCAATACTGTCTGTGAATAATCCTGTGGCCTGAGAAAGGTCAAGAGAGTGCGGGAATAATCCAGTGGCCTGAAGATGTTCAATACCATGTGTGAATAATCCTCTGGCCTGAGGATGGTCCTCACTGTGTGTGAACAATCCCATGGCTTGAGGATAGTCAATACTGTGTGGGAATAATCATGTGCCCTGTGAATGGTCAAGACAGTGTGTTCGTTAATCCTGTGTCCATATGCTGGTCAATACTGTGTGTGAATAATCCTGTGGCCTGAGAATTGTCAATACTGTGTGTGAATATTGCTGTGGCCTAAGACGCGTCAATCTGCATGGAAATAATCCTGTGACGTGTAAATGATCAAGACAGTGTGTTCATTAATGCTGTGGCCGGATGGTGGTCAATACTGTGTGTGAATAATCCTGTGGACTGAGCATGGTCAATACTGTGTGGGAATAACCGTTGGGAAGAAGGATAGTCAATACTGTGTGTGTTAAATGTCCTGCTGCCCGAGGATGTTCAATTCAGTGAGTGAATAATAATGTGGCCTGAGGATGGTCAATACAGTGTGTGAAAACTTATGTTGCCTGAGAACGCTCCAAACTGTGTGCTGAAAATCCTGTGGAATGTGACTGGTCAAAACTGTGTATCAATAATCTGTGGCCTGTGCATGTTCAATACGATTTGTCAATAAAACTGTGGACTGTGCATGTTCAGTACTGTTTGTACTGAATGGTCAAGGCAATGTGTTTATTAATCCTGTGGCCGTATGTTCGTCAATACTGTGTGTGAATAGTCCTGTGGGCTGGGAATGTTGAATATTGTGTGTGAATACTCCTGTGGCCTCTGTACTGTCAACACAGTGTGTAATTAATCCTGTGGCCTGAGGCTGGTCAGTAATGTGTGTGAATAATTTTGCTACCTGAGGATTATCAATACTGTGTGAAAATAATTCTGTGGCCTGAGGATGGTCAATACTGTGTGTGAATAATCCTGTGCACTATAAATGCTCAATACAGTGTGTAAATAATCCTGTGGACTGAGGGCAGTCAATACTATGTGTGAATAATCCTATGGCCCGTGAATCGTAAATACTGTGTGTGAATAACCCGTGGCCTAAGGATGGTCAATACTGTGTGCGAATAGCCCATTGCCTAAGGATGGGCAATACTGTTTGTGAATAATGATGTGGGCTGTGGATGGTCAATGCTGTGTGATAATAATCATGTGCCCTGTGGATTGTCAATGCTGTGTGATAATCATCATGTGCCCTGTGGATGGTCAATACTATGTGTTAAAAATCTGTGGCCTGTGCATGGTCAATATTGTTTGCAAATAATACTGTGTCCTGAGGATGGTCAATACTGTGCGTGAATATCCCTTGGCCTGAGGATGGTCAATACAGTGTGTGAACAATCGTGTTGCCTGAGGTTGTTCAATACCATTTATTAATAATCCTGTGGCCTGAGAATGGTCAGTATAGTGTGAGAATAATCCTGTTGCCTAAGGATGATCAATACTGTGTAGGAAAAATCCTGTGGCTTGAGGATTGTCAATACGTTGTGTGGATAATTCATGGCCTGAGGATGGTCAATACTGTGTGTAAATAATCCTGTGACTTCAGGAGGGTCAATACTATGTGGGAATAATCCTGTGACCTGTAAATGTTGAAGACAGAGTATTCATTAATCCTGTGGCGATGTGCTAGTCAATGCTGTGTGTGAATAAACCTGTGCCCTGTGAATGGTCAATACTGTGTGTGAATATTGCTGTGGCCTGAGAATCGTCAATACTGTGTGGGAATAATCCTGTGACGTGTAAATGAACAAGACAGTGTGTGCATTAATCCTGTGGCCGTATGCTGGTCAATACTGTATCTGAATAATCTTGTTGGCTGAGAATATTGAACATTGTGTGTGAATAATCCTGTGGCTTGTGTTTAGTCAATACAGTGTGTGAATAAACCTCTGGCCTGTGAATCATCAATACTGTGTTTGACTAATCCTTGGACTGCGTATGAACAATACTATGTGTGAACAATCCTGTGGACTGTGAATGGTCAATAGTGTGTCAGAGTAATCCTGAACTTGAGGGTGTTTAATACTGTGTGTGAATAATCCTGTGCCCTGTGGATTGTCAGTACTGTGTGGGAATATTCCTGTGACCTGTTAATTGGTAAAGAGAATGTGTTCATTAAACCTGTGGCCTCCGGTTGGTCAATACAGTGTGTGAATGATCTTATGGTGTTAGGATGGTCAATACTGTGTATGAATAACCCTTGACCTGAGGATGATCAATACTGTGTGAGAGTAATCCTGTGGATGGAGGATGGTGAATAATAATGGGGCCTGAGGGCAGTCAATACTGTGTGTGAATAATGCTATGGGCTGTGAATCGTCAGTACTGTGTGTGTATAACCCTTTGCCTAAGGATGGTCAATACTGTGAGTGAATAATAATGTGGGCTGTGGATGGTTAATGCTGTGTGATAGTAATCTTGTGGCCTGTGGATGGTCAATGCTGTGTGATAATAAAACTGTGGCCTGTGGATGGTCAATACTGGGTGTTAATAAACTGTGGCCTGTGCATGTTCAGTACTGTTTGTACTGAATGGTCAAGGCAATGTGTTTATTAATCCTGTGGCCGTATGTTTGTCAATACTGTGTGGGAATAAACCTGTGGCCTGTGGATGGTCAATGCTGTGTGATAATAAAACTGTGGCCTGTGGATGGTCAATACTGGGTGTTAATAAACTGTGGCCTGTGCATGTTCGGTACTGTTTGTACTGAATGGTCAAGGGAATGTGTTTATTAATCCTGTGGCCGTATGTTCGTCAATACTGTGTGTGAATAATCCTGTGGGCTGGGAATGTTGAATATTGTGTGTGAATACTCCTGTGGCCTCTGTACTGTCAACACAGTGTGTAAATAATCCTGTGGCCTGAGGCTGGTCAATAATGTGTGTGAATAATTTTGCTACCCGAGGATTGTCAATACTGTGTGTGAATAATCCTGTGGACTGTGAATGGTCAATACTGTGTGGGAATAATCCTGTGGACTGAGAATGGTCAATACAGTGTGAGAAAAATCCTGGTGCCTGTGGATGGTCAATACTGTGTAGGAAAAGTCCTGTGGCTTGAGGATTGTCAATACTGTGTGTGAATGATCCATGGCCTGTGCATGGTGATACTTTGTGTAAATTTTCCTCTTCCATGAGGATGGTCAATACTGTGTGGGAATAATCCTGTGCCCTGTGAATGGTCAATACTGTGTGTGAACATTGCTGTGGCCTGAGAATTGTTAATACTGCGTGGAAATAATCGTGATGTGTAAATGATTAAGACTGTGCATTCATTAATACTGTGGCCGTACGGTGGTCAAAACTGTGTGTGAATTATCATGTGGACTGAGAATGGTCAATACTGTGTGGGAATAACCGTTGGGCCGAAGGATTGTCAATACTGTGTGTGTTAAATATTCTGCTGCCCGAAGATATTCAATACAGTGAGGGAATAATGTTGTGGCCTGAGAATGCTCCATACTTTGTGTTAAAAATTACGTTGCCTGAGGACAGCCATACTGTGTGTGAATAATCCTGTGGCTTTAGAATAGTCAATAATGTATGGGAATAATCCTGTGGCCTGTGACTCGTCAGTACTGTGTGTGAATAATCCTTTGGCCTGAGGATGGTCAATACTGTGTGGGAATAATCCTTTGGACAGTGAATGATCAATACCATGTATGCATAATGCTCTGGCCTGTGAATTGCCAATACTGCTTTTGAACAATCCTGGAATTTGAGAATTGTCACGACTGTGAGTGAAAATTCCTGTAGCCTGATGATGGTCAATACAGTGTGAAAATAATCATATGCCCTGAGGATAGTCAATAGCGTGTGTGATTACTCCTCTGGCCTGAGAATGGGCAATACTGTGTGTGAACAATCCTGTGGCCTGAGGATGGTCAATACTGTGTGAGAATAATTCTGTGGTCTGAGGACGGTCAATACTGAGTGTGAACAATCCTGTGGCTTGAGGATGGTCAATACTGGGTGTGAATATTTCTGTGACCTGTAAATGGTCAAGACAGTGTGTTCATTAATCCTGTGTCCGTATGCTGGTCAATACTGTGTGTGAATAATCCTGCGGCCTGAGAATGGTCAATACTGTGTGGGAATAATCCTGTGACCTGAGAATGGTCAATACAGTGTGTGAATACTCCTGTGGTCTCAGGATGTTCAATACTGTGTGTGAACAATCCTGTGGCTTGAAGATAGTTAATATTGTGTGGAAGTAATTCTGTGACCATGTAAATGGTTAAGACAGTGTGTTCATTAATCCTGTGGCCGTGTTCCAATCAATACTGTGTGTGAATAATGCTGTGGGCTGGGAATATTGAATATTGTGTGTGAATACTAGTGTGTCCTGAGGATGGTCAGTACTGTGTGTGAATAATCCAGTGGCTTGAGGATGTTCAATGTAGTGTGCGAATAATCCTGAGGTCTGAGGATTGTGAATACAGTGTGTGAGTAATCCTGTGGCCTGTGAATTGTGAATGCTGTGTGTGAGTAATCCTACGGTCTGTATACTGTCAATACTATGTGTAAATAATCCAGTGGCCTGAGGATGTTCAATACACAGTGTGAATAATCCTGTGGCCTGAGGATTGTCAATATTGTGTGTGAAAAATCCATGCCCTGAGGATGGTCAATACTGTGTGTGTGAACAATCCCGTGGCTTGAGGATGATCAATACTGTGTGGGAATAATCCTGTGACGTGTAAATGGTCAAGACAGTGTGTTCATTAATCCTGTGGCCGGAGGCTGGTCAATACTATGTGTGAATAATGATGTGGTCTGAGAATTGTCAATACACTGTGGGAATAATCCTGTGACTTGCAATTGTTGAAGACTGAGTGTTCATTAATCCTGTGGCCATGTGCTCGTCAATGTTGTGTGTGAATAATCTTGTGCCCTGTGAATGGTCAATACTGTGTGGGAATAATCTGTGGCTTATGCATGGTCAATACTGTTGTGAATAATCTTGTGGCCGGAGGCTGGTTAATACAGTGTGTGAATAATCTTGTGGTCTGATGATGGTCAATACTGAATAATCCTGTGCCCTGACGATGTTCAATATTGTGTGTGCATAAACCTGTGACCTGTGACGGTCAATGCTGTGTGTGAATAATCCTCTGGCCCGTGAATGGTCAATACTGTGTGTGAATAACCCTTGGCCTGAGGATGGTCAATACTGTGTGTGAGCAATCCTGTGGCCTGAGAATGGTCAAATCTATACGCGATTAATCCTGTTGACTAGGGTTATTCAATGCTCTGTGTGAATAATCCTGTGGTCTGTTAACAGTCTATGCTGTGTGTGAATAATGCTGTGGACTGTGAATGGTGAATACTGTGTGCGAATAATCCTGCGGCACGAGGCTGGTCAATATTATTTGTAAACAATCCTGTGGACTGAGGATGGCCAGCACTCTGTGGGAATTATCCCGTGGACTGAGGACGTTCAGTTCTGTATGGGAATAATCCTTTGGTCTGAGGAAAGTCAAAACTGTGTGTGAATAATCCTGTGCATGATGAATGCTGAATACTGTGTGTGAATAACCCTTGGATGGTCATTACTGTGTGTGAACAATCCTGTGACCTGAGGGTAGTGAGTACTGTCTGTGAATAATCCTGCAGCCTGAGGGTGATCAATACACTGTGTGAACAATCCTGTGGCCTGAGAATGGTCAAAACTGTGTATGAATGAAACTGAGACCTGTAAATGGTCAAGACAGTGTGCTCATTAATCCTGTGGCCTAATGGTGGTCAATACTGTGTTTGAGTATTCCTGTGACCTGAGAATGTTTAATTTTTTTTTGAGGATCCCTGTGTACTGAGGATGGTCAATAATGTGTGTAAATAATCCTGGGAACTATGAATGCTCAATACTGTGTGTGAATAATCCTGTGGCCTGATGATGGTCAATACTTTATGTGAATATTTATGTTGCATGAGGATGGTCAGTACAGTGTGTGAGTAATCCTGTGGCCTGATGATGGTCAATACCTTGTGAAATTAATCCTGTGCCTTGAGGATCGTCAATACTGTGTGTGAAAAATCCTGTGGTTTGAGTTAAGTCAATACTGTATACGAATAATCCTGTGTCCTGAAAATGGTCAATATCGTGCGTGAATAATCCTGGGACCTGAGGATGGTCAATAATGTGTGTCACTAATTCTGTGGCCTGTGAATCGTCAATACTGTTTCTTGAAGATAGTTAATATTGTGTGGAAGTAACCATGTAAATGGTTAAGACAGTGTGTTCATTAATCCTGTGGCCGTGTGCTAGTCAATGCTGTGCGTGAATAATCCTGTGCTCTTTGAATGGTCAATACTGTGTGTGAATATTGCTGTGGCCTGAGACGCGTCAATCCTGCGTGGAAATAATCCTGTGACGTGTAAATGATCAAGACAGTGTGTTCATTAATGCTGTGGCCGTACGGTGGTCAATACTGTGTGTGAATAATCCTGTGGACTGAGCATGGTCAATACTGTGTGGGAATAACCGTTGGACCGAAGGATAGTCAATACTGTGTGTGTTAAATGTCCTGCTGCCCGAGGATGTTCAATTCAGTGAGTGAATAATCCTGTGGCCTGAGGATGGTCAATACAGTGTGTGAAAACGTATGTTGCCTGAGGACGCTCCATACTGTGTGCTGAAAATCCTGTGGAATGTGACTGGTCAATACTGTGTATTAATAATCTATGGCCTGTGCATGTTCAATACTATTTGTCAATAAAACTGTGGCCTGTGCATGTTCAGTACTGTTTGTACTGAATGGTCAAGGCAATGTGTTTATTAATCCTGTGGCTGTATGTTCGTCAATACTGTGTGTGAATAATCCTGTGGGCTGAGAATGTTGAATATTGTGTGTGAATACTCCTGTGGCATCTGTAATGTCAACACAGTGTGTAATTAATCCTGTGGCCTGAGGCTGGTCAATAATGTGTGTGAATAATTTTGCTACCCGAGGATTGTCAATACTGTGTGAAAATAATCCTGTGGATTGAGAATGGTCAATACTGTGTGTGAATACTCCTGTGGCCTGAAGTTGGTCAATACTGTGTGTGAATAATCCTATGGCCCTGAATTGTAAATACTGTGTGCGAAGAGCCCTTTGCCTAAGGATGGGCAATACTGAGTGTGAATAATGATGTGGGCCGTGGATGGTCAATGCTGTGTCATAATCATCATGTGCCCTGTGGATGGTCAATACTATGTGTTAAAAATCTGTGGCCTGTGCATGGTCAATATTGTTTGCAAATAATACTGTGTCCTGAGGATGGTCAATACTGTGCGTGAATAACCCTTGGCCTGAGGATGGTCAATACAGTGTGTGAACAATCGTGTTGCCTGAGGTTGTTCAATACCATTTATTAATAATCCTGTGGCCTGAGAATGGTCAGTATAGTGTGAGAATAATCCTGTTGCCGAAGGATGATCAATACTGTGTAGGAAAAATCCTGTGGCTTGAGGATTGTCAATACGTTGTGTGGATAATTCATGGCCTGTGGATGGTCAATACTGTGTGTAAATAATCCTGTGACTTCAGGAGGGTCAATACTATGTGGGAATAATCCTGTGACCTGTAAATGTTGAAGACAGAGTATTCATTAATCCTGTGGCCATGTGCTAGTCAATGCTGTGTGTGAATAAACCTGTGCCCTGTGAATGGTCAATACTGTGTGTGAATATTGCTGTGGCCTGAGAATCGTCAATACTGTGTGGGTATAATCCTGTGACGTGTAAATGAACAAGACAGTGTGTGCATTAATCCTGTGGCCGTATGCGGGTCAATACTGTATCTGAATAATCCTGTTGGCTGAGAATATTGAACATTGTGTGTGAATACTCCTGTGGCTTGTGTTTAGTCAATACAGTGTGTGAATAAACCTCTGGCCTGTGAATCATCAATACTGTGTTTGACTAATCCTTGGACTGCGTATGAACAATACTATGTGTGAACAATCCTGTGGACTGTGAATGGTCAATAGTGTGTCAGAGTAATCCTGAACTTGAGGATGTTCAATACTGTGTGTGAATAATCCTGTGCCCTGTGGATTGTCAGTACTGTGTGGGAATATTCCTGTGACCAGTTAATTGATAAAGAGAATGTGTTCAACCTGTGGCCTCCGGTTGGTCAATACAGTGTGTGAATGATCTTATGGTCTTAGGATGGTCAATACTGTGTATGAATAACCCTTGACCTGAGGATGATCAATACTGTGTGAGAGTAATTCTGTGGACGGAGGATGGTGAATAATAATGGGGCCTGAAGGCAGTCAATACTGTGTGTGAATAATGCTATGGGCTGTGAATCGTCAGTACTGTGTGTGTATAACCCTTTGCCTAAGGATGGTCAATACTGTGAGTGAATAATAATGTGGGCTGTGGATGGTTAATGCTGTGTGATAGTAATCCTGTGGCCTGTGGATGGTCAATGCTGTGTGATAATAATCCTGTGGCCTGTGGATGGTCAATGCTGTGTGATAATAAAACTGTGGCCTGTGGATGGTCAATGCTGGGTGTTAATAAACTGTGGCCTGTGCACGTTCAGTACTGTTTGTATGAATGGTCAAGGCAATGTGTTTATTAATCCTGTGGCCGTATGTTCGTCAATACTGTGTGTGAATAATCCTGTGGGCTGGGAATGTTGAATATTGTGTGTGAATACTCCTGTGGCCTTTGTACTGTCAACACAGTGTGTAAATAATCCTGTAAATAATGTGTGTGAATAATTTTGCTACCCGAGGATTGTCAATACTGTGTGTGAATAATCCTGTGGACTGTGAATGGTCAATACATTATGATACGAAGATAGGTGGAGTTGTGGACAGTGAGGAGGGCTGTTGTCGGCTGCAGAGGGACTTAGATATGATGCAGAGCTGGGCTGAGGAGTGGCAGATGGAGTTCAACCCTGCCAAGTGTGAGGTTGTCCATTTTGGAAGAACAAATAAAAATGCGGAATACAGGGTTAATGGTAGGGTTCTTAGTCAGGTGGAGGAACTGAGGGATCTTGGGGTCTATGTACATAGATCTTTGAAGGTTGCCACTCAGGTGGATAGAGTTTGTAAGAAGGCCTATGGAGTATTATTGTTCATTAGCAGAGGGATTGAATTCAAGAGTCGTGAAATGATGTTGCAGCTGTACAGGACTTTGGTTAGGCCACACTTGGAGTACTGTGTGCAGTTCTGGTCGCCTCACTTTAGGAAAAATGTGGAAGCTTTGGAGAGTGTGCAGAGAAGATTTACCAGGATGTTGCCTGGAATGGAGAGGAAGTCGTACGAGGATAGGTTGAGAGTTCTCGGCCTTTTCTCGTTGGAACGGCGAAGGATGAGGGGTGACTTGATAGAGGTTTATAAGATGATCAGAGGAATAGATAGAGTAGACAGTCAGAAATTTTTTCCCCGGGTACAACAGAGTGTTACAAGGGAACATAAATTTAAGGTGAAGGGTGGAAGGTATAGGGGAGATGTCAGGGGTGGGTTCTTTACCCAGAGAGTGGTGGGGGCATGGAATGCGCTGCCCATGGGAGTGGTAGAGTCGGAATCATTGGCGACCTTTAAGCGGCATTTGGATAGGTACATGGATGGGTACTTAATCTAGGTTAGAAGTTCGGCACAACATCGTGGGCCGAAGGGCCTGTTCTGTGCTGTATTGTTCTATGTTCTATGTTCTATGTTCTAATACTGTGTGTGAGTAATCCTGTAGACGTAGAATTGTCAATACTGTGTGGGAATAATCCTGTGGACTGAGAATGGTCAATACAGTGTGAGAATAATCCTGGTGCCTGTGGATGGTCAATACTGTGTAGGAAAAATCCTGTGGCTTGAGGATTGTCAATACTGTGTGTGAATGATCCATGGCCTGAGCATGGTGATACTTTGTGTGAATTTTCCTCTTCCATGAGGATGGTCAATACTGTGTGGGAATAATCCTGTGACTTGTAAATGATCAAGACAGTGTGTTCATTAATCCTGTGGCCGTGTGCTAGTCAATACTGTGTGTGAATAATCCTGTGCCCTGTGAATGGTCAATACTGTGTGTGAATATTGCTGTGGCCTGAGAATCGTTAATACTGCGTGGAAATAATCATGTGATGTGTAAATGATTAAGACAGTGCGTTCATTAATACAGTGGCCGTATGGTGGTCAATACTGTGTGTGAATAATCATGTGGACTGAGAATAGTCAATACTGTGTGGGAATAACCGTTGGGCCGAAGGATAGTCAATACTGTGTGTGTTAAATATCCTGCTGCCCGAGGGTGTTCAATACAGTGAGTGAATAATCCTGTGGCCTGAGAATGCTCCATACATTCTGTGAAAAATTACGTTGCCTGAGGACAGCCATATTGTGTGTGAATAATCCTGTGCCTATAGAATAGTCAATAATGTATGGGAATAATCCTGTGGCCTGTGACTCGTCAATACTGTGTGGGAATAATCCTGTGACTTGTAAATGATCAAGACAGTGTGTTCATTAATCCTGTGGCCGTGTGCTAGTCAATACTGTGTGTGAATAATCCTGTGCCCTGTGAATGGTCAATACTGTGTGTGAATATTGCTGTGGCCTGAGAATCGTTAATACTGCGTGGAAATAATCATGTGATGTGTAAATGATTAAGACAGTGCGTTCATTAATACAGTGGCCGTATGGTGGTCAATACTGTGTGTGAATAATCATGTGGACTGAGAATAGTCAATACTGTGTGGGAATAACCGTTGGGCCGAAGGATAGTCAATACTGTGTGTGTTAAATATCCTGCTGCCCGAGGGTGTTCAATACAGTGAGTGAATAATCCTGTGGCCTGAGAATGCTCCATACATTCTGTGAAAAATTACATTGCCTGAGGACAGCCATATTGTGTGTGAATAATCCTGTGCCTATAGAATAGTCAATAATGTATGGGAATAATCCTGTGGCCTGTGACTCGTCAATACTGTGTGGGAATAATCCTTTGGACAGTGAATGATCAATACCATGTATGCATAATGTTCTGGCCTGTGAATCGCCAATACTGTGTGTGAACAATCCTGTAATTTGAGAATTGTCACTACTGTGAGTGAAAATTCCTGTAGCCTGATGATGGTCAATACAGTGTGAAAATAATCATGTGCCCTGAGGATTGTCAATAGCGTGTGTGATTACTCCTGTGGCCTGAGAATGGGCAATACTGTGTGTGAATATTCCTGTGGCCTGAGAATGTTCAATACTGTGTGCGAATTATCCTGTGGCCTGAGGATTGTGAATACAGTGTCTGAGTAATCCTGTGGCCTGTGAATTGTGAATACTGTGTGTGAGTAATCCTGTGGTCTGTATACTGTCAATACTATGTGTAAATAATCCAGTGGCCTGAGGATGTTCAATACAGTGTGTGAATACTCCTGTGGCCTGAGAATGTTCAATACTGTGTGCGAATTATCCTGTGGCCTGAGGATTGTGAATACAGTGTCTGAGTAATCCTGTGGCCTGTGAATTGTGAATACTGTGTGTGAGTAATCCTGCGGTCTGTATACTGTCAATACTATGTGTAAATAATCCAGTGGCCTGAGGATATTCAATACAGTGTGTGAATAATTCTGTGGCCTGAGGATTGTCAATATTGTATATGAATAATCCTGTGTCCTGATAATGGTCAATACAGTGTGTGAATAATCCTGGTACCTGAGGATGGTCAATACTGTGTATGAATAATCCTGGTACCTGAGGATGGTCAATCCTGTGTGGGAACAATCCTGTGACCTGTAAATGATCAAGACAAAGTGTTCATTAATCCTGCGCCGTGTGCTAGTCAATACTGTGTGTGAATAATCCTGTGCCCTGTGAATGATCAATACTGTGTGTGAATGTCGCTGTGGCCTGAGAATCGTTAATACTGCGTGGAAATAATCCTGTGACGTGTAAATGATCAAGACAGTGTGTTCATTAATGATCTGGCCGAATGGTGGTCAATACTGTGTGTGAATAATCCTGTGGACTGAGAATGGTCAATACTGTGTGGGAATTACCGTTGGGCCGAAGGATAGTCAATACTGTGTGTGTTAAATATCCTGCTGCCCGAGGGTGTTCAATACAGTGAGTGAATAATCCTGTGGCCTGAGAATGGTCATTCATGTATGGGAATAATCCTGTGGCCTGAGAATGTTCAATACCTTGTGTGAATAATCCTGTGGCCTGAGTGTGGTCATATTCTGTGTGGGGAAAATCCTGTTGACTGAGGACGGTCAATACTATGTGTGAATAATCCTGTGGCCTGTGAATGGTCAATACTCTGTGGGAATAATCCTGTGGCCTGAGGTTGGTCAATACGGTGTGTGAAAACTTATTTTGCCTGAGGATGGTCAATACTGTGTGTGAATAGTCCTCTGGCCTGAGAATGGTCAATACTATGTGTGAAAAATTACGTTGCCTGAGGACAGCCATATTGTGTGTGAATAATCCTGTGCCTATAGAATAGTCAATAATGTATGGGAATAATCCTGTGGCCTGTGACTCGTCAATACTGTGTGGGAATAATCCTGTGACTTGTAAATGATCAAGACAGTGTGTTCATTAATCCTGTGGCCGTGTGCTAGTCAATACTGTGTGTGAATAATCCTGTGCCCTGTGAATGGTCAATACTGTGTGTGAATATTGCTGTGGCCTGAGAATCGTTAATACTGCGTGGAAATAATCATGTGATGTGTAAATGATTAAGACAGTGCGTTCATTAATACAGTGGCCGTATGGTGGTCAATACTGTGTGTGAATAATCATGTGGACTGAGAATAGTCAATACTGTGTGGGAATAACCGTTGGGCCGAAGGATAGTCAATACTGTGTGTGTTAAATATCCTGCTGCCCGAGGGTGTTCAATACAGTGAGTGAATAATCCTGTGGCCTGAGAATGCTCCATACATTCTGTGAAAAATTACATTGCCTGAGGACAGCCATATTGTGTGTGAATAATCCTGTGCCTATAGAATAGTCAATAATGTATGGGAATAATCCTGTGGCCTGTGACTCGTCAATACTGTGTGGGAATAATCCTTTGGACAGTGAATGATCAATACCATGTATGCATAATGTTCTGGCCTGTGAATCGCCAATACTGTGTGTGAACAATCCTGTAATTTGAGAATTGTCACTACTGTGAGTGAAAATTCCTGTAGCCTGATGATGGTCAATACAGTGTGAAAATAATCATGTGCCCTGAGGATTGTCAATAGCGTGTGTGATTACTCCTGTGGCCTGAGAATGGGCAATACTGTGTGTGAATATTCCTGTGGCCTGAGAATGTTCAATACTGTGTGCGAATTATCCTGTGGCCTGAGGATTGTGAATACAGTGTCTGAGTAATCCTGTGGCCTGTGAATTGTGAATACTGTGTGTGAGTAATCCTGTGGTCTGTATACTGTCAATACTATGTGTAAATAATCCAGTGGCCTGAGGATGTTCAATACAGTGTGTGAATACTCCTGTGGCCTGAGAATGTTCAATACTGTGTGCGAATTATCCTGTGGCCTGAGGATTGTGAATACAGTGTCTGAGTAATCCTGTGGCCTGTGAATTGTGAATACTGTGTGTGAGTAATCCTGCGGTCTGTATACTGTCAATACTATGTGTAAATAATCCAGTGGCCTGAGGATATTCAATACAGTGTGTGAATAATTCTGTGGCCTGAGGATTGTCAATATTGTATATGAATAATCCTGTGTCCTGATAATGGTCAATACAGTGTGTGAATAATCCTGGTACCTGAGGATGGTCAATACTGTGTATGAATAATCCTGGTACCTGAGGATGGTCAATCCTGTGTGGGAACAATCCTGTGACCTGTAAATGATCAAGACAAAGTGTTCATTAATCCTGCGCCGTGTGCTAGTCAATACTGTGTGTGAATAATCCTGTGCCCTGTGAATGATCAATACTGTGTGTGAATGTCGCTGTGGCCTGAGAATCGTTAATACTGCGTGGAAATAATCCTGTGACGTGTAAATGATCAAGACAGTGTGTTCATTAATGATCTGGCCGAATGGTGGTCAATACTGTGTGTGAATAATCCTGTGGACTGAGAATGGTCAATACTGTGTGGGAATTACCGTTGGGCCGAAGGATAGTCAATACTGTGTGTGTTAAATATCCTGCTGCCCGAGGGTGTTCAATACAGTGAGTGAATAATCCTGTGGCCTGAGAATGGTCATTCATGTATGGGAATAATCCTGTGGCCTGAGAATGTTCAATACCTTGTGTGAATAATCCTGTGGCCTGAGTGTGGTCATATTCTGTGTGGGGAAAATCCTGTTGACTGAGGACGGTCAATACTATGTGTGAATAATCCTGTGGCCTGTGAATGGTCAATACTCTGTGGGAATAATCCTGTGGCCTGAGGTTGGTCAATACGGTGTGTGAAAACTTATTTTGCCTGAGGATGGTCAATACTGTGTGTGAATAGTCCTCTGGCCTGAGAATGGTCAATACTATGTGTGAAAAATGCTGTGGACTGTGAATGGTCAATACTGTGTCTGAGTAATCCTGTGGACGGAGAATGGTCAATACTGTGTGTGAGTAATCCTGTGGACGGAGAATGGTCAATACTGTGTGTGAGTAATCCTGTGGCCTGAGAATTGTGAATACAGTGTGTGAGTAATCCTGTGGACGGAGAATGGTCAATACCGTGTGTGAATAATCCTGTGGCCTGAGAATTGTGAATGCAGTATGTGAATAATCCTGTGCACTGTGAATTCTCAATAAAGTGTGTGAATAATCCTATGGCCCGTGAATCGTAAATACTGTGTGTGAATAACCCTTGGCCTAAGGATGGTCAATACTGTGTGTGAATAATTCTTTGGACTGTGAGTGGTCAACACACTGTGTGAATAATGCTGTGGCCTATGAATCATCAATATTGTGTGTGAATAATCCTGTGGCCTGAGGATGGTCAATACTATGTAGGAATAATCCTGTGGCTTGAGGATTGTCAATACTGTGTGTGAATAATCCAAGGCCTGAGAATGATCAATGCTGTGTGGGAATAATCCTGTGGCCTGAGGATGTTCAATACTTTGTGTGAATAATCCTGTGACCTGTAAACTGACAAAGCAGTAGGTTCAAAAATCCTGTGGAAGTAGGCTGGTCAATACAGTGTGTGAATAATGCTGTGGCCTATGAATCATCAGTATTGTGTGTGAATAATCCTGTGGCCTGAGGATGGTCAATACCGTGTGTAATTAATCCTGTTGCCTGAGATTATTCAGTACTCTGTGTGAATAATCCTGTGCACTGTGAATATTCAACACAGTGTGAATAATCCTGTGGCCTGAGGGCAGTCAATACTGTGTAAATAATACTATGGCCTGTGAATCGTAAATACTGTGTGTGAATAACCATTGGCCTAAGGATGGTCAATACTGTGTGTGAATAATCCTTTGGACTGTAAATGTTCAATGCACAGTGTGAATAATCCTGCGGCCTGTGGATGGTCAATGCAGTGTGATAATAATCCTGTAGCCTGTGAATGGTCAATGGTGGGTGTGCATATTGCTGTCGACTGTGAATGGTCAATACTCTGTGTGAATAATCCTATGGTTTTAGGATGGTAAATACTGTGTATGAACAATCCTGTGGCCGGAGGATGGTCTTCACTGTGTGTGAATAATCCTTTGGCCTGAGGATGGTCAAAACTGTGTGTGAACAATCCCGTGGCTTGAGGATAGTCAATACTGTGTGGGAATAATCATGTACCCTGTGAATGGTCAAGACAGTGTGTTCGTTAATCCTGTGTCCGTATGCTGGTCAATACTGTGTGGGAATAATCCTGTGGCCTGAGAATCATCAATACTGTGTGGGAATAATCCTGTGACCTGTAAATGGTCCAGATAGTGTGTTCATTAACCCTGTGGCTGTATTCTGGTCAATACTGTGTGGGAATAATCCTGCTGGCTGAGAATATTGAATATTGTGTGTGAATACTCCTGTGGGCTGAGGTTGGTCAATACAGTGTGTGAATGATACTGTGGCCTGAGCATGATCAATACTGTGTGTGATAATCCTCTGGCCTGTGAATGGTCAATACTGTGTGTGACTAATCCTTGGCATGAGCATGATCAATACTATGTGTGAACAATCCTGTGGCTGTGAATGGTCAATACTGTGTCAGAATAATCCTGTGTCTTGAGGATGTTCAATACGGTGTGGGAATAATCCTGTGACATGTTAATTGGTAAAGAGAATGTGTTCATTAATCCTGTGGCCTCGGGTTGATCAATGCAGTGTGTGAATGACCTTATGGCCTTAGGATGATCAATACTGTGTGCGAATAATCCTCTGGCCTGTGAATGGTCAATACTGTGCGTGAATAACCCTTGACCCGAGGATGATCAATACTGTGTGTGAGTAATCCTGTGGACGGAGGATGGTCAATACTGTGTGGGAATAATCCTGTGGCCTGAGGATGGATAAAACTGTCTGGTAATAATCCTGCGACCTGTAAATTATCAAGACAGTGTGTGTATTAATCCTGTGGCCGTCGGCTGGTCTATGCTTTCTGAATAATCCTGCTGGCTGAGACTATTGAATATTGTGTGTGAATACTCCTGTGTCTTGAGGTTGGTCAATACTGTGTGTGAATAATACTCTGGCATGTGAATGGTCATTACTGTGTGTGACTATACCTTGGCCTGAGTATGATCAATACTATGTGTGAATGATTCTGTGGCCTGAGCATGGTCAATAGAGTGTCAGAATAATCCTGTGTCTTGAGGATGTTTAATACAGCGTGTGCATAATCCTCTGGGCTGAGAAATGTCAATAATGTGTGTGAATAATCCTGTGGCCGTATGCTGGTCAATGCTGTGTGTGAGTAATCCCGTGGACTGAGGATGGTCAGTAGAGTGTGTGAATAATTCTGTGCACTGTGAATGCTCAATACGTTGTGTAAATAATCCCGAGGCTTGAACATGGTCACTACTGTGTGGGAATAATCCTGCGGCCTGAGGTTGGTCAATACAGTTTGTGTATAATCCTGTGGGCGAGGATGATCAATACAGTGTGTGGTTAATCCTGTGGACTGAGAATGATCAACACTGTGATTGAGTAATCCTGTGGAATGAGGGTGGTCAGTATTGTGTGAGAATAATCCTTTGGAATGTGAATGGTCAATACAGTGTGTGAATAATCCTGTCCACTCTGAATCATCAATACTGTGTGTGAATAACCTTTGCCTGAGGATGGTCAATGCTGGGTGTGAATAATCCTGTGGCCAGAGAATGGTCAATACTGTCTGGGAATAATCCTGTGACCTGCAAATGGTCAATACAGTTTGTTCATTAATCCTGTGTCCGTATGCTAGTCAATACTGTGTGGGAATAATCCTGTCGGCTGAGAATGTTGAATATTGTGTGCGAGTACTCGTGTGGCCTGAGGATGGTCAATACTGGGTGTGAATAATTCTGTGACCTGTGAATCATCAATACTGTGTGAGATTAACCATTTGTCTAAGGATTGTCAATACTGTGTGTGAATGATAATGTGGCCTGTGGATGGTAAATGCTGTGTGTTAATAATCCAGTGGCCTGTGGATGGTCAATACTGTTTATTAATAATCTGTGGCCTATGGATGGTCAATTCTGTGTGTGAGTAATCCTGTGGCCTGAAGATGATCAATGATGTGTGTGAAAACTCGTGTGGTCTGAGGATGGTCAATACTGTGTGTGAAAAATGCTGTGGACTGTGAACGGTCAATGCTGTGTGAGAGTAATCCTGTGGACGGACGATTGTCAATACTCTGTGTGAATGATCCTGTGGCCTGCAAATTGTCAACACAATGTGGGAATAACCCTTGGCCAAAGAATGGTCAATACTGTGTGTGAATAATCCTTTGAATTGTGAATGGCAAATACACTGTATGAATAATCCTGCGGCCTGAGGATGGTAACTACTGTGTCTGAATAATCCTTTGCCGAAGATTGGGCAATACTGTGTGTGAATAATAATATGGTCTGTGGATGTTCAATGCTGTGTGATAATAAACCTGTGGGCTGTGGATGGTCAATACTATGTGTTAACAATCTCTGGCCTGTGCATGGTCAATACTGATTGCAAATAATACTGTGGCCTGTGGATGGACAATACTGTGTGTGAATAATCCTGTGGTTTGAGAATGGTCAATACTGGGTGTGAATAATTCTGTGACCTGTGAATCATCAATACTGTGTGTGAATAACCTTTGCCTGAGGATGGTCAATACTGTGTGTGAATAACCCTGTGGCCTGAGGATGGTCAATGCTGGGTGTGAATAATCCTGTGGCCAGAGAATGGTCAATACTGTGTGGGATTAATCCTGTGACCTGCAAATGGTCAATACAGTTTGTTCATTAATCCTGTGTGCGTATGCTAGTCAATACTGTGTGGCAATAATCCTGTCGGCTGAGAATGTTGAATATTGTATACGAGTACTCGTGTGGCCTGAGGATGGTCACTACTGTGTGTGAATAACCCTGTGGCCTGAGGATGTTCAATACTGTATAGGAATAATCCTGTGGTTTGAGGATTGTCAATACTGTGTGTGAAGAATCCATGGCCTGAGGATGGTCAATACTGTGTGTGAATTAACCTGTGGCCTGAGAATTGTGAATACAGTGTGGGAATAACCCTGTACACTTTGAATGCTCAATACTGTGTGTGAATAATCCTGTGTACTGAGGGCAGTCAGTACTGTGTCGGAATAATCCAATGGCCCGTGAATCGTAAATACTGTATGTGAATAACCCTTAGCCTAAGGATGGTCATTTCTGTGTGTGAATAGTCGTTTGGACTGTGAATGGTCAATACACTGTGTGCATAATCCCGCAGCCTGAGGATGGTCAATAATGTGTTTGAATAATCCTGTGGCCTGTGAATTGTCAATACTGTGTGTCAATAGTCCCTTGCCTAAGGATAGGCGATACTGTGTGAATAATAATGTGGCCTGTGGATGGTCAATGCTGTGTGATAATAATCCTGTGGGCTGTGGATGGTCAATACTGTGTGTTAATAATCTGTGACCTGTGCAATATCAATATTGTTTGCAAATAATACTGTGGCCTGTGAATGGTCAAGACTGTGTGTGAACAATCTTGTGATTTGAGAATGGTCAATACTGTGTGTGAATAATCCTGCGGCCTGTGAATCATCAATACTGTGTGTGAATAACCCTTGGCTGCGAATGGTCAATACTGTGTGAAAATAATCCTCTTGCTTGAGGATGATCAGTACTGTGTGGGAATAATCCTGTGGCTTGAGGGTTATCAATACTGTGTATGAATAATCCATGGCCTGAGGATGGTCAATCCTGTGTGGGAATAATCCTGTGACTTGTAAATGGTCAAGACAGTGTGTTCATTAATTCTGTGGCCGTAGGCTGGTCAATATTGAGTGTGAATAATCCTGTGGCCTGAGGATTGTCAATACTATGTGGGAATAATCCTGTGACCTGTAAATGGTCAAGACAAAGTGTTCATTAATCCTGTGCTGTGTGCTAGTCAATACTGTGTGTGAATAATCCTGTGCCCTGTGAATGATCAATACTGTGTGTGAATATTGCTGTGGATTGAGAATGGTCAATACTGTGTGGGAATAACCGTTGGGCCAAAGGATAGTGAATACTGTGTGTGTAAAATATCCTGCTGCCCGAGGATGTTCAATACAGTGTGTGAATAATCCTGTGGACTGAGAATGGTCATTCATGTATGGGAATAATCCTGTGGCCTGAGAATGGTCAATGCTGTGTGGGGATAATCCTGTGGCCTGAGAATGGTGAATCCTGTGTGGGAATAATCCTGTGGCCTGAGGATGTTCAATACCTTGTGTGAATAATCCTGTGGCCTGAGTGTGGTCATATTCTGTGTGGGGAAAATCCTGTTGACTGAGGACGGTCAATACTGTGTGTGAATAATCCTGTGGCCTGTGAATGGTCAAGACTCTGTGGGAATCATCCTTTGGCCTGAGGTTGGTCAATACGGTGTGTGAAAACTTATGTTGCCTGAGGTTGGGTCAATACTGTGTGTGAATAGTCCTTTGGCCTGAGAATGGTCAATGTGTGAAAAATGCTGTGGACTGTGAATGGTCAATACTGTATGAGAGTAATCCTGTGGCCTGAGGATGGTCAATACTGTGTGTGAAAATAATCCTGTGGCCTGAGAATGGTCAATACTGTGTGTGAATTAACTTGTGACCTGAGAATTGTGAATACAGTGTGTGAATGAATACTCCTGTGCACTGTGAATGCTCAATACAGTGTGTAAATAATCCTGTGGACTGAGGGCAGTCAATACTGTGTGTGAATAATCCTATGGCCCGTGAATCGTAAATACTGTGTGTGAATAGCCCTTTGCCTAAGGATGGGCAATACTGTGTGTGAATAATGATGTGGCCTGTGGATGGTCAATGCTGTGTGATAATAAATATGTGGGCTGTGGATGGTCAATACTATGTGTTAAAAATCTGTAGCCTGTGCATGGTCAATATTGTTTGCAAATAATACTGTGTCCTGAGGATGGTCAATACTGTGCGTGAATAACCCTTGGCCTGAGGATGGTCAATACAGTGTGTGAACAATCATGTTGCCTGAGGTTGTTCAATACCATTTATTAATAATCCTGTGGCCTGAGAATAGTCAATATAGTGTGTGAATAATCCTGTTGCCTAAGGATGATCAGTACTGTGTAGGAAAAATCCTGTGGCTTGAGGATTGTCAATACGTTGTGTGGATAATTCATGGCCTGAGGATGGTCAATACTGTGACTTCAGGAGGGTCACTACTATGTGGGAATAATCCTGTGACCTGAAAATGTTGAAGACAGAGTATTCATTAATCCTGTGGCCATGTGCTAGTCAATGCTGTGTGTGAATAAACCTGTGCCCTGTGAATGGTCAATACTGTGTGTGAATATTGCTGTGGCCTGAGAATCGTCAATACTGTGTGGGTATAATCCTGTGACGTGTAAATGAACGAGACAGTGTGTGCATTAATCCTGTGGCCATATGCTGGTCAATACTGTATCTGAATAATCCTGTTGGCTGAGAATATTGAACATTGTGTGTGAATACTCCAGTAGCTTGTGTTTAGTCAATACAGTGTGTGAATAAACCTGTGGCCTGAAGTTAGTCAATACTGTGTGTGAATAATCCTCTGGCCTGTGAATCATCAATACTGTGTTTGACTAACCCATGTACTGTGTATGAACAATACTATGTGTGAACAATCCTGTGGACTGTGAATGGTCAATAGTGTGTCAGAGTCATCCTCAACTTGAGGATGTTCAATACTGTGTGTGAATAATCCTGTGCCCTGTGGATTGTCAGTACTGTGTGGGAATATTCCTGTGGCCTGAGAATGCTCAATACAGTGTGAGAATAATCCTGGTGCCTGTGGATGGTCAATACTGTGTCGGAAAAATCCTGTGGCTTGAGGATTGTCAATACTGTGTGTGAATGATCCATGGCCTGAGCATGGTGATACTTTGTGTAAATATTCCTCTTCCATGAGGATGGTCAATACTGTGTGGGAATAATCCTGTGACCTATAAATGATCAAGACAGTGTGTTCATTAATCCTGTGGCCGTAGGCTGGTCAATACTGTGTGTGAATAATCCTGTGCCCTGTGAATGGTCAATACTGTGTGTGAATATTGCTGTGGCCTGAGAATCGTTAATACTGTGTGGAAATAATCATGTGATGTGTAAATGATCAAGACAGTGCGTTCATTAATCCTGTGGCCGTATGGTGGTCAATACTGTGTGCGAATAATCCTGTGGACTGAGAATGGTCAATACTGTGTGGGAATAACCGTTGGGCCGAAGGATAGTCAATACTGTGTGTGTTAAATATCCTGCTGCCCGAGGATGTTCAATACAGTGAGTGAATAATCCTGTGGCCTGAGAATGGTCATACATTGTGTGAAAAATTACGTTGCCTGACGACAGCCATACTGTGTGTGAATAATCCTGTGGCCTTCGAATACTCAATAATGTATGGGAATAATTCTGTGGCCTGTGAATCGTCAATACTGTGTGGGAATAATGCTTTGGACAGTGAATGATCATTACCATGTATGCATAATGCTCTGGCCTGTGAATCGCCAATACTGTGTGTGAACAATCCTGTAATTTGAGAATTGTTACTACTGTGAGTGAATATTCCTGTAGCCTGATGATGGTCAATACAGTGTGAAAATAATCATGTGCCCTGAGGATAGTCAATAGCGTGTGTGACTACTCCTGTGGCCTGAGAATTGGCAATACTGTGTGTGAACAATCCTGTGGCCTGAGGATGGTCAATACTGTGTGAGAATAATCCTGTGGTCTGAGGACGGTCAATACTGAGTATGAACAATCCTGTGGCTTGAGGATGGTCAATATTTGGTGCAAATATTTCTGTGACCTGTAAATGGTCAAGACAGTGTGTTCATTAATCCTGTGGCTGTTTGCTGGTCAATACTGTGTGGGAATAATCCTGTTGCCTGAGAATGGTCAACACAGTGTGTGAATACTCAAGTGGTCTCAGGATGTTCAATCCTGTGTGTGAACATTCCTGTGGCTTGAAGATAGTCAATATTGTGTGGAAGTAATTCTGTGACCATATAAATGGTTAAGACAGTGTGTTCATTAATCCTGTGGCCGTGTTCCAATCAATACTGTGTGTGAATAATGCTGTGGGCTGGGAATATTGAATATTGTGTGTGAATACCAGTGTGTCCTGAGGATGGTCAGTACTGTGTGTGAATAATCCTGTGGCCTGAGGACGTTCAATGCAGTGTGCGAATAATCCTGAGGTCTGAGGATTGTGAATACAGTGTGTGAGTAATCCTGTGGCCTGTGAATTGTGAATACTGTGTGTGAGTAATCCTGCGGTCTGTATACTGTCAATACTATGTGTAAATCATCCAGTGGCCTGAGGATGTTCAATACAGTGTGTGAATAATCCTGTGGCCTGAGGATTGTCATTATTGTGTGTGAAAAATCCATGGCCTGAGGATGGTCAATACTGTGTGTGTGAACAATCCCGTGGCTTGAGGATGGTCAATACTGTGCGGGAATAATCCTGTGACCTGTAAATGGTCAAAACAGAGTGTTCATTAATCCTGTGGCCATGTACTAGTCAATGCTGTGTGTGAATAATCCTGTGCCCTGTGAATGGTCAATACTGTGTGGGAATAATCCTGTGACGTGTAAATGACCAAGACAGTGTGTTCATTAATACTGTGGCCGTATGGTGGTCAATAACGTGTGCGAATAATCCTGTGAACTGAGAATGTTCAATACAGTTTGTGAATAATCTAGAGGCCTGAGGATTGTCAATACTTTGTGTGAATAATCCTGTTGCCTGAGGACGGTCCATACTGTGTGAATAATCCTGTGGCTTTAGAATGGTCCATAATGTATGGGAATAATCCTGTTGGCCTGAAAATGGTCAATGCTGTGAGTTAATAATCATGTGGCCTGAGAGTAGTCAATAAAGTGTGGGAATAATCCAGTGGCCTAAGAATAGTCAATACTGTGTGTGAATAAGGCTATGGCCTGTGGATGGTCAATACTGTGTGTTAATAATCTGTAGCTTGTGCATGGTCAATATTGTTGTGAATAATCTTGTGGCCGGAGGCTGGTTAATACAGTGTGTGAATAATCTTGTGGTCTGATGATGGTCAATACTGAATAATCCTGTGCCCTGAGGATGTTCAATATTGTGTGTGAATAAACCTGTGGCCTGTGACGGTCAATGCTGTGTGTGAATTATCCTTGGACAGTGAATGGTCAATACTGTGTGTGAATAATCCTTAGGTCTGTGAATGGTCAATACTGTGTGTGAGCAATCCTGTGGCCTGAGAATGGTCAAAACTATGTGCGATTAATCCTGTTGACTCGGGTTATTCAATGCTCTGTGTGAATAATCCTGTGGTCTGTTAACAGTCTATGCTGTGTGTGAATAATGCTGTGGACTGTGAATGGTGAATACTGTGTGTGAATAATCCTGCGGCACGAGGCTGGTCAACATTATTTGTAAACAATCCTGTGGCCTGAGGATGGCCAACAATCTGTGGGAATTATCCCGTGGACTGAGGACGGTCAGTTCTGTATGGGAATAATCCTTTGGTCTGAGGAAGGTCAAAACTGTGTGTGAATAATCCTGTGCATGATGAATGCTGAATACTGTGTGTGAATAACCCATGGATGGTCATTACTGTGTGTGAACAATCCTGTGACCTGAGGGTAGTGAGTACTGTCTGTGAATAATCCTGCAGCCTGAGGGTGATCAATACACTGTGTGAACAATCCTGTGGCCTGAGAATGGTCAAAACTGTGTATGAATGAAACTGAGACCTGTAAATGGTCAAGACAGCGTGTTCATTAATCCTGTGGCCTAATGGTGGTCAATACTGTGTTTGAGTGTTCCTGTGACCTGAGAATGTTCAATTTTTTTTTTGAGTATCCCTGTGTACTGAGGATGGTCAATAATGTGTGTAAATAATCCTGGGAACTATGAATGCTCAATACTGTGTGGGAATAATCTTGTGGCCTGAGAATGGTCAATGCTGTGTGAAAATAATCCTGTGTCTTGAGGATCGTTAATACTGTGTGTGAAAAATCCTGTGGTTTGAGTTAAGTCAATTCTGTATACGAATACTCCTGTGTCCTGATAATGGTCAATACCCTGTGTGAATAATCCTGATACCTGAGGATGGTCAATAATGTGTGTCACTAATCCTGTGGCCTGTGAATCGTCAATACTGTGTGTGAATAATCCTCCGGCCTGTGAAGTGTCAATATGGTGTGTGAATAATCCTGTGGCATGAGGATGGTCATAATAGTGTGTTCATTACTTCTGGGTCTGTAGGCTGGTCAATACTGTGTGAATTACCCTTGGCCTGAGGATGGTCAATATTTTGTGTGAATAATCCTGTGACCTGTAAACTGACAAGGCAGTAGGTTCAGAAATCCTGTGGAGGTAGGCTGGTCAATACAGTGTGTGAATAATCCTGAGGTCTGAGGGTGGAGAATACTTGTGTGAATAATCCTGTGGACTGTGGATTGTCAATACTGTGTTTAAATAATCCTGGGAACTATGACTGCTCAATACTGTTTATGAATACTCCTGTGGCCTGAGGTTTATGAATACTCCTGTGGCCTGAGGTTGGTCAATACTTTGAGTGAATAATCTTGTGGCTGGAGGCTGGTCAATAATGTGTGAAAAAAATCCTGTGTCCTGCGGAATGTCAATACTGTGTGTGAATAATCCTGTGGCAGTAGGGTGGTCTATACTATGTGTGAATAATTCTTTGCGTGGGGATGGTCAATATTGCGTTTGAATAATCCTGTTGCCTGAGGATGTTCAGTAATGTGTGCCACTAATCCGGTGGCTTGAGGATGTTCAATACAGTGTGTGAATAATCATTTGGACAGTGAATGGTCAATTCCATGTGTGATTAATCCAGTGGCCTGAGGTTGTTCAATACTGTGTGTGTGAATAATGCTGTGGGCTGTGAATGGTCAACGCTATGTGTGAATAATCCTGTGGACTGAGGATGGTCAATACTGCGTGTGAATAATCCTGTTGCCTGAGTTGATGAATACTCTGTGAACTACTCCTGTGGCCTGAGGTTGGTCAATACTGTGTGTGAATAATCCTTTGGACAGTGAATGGTCAGTTCCACGTGTGAATAATCCTGTGGCTTGAGGATGATCAACTCTGTGTGATTAATCCTGTTGCCTGAGGTTGTTTAATCCTGTGTGAGAATAATCTTGTTACCTGTGAATGGTCAATACTGCGAATGAATAATCCTGTGGTCTACGGATGGTCAATACTGTGTGAGAGTAATCCTGTGGACTGAGGATGGTCAACATGATGTGCAATTCAAAGTTTGTGCCAAGATTTGTAGCTCGGGTGCTCGTTGTTGTGGTTCTGTTCGCCGAGCTGGAAGTTTTTGTTGCAACAAAAACTTCCAGCTCGGCGAACAGAACCACAACAATGATGTGTAATTATTCCTTTGTACTGTGAATGGTCAACACGATGTGTGAATAATTCTGAGACCTGAGGATGTAGAATACTGTGTGCGAATAATCCTGCAGCCTGAGAATTAAGGATACTTGTGTGAATAACTCTTGGCCTGAGGATGATCAATACTGTGTGTGAAAAATCCTGTGGACTGAGGATGGTCATTTCTGTTTGTTAATAATACTATGGCCTGAGGATGGTCAATACTGTGTATGAATAATCCTGTGGCCTGAGGATCAATACAGTGTGTGAAATATCCTGTAGCCTAAGGATAGTGAGTACTGTTTGTGAATAATCCTGTGACCTGTAAGTGGTCAAAACAGTGTGTTCATTAATCCTGTGGCCAGAGTGATCAATACTATGGGTGATTAATCCTGTGTCCTAAGAATGTTGAATATTGTTTGTGAACATTCCTGTGGCCGGAGGTTGGACAATACTGTGTGTGACTGATCCTCTGGCATGTGAATCATTAGGACTGTGTGTGAATAACCCTTGGCCTGAGGATGATCAAAACTGTGTGTGGGTAATCCTGTAGCCTATGGATGATCAATACGATGTGTGATTAATCCTGTTGCCTGAGGTTGTTCAATCCTGCGTGAGAATAATCCTGTTATCTGTGAATGGTCAATGCTTGTGTGAATAATCCTGTGGGCTGTGAATGGTTAATACTGTGAGTGAATAATCCTGTGGTCTTCAGATGGTCAGTACTGTATGTGAGTAATCCTGTGGACTGAGGATGGTCAACATGATGTGCAATTAATCCTTTGGACTGTCAATGGTCAATACTGTGTGTGAATAATTCTGTGGCCTGAGGATAGTCAATACTGTGTGTGAATAATCGTCCGGACTGATGATGGTCAATGATCTGTGTGAAAAACCCTGTAGCCTGTGAATCGTCAATATTGTGTGTGAATAAACCTTTGCCTAGGGATGGTCAATACTGTGTGTGAATAATCCTGTAGCCTGACGATAGTCAATATTGTGTGTGAATAATCGTCCGGACTGATGATGGTCAATACTGTATGTGAATAATCCTGTAGCCTGTGAATCGTCAACACTGTGTGTGAATAAACCTTTGCCTAAGGATGGTCAATACTGAGTGTGAATAATTCTGTGTACTATGACCGCTCAATACTCTGCGTGAATAAACATGTGGCCTGAGTGTAGTCAATACTGTGTGGGAATAATCCCGTGGCCTGAGGATAGTCAATTCTGTGCAGGAAGAAGGCTGTGGCCATTGAATGGTCACTACTGTGTGTTAATGATCTGTGGCCTGTGCATAGTCAATACTGTTTGTTAATAAAACTGCATCCTGTGAATGGTCAATACTGTGTGTGAATAATCCTGTGTCCTGAGGGTAGTCAATACTGTGTGTGGGTAATCCTGTGACCTGTAAATGTTCAAGACAGCGTGTTCAAAAATCCTGTGGCCATAGGCTGGTCAATACAGTGTGTGAGAAATCCTGTGACCCGAGGATGGTCAATATTGTGTGTGGAGAATCCTGTTGCTTGAGGATGTTCAAAAATGTGTGTGACTAATCCGGTGGCCTGATGATGGTCAATGCTGTGTGGTAATAAGATTGTGCCCTGAAAATAGTCAATACTGTGTGGGAATAATCCTGTGCCTTGAGGATATTCAATACTGTGTGTGGATACTCCTGTGGCCTGAGGATGGTCAATGCAGTGTGTGAATAATCCTGTTGCCTGAGGTTGTTCAATACTGTGTGTTAATAATCCTGCAGCCTGAGAATGGTCAATACTATGTGTTAATAATCCTGCAGCCTGAGAATGGTCAATACTGTGTGTTGATAAACTTGTGGCCTGTGAATCATCAATACTGTGTGTGAGTAATAATGTGGCCTGTGGATGGTCAATGCTGTGTGTCTGCATGGTCTGCATGTGGTCTCTGCATGGTCATTTCTGTTTGTTAATTATACTGTGGCCTGTGCATGGTCAATACAGAGTATGAATAATCCTGTGCGCTGTGCATGTTCAAAACTGTGTGAATAATCCTGTGACCTGAGGGTTGTCAATACTATCTGTGAATAATCCTGTGTCCTGAGGACGGTCAGTACAGTGTGTGAATTATCCTCTGGCCTGGAATTCATAAATGCTTTATGTAAATGCTCCTGTGGGCTGAGGATGGTCAGTACTGTGTGTGAATAATCCTATGGCCTGAGGATGGTCAATAGTGTGTATGAAAAATCCTGTGGCCACTGATGTGGTGGTTTTGGATGAGCAGCTGGTTGATCCTCTCCCTCCAATTTCCCTCCCTATCTCTGTAAACCCCTCCAGCTGCAGCAATCCGTACTGGCTTTGTAACACCGTTCAGGTCCTGGCCACTCTCTGTAACACTCTCACCACCTCCAGCACCTTCATCTCTCCCTGTTCCTGTCACCTCATTAAACCCTGACAATGATTCACGTTCCACCTGCCCTCCTCCTGCGAGCAGACCCTTTGCGATTCCTTTAAAACTTACTCTTAAAGCACGCTCTCACTTCTGGATTTTAAGCACGTTTTGCTGATCTTGTTTGCTTCATAATCTAATATGATCCATTTTGTCCTGAGTGAGGGACAGGGGTGAGTTTCTTGTTGAGGTTTTGTCTGTTTCGATGGAATGTACTTTTTTTGAGTGACTCACACTGTTCCTTCTAATGTTTCCACTGTTCATTTACAGATACATGTTCCAGTCTGTTTAGCCTGTTTACCTTGGTCACTTCTCCTGTCAAATTTACGCAATTGGCTATTTTTGTTTTTCATTGTAATTTGTCCTTTCTGTGATTCACTCTAAAACTTTATATTTCTTTAAACTGCACTTGATCACAATTTCCCAGAGGATCTCTCCAGGTGACATTACTCATTCACTAAGTTTCATCACACAACCATCGATCTGACATTGTGCAACTGGTTAGGGACATAACTATGTGTTATTCAAAGAAACACTGAAAAAAAATTATCTGTACTCCTCTTCCACTATCACTATTGTCAGTGTGATTGTCCCAGATTATGCGAATATTGAAGTTTCCCAAAATTATTTCCCAAAATTTCCCAAAATTATTATTTTGATAATTATCAAAATTCCAATTAATTCCTGTTTAATGCAGTGATGTGCAATGAAATGCTGTTCGGTGCTAAAAATGTTCTACTTATTCTGTCCTTGGCAAGTAGTAGCCAGAATTTACATTCCGACTCTACTTCATGATCTGCGGCCAAATGCTTTCTCTGTAATGCCTTTGTTATCCATTATAGTTCTCGTTGTGCATTTTGCCTGAGTTTCCGCAAGGTGGTGAGCTATTTAATACTTACGTTCACTTTTTGTTCGCCCTGTAACCATGTCTCCCTGGTGTCTAAATTTCTTTTATCTCTGTGTCACAAATCCATCTACCTTATTGCAGAGACCTTGTCCATGCGAAAAAAAGACGTAATTTACTCTTTCCCACAATGTCCTGTCACAGCCTGTACATCAGCGAATAGGTATAAGTTAAACTCTGTCCCTTTCGGTTCCTTTCTGCTTGTCTTCAGCCAAATTCCCATGCTGTTCCGATGCTTCACATTTTCTCTTTGGATTTGGAAAGCTCCTTTCACCTGAACCCTGTCCCTGCATCCTCTCTGTCAGTTTAAAGCCCTGTCCATAAACCTACCGACAGGTATGGGATGTGGGTGTCTCTGGCTGACCAGCCTTTCTTGCCCAGCCCTAGCTGCCCTTGAGCTGAGTAACTTGCTTGGCCATTTCAGAGGGTCATTGAGAGGCAAACACTTTGTTGTGGTTATGTAGTGCAGACCACGTCAGGATGTGTAGATGTCCATCTCTGAAGGACAAGTGTTTGGGTTTTTTGTACATCAGCAATGGTCTCATACTTACATGTGGATTATTGATTTCAAATTCTACCATTTCTGATGGTGGGATTCAAACCTTTCTCCCCTGTACATTAGCTGAGGTTTTGGATTCATGCTCGAGCAGTTATACCACTCGACCATCACTTCACCTGCTCGATGGTTGCCCATCCCTGAACACTGACACCAGTGCATCATGAAGCTAAACCCGTTCTTCCAACACAAGTGTATGATCTTGATAACTTGCTGCACTCTGGTGATATCACTCAGTCTCTCTCCATGTGGTATCCCTCACTGTGTGGGTCTAATTGCTGCCTCTGTCAGTGTCTCTCGCTCAGGATCTCCAGATACTGAGCCAACAGAATTCTCCACTCCAGAGAGACGCAGCAGCACAGGCCAGGGATGGAAACTGAGATTTTCCAGATCTCTGTGTGATACAGTGCCATGTTCCATGTGTAACCCTCACAGCATTAGTCTAATTTCCCATTCTGTCTATCTGTCTGTCTCCTACACGTACTCAGGAAGGTCCTGACTCAATAGACTTCCCAACTGCTGGGTGTCTCGTCAATCATCACATTGAAGATGGTTGGTCAGCCAGAGAGACAAAGAGCAGGGGGATCTGGAGCCTTCAATAAATCCTGGAGTGAGGTAAGATTACTCACAGTGCACAGGGCAGAGAGCAATGAGAGGGCTCCAAACATCAGCTAACAGGACATGACATAGATACAGTGCTGGAGGGGGAGCACAATACAGACATACCCCAGGCTCAATCACTGCCCATAATGTAAGGTCTGTTGTACGAAGACTAACTACACTGCAACACTGAATCTATGTCATATCTTGGTGACCAATGTCTTCAATAATTTTTTAAATCCTATAACAGTTGCTATCTTTGTAACCTCCTCCCTTCCTTATAGTCACCACTTATTTGAAACGTACTGCATTCCAGCCTACCAGCCCTATCACTGTAGCTTGCTTCAGTGTCTACAACATGCCTTATCTCAGTACTCTCCTCCTCTTTAATTGGATACAGAGTCATGTAGCACGGAAACAGAACCTTCACTCCAACTCATCAATGCTGACCATGATTCTTATACTAAACGTGTCACATATGCCTGTGTTTGGCCCTTATCTCTTCAAACCTTCTCCTCTCCATGTATCTCCCCAAATGTCTTTTCCATGTTGTAATTGGACACGTTTCTCCCATTTCCTCTGGTGGCCCGTTCCGTCTATGCATCATCCTCTGTGGCTAATGTTGCTGCTCAGCTCCCTCTTTAAATCCTTGCTCTCTCACCCCCTGTTTATACTCTCTAGCTTTGGACTCACCTACCCTTGGCTTTTCACCTTACTGAGGCCCCGCATGGTTTTATAAACCTTTAGAAGGTCAATCCGTAGCCGCCTCTGCCTAAGGCAAATATTTAGGACAATGTTACAAATGTCTCCAATTCATATCAAAGCTCTGGACAATGAAGGAAAGTGCGTCAAATACTGCTTTCCCCACCCTGTCCAACTGCAATGCCACTTCCAAGGAACAATGTAACTGCACCCCTTGGTCTCTCTCTCTGTTCGACCACACTGTCCAGGGTCAAACCATTAACTGTGTTAGTCCTCCCTGGTTTGTCTCAACAAAACCCAATACCATACGTCAACTGCATCTTTCATTCCTTGGTCCACTGGCCCCGTTGTTCAAGAGCCCCTTTGATCACCATATTCACTGCACGATGCTATTAATTTGATCATCTGCAAACTTACTAACAATGACTCCTATATTCTCAATCAAATCGTTTATGTAGATGATACATATCAGTGGACCCAGCCCCGATCCTTATAGCACACCGCTGGTCACAGGCCTCCAGTCTGAGCACCAATCCCCTTCCACCACCCTCTGTCTCCAACTCTCAAGCCAATTTTGTATCCAGTTGGCTAGCTCTCCCTGATCCCATGTGATCTAACCTTCTGAACCAGTATATCATGCTAAACCCTGTCAAAGGTCCTGCTGACTTTAGTGTAGACAATGTATGGTCACCACTTCAACAAAAGCAATCAAGTTAGTGAGACCTGACTTTGTACTGACTAGCTTTCATCAATCCTTGCCTTTGCAAATGCATGTAACTCCTGCCTGGCACAACCTACCCATACTGACATCTGGCTAATTGGTCTTTAGTTCCCTAGCATTCCATCAACGCGTTTCTCAAAAAATGGACCAAAACTATATTCTTGTCATAGTTGCACAGCATGGAAACAGACCCTACAGTTGGTAGAAAACATAATCTCAAACTAAACCCATCCCAGCTGCCTGTTGCTGGTCCATATCCCTCCAAATGTGTCCTATTCAAGTACTTATCAAAATGTCTGAAAAACGTTGTTATTGTACCCACGTCCACCCCTTCCTCACAGAAGTTCATTCCACACTCAATCCGCCCTCTGTGTAACAATTTGACCCGCATGTCATTCTTTTGAAGATCTCTCTCTCCTAACCTTAAAAATGTGGCCCCTTCTCTTGAGACTCCCCCATCCTGGGGAAAATGCAGCGACCGTTAACTCTATCTATATCTCTCATTATCTTATAAACTTCTATAAGGTCACCTCTCAATCTCCAGGCTCCTGTGAAAAACGAGTCAGCATATTCTGCCATTTTTCACATCTCAAACCTTCCATACCCAGCAACATCCTGGTATATCTCTTCTGAACCCCTTGCAGCAGAATAATATCCTCCCTATAACTGGGTGACCAGAATGGACAAGAGTGTTGCAGAAGAGGCCTCACCAATATCGGTATAATCTCAACATGACGTCCCAAATCCTACACTCAATGGACTGAGCAATAGTCAATCATGCCTTATCCATCCTGTGTTGCAAACTTCAAGAATTATGTCCCCAGAGGTTGCTCTGCTCTGAAACACTAACCGAGGCCCTAACATTAATTATATAAGCTCTACCCTTGTTTGTTTTACCAAATTTATTAGGTTGCATTTATTCAAATTGAATTCCTTCTACAGTTTTTCAGCCCATTCACTCATCAAGATCCCTTTGTAATCTTAGAAAACCTCCTTCACTGTCAATTATTCCACCCTCCAAACTTCCAGCCCATCTCATGTGGCTGTCAATGGTACAAATACCTTTGCTCAGGGCTCCACAATTTCTTCCCTAGCATCGCCTGTCTTACAGTTAATCAAGTCCTGGGACTTTCCATACCTTTGTGTTATAAAGCTTCCATCACCACCTCTTCTATAACATGCACTCTTTTCAAGTCATAGAGATGTACAGCATGGAAACAGACCCTTCGGTCCCACTCGTCCATGCTGACCAGAAGATCTAAACAAATCCATCTCATTTACCAGCATTTGGCCCATGTACCACTAAACCATTACAATTCATATTCCCATCCAGATATCTTTTAAATGTTGTCATGGTATCAGTATCTGTTACATTCTCTCTCAGTTCATTTCGTACATGTATCACCTTATGCATGAAAAAACTGTTCCTTCGGTCCCTTTTAAATCTTTCCCCTCTAAACGTAAACTTATGCCCTCTAGGTTTGGACTACCCAATCCCTGGGAAAAGACCTTGAATGTTTACCCTATCCATACCCCTCATGTTTATATAAATGTCTGTCAGGTCACCCCTCAGTCTTCGATGTTCCAAGGAAAATAAGCCCAGCTTATTCAGCAACAACCCTGGCAACATGTTGTCAATCTTTTCTGAGCACTTTCCAGTTCCCCTCATCTAAGTCATTAATAAAAATTACAAACAGTAGAGGCCCAAGGACAGATCTCTATGGAACACCACTCACCACAGACTTCCAGGCAGAATATTTTCCGTCTACTACCACTCGCTGTCTTCTGTGGCCAGCCAATTCTGTATCCAGAAAGCTAAGTTCCCCTGTATCCCATTTCTCCTGATCTTCTGAATGAGCCTACCATGGGGAACCTTATCAAATGCCTTGCTGAAGTCCATATACACCACATCCACAGCTCGACCCTCATCAACGTTTCTAGTCACATCCTCAAAAAACTCGATAAGGTTTGTGAGGCATGACCTACCCCTCACAAAGCCGTGTTGACTGCATTTAATCAAGCCATACTCTTCCAGATGGTCATAAATCCTATCCCTCAGAATCCTTTCTAACACCTTGCAGACGACAGACGTGAGACTTACTGGTCTGTAATTGTCGGGGATTTCCCTATTTCCTTTCTTAAGCGAGGAAATACATTTGCCTCTCTCCAGGCCTCAGGTACGACTCCAGTGGAGAGCGAGGATGCAAAGATCTTCGCAAGTGGCGAAGCAATTGCATTTCTCGTTTCCCAAAGCAGTCGAGGACAAATCTGGTCTGGGCCTGGCGACTTGTCAATCTTAATGTTTGACAAAATTTTCAGCACATCAGCTTCCTCTATCTCTATCCATTCCAGCATGCACACCTGCTCTTCAAAGGTTTCATTCACTACAAAGTTCGTTTCTTTCATAAAGACAGAAGCAAAAAACTCATTTAGGGCTTCCCCTACCTCCTCAGACTCCACACACAAATTCCCTATGCTATCCCTGATCGGCCCTACTCTTTCTTTGACCATTCTCTTATTCCTCATGTAAGTGTAAAATCCCTTTGTGTTCTCTCTAATCTGTTCTGCCAAGCCTTTCTCGTGCCCCCTCCTGGCTCTCCTCAGACCATTTTTGAGCTCCTCAGTTTCTCATATTTGTTCCTCAGTCTCCCACTGATTATTAGGCGTCAGCAGTACGGTCGTGTCAAAGTGATGACCCATTCTTATTTCTCAGTTCCACTAACATAGCTTCACTGGGCAATCCCACAGGAATATCCTCTCTAAGTACTGCTGTGATGATTCATGCAATCAAAACCCACCACCACACATCCTCTCTTGCCTCCCCTTCGATGCTTCCTGCAATCCCTGACAATGAGTTGCCAGTCCTGCCCCTCCCTCAGCTGTGTTTCTGTGATAACTATAATCTCCCAGTCTGATGTTCCAGTCCATGCCCTGAGTTCATCTTCCTCAGCTCCGCAAGGACCTACCGTTCATTATGTCTGTTCTTCGCTTATCGTACCTCCCACAGAGTATTACCTCACTTCAATCAGAACTAAACTCTGCTTAGATTATCATCCGATCGACATCGGACTGCAGACGGAGACCATCCTCCTCACTGTGAACAACACCCTTACCTTTCATGTCATCTGCAAACCTACTCTTGATACCGTCTGCTTTCACTTCAAAGTTATTATTTGACAGAATACCCAGCAATGGTTCCTGCACAGATCCCTGTGGTACATCCACTGGTGAAAGTATGCTATCCACCAATTTTGCATCCAATTTGCCAACTTGCCTTGGAACCCAGTCCTTTTGGACCAGCCTTCCATGTTGGATCTTGTTTAAGGACTTAGTCAAGTCCATGTAAACCACATCATTTGCACAGCCCTCATCAATATACTCAAGCACCATTTCAAAAAAACTGAACTGAATTCCTCAGACAATATCAACCTCTGCCAAATCCGTGATGTCTAAACCAAGTTGATCCTTACCTTTGCAAGTGTTGATTCATCCTCACAGTTGTTTCCAATAATTTCCCTCCCCCTGCTGTTAGACTATCTACTCTGTAATTACCTGGCCTATCCCTGCTGCTCTTCTTGAACAAAGGAACCACATTAGCTATCCTCAGTCATTCAGCATTTCACCTGTGGCCAGCAAAGTATTAAATATATCCACCAGGGCCCCAGCAATCTCTGGGTAATTAGCATGGAGTCAAAGAATGCTGGTCTAGGCAGTGACACCCACATCCCATGACAGAATAAATAAAAATACATATGTCCCTCCTTACCTCTGACACACCTCTCAGCTGCAGCAATCCTTACTGGCTTTGTAACACCATTCAGGTCCTGGCCACTCTCTGTAACACTCTCACCACCTCCAGCACCTTCACCTCTCCCTGTTCCTATCGTGTCATTAAACCCTGACAATGATTCCCCTTCCCACTGCCCTCCTCCTGCCAGCAGACTCTTTATATTCCTTCAAAACTTACTCCTAAAATACTCTCTCATTTCAGGATTTTAAGTACTTTGTGGTGATCTTCTCAGCCTGATAATCTAATATGATCCATTTTGTCCTGAGTGAGGGACCGGTGGGGATTTCTTGCTGAGGTTTGGTCTGTTTCAGTGAAATGACCTTTTGAGTGTTTTACACTGTTCCTTCAAATGTTTTCCACTGTTCATTTACAGACACATGTTTCAGTCTGTTCAGCCTGTTTACCTTGGTCAGTTCTCCTCTCAAACTCATGTAATTGTCTATTTTTGTTTCTAGTTGTAGTTTGTCCTTTCTGTGATTCACTTTAAAACTTTATATTTCCTTAAACTGCACTTTATCACAATTTCCCAGAGGATCTCTCCAAGTGACATTACTCATTCACGAAGTGTCATCACACAACTGTCGCTCTGCGATAGTTATGTCCCTAGTCAGTTGCACAATGTGTTAATCAAAGAAACACTGAAAAGGAAATTCTCCGAACTCCTCTTCCAATATCACTCTTGTCAGTGTGATTGTCCCAGATTATGCGAATATTGACATTTCACTAAATTTTCACAGTGCCTTTATTAAAAATTCCATTGAATTCCTGCTTATTGCAGTGATGGGCAATGAAATACTGTTCCGTGGTTTAAAACTGTTCTGCTGCTTGTGAACTTGGCAAGTAATAGCCAGAATTTACATTCAGACTTACTCTACTTCATGATCTGAGACCAAATGCTTTCTCTGTAAGGCCTTTGTTATCCATTATTGTTAGCGTTGCCCATTTTGCCTGAGTTTCTGCAAGGTTGTGAACCATTGAATATTTATGTTCCACCTTTTGTTCACCCTGTAACCACAATTCCCTGGTGATAAATCTCTTTTATCTCTGTCACAAATCCATCTACCTTGATGCAGAGACTTTGTCTATTAAAATAAAACAATTTACTCTTTCCCACAATTTCCCGTCACAAATCGATTTGCTGATGTACAGTTTTAGTTAAACTTTGTCCCATCTGTTCCTTTCTGTTGTCTTCAGCTACATTCCCATGCTGCTCTGATGCTTCACCTTTTCTCTTTGAATTTGGAGAGCTCCTTTCACCTGGACCCTGTCCCTGCGTCCTCTCTGTCAGTTTGAAGCCCTGTCCATAAACCTACTGACGTAATTGGCCAGCACACTGGTCCCAGCACGGTTCCAGTGGAACAATCTGAATGGATTTTTAAAAAAATCATGTATGGGATGTGGATGTCTCTGGCTGACTAGCCTTTATTGCCCATCCCTTGCTGCCCTTGAGCTCAGCAGCTGGCTCGCCCATTTCAGAGGGCAATTGAGAGGCAAACACTTTGCTGTGGGTATGTCCTGCAGACCACGTGAGAGTGAACTGTTGTCTTTCTCTGAAGGTCAAGTGTTTGGATTTTTATCAATACTTATTTATGGATGGTTAATTCCAATTTTTAAAAAGTATATTCATTTAAAATGCCACCATTTCAAAGGGTGGTATTCAAACCTGCCTCCCCTGAACATTAGCTGAAGTTTGGGATACATGCTCGAGCAATAATACCACTAGGCCATCACTTCGCCTGCTCACTGGTTGCTCATTCCTGACCAGTTATACCAGTGCATCATGAAGCAAAACCCGTTCTTCCGACACAATTGTGCGATGCTGCCATCTTCCTGCACTCTAGTGCTATCACTCAGTCTCTCTCCATGTGGTATCCTTCACTGTGAGGGTCTAATTACTCTGTCAGCGCCTCTCACTTTTGCATCTACTGCAGATCCTGAGCCAACAGAATTCTCCACTCTAAAGTAACGCAGCAGCACAGGCCATAGATGGAGACTGGGATTTTCCAGATCTCTGTGGAACTCAGTGCCATTCTCCACATGTAACCCTGACTGCATCAGTCTAATTTCCCATTCTGTCTATCTGTCTCCTGTAGGTACTCAGGAAGTTCCTGACTCAATAGACTTCCCAACTGCTGGGTGTATCGTCCATCGCCACATTGAAGATGGTTGGTCAGCCAGAGAGACAAAGTGCAGGGAGATCAGGAGCCTTCAATAAATCCTGCAGTGAGGTAAGATCATTCACAGTGCACAGAGCAGAGAGCAATGAGAGGGCTCCAAACATCAGCTAACAAGACATGACATGGATATAGGGCCAGAGGGGGAGTACGGTACAGACATACCCAGGCTCAGTCACTACCCCGACTGTAAGTTTTGTTGTACTAAGTCGGCACCGGGGTGTCACAGTTATCAATTCAGGCCTGTGCTGTCTTAGCGAACATCAGTACAACAGAGGGGAAAGCAGGCTTCCCATGAGTGGGTTGTAATGCTGACTGGGAACTTTCTGTACTGTGCTGTCCCTCCAACACTGTACCTATGTCACATCTTGTGGACCAAATATCTGACATCTCCCACATATCTGTTGCTCAAATTCCTGCTGACTGCTGAGGACCAGTAGTACAGTCATATCAAACTGACGACACATTCTCATTTCTCAATTGCACTATTACAGCTTCACTGAGTGATTGCCAGGAATATCCTCTCTCAATTCTGCAGTGATGTTTTCACTGATCAAAACATCCGCTCCTCTTCAAATGCCTCTCCTTCTCTTCTTCCTGAAGCATCTGTACCCCAGAACATTAACTTGCTTGGCCTATCCTTCCCTCAGCTGTACCTATGTAATTCCTGTGATATCCCAGTTCCATGTTCCTATCCATGCCGTGCATTCATCTGCCTTTCCTGTCAGCCATTTTATATCAGAGTAAATGCAGCTTAATACATCAGTTTTCCCTCATCGCCTGCTGTGCTCTTGCCTGCTTTGTCAATTGAAATGACTGTCTTGAAATTCTGATCCAGCCTCAACCTTCAGACTGTAGCCTGAGACCGTCCCCCTCACTGTGGACAACACCCTCACCTTTCATGTCATCTGGAAACCTACTAATGATACCTTCTGCTTTCACATCCAACTCATTAATGTACATAATAAACAGCAACGGTTGCTGCACAGATCCCTGTGGTACACCCGCTGGGCAAAGGTTTTCAATCACAAAACCAATCCTCCACCAATTTTGGATCCAATTTGCCAGCTTGCTTTGGATCCCATGGGCTCTTCCCATTTGGATGAGCCCTCCATGTGGGACCTTGTCAAAGACCTTAATGAACTCCATGGAACCCACATCATCTGCACTGCCCTTATCAATATTTTTAATTGTAATTTCAAAGAAAAATTAGCTGAATTCATCAGACAGATCTTCTCCTACCAAATCCGTACTGAGTATCCCTAATCGATCCCTACCTTTCCAATTATTGATTCAAATTGACCCTCACAATTGTTTCCAATAATTTCCCTCACACTGATGTTGGGCTATACACTCTAAATACCTGGCCTATCCCTGCTACCCTTCTTGAATTTCACCTGTGGCCAGCAAAGTATTAAATTTCTCTGCCAGGGCCCCAGCAATCTGCTCCCTTACCTTCCACAGCAGCCTAAGACACATTTCATTGGGCACTGGGGATTTCTACACTTTTTATGCCTGTGAAAACATTTAATACCTCCTCCTTATTGATCTTAACATGTTCTGGGACCACATCATTCCACTTAAATCCCCGGCGACAATGTCTTTCTCCTGTATGAATAAAGATGGGAAGTACTCATTGAAGACCTCACCTACTTTCTCTGGCTCCATGTACCGATTGTCCTCCTATAGCAGCCTGGGGTACATTTCATTGGGCTCTGGGGATTTCTCCACCTATTTATGCCTGTGAAAACATTTAATACCCCCTCCTTATTGATCTTACCATGTTCTGGAACCTCACCATCACGACTGAAATCCCCGGCTACAATGCCTTGCTCCTGTGTGAATACAGATGGGAAGTATTCATTGAAGACCTCACCTACATCCTCTGGCTCCATGCACAGATTAGCCCTTTGGTTTCTAACAGGCCTCGCTCTTTCGCTGGGAAGCCTCTTATGCTAACGATGGTGGTTTTTCCTCAGTTGTATCTGCCAAATGTACTTCATGACCATTGTTTGTCCCTCATTTTCTACAATCCCTTTGCCCTCTCTATACTTGTGAATGGCTTCTCCTGATTTTATTGAACTGGATTTTCTTTATCAAACTCACGATATCACTTGATCAGTATTCGCTGGAGTTGCTGCCTTTACTATTCACTCTTCAAGGAACACACTGGCCCCGAGTTTTCACAGCATCACTTTTAAATACTCCCACTTTCCTAATATCGACCCAACTGCAGGTAGTTCCTCCCTGTCTCTGTTTGCCAGATCCTGTCTAATGATCGCAATACTGAAAAGAGACTCAGTTGTGAGGGGGACAGACAGGAGACTGTGTGGCTGCAGAAGAGACCCCCGATGGTATGCTGCCTCCAGGGTGCCAGGGTCAAGGATGTCTCTGAGCGGTTACTGAACATTCTGAAGGGGAGGGTGAACATCCAGAGGTTATTGTGCACACCGGCCCATGTGACAGAGGTAGACAAAGGGATAGGCCCTTGTGAAATAAGTACAGGGAGTTAGGTAAGAAGTTAAAAAACAGGATATTGAGGTTAATGATCTCCAGATTACTCCCAGTGCCACGTGCCAGTGAGGATAGAATTAGAAAGATCGGCCAGATGGGTGTGGCTGAGGCGCTGGTATAGGGGGTAGGGTTTTCAGTTCTTAGGTCATTGGGATCTCTTCTGGGGTAGAGGTGACATGCACCAGGGGGATGGTTTGCACTGGAAGCAGAGAGGCACCAGTATCACTGGGAGGAGATCCGGCAGGATTTAAACTAGTTTGGCAGGGAGTTGAGACTCTGAATAAGAGAGGGGCCATCAACTAGTCAGGGGAAAATACATGAGCCATCGAAAGCAAGTTTCCTATCCAGGATATCTGGGCACAGTACAGGGAGGGAAAAGACTTCTGGTTTCAAAGGCATTAATTTCAACGCACGAGGTCTGACTGGTAAGGCAGACAAGTTCAGACCATGGATTCACTCTGGGGACTGGGATATTACAGCCATAACAGAAACATGGCTGAGAGAAGGGCAGGACTGGCAGTGTTCCAGGATACAGAAGCTACAAGCGTGACAGAAGAACAAGTAATTGAGTAGGGGAAGTTGTCCCTTTGATTAGGGAGGACAGAAAAACAGTGCTGAGAGACAATATTGTTGTTAAGTGGTCATCAAATGAGGCCATATTTTTAAAAGTTAGAAACAAAAAGGGGGTGGTCAGTCTGCTGGGATGGTGTTCTAGTCCCCCAAATAGCCAGCAGGTACGAGAGGAGAAAATGTGTAGTCAGATTGCAGGTACCTATAAAAATAATAGAGTAGTATTGGATGGAGATTTTAACTTCCCATGGATTGACTGGGTCACCCAGAGTGTAAAAGGACCATACGGGGTGGAATTTGTCAAATATGTCTAAGAATATTTCCTAAATCAAGATGTACAGGGCTCTATGCTACTCAGGTGGATGCAACACTGGACCTCCCTTCAGAAACCGAGGTCGGGCAAGTGACTGAATTGTCAGTCAGAGAGCACTTTGGGTCCAGTGACCACAACTGTCTTATTTTTAACATAGTTATGGAAAAAGATCAGACAGGTCCACAGATTAAGGTCTTAAACTGGAACAGGGCCACCATTGGGGCCATTCAACAGGATCGAGCAGGGGTTGATTGGATGAAGGTAAAAATCACACAACACCAGGTTAACATCCAGCTGTTTACACAGGAACCTTGATTATCTGAACGAGATGGGCGGGCAATAGTACATTCAGATAATTGGTTATTCGATTAATCGATTCCATGCCTTTCCTCTGGGACTCGGAGTTTTTGGTAATGTCTACTCCCCGTTGAGGTGACTCGACAGCAGCAAACCATGCGTGAGCCCTCATGCCCCGCCAACCCCCGAAAACACCCAGCTGCTCCGCCCTCACCCACACCTCAACATCGCCTCCCACCCGTTCTCAAACCCTTCCAACACCAACCCACGCCAGTCCCCCGCCACAAAAACCGCCCACCGCCACCCTCCACTTGCCACCCACCTCACCCCTAAACCCATCCATCATCACCCTGCGCCCGCCTCCAACAGAGTACCCCGCCCGCCCCAAACCCATCCAACACCACCCTCAGCCCACCTCCAACAGAGCAACCTGCCCGCCCATAAAATCATCCAATATCACCCTCCGCCCGCCTCCAACAGTTCACCCCCAAACCCATCCCACGCCGCCCCGCCTCCAAAACTGTCCAGCGCCACCCTCCACTTGCCACCCCACCCACCCCCAAACCCATCCAACACCACCCTCTGCCCGCCACCAACAGGGCACCCTGCCCACCCCAAACCCATCCAATATCACCCTCCGCCCGTCTCCAACAGTTCACCCCCAACCCCCAAACCCATCCAACACCGACCCACGCCGCCCCGCCTCCAAAACCGTCCAACGGCACCCTCACTTGCCACACACCCCGCCCCTAAACCCATCCAACATCACCCTCCACCCGCCACCAACAGAGCACTCTGCCTGCCCCCAAACCCATCCAACATCACCCTCCGCCCGCATCCAACAGAGCACCCCACCCGCCCCCAAACCGATCCAACATCACCCTCCGCCCGCCACCATCAGAGCACCCCGCCCGCCCCCAAACCCATCCAATATCACCCTCCGCCCGCGTCCAACAGAGCATCCCGCCTGCCCCCAAACCTTCCCTGTGAAACCACCTCCAAATCCCCACACCCATCCCAGTCTGGGTCATCTGTTTCAGATCAGGACATTGGTGTTTCTGTTACCTCTGGCACTCCGAGCAAATCTTCCTAATTGTGTCTATTCGTTCAGATCTCATCCTCTTCAGCCTCCTGAAACTTCTTCCTGCCATTGTAACCCTCCCTGTTTAGAACACAGCACAGTTTCTCTTGTAAACACATCTTTCTGGTGACCAAATCTTATTTATCCCTGTGTCACAAGTTATTGCTGATACTTTGACAATTCCAAAAAAAACTGTTATTGACTTTTTCCCAGAAATTGCTGTCACAGCCTAATTCACTGGTGTACAGTTTTAGTTTAACTCTGTCCCTTTCCCGTTCCCTTCTGCTTGTATTCAGTCACGTCCTTATGCTCTTCTGATGCTTCACCTTTTCTATTTGGATTTGGAAAGCTCCTTTCACCTGAACCCTGTCCCTGCATCCTCTCTGTCACTTTAAAGCCCTGTCCATAAACCTACCGACATGATTGGCCAGGACACTGCTCCCTGCAGTGTTGTTTTTATTTCACTCATGGGATGTTGCTGTCTCTGGCTGGCCAGCATTTCATGCCCACCCCCGAGCTGCCCTTGAGCTGAGTGGCTTGCTAGATCATTCCAGTGGGCAGTTGAGCGTCAACCTCCTTGCTCTGGGTCTGGATTCATATGTAGGCCAGACCGGCAGCACATAACAGATTTCCTTATTTAAAGGGTATTAAGCAGTCAGATGGATATCCCTGCTACCGGCATTAAATTCTGGATGAAGAGTCGAGTGAGAGTAACACTAGGCCATTGCCTAGCCCACTGAGAGCTCCCTCATCCCTCATCCTACTTTCTCTGGCAGCTCATTCCATACACATTGTCAGCTATTACAAGGGGGCATAGCTTTAAATTAAGGGGGGGGGGGGTAGGTATAGGACAGATGTTAGGGGTAGGTTCTTTACTCAGCGAGTCGTGAGTTCATGGAATGCCCTGCCAGTAGCAGTGGTGGACTCTCCCTCATTATGGGCATTTAAGCGGGCGTTGGATAGGCATATGGAGGATAGTGGGCTAATGTAGGTTAGGTGGACTTGGATCGGCGCAACATCGAGGGCCGAAGGACCTGTACTGCGCTGTATTCTTCTATGTTCTATGTTCTATGTACATACCACGTTCAGCTTGAAACTTTGCCCCTAATATCCCTTTTCAATCTTTTCCCTCACGCCTGTGCTTTCTAGTTTTGGACTCACCTAAACAGGAATAAGACCCTGGCTGTTTACCCTATCCATGCCCCTCACGATTTTATCAACCTCTATGGTCACCTCTCAGCATCCGATTCTCCAGTGAAAACAGCCTCAGTCTATTCAGCCTCAACCCTGGCAACATCTTTGCATCTTTTCTGAATCCTTTCAAGTTTCGCAATGTCATTCCAATAGCAGGGAGACCAGGACTGAAAGCAGAATTCCAGAAGTGGCTGAATGAATGTCCTGTACAGCCGCAAAATGACGTCACAACTCCTGTACTCAATGCACAGACCAATAAAGGCAAGTACACCAAACACTTTCTTCACTACCCTGCCTATCGATGATTTCACTTTCAAGGAACTATGAAACTGCACTCCAAGGTATCTTTGTTCAGCAACACTCCCCAGGACCTTCCCATTAAGTGTATAAGTCGCACCCTGATTTGCTTTTCCAAAATGCAGAACCTCACATATATCTAAGTTAAAATTCATTTGCCACTCCTCAGCCCATTTGATCAGAGTCTCATTGTACTCTCAGGTAACTTTGCTGTCCATTGCACCTCCAATTTTGGTGTCTATTGTAAACCTACTAACCATAGCTCCTATATTCACATAGAAATCATTTCTTTAAATGGCAAAAAGCAGTGGACCCAGCACCCAGCCTGACCGCATATTGCTCATCACAGGCTTCCAGTCCAAAAAGCACTGACTGCTCAGCAAGGTTAGAGCTCGTGGCATACAGGGAGAACTAACCATTTGGATACAGAACTGGCTCAAAGGCAGAAGACAGAGGGTGGTGATGGAGGGTTGCTTTTCAGACTGGAGGCCTGTGACTAGTGGAGTGTTACAAGGATCACTGCTGGATCCACTACCTTTCGTCATTTATATCAATGACTTGGATGTGACCATAGGAGGTATAGTTAGTGAGATGACACCAAAACTCAAGGTGTAGTGGATAGTGAAAAAGATGACCTCAGAGTACAATGGGATCTTGATCAGATGGGTGAATGGGCTGAGGAGTAGCATTTTGGGAAAGCAAATCTTAGCAGGACTTATACACTTAATGCTAACGTCCTGAGGAGTGTTACTGAACAAAGACCTTGGAGTGCACGTAGATAGGATAGTGAAGGCGGCATTCGGTATGCTTTCCTTTATCGGACAAAGTATTGAGTACAGGAGTTATGAGATCATCTTGTGGTTGTACAGGACATTGGTTAGGCCACTTTTGGAACGTTGCGTACAAATCTGGTCTCCCTCCGATTGGAAGGATGTTGTGAAACTTGAAAGGGTTCAGAAAAGATTTACAAGAACATTGCCAGGGTTGGAGGATTAGAGCTAGGCTGGGGGTTGAATAGAGATTGAATATACTGGGGCTGTTTTCCCTGCAGCGTCGGAGGCTGAGAGGTGATCTTATCTATGTATATAAAAACATGAGGTGCATGGATAGGATAAATAGACAAAGTCTTTTCCCTGGCGTGGGGGATCCCAGCACCAGAGGGCATAGGTTAATGGTATGAGGGGAAAGACTTTAAAGAGACTTGAGAGGCAACGTTTTCACACAGAGGGTGGTACGTGTATAGAATGAGCTGCCAGAGGAAGTGGTGGAGGCCATTACGATTGCAACATTTAAAAGGCAGCTTCATGTGTATATGACTAGGAAGGATATGGGCCGGGTGCTGACAGGTGGGACTAGATTGCATTGGGATATCTGATCAGCATGTACTGGTTGGACCGACGGGTCTCTGTTTCTGTGCTGTCCATCTATGACTCTTTGACCTTCCAGCCAATTCCGTATCCAAACAGCTAGTTCCGCCAGAATTCTATGGTGTTGAACCTGCTAACCAGTGTGTTATGTGAAACCTTGTGTCTTTCTCAAGTCCAAGTTAATGATTTCAATGCACAAAGCCATGCTGACTCTCCCTAATCATTTCCTGCTTTTCCAATGACATGTAAATCCTGTCCCTGAGAATCCCTTCCAACAACTTATCTGCCACTGACTTCAGGCTCACCGGTCGATAGTTTCCTGGCTTTTCCTTACCATCTTTCACAAATAATGGCACCAGTCTTCCAGCACCTCACCTGTGGCGATCGATGATACAAATATCGCAGCGAGGGGCCCAGCAAAAGCTTCCCTAATTACCCACAAAGTTCTGGGATACACCTGAACAGATTCCAGGGATTTATCCACCTTTATGCATTTTAAGACATCCAATACCTCCTCCTCTGTAATATGTACACTTGCCAAGTTATCACTATTTATTTCTCCAACTTCGCTAACTTCAATATCCCCTTTCAGTAAAAACTGACATGAAATACTTACAGAATCTCTCCCACCTCCTGCTGTTCCATAGACAGTCTTGTTGATCTTTGAGGGTCGCTATTCTCTGCCTAGTTATTCTTTTGTCTTTAGTGTACTGAAGGCAATGGGTTTAACAATTACAGTGTTTCATTGGAGTGAATTGCAGCTAATCGATGCGTGGTAAGCAGTTTGATAACTGAGTAATAGTGGAGTAATGGAGACGGATGATGGGAAGGGAGAGCTGGATATGGTCAGTGTACATGTGAAACCTAACACAGTGCTTTTGGGCGATGTTATCTCCTGGCTGTATGTAGGTGAGAAACAGGACGGACCAAGGATAGATCCTGGAAGAGACCAAATACAAGGAATTCAGAAAGGAAAGGGAGAGTGGAGATGGAGAAGGATTTTCCAGTGATGGTGAGGTCAAATATTAGGTTTTACCAGAATGGGAGAAAAGGACATAAACAGAAAAGACAGACAGACAGATCATGGAACAATATCTGTGAATTGGCAAGGTGAGGTGGGGTGGGGGGCAGTGACAAGCAGGAGGATGAGACAGAGATTTGGAATGTCCATGATTTAGCTACACTAGGGTAAATGGTCAAGATGACCTCTAATAAGGCTTGACAAGAGACTCTAAGAAATGCAAGTTTAGGACGATAATGAGGATCATCCTTGTGAGGCAGTTTAGCTCGGTGGGCTAGTGGAGAGGGAGGAAAGAAGCAGAGGCAGCTGATTGGATTGTCTCAATGTTATTGACAGAGAAACTCCATGTGCTCCTCACTCTTGTTATTGGAAGGGAGGATGGAGGAGACAGGATAATGGACATTTTTTTAATTTCCGAAACAATAAACAAAACCTGTGATAGTGATTCTAAAATTAAGTGATCAAACCTGTCGTAATTATCAAGAATATTAAAATATACAACTGAAGTTCAGGTTTGAATCCCAAATCGGTAGAGGGTGGCTCTGAAGTCAAGAAAAAAATAACTGGAATGAAGAATCTACTGTTTGCCATGGAACCATTGAGGATGTTTTTCTGCCATTGACAATGTCCTTGAGGGAAAGAAACCCAACAGTGGCCCATCAAATCACTCATTGTATTAATCACTGCACAGTCTCAACAAAGGAATGAAACTGGATGGACCACATTACATCTACCAATGCACTAGCAAAACCAACCACACAGTCAGTCCTCTTGACCCTGCAACTTCCGCCTCACTGTGGGCCAACAACAGCAGCAGAACTGCACTCCAGCCCAACCTGAAATCTCATGGCCTGATACCCCCACTCAACCATTAACATCAAGCCAGGGGAATCAACCCTGGTTCAATGGTGAATGCAGGAGGGCATGCCAGGAGCAGTACCAGGCATACCTAAAAATGAGGTGCCAACCTGGTGCAGCTACCAAACCTGCATGGCCAAACAGCACAAGCAACACCAAATAGAACTAAGTGATCCCATAACCAATGGATTAGACCTGAGTTCTGCAGTTCTGCCACATGTGGTCAAGAATAGTGATGGACAATTGAACAACTCACTGGAGGAAGTATCACAGATATCCCCACCCTGACCGATGGAGGGGTCTCACACATTCATGCAACAGATAAGAGGACAGCATTAGCAGTGATTTTCAGCCAGCAGTGCCAAGTGGATGAGCCTTCTCCATTGGTCCCTGACATCACAGATATGAATCGACTTGGTTGAAAACTCATTTCAAATCAGATCAAGAAATGGATAAGCAGTGTAAAGGTATGGGCCCTGCCAATATTCTGGCAATAATACTGTTGGCTGTGCTCCAGAACCTGCTGGCCACCAAGGCAAGTACTGCTCCAGCACTGGCACCTACTGACTTTGTGGAACATTGCTCAGGGATGTTCCAACACAAAAACACAGGGCAGATCCAACTCAGCCAATTCCCCTCCATCAGTCCACACTCGCTCAGCAGTGAAGGGATGGAAGGTGTCATCAACAGTGCTGTCAAACACCTGCTCAGCAATAACCTGCTCAGCGATGCCCAGTTTGGGTTCTGCCAGGGCCACTCAGTTCCTGAGCTTGTTACAGACTTGATTCACAAACTGACAAGCAGCTGAATGAGGTGAGGATGACAGGCCAGACCCCCTCCAAGACCACTATTTCAACTTCAGTGATATCACCTGACCTCACCACAGTCTCAGCTCATTTGCTGAAACTCTCATTCATTCCTTTTGTTAACTCTAGATTTCATTATCTAAACCCACTCCTGGCCAGCATCCCACATTCACCCTCCCGATAATCTCAAGAATATTGAAAACTCTACTGCCGAAGTGCTCACTTGTACCAAAACTTGCTGATCAATCAAAAGACTCCCATTTATAAGCAACAACAATTTACTTTCGCACCTTTGAATTAATTCCTGGCTGTAATCATTCCTATCTCCCTGCACCACACACCCTTTCATATCTCAATAACTCATTTTAATTCAGACTCTCAATGATGTGTTTATTTTTGAGTTCACCTGTGTGACTGTTTCTATAGACTCCAAGGGAACATGGTCTGGAATCCCCACTCTAACCCTCTAAGATCTACTTTCTTCCTTTAAGGCATTCTTGAAAAACTGCTTATTTGGCAATAGTTTTGGTCACTGGACACAATATTCTCCATCTGTAGCCTTATGTCAAAAGTTCTCAATAATATTTTTGTGAAATTAAAACCATGATGATTTGTACAGATATCTTCTACTCTTCAATATCGCTGAGTGAATAATCTGTAATGTCTCTTACCCAACCACGTTGTGGGAGCACCTTCACCATACAAACTGCAGCAGTACGAGGAAGTCAAACATCACCCGCTCCACAGGCAACAAGGCTTTGGCATTGATCACTGGTTTCTGTGGAACGAGAAATACACAGTTGATGTTTCAGGGAGTGCAATATGAATTACAGGGAATGAAAATGGTGCAGAATTTGATTGTCAGAAATTGAAGAAAATGCACTCGCTTATTGGAAAAAAGAATTCTTGACTGTCAAAGATATTGTGGAAAAAATAACCTGATAATGGAACAGCATATGGTCAGGAGCCAGGCAGCAGTGGACAATTCATTTACATTCCTGAAGAAGGGCTTATGCCCGAAACATTGATTCTCCTGCTCCTCGGATGCTGCCTGGCCTGCTGTGTTTTTCCAGCTCTACATTTTTCAATTCATTTACAAAATAGCTGTGAAAGTAATAGCAAAATACTATACAGAGCAAAAATACACCCATGAGAGACTGAGGAAGCTAGATAATGAACAAGTGGACATCAGAGAACGCAGAGGTGAACCAGAGCAGAGTTCACTTTTATGATCCCACAGTCAAAGATGTCTACCACAGAAACAGACTTCTTCGGTCCAAACTATGCCAACCAGAAATCCTAACCTAATCTATCTAAATTAAATCCTATCTGCCACTCCTCAGCCCATTGGCCCATCTGATCAATATCCCACTGTATTCTGAGATAACCTTCTTCATTGTCCACAATACCTCCAATTTTGGTGTCACCTGCAAACTTACTAACTATACGGCCTCTATTCACATCCAAATCATTTAAATGAATGACGAAACAAATCCAGAAAAAAAAATACATTTCTCTGGGTTTGAATGTGCTTTGTATAAATCCTGCCCTATGACTCTTTTTACCAGGGAAGGCTGTACATACACCCCTCTGAACTTTGCCCCCTACAAAGCTGGCGGCCGCGCACGTGTCCACTGAATCATTGCCCCGAATAAAGATGGCGGCGCTCACTCGGGCCGATTACTCAACGAGAATCGATGTTTCGGGCATAAGCCCTTCTTTCCTGAAGAAGGGCTTATGCCCGAAACATCGATTCTCCTGCTCCTTGGATGCTGCCTGACCTGTTGCGCTTTTCCAGCAACACATTTTCAGCTCTGAACTCCAGCATCTGCAGCCCTCACTTTCTCCCGATTACTCAACGAGGCATTTTCCCGTTTGCTGCAAAAACGGGACTGTAAGTTTCAAATTTGTATTTTCCGATGTGAACCAAATGATTGTAAAACCTCTCAGACCATACCAACACCATTTCCCTCCTGCTTCCTGCTGTTTATTTCTTTCCTTGCCGACAGCCCTCCGCGAACACACACTCCGAACATCCGCGCCCACCGCGAGGATGATCACGTGGTATAGTCTAGTCCTGCCCTCATTCACTAATTGGTCAGAGGACCAACTGCCCCGCCAGGTCCTCCAGCTCCTCCCCTGCCTATGCATTGGTCTGCCGCTGACATCAATCACTTCTTCGGTCCAAACTGTCGATGACAACCAAGGCCGTCCTGCCCTTCGAGCCTGCTCTACCATTCAATAAGATCATGGCTGATCATTTTGTGGATGCAGAACCATCTAAATTAAATCCTATCTGCCACTCCTCAGCCCATTGGCCCATCTGATCAATATCCCATTGTATTCTGAGATACCTTTCTTCATTGTTCACAATACCAACTGTTGGCTGGAGCTTGCGCACTGCTGCTTCGTGGCTTTTGTTGCTGTTTCTCAGTTACAAGAGTGAGGGACAAAGTTAAAAATCACACACCCACCTGATGAAGGACCAGCAAAGTCGTGCTTCCAAATAAACCTGTTGGACTATAACCTGGTGTTCTGTGAATTTTAATTTTGTCCATCCTAATCCAACACCAGCACCTCCAAGTCCGAGTGAGGGAGGAATGCATAACATAAGAACAAAAGATCTTGGAAAAGGAGAAGGCCGTCCTGCCCTTCGAGCCTGCTCCACCATTCAATAAGATCATGGCTGATCATGGCTGATCATTTTGTGCATGCAGAACCATTTACCCACGTTCTCACCGTATTCCTTAATTAATTATTTCTTTTTTAAAAAAACTAACTTAGCTTTAAAAACGTTCATTGAACTAGCACCAACTACTTCCCTGGGCAATGCACTCCATCGAGGTCAAGATGTTCCTTCTCAATTCACTCCTACATTTGCTGCCTCTAACCTTGTGGTGATGCCCTCTTGTCCTAGCTTCACCTGCCAGTGGAAACATCCTCTCTACTTATATTTTATTCATTCCATTTATTATTTTATATCTTTCTATTCTTCTGAATTCCAATGAATATAATCCCAATCTATCCAGTCTCTGTTAAGCCAAACCCCTCACCTCCGGAATCAACATAGTTAACCTCCTCTGCACCCCCCTCTAGTGCCAGTACATTCTTGAGCACGTAAGGAGATAAAAACTGCATGCAGTACTCCAGGTGTGGCCTCACCAGCACCCACTATAGCTAGAACATAACCTCTGCTTTTAAACACAATCCCTTCAGCAATGAAGGACAAAATTCCATTTGCCTCTGAACTGATTGTTATACCTGGTGACCAACCCTCCTGCAGAAGGATGTTCAGGTGTCTCGGCATAGCAAATAATGTAACTTTTTTAAAATTCAATTAATAATCTTTTTATTAATGTTACTCCAATCAAAGAGTATGACTTCACATTTATGAACATAATATTCCACTTGCCAAACCATTGCCCACTCACACAATGTATCTATGTTCCTCTGCAAAGTTTGCCAGTCCTCAGCACACTTTGTCCTGCTACTCATCTCAGTCTCATATGCAAACTTTGACACCCTACATGTGGTCCCCAACTCCAAATCATCTGTTTCAATTCTAAATAATTGCAGTCCTAACACTGATCCTAGAGGCATACAACTAGTTACTGATTGCCAGTAAATAAGGTTTATTTACCCCACTCTTTGCTTCCTGTTAGTCAACCAGTCTTCTATCCATGCTAATACTCTATCCCATGCACCCTTAGATAATGCAACAGCCACTTGCATGGCACCTTGTTGAAGGCCTTTTGGAAATCTGTGTACACCACATCCACTGGGTCCCCGTTGTCCACCTTGTTCGAAATGTCTTCATAGAATTCCAAACGATTTGTCAAGCATGACCTGCCTTTCATGAATCCATGCTCTGTCTGCCCAATGGGACAATTTCTATCGAGATTCCCTGCTATTTCTTCCTTGATAATAGACCCAAGCATCTTTCCAACTACAGAGAATAAACTAACTGGTGTAGAATTCCCTCTCTTTTGTCCACCGCCTTTTCTTACAGTCCTTCCTTTTCACTGGAATATGCCTTTGCTGAGCACTTCCTAAAATGTCTTTGAAAATCTTTCACTGCTCATCAACTGTCCCACCATAAAATCTTTGTTTCCAGTCTACTTTGTCCAGGTTCTCCCTCATTCTATTTTAGTTCCCCGTGTTCAAGCACAGGACCAAGATTTTATCTTCACACTCTCCATATGTATTCTAACTTCAACCATACAGTGATCACTTCTTTTAAGAGGATCCCTAATTGTGAGGTCATTAATTATTCCTGTCTCATTGCACAGGGGCCAGATCTTGGATAGCTTGCTCCTTCTCGGTTACATTTCATACTGTTCAAAAAAACTATCATGGATACACTTAATGAACTCCTCAAGGCTACCCTGACTGAGCTGGTTCGAACTTTCTACATGTAGATTACAATCACCCATGGTAATAGACATGCCATTTTTACAGGCATTAGTTATTTCTTTGTTTATTGCCAATCCAAATGTGATGTTATTATTTGGCCTACACACTGCGCCTATCAGTGACTTTCTTGTTAGAATTTTGAAAGCATCACTCCTGTTTCTCCTAATGTACAGCAATAACAACAACTACTTGCTTTGTATGGAATCTTTCACAATGGCAAATCTCCTGAGGTGCTTCATGGATGATCAAAACATTGATTAAGGAGAATTATTTTAAAATACATCTTAAAAGAGGATAGAGAAGGTTAGGGAGGGTTTTCCACAGACTTCTGACCTTGACAGCTCCAATTGTGGAGTGATGCAGGTGGGGTGGGTTGAAAAGGGAACGTGCAAAGGGGAAATGGAGGAGCGTAGGGCAGTGCATAAGGTCTTAAGGATAGAGGAGGTTCCAGACTGAGTCTGTTTGTCATAGACAGTATGGCTGCCTCATGGAATTTGAAGCACCGCAATGGGCCCATGCATGTCATGTTAGTCAAGGATAGTATAACGGTGGCTGAGAGAACATTTGATGAGGACTTGTCTACTGAAGTAGTGTGGGCTGAGGTTAGAAACAGGAGAGGGGAGATCACACTGCTTGGATTTTTTATAGGCCACCACAGAGTTCCAGGGAGGGGGAAGAGAGGATTAGCAAAATTACTCTGGGTAGGAGTGAAATTAACATGGTGGTCATTATGGGGGACTTTAACTTCCCCAACATTGACTGGAAATGCTATAACTCTAGTACGTCGGATGGATCAGTTTTTGTCCAATGTGTACAGGAGGGTTTCCTGACATAGTATGTCGAAGGGTCGACAAGAGGGGAGGCCACATTGGATCTGGTGCTTGGTCATGAACCGGACTAGGTGTTTGATTTAGTTGTAGGTGAGCACTTTGGAGAGAGTGATCATAATTCAGTTATGTTTAGTTTAGCGATGAAAAGGGATAGGTACATGCCACAGGTGAAGACCTATCGATGGGGCAGTGGCAATTATAATGCAATTTAGCAAGAATTAGGATGCATAGGTTGGGGTAGCAAAATGCAATGGATGCAGACAATGGAAATGTGGAGCTGGTTTAAGGAACAGATATTGCGTGTCCTTGATAGGTATGTCCCTGTCAGGCAGGGGGGAAGTGATAAGGTAAGGGAACTGTGGTTTACCACAGAAATTGCATCTCTTGTTAAGAAGAAGTAGGAGGCTTATGTGTTGATGAGACAAATGGTACAGATGAGGTGATGGAGACTTACAGATCAGCTAGGAAGGATTTAAAGAGAGTTAAGAAGAGCAAAGAGAGGACACAAGCGGTCTTTAGCGAATAGAATAAAGGAGAACTCTAAAGCTTTCCATAGGTATGTGAGGAATAAAGGATAGGGTAGGAATAGGGCCAATCTAAGACAGACGTGGGAAGTTGAGTGTGGACACTGTGGAAATCGGAGAGGTGCTAAACGAACATTTCTCATTGATTTTCACTCAGGAAAATTAGAATATTGTAGATAATAATGAGGTAGAAGATGTTAGACTAGAAAGGATTGAAGTTAGTTACGAACAGGTGTTATCAATTCTAGAAGGATTGAAAGTAGACAAGTCCCCTGGGCTAGATGGGATTTATCCGTAGATTGTCTGGGAAGCTATGGAGAAGATAGCAAAGACTTCAGCTTTGATATTGAGTTGTCATTGCCTGTAAGTTCAGTACCAGAGGACTGGATGATTGCAAATGTTATGCCCTTGATCAAGAAGGGCAGTAGAGATGACCCAGGTAATTATATACCAGTGAGCCTTACTTCTGTTGTAGGAAAGGTTTTGGAAAGGATTATAAGAGACACTATTTGTAATCATCTGGCAAACAACAATATGATTTCAGATCATCAATATGGTTTCGTCAAGGGCAGGTCGTGTCTCACAAACCTCATTGAGTTTTTTGAGATGATGACCAAGCATATAGATGAGGGTAGGGCAGTTGATGTGGTATACATGGACTTCAGTAAAGCATTGGTAAGGTTCCACATGGTAGGCTGTTAGAGAAAATGCAGTGACATGGAATTGAGTGTGATTTATCAGTTTGGATTAGAAACTGGCTTTCTGAAAGAAGGCAGTGAGTGGTGGATGATGGAAAATAATCTGCCTCCAGTGCGGTTATTTGTGGTGTGCCACAAGGATCTGTTTTGGGGTCACTGCTGTTTGTCATTTTTATAAAAGTCTTAGACGCAGGCATAGGTGGATGGATTAGTAAATTTGCAGACGACACGAAAGTCGGTGGAGTCGTGGACAGTGTGGAAGAATGTTACAGGTTGCAGGGGGACTTGGATAAACTGTAGAATTGGGCTGAATGGTGGCAAATGGAGTTCAATGCAGCTAAATGTAAGGTGATGCACTTTGTGAAGAATAACAGGAAGGCAGAGTACTGGGTCAATGGAAAGATTCTTGGTAGTGTAGATGTGCAGAAGGATGTTGGAGGCCATATACATAGATGCCTGAAAGTTGCCACCCAGGTGTACAGTACTGTTAAGGCGGCATACAATGTGTTAGGTTTCATTCATAGATGGCTTGAGTTCTGGAGCCGCAATATCATGCTGCAACTATACAAAACACTGGTGTGGCCATATTTGGAATATTGTGTGCAGTTCTGGTACCCATATTTCTGGAAGGATGTGGAAGCATGGGAAAAGGCGCAGAGGATATTTACCAGGATGTTGTGTGGTCTGGAGGGAAGGTCTTATGAGGAAAGGTTGAGAGACTTGAACGTGTTCTCATTGGCAAGAAGGCTAAGAGGGATTTGATAGAGACATACAAGATGATCAGAGGCTCAGATAGGGTAGACAGTGAAAGTCTTTTTTCCTAGGATGATGACATTAGTGTGTATGAGGGGCACATCTACAAATTGAGGGGTGATAGATTTAAGACAGATGTCAGAGGCAGGTTCTTTACTCAGAGTGGTTAGGGCATGGAATCCACTACCTACTAATGTAGTTAACTCAGCCATATTAGTGAGATTTAAACAATCCTTTAGATAAGCACATGGGTGATTTCAGGATAGTGTAGGGGGATGAGCTGAGAATAGTTCACAGGTTGGCGCAACATCAAGGATCGATGGGCCTGTTCTGTGCTGTATTGTTCTCTGACTATTGTGCTACAAGAGATTTTTACCGTCTTAAACATAGTGATGGATCTTGTATTGTGGGCTTACGAAGTGTCACTGATCTCTACCAAACATGTACGAGGTCGAGAATGCTGCCTGACCTGCTGCGCTTTTCCAGCAACACATTTTTCAGCTCTGATCTCCAGCATCAGCAGTCATTACTTTCTCCATGTACGAGGTAGTCAGGGCAATAATAAGAGGCTGCAACAGGAGGGGGACAGCTTCATACAAAACCCGACTCCTTCTCAACTGTTTTCACCACAAAAACCGAGCGCCTTCCAGAAAAGCACCTCTACATCCCACCACTTTGCCCCACAATCGTGGTATCTGGCTGTGCGCTAAGAGGAGTGCAACAGTCTGTACTGGGACCCTGAAACGCTTGGTAAAGAGTCAAATAATCTGAGCATTGAGACCCCCACCACATTGCATGCATTTTCTCTTGTTTTCACTCTGTTCCTGACTTCCCTTGGTTTTCCTAATGAACTTGTTAAAAGTTGTTATTACACACACCTACACAAGCTGTGAATTGAACCCAGGCCTCTCGGTCCAAGATTCGGGATATTTTCACCGCGTCACACAACATCGACTCGAACTTCCTTTGTCCCTTGCCTGCTAAGTCACGCCTGAATCAACTCTGCAATTGGGAGGAAGGGGCGGAACAGGAGGACCGTGTAGCGGCCAGTCCTCTAACCAGAGTGAATGAGGAGAGGGGCCAAAGCATTCTCGGGAGTGAACGCTTCAAGATTGGTCAGAGAGCAAACTATTTTGCAGGATTGATCATTCTCACGACATAGTGGAACATTAAACGTCTCTCATAAGTCAATTTGAGAATTTAAAAAAATACTGTAGTTGAAATGTAAATCTGATAACGTACATATTTCCAATCGATTTACACTACTCGAGTAAGAAACTTCTTTTCAAACTCCCAGAACGATTGGTAATTTACTTACCTGGCTGGTATGGTTGATTTGGACCAGACAATTTACGTGTGAGACATCTCTATGATTATAACTCGACAAAGCAATTGTTAATGACTAATATTTTACCCATCAGTCTGTGCAGATATGAATATTCTCTATAAACTCACTGATAACCTCTGACGCACGCGCAGTTTGGTTTCTATGCAGAACATGCGCAGTGTCACATTGGTCAGGACATAGAGAGACATGGAGCTGCTTCCCCGGCAGCGGCTGCGATCGGCTTCAGAGAGCGGCGCCCAGAGCCGATGTGTGGGAGCCTCGCTGGGAGAAAGGAGCGGAGAGAATTCACAAGTCCCGGGTAAAGAGGTGGCGGTCTCTGATCAGGGAAACGGCCGCCATTTGTTTGAGGGAAGAGGGAGCGCGGGCCTCAGGGCCGCCATCTTGAGAAGGTCAAGGTGCAGGAGGGCGGGGCTCTCGGGGTCTGTAGAACAATCAGAGGAAAGGGAAGACCCATTGTTGTTGATTCATTCCACGAACACAGCGTCACTGGGCGATCCCGCAGGAATATCCTCTCTCAGTCCTGCTGTGATGTTTCACCCAATCAGAACCAGCAGCTCTCCTCCTCTCTCAGCTCCCCTTCTGTCCTTCCTGCAGCATCTGTCCCCTGGAACATTGAGCTGCCTGTCCTGTCCCTCTCTCAGCTGTTGTTTCTGTAATACCTGTGATATCCCAGTCCCATCTTAGATTACTTCACTAAAGACAGGAATGCACCCGATGGATTTTTCTTAACATCAGCAATTGTTTAATATTCACTTACAGGTTTTTCATTACATCTTTTTTGAAGCATTTAATTCACATTTAATCATTTGCAATGGTGGGATTTGAACATGTGTCCAGAGAACATTTGCTGAGTTTCTGGATAAATTGTCACACAATAACGCCCCTAGGCCATCACTTCGCCTGCTCACAGGTTCCACATCCCAGTGCAACATGAATCAAAACCCTTTCTTCCTGCACAATTGTTTAATCCTGCACTGTGGTGATATCACTCAGGATCTCTCCATGTGGTATCCCTCATTGTGTGGGTCTAATTCCTGTCTCTGTCAGCGTTTCTCACTCTTGCAGCTACTCCAGATTCTGAGCCAACAGAACTCTCCACTCTAGAGAGATGAGGCAGCACAGGCCAGGATTGGAGACTGGGATTTTCCAGATCTCTGTGGGGCTCAGTGCCATTCTACATGCATAACCTTCACAGCATCAGTCTCATTTCCCATTCTGCCTATTTCTGTGTTTTCTACAGGTACTCAGGGAGTTCCTGACTCAATAGACTTGCCAACTGCTGGTTGGGAAGATGGTTGGTCAGCCAGAGAGACAAAGGTCAGAGAGGTCAGAAGCCTTCAATAAATCCTGCCGCCAGGTAAGATCATTCACAGTGCACAGAGCAGGGAGCAATGAGTGGGCTCCAAACATCAGCTAACAAGACATGACATATAAGATAAAAAAAAAGGGAAAAAAAAACAGAAGTTCCCGTTTTGATTTCCTGAAAAACCAAAGGGAAAAAAAAACAAGACATGACATAGACATAGTGCTGGAGGGGGAGCATAGTTCAGACACACCCCAAGCTCAGGCACCACCTTTACTTTAAGGTTTGTTTTGTACTGAGACAGCATCGGGAATTTCCAGTTTCAATCCAGGCGTGTGCTGATTTGGTGAGCAACGGGACAACAGAGGGGAAAGGCAGGTCTCCCACGAGAGGGTGGTAATGCTTCCTGGGATCTTTCTATTTCCTATTCCCTCTCCAATACTGTATCTGTGGCTTGTCTTGTGGACCGGTGTCTTCAATCATTCTAACTTCTATAACAGTTGCTATATCTGTCATCTCCTCCCCTCTCACCAATCACTTCACATATTTGAAAACCTCCAGTCCAGGCAACCATCCATATCGCTGTAACTTGCTTCAGTCTCTACAACATGCCTTTTCTCGATAGTCTCCTTCTCCAACAACTGGAGACATAGGGTCTGTTTCTGTGCTGCATGACTCTTCGGCTGAGGTTTCCTAAATGGAATGAGTCGGAATTGCCTGTGTTTGGCTCATATCCCTTCAAATCTTCTCCTCTCCATGTACCTGCCCGAGTGTCTTTTCCATGTTGTAATTGTACTTGTATTTACCATTTCCTTTGGCAGTCCATTCCATCTATGCACCATCCCCTGTGGAAAATGTTGCCCCTCAGCTCCCTCTTTAAATCCTTGCTCTCTCACCTCACGTTTATACCCTCGAGTTTTGGACTCACCTACCCTTGGCTATTCACCTTATGTCGGCCCTTCAAACCTTTCCTATTCCTATTCTAATCCAAATGTCTTTTAAACATTGTAATTGTCCCCATGTTCACCCCTTCCTTGGGAAGTTCATTCCACACACAATACACCGTCTGTGTAACAATGTGTCCCTCATGTCTTTTTTTTAAATGTCTCTCCTCTTACACTTAGAAATGTAGCTCCTAGTCTTGAAACTCCCCTGTCCATGGGAAAAGACAACTCCCATTAACTCTATCTATCCCCCTCATTATTTTATAAACTTCTATGAGGTCATCTGTCAACATTCAGGTTTCAATGAAAAAATGAGCTGAAAATGTGTTGCTGAAAAAGCACAGCAGGTCAGGCAGCATCCAAGGAACAGGAGAATCGACGCTTCGGGCATGAGCCCTTCTTCAGGAATGAGCCCTGAAGAAGGGCCCTTCCTGAAGAAGGGCTCATGTCTGAAACGTCGATTCTCCTGCTCCTTGGATGCTGCCTGACCTGCTGCGCTTTTCCAGCAACACATTTTCAGCTCTGATCTCCAGCATCTGCAGTCCTTACTTGCTCCTTCAATGAAAAAATACCAACCTATCCAGCCTTTCTTTATAACTGAAGCCTTCCATACCCAGCCACATCCCAGTAAATCTCATCTGAACCCTCTCCAGCTTAATAATATCCTTCCGATAACTGGGCGACCAGAACTGGACACAATATTCCAGAAGAGGACTCACCAATGGCCTGTATAATCTCAATGCGACTTCCCAACTCCTTTCTCCAAAAGACTGAGTAATGAAAGCAAGTGTGGCAAGCCCCTTTTTTTTAACCATCCTGTCTCTCCATGTTGCAACCTTCAAAGAATTATGTACATGAACCATGAGGTCCCTCTGTTCTACAACACTACCGAAGGTCCTACCATTAATTGTATAAGCCCTGCCCGTGTTTGTTGTACCAACTGCATTACCTCGCATTTATTCAGATTGAACTCCATCTACAGTTTTTCAGCTGTTCACGCATTTTATCAGGATCCCCTTGTAATCTCAGAAAACCTTCTTCACTGTCCACAATGCCACACCCTCCAGTCTACCTGTCTATCACACATAGCTCTCTATGGTAGAAATATCTCTGCGAGGGGCCCTACAATTTCTTCACCAGCTTCCCACAATGTCTTGAGATACATTTCATCAGGTCCTGGGGATTTATCTACCTTTGTGTTTTAAAACCTCCAGCACCTCCTTTCCTATAATGTGGACTCATTTCAAGACATTGAGTCATAGAGATGTACAGCACGGAAACAGGCCCTTCGGACCAAGTATCTAGTCACATCTAGAATTTTGCCAATATCCCTCTGAACCCCCCCCCCATCATATACCCATCCACATGCCTTTTAAATGTGTTTCTATCAGCCTTCACTATTTGCTCTGGCAGCCTATTCCATACACTCTGCGGGAGCCAGTTATCCTTTAGATCCCTTTAAAAAGTTTTCCTTGCACTTTAAATCTTTGCCCTGTCGGTTTGGAATCCCTCAACCTTGGGAAAAGATCTTGTCTATTGGCCCTATCAATGAGCATCATGATTTTAGACACCTTCAGCAGGTAACTCCTCAGCTTCCCATGTTCAAGTGAAAACAGCCCCAGCCTATTCAGCTTTTCCCTGTAGCAGAAACCCTCCAAGCCTAGCAACATTCTTGGTCATTTCTTCTGAACCCTTTCATGTTCCACCACATCCATCCGATGGCATTGAGACCAGATTGCACAGTGTTCCAATAATAGTCAGGACAAACACTGTTTAGTTCCCTGAGTGCCCCAGGCCTTATCCACAGTAAGTTACAAATTGAAATATTTGTTTTGGATCTTGTAGTTTCACACATCGTTGGCTTCTTTGATCATGAAGGATACCGGTTTTGTCCCTTACTCTTCTTTTTCCCTTAACACACTTGTAGAATCTCTTTGGATTCTCCTTAACTTTCTTTGCCAAAGCGATCGCGTGTCCCCTTTTTGCATTCTTGATTTCCTTCCTAAGTGTTTTTCTACAGCCCCGATGCTCCTGAAGGGATTCACTTGAGTCAGCCAGTTATATCTGACATGTGCCCCCTTTTGTTTCTTGACCAGAGCCTCGAGAGTTAACCAGTGTTTCCTAATTCAGTCAGCATTAAGCTGCACACTAACAGGAACATGCTGGCACTGAACGCTCCTTTTATTTCGGTTTTAAAATATTCCTACTTGCCAGACTTCCCTTTACCTGCAAATAGCCTCCCTATATCTACTTTAAAAATTCCTGTCTAATATTATCTTGCTCCCTTGAAGAACTTGATCTTGTGGACCAGGCCTGTCCTTTTCTCACTATTTTCAATCTAATACAATTGTGGGGTCTTACCAAAGTGTTCCCCCACTAACACCTCAGTCCCGTTCCTTACCTTGTTTCCCAAGGGGAGGTCAGGTTTAGCCCCATTCTCCAGTTGGGCCATTTACATAATGACTGGGAGTTTTCGGAACACACTTAACAAATTCCTTCCATCCAAGTGCTTAACACAGTAGCAATCTCAGTCAAGGTTTGGAAAGGTTAAGATCCCCTACCGTTACAACCCTATTATTCTAACAAGTATCTGAGATCTCCTGACATATTTGCTCCTTCATCTCCCATTGCCTATCGCTGTAGTACAACTGTAGAAAACTGATGATCAATTTTTATTTCTCAGTTCCACTAATATCGCGTAACTGGGCGATCCTGCATGAATATTCCCTCTAGGTACTACTGGGATGTTTCCCCCAATCAAAACCACCAGCTCTCCTCCTGTTTTGCCTCCTGTTCTATCCTTCCTGTAGCATCTGTCCCCGGGACATTGAGCTGCTGGTCCTGTTGCTCCCTCAGCTGTGTCTCTGTAATACCTACAACATCCCAGTCCCATGTTCCCATCCAAGCTCTGGATTCATCTGCCTTATCTGTCTGGCCCTTTGCATTGAAATAAATGCAATTTAATCCACCAGTTTTCCCTCATTGTCAGCTATGTTCTTGCCTGCCTTGTCTATTTATATTGCTCTCTTGAACATTTGTACCAGCCTCCACTTTCTTTCTGGCCTTATGATTGTTTGGGGTCCCACACCCCTGCCAGATGAGTTTAAATTGTCTTGAGCAGATCCAGCAACTCTCACCACCAGGATATGGGTCCTCCTCCTGTTCCCAATTCAGGTGCCTTTCCCACCCTGTCTACCTGTGCTGACACTTTCAGACATCCAGGGACTTGTCCACCAAGGTCCCTGTGTTCCTCAGTACTCCAGGAGGACCTACTATTCGTGATGTATATTGTTCATTTATTGAACTTCCCACAGTGCATTACCTCACAGTGATCAGAAGTAAACTCCATCTGCCATTACTCTGCTCAGTTTATCATCTGATCGATATCAGACTACAGCCTGAGACCATCCCCCTCACTGTGGGCAACGCCCTCACCTTTCATGTCATCTGTAAACCTACTAATGATTCCTTCTGCTTTCATATCCAAGTTATTAATGTACATAATAACCAGCAATGGTTCCAGCACAGATCCCTGTGGTACATCCGCTGGACAAAGGCTTTCAATCACAAAAGCAACCCTCCACCAATTGTGAATCCAATTTACAAACTTGCCTTGGATCCCATGGGCTCTTCCCTTTTGGACCAGACTTCCATATGGGACCTTGTCAAAGACCTTAATGAACTCCATGTAAACCACATCATCTGCTCTGCCCTCATGAATATCAGAGGACAGTCCTCTATGAAATCCATACAGACAATCCATAATGTATTCCTGTCCTTTCGAATGTTGATTCATCGTGTTCCTCAGAATTGTTTCCAATAATTTCCCTCCCAATGCTGTCAGACTATCTGCTCTGTAATTTCCTGGCCTATCCCTGCTGCCCTTCTTGAACAAAAGAACCACATTAGGGATCCTCCAGTCATTCGGCACTTCACCTGTGGCCAGCAAAGTATCAACTATATCCACCAGGGCCCCAGCAATCTGCTTCCTTACCTCCCATAGCAGCCTGGGACATATTTTATCGTTACTGGGAATTTCTCCACCTTTTTGCCTGTGAAAACATTTAACGCCTCCTCCTCATTAATCTTAATGTGTTCCAGAACCTCACCATCCCCGGCTACAATGTATTTCTCCTGTGTGAATACAGATGGGATGTACTCTTTGAAGACCTCGCCACCTTCCTTTGGCTCCATGCACAGATTGTCCCTTTGGTTTCCAACAGGCCCCACTACTTAGTTAGGAATCCTCTTACTCTAACTATACTTACTAAATGCTTTGTGACTTTTCCTTAACATTATCTGCTTAGGATATTTTGTGACTATTGTTTGCCTGTTCATTTTTAAGCATCCCTCCCCCCGCCCCCCACCCCGGCACTCTCTTTACTTTAGAAGCTCCTCGGCTGTTTCTTTATTGCACTGTATTTTCTTTATTAAACTCACAATATCGCTTGATCAGTATTCGCGAGATGTGCTGCCTGAGGCATTCACTCCTCGCAAAACACATTGGCTCTGAATTCTCACTGCATCACATTAAACATCTCCCATGTTCCAAATAGAGACTCCAACAAGTGTAGTTCCTTGCAGTTAGGGCTTGCCAGTCTAATGATAATGATAACATCGAGTGACAGTATAGTATAATGATAAATAGCCTCCCAAAGTTTAGATACTTAGCTTCTGCATTATCCTTATCTCTTTCCATAATGTCTGTGAAGCTAACAGTTATGGTCTCTGCTCAAAAAAGCTCCATAAATCCTTGTCACTATCATCCTATCCAGAACCCTACAGCCCCACCTTGCTCTAACATTCTTCAGTCCTTACCAACCTCCCCATCTGTGCACCTTCCTCCAGCCTCTACAGCACATGATATCACTGTAACCTTCTCCAGTCCCCACAGCACTCATGCATTCACCTATTTACAATGGTGGGTTTTGAACATGGGCTGAGTTCCTGGATAAATAGCGTGGCGATAATACCACCAGGCCATCACTTTGCCTTCTTACAGGTTTCCCATCCCTATACTCTGCTGATATCACTCAGTATCTCTCCACATGGTATCCCTCACTGTGTGGGTCTAATTGCTGCCTCTGTCAGTGTCTCTTGCTCTTGCAGCTACACCAGATTCTGAGATAACAGAATTGTCCACTCCAGAGAGAAGAGGCCGCATAGGCCAGGGATGGAGACTGGGATTTTCCAGGTCAGTATGACAATTATTACCATTCTCCATCTGTTTCCATCACCCTAATTTCAGAGTCTGTCTATTTCTCTGTCTCCTGTAGGTATTTAGGAAGTTCCTGACTCAGTAGACTTCCCAACTGCTGGGTGTCTCACCCATCACCTCATTGAAGATGGTTGGTCAGCCAGAGAGGCAAAAGGAAGGGAGATCAGGAGCCTTCAATAAATCCTGCAGTGAGGTGAGATCACTCACGGTGCACAGAGCAGAGAGCAATGAGAGGGCTCCAAAGATTGGCTAAGAAGACATGACAGAGATACAGTGCTGGAGGGGGAGTACAGTACAGACACACCTTAGGCTTAATCACCACCCCACTGTAAGTTTTGTTGTACTGAGACAGTGTCGGGAATGTCACAGTTATCAATCCAGACCTGTGCAGTCTTTGTGAGCACCCGGGCAACAGAGGGGAAAGCAGGCCTCTCAAGAGAGGGTGGGAATGCTGCCTGGGATTTCTCTGTTGTGTATTTCCCCCCCAACACTGTATCTATGGCATTTCTTGTGGACCAGTCTCTTCAATAAGTTTTAACTCCTATAACAGCTCTTAGCTCTGTCATCTCCTCCCCTGTCTACAGTCCCTTCCCATAATTGAAACGTACTGCATTCCAGACTACCATCCCTATCTCTGTAACTTGCTTCAGTCTCAACAACATGCCTTGTCTAGATTGTCTCCTCCTCCAATAACTGGAGACATAGAGTCAGGCAGCATGGAATCAGACCCTTCAGCCCAACCTGTCTATGCTAACCAGGTTTCCGAAACTGAACAAGTCAGGTTTGACTGCGTTTGGCCCATGTCTCTTCAAACCGTCCACTCTCTATGTACCTGCCCAAGTGTCTTTTCCATGTTGTAATTGTACTTGTTTCTACCATTCCCTCTGGCAGTCTGTTCTGTCTCTGCACCTTCCTCTGTGGATCATGTTGTCCCTCCACTCCCTCTTTAAATCTTTGCTCTGCCACCTCCTGCTTATACCCTCCAGTTTTGGGCTCACCTACCCTTGGCTATTCACATTCCTTGTGGTCTGCATGGTTTTACAAACCTTTTATAAGGTCACCCGTTGCCTCCTATGTCCAAGACAAATATTGAGGGCAATATTACAAATAGCTCCAATTCATTCACTCGGTCCTTTGTCCAATGTATGGAACAAAGCGCTGGCCAATGACAGCAAGTGTGCCAAAAAAGAGTGCTTTCCCCTCCCTGTCCACCTGTGATGTCACTTCCCAGGAACAATGTAACTGCAGCCCTTGGTCTCTCTCTTTCCGACAACACTGCCCAGGGCCCTACCCTGGTTTGCCGAAACAAAATCCAACACCTGAATTCAACTCCATCTTTCATTCCTTAGCCCATTGGCCCTGTTGATCATGATCCCCTTTGATAACTGTATTTACTGCACAGGAGACCACAAATATTGGTATCCACAAACATAACAACAGTGACTCCTATATTTTCACCCAAATTGTCTATGTAGTTGATGCACAACAGTGGCCCCAGCACCAATCCTTACAGCACACTGCTGGTCAGAGGCCTCCAGTCTGAACAACAACCCTCTGCCTCCTCCTATCAAACCCATTGTGTATCCAGTTGCCTAGCTCTTGCTGATCCCATGTGATCTAACCTTACTAACCAGTGTACCCTGCTCAACCCTGTCAAAGGCCTTGCTGAAGTCAGAAACAATGTCTATTGCTCTGCCTTCATCTGTCTATTTTGGTCACATATTCAACAAAATCAGTCAAGTTTGTGAGACATGTTTTCCCACGCACAAAGCCACTCTAACTGTCTGTAATCAATCCTTGTCTTTCCAAATGCATGTAAATCCTACGTCTCAGAATGATCTCCAACACCTTACCGATCCTTGATTTCTGTCTGCTCAGTCTGCAGTTCCTTGGCTTCCCCTTGCAGTCTTTCTTAAATAAGGCCACAGCATTATTTTCATCATCATGTAGTCATACAGCACGGAATTTAGCTGTTCGGTTGATGCCGACCATAATCTTAAACTAACCTTGTCCCTCCTGCCTGTTCCTGGATCACATCCCTTCAAACCTTTCCTATTCCTGTACTAATATTTTAAGCATTGTAATTGTACACACATTCACCCCTTCCTTGGAAATTTCATTACACACACAAAACACACTCTGTAACAGTTTGCTCCTCATGTTTTCTGATTGTAAATCTCTCCCTTCTAACCTTAAGAAATGTAGCCCCTAGTCCTAAAATGACCTGCTATTTGGACAAGACAAGTCACATTAACTCTATCTATACCCCTTCTTATTTTGTAGACTTCTATACGGTCACCTCTCAGCCTCCAGGCTCAAGTGAAAAATGTCCCAGACTGTACAACCTTCCTTTATAACTGAAACCTTCTATACCCATCACCATCCCGGTAAATGTGATCTGAACCCTCTCCAGCTTAATATCCTTCCTATAACTGGGCAGAGTATTCCAGAACAGGCCTTACCAATGTCCTGTACAATCTCCACATGACTTCCCAAACTCCTAAACTCGAATGACTGAGCAATGAAGGCAAGTACCCTTTATAACCATCCTGTCTCTCCTTGTGGCAAACGTACCTGAACCCCAAGGCGTACAATACTACTGAAGACCCTACCATTAATTGTGAAAGCTCGACCCTTGTTTGTTGTAACCTAAATGCATTACCTCGCATTTACCCGAATTGAACTCCATCTGCAGTTTTTCAGCCATTCACTCATTTCATCAAAATCCCTTTGTAATCTCAGAAAACCTCCATCACTGCCCAGAATGCCACAAATATCACTGCTCAGGCCCCTACAATTTCTTCCCCAGCTTCCCACAATGTTCTGAGATACACTTGATCAGGTCCTGGGGATTTATCTACCTCTATGTTTTAAAACTTCCAACACCGCCTCTTCTATAATGTGGACTCATTTCAAGACATGGAGTCATCGAGATGTACAACATGGAAACTCACCCTTTGGTCCAACTCCACCATGACGTTTTGCCAGAACTTTGCCAATATCCCTCTAAAATCCTCCTATTTATATACACATCCAGATGCCTGCTAAATATATTTCTGTCAGCCTCCACTATTTCTTCTGGCAGCTTATATCAAACATATACCAACCTCTGCAGGAACCAGTTGTCCCTTTGGTCCCTTCTAAATCTTCACCTAAATCTTTTCCTCTCACCTTGAGTCTTGAAGATTTGGGCTCCACCCCCCCCCCCCCCCCCCCACCCCCACCCCCCCCACGACCGGAGAAAAGTCTCTTATCTATTGACCCTATCCATGCTCATCATGATTTTACAAAACCTTTATAAGATAACTCCTCAGCGACCCATGTTAAAGTAAAAATAATCCCAGTCTATTCAGCTTTTCTCTGTAGCGCAAACCTGCCAATCCTGGCAACATCCTTATTCATTTCTTCTGAACCTTTTCAAGTTCCACAACATCCCTCCGATGGCATTGAGACCAGAATTGCACACAATATTCCAATAGTGGTCTGGCCAAACAATGTTTAATTCCCTGAGCGCCCCAGACCTTATCCACAGTAAGCTCCAAAGTGAAATATTTGTTTAGGATCTTATAGTTTCACACATTGTTGGATTTGTTGATCATAAAGAATACTGGTTTTGTCCCGAGCTCTTCTTTTGCTCTTAATACACTTGTAGAATATCTTTGGATTCTCCTTAACTTTATCTGTCAAAGTTATTTCATGTCCCCTTTCTGCATTCCTGATTTCCATCCAAGGAGTATTCCTACAGCCCCTATGCTCCTCAGGGATTCCCTTGATCCAGCTGGCTATACCTGACATGTGCCCCCTTTTCTTTGACCAGAGTCTCAGTAGACCGCCAGTGTTTCCGAAAGCTGCCAGCATTGAGCTGCACACTAACAGGAACATGCTGGTGCTGAACGGTCCTTTTATCTCACATCTAAAATATTCCCAATTGCCAGAATTCCCTTTACCTGCAAATAGACTCTCTAATCAACTTTTTCAAAAGGTTCATGTCTAATACTATCGAGATTTGTCTTGCCACATTTTATAACTTTAACCTTTGGACCAGGCCTGTCTTTCAGCAAAGCTATTTTCAAACTAATAGAATTGCGGTCACTTTGCCAAAGTGCTCCCTCACTAACACCTCAGTCCTATTCCTTACCTTGTTTCCCAAGGGGATGTCAGGTTTCGCTCCTTTCTCCAGTTGGGCCATTTACATATTGACTGAGACCTTGTCAAAGGCCTTACCGAACACCATGATAACCACATCATCTGCACTGCTCACATAAATATTTTTAGATAACTTTTCAAAAAAACTCAATTGAATTCATCAGACAGGGTTTTCATTTACAAAATCTGTCCTGAATCTATTCCTTCCTTTTCAATGTTGATACATCTTGTCCCTCAGAATTGTTCCCAATTTTTACCTAATATCCCTGTGGCCAGCAAAGTATTAAATAGATCCACCAGGGCCCCAGCAATCTCCTCCCTTACCTCCCACTGCAGCCTGCAATACATTTCATTGGGCACTGGGGATTTCTCCCCCTTTATGCCTGTGAAAGCATTTAATACCTCCTTATTGATCTTAACATGTTCTCGAGTCTCACATCCCAACTGAATTCCCTGGCTACAGTATCTTTCTCCTGTGTGAATACAGATGGGAAGCATACATTGAAGAGCTCAGCTACTTCCTCTGGCTCCATGCGCAGATCGTCCCTTTGGTTTCCAACAGGCCGCACTCTTTAGCTGGGAATCTTCTTAGTCTGACTCTCGTCATAAAATATCTTGTAGCTTTTCCTTACTAGTGTCTGCCAAGGAGGTTTCATGGCCATTGAGTGCCCCTCATTTTTAAGGACCCCCTTGCACTCTCTATAGTTGTTGAAGGGCTTCACCTGGTTTTATTGCACTGTATTTTCTTTACCAAACTCACAATATCACTTGATTAGTATTCGCTGAACTTGGTGCCTTTGTCATTCACTGTTCATGGTACACGCTGGCCCTGAATTCTCAATGTATCACTTGAAAATACTCCCTTTTTCCAATTGTAGGCTCGACTGCAAATAGTTCCTCTGAGTCTATATTTTTCAAATCCTGTCTAATGCTAGTAATAATGATCAGTGATAGTGATAATGAAATGATAAGTGGCATTCCCCAAATTTAGACACACAACTTCTGCATGATCCTTAGCTCTTTCCATCATGACTTCAAAACGTATAGAATTATGGTCATTATCCCCAAACACTACCTTATCCTTATCTCTGTCAAAATGTCTAGTACCTACAGCCCACCCTGCCTCTTTAATATCCTCCAGCCCTTACCAATCGCCCCATCTGTGTACCTTCCTCAAGCCTTTCCATCATATGATATCACTGCAAACTTCTCCAATCCCCACAGCACTCCTCCATCCTATCCGACAGCACCTCACTCCCATGAACCTTCTACCATCCCTATAAACCTTCTTATCTGTATAAACCCCTCCAGCTCCCACAGCTATTCCTGCCCATTCTCCCTTTGTGTAAATTATGAAGCCACGTGACCGTTCCCCAGATCTGTAACCTCGGCCAATCTCTGCAATTTTATCTATCTCTGTGACCTCCTCCCATCACTACTAGCCTTCTTAACTCTGTAACCTCCTGCAGTCACGAAAATCATCCGTGAATGTGTACCATCCTATTGATGACTGTCACCTCTTCCAGTCTGAACAACTCTCTCTGCCGGTAACCGTGGCCAGTCTGAAGAGTCCTTGCTAACTCTGCAACCATCAGTACTGATAACTTCATTCAGTCTCGATAACCGAGAAGAGAGGAATGAGAAGGGTCCAAACCTCTGTTAACAAGACATGACATCGATAAAGATCTGGAGGGGGAATACAGTACAGGCCCACCCCACGCACAATCCCCACCCCTACTTTAAGTTCTGTTGTACTAAAACTTCCTACACTCCAACACGGCACCTATGGCATGTCTTGTGGACCGGTGTCTTCAATAATTTTTAACTCCGATAACAGTTCGTATCTCTGTAACCTCCTCCTATCCCAACAGTCACTCCACGTATTTGAAACGTACTGCATTCCAGATTACTATCCCTATCGCTGTAACTTGCTTCAGTGTCTACAACATGCCTTATCTCGGTTGTCTCCAGTTATTGGAGGAGGAGACTGAGTCATGCAGCACGAAAATAGTTCCTTCGATCCAACTAGTCCATGTTGACCAGAGTCCCTGACCGAGTCGCGTTTCCCTGCATTTGACCCAAATCCCTTCAAACCTTCTCCTCTCCATGTTTCTGCCAAAATCTTTTTTACATGTTGTTATTGTATTTTCTCTACCACCTGCACCATCCTTTGTGTGAAAAATGTTCTCCTCCAATCCCTTTGAAGTCTTTCCCCTCTCACCTTATGTTTATTCCCTCTAGAACATAGAACATGGCGGCCCTTCGGCTCTCGATGTTGTGCCAACCTGTGGAACCAATGCGAAGCCCAAGTAGCCAACACTATTCCATTCTCATCCATGTGACTATCCAATGACTGTTTAAATGCCCTTAAGGTTAGTAGATCGACTCCTGTTGCAGGCAGTTTGTTCCATGCCCCTACTACTCTGAGTAAAGAAACTATCTCTGACATCTGTCATATATCTTTCACCCCTCAATTTAAAGCTATCTCCCCCTCAGATCACCATCTGAGGAAAACGGCTCTCACTGTCCAATCCATTTCACTTTCTGATTATCTTAATGTCTCAAATAATTCATCTCAAATGTCTTCTCTCGAACAAAAACAGCTTCAAGTTCCTCATATCACATTCCATCTATACCAGGTAACATCCTTGTAAATCTCCACTGAACCCTTTCCAAATCTTACACATCGTTCCTCTAATGGGGTTACCTATCTGCTCTGTAATTTCCTGGCCTATCCCTGCTGCCCTTCTCGAACAAAGGAACCACATTTGCTATCCTCCAGTCATTCGGCATTTCATCCGTGGTCAGCAATGTATTAAATATATCCACCAGGGCCCCAGCAATCTCCTCCCTTACCTCCCAAAGCAGATTGGGATACATTTCATTCAGAGGGAAGAGAGACCTGGAGCCTTCAAGAAATCCTGCAGCGAGATAGGACCACTCAGTGAACTGAGCAGAGAGCATTTCAGCGATCGATCTTTGGTATGGAGGACATGACATAGATGCAGAGTTGAAGGGTGAACACAGAGTGTGATGGTCCCAGGCTCAATCCCCACTCTCTTGTTTACTTTCATCTCTGCTGTATTGAGCCTTCCTATGTCAATATAGGAAGTTAACAGTTATCAATCCAGGCCTGTGCTGTCTTAGTGAGGATCAGTACTACAGAGGGAAAAGCAGGCCTCCCCCAAGGAGATGGTTTTGAATCCTGGGATCTTTCTGTTCTATATTTCTCCCTATCACGCTGACTTTTGTCATGGGATGGAGTCATTCAGCAAGGAAACCTACCTTTCGGTCCAACTCATCTGTGCCAGGGCCTTGAATGCTTGTAATTCCCAGAAAAGATCTTACTTCTGTAACCTGAACCCCGCCCACAATCCCACTATTAATTTGATCCCTACTCCAATACTGATGATTCTTCCTATTTGTAAATTGCTCCAGTCTTGATAACATGGCGAATCTCAATAATCTCATCCTGCACTCAGTACAATAATCACTATTTCTGTAGTTTTTCGCAATAACTACAGTCCACCCTGTCTCTGTAAAATCCTTTTCAGACCCTTTTCCAGTCGCAACAACACTCCACAACTCTGTTTGCTCCTCCGAGCACCTCTAACGCTCTCACTTTGTGTAGCCAGTACTGTGTGTGAATAACCCTTGGCATGTGGATAGACAATATGGTATGTGAATAATCCTGTGGCCAGAGGATGGTCAATACTGTGTGAGAATAATCCTGTGGTCTGCGGTTGGTCAATTCTGTGTGTAAATAATCCTGTGGCCTGAGGATAGTCAATCTGTGTGAGAATAATCCTGTGGTCTGCGGTTGGTCAATTCTGTGTGTAAATAATCCTGTGGCCTGAGGATAGTCAATCTGTGTGAGAATAATCCTGTGGCCTGAGGATGATCAATTCTGTGTGTGAATAATCCTTTGGCCTGAGGGTGGTCCATACTGTGTGAGAATAATCTTGTGGCTTGACATATGTCAATACAATGTGTGAATAATCCTGTGGCCTGAGGATGATCAATACAGTGTGTGAATAATCCTGTGGCCACATGCTGGTCAATAAAGTGTGTGCATAATCGTGTGGGCTCAGAATGTTGAATATTGTGTGTGAATACCCCTGTGGCTTGAGATTGGTCAACTCAGTTTGTGAATGATCCTTTGGCCTGTGAATGGTCAATACTGTGTGTGAATAACCCTTGGCCTGAGGATGGTCAATACTATGTGCGAAGAACCATTGGCTAGAGGATGGTCAATACTGTGTGTGAATAATCCTTTGGACTGTAAATGGTCAATGGACAGTGTGAATAATCCTGCGGCCTGAGGATGGTCAATACTGTGTGTGACTAACTCTTTGCCTAAGGATGGGTAATACTGTGTGTGAATAATCCTGTGGCCTGTGGATGGTAAATGCAGTGTGATAATAATCCTGTAGCCTGAGGATGATCAATACTGTGTGGGAATAACCCTTTGGCCTGTGAATGGTCAATACAGTGTGCGAATAATCCTGTGGCCTGTGTTCTATCAATAACGTTTGTAAATAATCCTTTGGCCTGAGGATGGACAATACTGTGTGGGAATAACCCTTTGGCCTGTGTACTGTCAATATTGTGTAAAAATAATCCTGTGGCCTGAGGATGATCAATAATGTGTGTGAAAAATCCTTTGACCTGAGGATGGACAATACTGTGTAGGAATAATCCTGTGGTCTGTGGATAGTCATTACTGTGTGTGAATATTATTCTGGCCTGAGGTTGTTTAATACTGTGTGCGATTAATCCTGAGGCCTGAGGCTGGTCAGTAATGTGTGTGTATACTCCTGTGGCCTGAGGATGTTCAATACTGTGTATGCATAATCCTGTGGCCTGAGGTTTGTCAATACTGTGTGTGTGTATAATCCTGTGGCCTAAGGATAGTCAGTACTGTGTGTGAACAATCCTGTGGATTGAGGATGGTCAATACTGTGTGTGTAAAATCCTGTGACCTGTAAATGGTCAATACAGCGTGTTCATTAATGCTGTGGCCGTAGGCTGGTTAATACTGTGTGGGAATAATCCTGTTGGCTGAGAATGTTGAATACTGTGTGTGAATACTCCTGTGGCCTGAGGTTGGTCAGTACAGTAAATGATTGATCCTGTGGTATGAGGATGGTCAATTCTGTGTGTGGATAATCCTCTGCAGTGTGAATGGTCAATACAGTGTGTAAAAAAACCTCTAAGCCTGAGGATGATCAATACTGTGTGTGAGTAATCCTTTGGACGGAGGATGGTAAATACTGTGTGTGAAAACCCCTTGGCCTGAGGATGATCAATACTATGTGTGAACAATCCTGTGGCCAGAGGATGGTCAGAACTGTATGTAATTAATCCTGTTGCCTGAGGTTGTTCAATACTGGGTGTGAATAATCCTGTGCCCTGTGAATGGTCAATGGTATGTGTGCATATTGCTGTGGACTGTGAATGGTCAATACTCTGTGTGAATAATCCTATGGTTTTAGGATGGTAAATACTGTGTATGAGCAATCCTGTGGACGGTGGATGGTCAATACTGTGTGCGAATAATCTTTTGGACTGTGCATTGTCAATGCAGTGTGTGAATAATCCTGTGCACTGTGAATGTTCAGTACCGTGTGTATGCTCAATACCGTGTGTGAATAATCCTGTGGACTGAGGTCAGTCAATACTGTGTGTCACTAATCCTGTGGCCTGTGAATCGTAAATACTGTGTGAATAAGTCTTTGCATAAGGATGGGCAATACTGTGTGAGAATAATAATGTGGACTGTGGATTGTCAATGCTGTGTGATAATAATCCTGTGAGCCGTGAATGGTCAATACTATGTGTTAATAATCCAGTGGCCTGAGGGTAGTCAAAACTGTGTGCGAATAATCATGTGGATTGAGAATGGCCAATACTGTGTTGGAATAGCCCTTTGGCCTAAGAATAGTCAATCCTGTGTGAGAATAATCCAGTGGATGGAGAATTGTGAATACTGTGTGTGAGTAATCCTGTGACCTGTGTACTGCCAACACTGTGTGTAAATAGTTCTGTGGCCAGATGATGATCAATACTGTGTTGAATAATCCTCTGGCCTGATGCTGGTCAATACTGTCTGTGAATAATCCTGTGGCCTGAGAAAGGTCAATAGTGTGCGGGAATAATCCAGTGGCCTGAAGATGTTCAATACTGTGTGTGAATAATCCTCTGGCCTGAGGATGGTAAATACAGTGTGTGAAAAATATTGTTGCCTGAGGATGGTCAATACAGTGTGTGAATAATCCTGTGGCCAAAGGTTGGACAATACTGTGTGGGAATAATCCTGTGGCCAGAGAATGGTCTTCACTGTGTGTGAATAATCATATGGCCTGACAATGGTCAATACTGTGTGTGAACAATCCCATGGTTTAAGGATAGTCAATACTGTGTGGGAATAATCATGTACCCTGTGAATGGTCAAGACAGTGTGTTCGTTAATCCTGTGTCCGTATGCTGGTCAATACTGTGTGTGAATAATCCTGTGGCCTGAGAATCATCAATACTGTGTGGGAATAATCCTGTGACCTGTAAATGGTCAAGAAAGTGTGTTCGTTAATCCTATGGCCATATGCTGGTCAATACTGTGTGGGAATAATCCTGTGCTCTTTGAATGGTCAATACTGTGTGTGAATATTGCTGTGGCCTGAGACGCGTCAATCCTGCATTGAAATAATCCTGTGACGTGTAAATGATCAAGACAGTGTGTTCATTAATGCTGTGGCCGGATGGTGGTCAATACTGTGTGTGAATAATCCTGTGGACTGAGCATGGTCAATACTATGTGGGAATAACCGTTGGACCGAAGGATAGTCAATACTGTGTGTGTTAAATGTCCTGCTGCCCGAGGATGTTCAATTCAGTGAGGGAATAATCCTGTGGCCTGAGGATGGTCAATACAGTGTGTGAAAACTTATGTTGCCTGAGGACGCTCCATACTGTGTGCTGAAAATCCTGTGGAATGTGACTGGTCAATACTGTGTATCAATAATCTGTGGCCTATGCATGTTCAATACTATTTGTCAATAAAACTGTGGCCTGTGCATGTTCAGTACTGTTTGTACTGAATGGTCAAGGCAATGTGTTTATTAATCCTGTGGCCGTATGTTGGTCAATACTGTGTGTGAATAATCCTGTGGGCTGAGAATGTTGAATATTGTGTGTGAATACTCCTGTGGCCTCTGTACTGTCAACACAGTGTGTAATTAATCCTGTGGCCTGAGGCTGGTCAATAATGTGTGTGAATAATTTTGCTACCCGAGGATTGTCAATCCTGTGTGAAAATAATCCCGTGGACTGAGAATGGTCAATATTGTGTGTGAATAATCCTGTGGCCTGAAGTTGGTCAATGCTGTGGACTGTGAATGGTCAATACTATGTGTGAGTAATCCTGTGGCCTGAGGATGGTCAATACTGTGGGTGAATAATCCTTTGGCCCGTGAATCGTAAATACTGTGTGTGAATAACCCTTGGCCTAAGGATGGTCAATACTGTGTGCGAATAGCCTTTTGCCTCAGGATGGGCAATACTGTGTGTGAATAATGATGTGCCCTGTGGATGGTCAATGCTGTGTTATAATAATCATGTGGGCTGTGGATGGTCAATACTATGTGTTAAAAATCTGTGGCCTGTGCATGGTCAATATTGTTTGCAAATAATACTGTGTCCTGAGGATGGTCAATACTGTGCGTGAATAACCCTTGGCCTGTGGATGGTCAATACAGTGTGTGAACAATCGTGTTGCCTGAGGTTGTTCAATACCATTTATTAATAATCCTGTGGCCTGAGAATGGTCAATATAGTGTGAGAATAATCCTGTTGCCTAAGGATGATCAATACTGTGTAGGAAAAATCCTGTGGCTTGAGGATTGTCAATACGTTGTGTGGATAATTCATGGCCTGAGGATGGTCAATACTGTGTGTACATAATCCTGTGACTTCAGGAGGGTCAATACTATGTGGGAATAATCCTGTGACCTGTAAATGATCAAGACAGTGTGCTCATTACTCCTGTGGCTGTAGGCTGGTCAATACTGTGTGTGAATAATCATGTAGCCTGAGGATTGTGAATTCTATGTTGGAACAATCCTGTGACCTGCAAAAGTTGAAGACTGAGTGTTCATTAATCCTGTGGCCTTATGCTAGTCAATACTGTGTGTGAATAAATCCTGTGCCCTGTGAATGGTCAATACTGTGTGTGAACATTGCTGTGGCCTGAGAATTGTTAATACTGCGTGGAAATAATCATGTGATGTGTAAATGATTAAGACAGTGCGTTCATTAATACTGTGGCCGTATGGTGGTATATACTGTGTGTGAATAATCATGTGGACTGAGAATGGTCAATACTGTGTGGGAATAACCGTTGGGCCGAAGGATAGTCAATACTGTGTGTGTTAAATATCCTGCTGTCCGAGGATATTCAATACAGTGAGGGAATAATCCTGTGGCCTGAGAATGCTCCATACATTGTGTGAAAAATTACGTTGCCTGAGGACAGCCATACTGTGTGTGAATAATCCTGTGGCTTTAGAATAGTCAATAATGTATGGGAATAATCCTGTGGCCTGTGACTCATCAAAACTGTGTGTGAATAATCCTTTGGCCTGAGGATGGTCAATACTGTGTGGGAATAATCCTTTGGACAGTGAATGATCAATACCATGTATGCATAATGCTCTGGCTTGTGAATCGCCAATACTGCTTTTGAACAATCCTGTAATTGGAGAATTGTCACTACTGTGAGTGAATATTCCTGTAGCCTGATGATGGTCAATACAGTGTGAAAATAATCATGTGCCCTGAGGATAGTCAATAGCGTGTGTGATTACTCCTGTGGCCTGAGAATGGGCAATACTGTGTGTGAACAATCCTGTGGCCTGAGAATGGGCAATACTGTGTGAGAATAATTCTGTGGCCTGAGTATGGTCAATACTGAGTGTGAACAATCCAGTGGCTTGAGGATGGTCAATACTGGGTGCGAATATTTCTGTGACCTGTAAATGGTCAAGACAGTGTGTTCATTAATCCTGTGGCCGTATGCTGGTCAATACTATGTGTGAATAATCCTGTGGCCTGAGAATGGTCAATACAGTGTGTGAATACTCCTGTGGTCTCAGGATGTTCAATACTGTGTGTGAACAATCCTGTGGCTTGAAGATAGTTAATATTGTGTGGAAGTAATTCTGTGACCATGTAAATGGTTAAGACAGTGTGTTCATTAATCCTGTGGTTGTGTTCCAATCAATATTGTGTGTGAATAATGCTGTGGGCTGGGAATATTGAATATTGTGTGTGAATACTAGTGTGTCCTGAGGATGGTCAGTACTGTGTGCGAATAATCCAGTGGCCTGAGGATGTTCAATGCAGTGTGCGAATAATCCTGAGGTCTGAGGATTGTGAATACAGTGTGAGAGTAATCCTGTGGCCTGAGAATTGTGAATACTGTGTGTGAGTAATCCTGCGGTCTGTCTCCTGTCAATACTATGTGTAAATAATCCTGTGGCCTGAGGATGTTCAATACAGTGTGTGAATAATCCTGTGGCCTGAGGATTGTCAATATTGTGTGTGAAAAATCCATGCCCTGAGGATGGTCAATACTGTGTGTGTGAACAATCCCGTGGCTTGAGGATGGTCAATATTGTGTGGGAATAATCCTGTGATGTGTAAATGGTCAATACAGTGTGTTCATTAATCCTGTGGCCGGAGGCTGGTCAATACTATGTGTGAATAATGATGTGGTCTGAGAATTGTCAATACAATGTGGGAATAATCCTGTGACTTGCAAATGTTGAAGACAGAGTGTTCATTAATCCTGTGGCCATGTTCTAGTCAATGCTGTGTGTGAATAATCCTGTGCCCTGTGAATGGTCAATACTGTGTGGGAATAATCTGTGGCTTGTGCATGGTCAATACTGTTGTGAATAATCTTGTGGCCGGAGGCTGGTTAATACAGTATGTGAATAACCTTGTGGTCTGATGATGGTCAATACTGATAAATCCTGTGCCCTGAGGATGTTCAATATTGTGTGTGAATAACCCTGTGGCCTGTGACGGTCAATGCTGTGTGTGAATTATCCTTGGATAGTGAATGGTCAATACCACGTGTGAATAATCCTCTGACCCGTGAATGGTCAATACTGTGTGTTAATAACCCTTGGCCTGAGGATGGTCAATACTGTGTGTGAGCAATCCTGTAGCCTGAGTATGGTCAAAAATATGTGCGATTAATCCTGTTGACTAGGGTTATTCAATGCTCTGTGTGAATAATCCTGTGATGGAAATGTGTTGCTGGAAAAGCGCAGCAGGTCACGCAGCATCTAGGGAACAGGAGAATCGACGTTTCGGGCATTAGCCCTTCTTCAGGAATTAGGCATTAGCCCTTCCTGAAGAAGTGCTAATGCCCGAAACGTCAATTCTCCTGTTCCCTAGATGCTGCCTGACCTGCTGCGCTTTTCCAGCAACGCATTTCCATCTCTGATCTCCAGCATCTGCAGACCTCACTTTCTCCTGAATAATCCTGTGGTCTGTTAACAGTCTATGCTGTGTGTGAATAATGCTGTGGACTGTGAATGATGAATACTGTGTGCGAATAATCCTGCGGCACGAGGCTGGTCAATATTATTTGTGAACAATCCTGTGGCCTGAGGATGGCCAGCACTCTGTGGGAATTATCCCATGGCCTGAGGATGGTCACTTCTGTATGGGAATAATCCTTTGGTCTGAGGAAGGTCAAAACTATGTATGAATAATCCTGTGCGCAGTGAATGCTGAATACTGTGTGTGAATAACCCTTGGATGGTCTTTACTGTGTGTGAACAATCCTGTGACCTGAGGGTAGTGAGTACTGTCTGTGAATAAACCTGCAGCCTGAGGGTGATCAATACACTGTGTGAACAATCCTGTGGCCTAAGAATGGTCAAAACTGTGTATGAATGAAACTGAGACCTGTAAAGAGTCAAGACAGTGTGTTCATTAATCCTGTGGCCTAATGGTGGTCAATACTGTGTTTGAGTATTCATGTGACCTGAGAATGTTTAATTTTTTGTTAGTATCCCTGTGTACTGAGGATGGTCAATAATGTGTGTAAATAATCCTGGGAATTATGAATGCTCAATACTGTGTGGGAATAATCTTGTGGCCTGAGAATGGTCAATGCTGTGTGTGAATAATCCTGTGGCCTGATGATGGTCAATACCTTGTGAAAATAATCCTGTGGCCTGAGGATCGTCAATACTGTGTGTGAAAAATCCTGTGGCTTGAGGTAAGTCAATACTGTATATGAATAATCCTGTGCCCTGATAATGGTCAATACAGTGTGTGAATAATCCTGGTACCTGAGGATGGTCAATACTGTGTATGAATAATCCATGGCCTGAGGATGGTAAATCCTGTGTGGGAACAATCCTGTGACCTGTAAATGATCAAGACAAAGTGTTCATTAATCCTGTGGCCGTATGCTGGTCAATACTGTATCTGAATAATCGTGTTGGCTGAGAATATTGAACATTGTGTGTGAATACTCCTGTGGCTTGTGTTTAGTCAATACAGTGTGTGAATAAACCTCGGGCCTGTGAATCATCAATACTGTGTTTGACTAATCCTTGGACTGCGTATGAACAATACTATGTGTGAACAATCCTGTGGACTGTGAATGGTCAATAGTGTGTCAGAGTAATCCTGAACTTGAGGATGTTCAATACTGTGTGTGAATAATCCTGTGCCCTGTGGATTGTCAGTACTGAGTGGGAATATTCCTGTGACCTGTTAATTGGTAAAGAGAATGTGTTCATTAAACCTGTGGTCTCCAGTTGGTCAATACAGTGTGTGAATGATCTTATGGTCTTAGGATGGTCAATACTGTGTATGAATAACCCTTGACCTGAGGATGATCAATACTGTGTGAGAGTAATCCTGTGGACGGAGGATGGTGAATAATAATGGGGCCTGAGGGCAGTCAAAACTGTGTGTGAATAATGCTATGGTCTGTGAATCGTCAGTACTGTGTGTGTATAACCCTTTGCCTAAGGATGGTCAATACTGTGAGTGAATAATAATGTGGGCTGTGGATGGTTAATGCTGTGTGATAGTAATCCTGTGGCCTGTGGATGGTCAATGCTGTGAGATAATATAACTGTGGCCTGTGGATGGTCAATACTGGGTGTTAATAAACTGTGGCCTGTGGATGGTCAATGCTGGGTGTTAATAAACTGTGGCCTGTGCATGTTTGTACTGAATGGTCAAGGCAATGTGTTTATTAATCCTGTGGCCGTTTGTTCGTCAATACTGTGTGGGAATAATCCTGTGGGCTGGGAACGTTGAATATTGTGTGTGAATACTCCTGTGGCCTCTGTACTGTCAACATAGTGTGTAAATAATCCTGTGGCCTGAGGCCGGTCAATCATGTGTGTGAATAATTTTGCTACCCGAGGATTGTCAATACTGTGTGTGAATAATCCTGTGGCCTGAGAATGGTCAATACAGTGTGAGAATAATCCTGGTGCCAGTGGATGGTCAATACTGTGTAGGAAAAATCCTGTGGCTTGAGGACTGTCAATGCTGTGTGTGAATGATCCATGGCCTGTGCATGGTGACACTTTGTGTAAATTTTCCTCTTCCATGAGGATGGTCAATACTGTGTGGGAATAATCCTGTGACCTGTAAATGATCAAGACAGTGTGTTCATTAATCCTGTGGCCGTAGGCTGGTCAATACTGTGTGTGAATAATCATGTAGCCTGAGGATTGTGGATTCTATGTTGGAACAATCCTGTGACCTGCAAAAGTTGAAGACTGAGTGTTCATTAATCCTGTGGCCGTGTGCTAGTCAATACTGTGTGTGAATAATCCTGTGCCCTGTGAATGGTCAATACTGTGTGTGAACATTGCTGTGGCCTGAGAATCGTTAATACTGCGTGGAAATAATCATGTGATGTGTAAATGATTAAGACAGTGCGATCATTAATACTGTGGCCGTATGGTGGTCAATACTGTGTATGAATAATCATGTGGACTGAGAATGGTCAATACTGTGTGGGAATAACCGTTAGGCCAAAGGATAGTCAATACTGTGTGTGTTAAATATTCTGCTGTCCGAGGATATTCAATACAGTGAGGGAATAATCCTGTGGCCTGAGAATGCTCCATACATTGTGTGAAAAATTACGTTGCCTGAGGACAGCCATACTGTGTGTGAATAATCCTGTGGCTTTAGAATAGTCAATAATGTATGGGAATAATCCTGTGGCCTGTGACTCGTCAATACTGTGTGTGAATAATCCTTTGGCCTGAGGATGGTCAGTACTGTGTGGGAATAATCCTTTGGACAGTGAATGATCAATACCATGTATGCATAATGCTCTGGCCTGTGAATCGCCAATACTGTGTGTGAACAATCCTGTAATTTGAGAATTGTCACTACTGTGAGTGAAAATTCCTGTAGCCTGATGATGGCCAATACAGTGTGAAAATAATCATGTGCCCTGAGGATAGTCAATAGAGTGTGTGATTACTCCTGTGGCCTGAGAATGGGCAATACTGTGTGAGAATAATTCTGTGGTCTGAGGACGGTCAATACTGAGTGTGAACAATCCTGTGGCTTGAGGATGGTCAATACTGGGTGCGAATATTTCTGTAACCTGTAAATGGTCAAGACAGTGTGTTCATTAATCCTGTGTCCGTATGCTGGTCAATACTGTGTGTGAATAATCCTGTGACCTGAGAATGGTCAATACAGTGTGTGAATACTCCTGTGGTCTCAGGATGTTCAATACTGTGTGTGAACAATCCTGTGGCTTGAAGATAGTTAATATTGTGTGGAAGTAATTCTGTGACCATGTAAATGGTTAAGACAGTGTGTTCATTAATCCTGTGGCCGTGTTCCAATCAATACTGTGTGTGAATAATGCTGTGGGCTGGGAATATTGAATATTGTGTGTGAATACTAGTGTGTCCTGAGGATGGTCAGTACTGTGGGTGAATAATCCAGTGGCCTGAGGATGTTCAATGCAGTGTGCGAATAATCCTGAGGTCTGAGGATTGTGAATACAGTGTCTGAGTAATCCTGTGGCCTGAGAATGTTCAATACTGTGTGCAAATCATTCTGTGGCCTGAGGATTGTGAATACAGTGTCTGAGTAATCCTGTGGCCTGTGAATTGTGAATACTGTGTGTGAGTAATCCTGCGGTCTGTCTCCTGTCAATACTATGTGTAAATAATCCAGTGGCCTGAGGATGTTCAATACAGTGTGTGAATAATCCTGTGGCCTGAGGATTGTCAATATTGTGTGTGAAAAATCCATGCCTTGGGATGGTCAATACTGTGTGTGTGAACAATCCCGTGGCTTGAGGATGGTCAATACTGTGTGGGAATAATCCTGTGATGTGTAAATGGTCAAGACAGTGTGTTCATTAATCCTGTGGCCGGAGGCTAGTCAATACTTTGTGTGAATAATGATGTGGTCTGAGAATTGTCAATACAATGTGGGAATAATCCTGTGACTTGCAAATGTTGAAGACAGAGTGTTCATTAACCCTGTGCCCATGTGCTAGTCAATGCTGTGTGTGAATAAACCTGTGCCCTGTGAATGGTCAGTACTGTGTGGGAATAATCTGTGGCTTGTGCATGGTCAATACTGTTGTGAATAATCTTGTGGCCGGAGGCTGGTTAATACAGTGTGTGAATAATCTTGTGGTCTGATGATGGTCAATACTGAATAATCCTGTGCCCTGAGGATGTTCAATATTGTGTGTGAATAAACCTGTGGCCTGTGACGGTCAATGCTGTGTGTGAATTATCCTTGGACAGTCAATGGTCAATAACACGTGTGAATAATCCTCTGACCCGTGAATGGTCAATACTGTGTGTGAATAACCCTTGGCCTGAGGATGGTCAATACTGTGTGTGAGCAATCCTGTGGCCTGAGTATGGTCAAAACTATGTGCGATTAATCCTGTTCACTAGGGTTATTCAATGCTCTGTGTGAATAATGCTGTGGTCTGTTAACAGTCTATGCTGTGTGTGAATAATGCTGTGGACTGTGAATGGTGAATACTGTGTGCGAATAATCTTGCGGCACGAGGCTGGTCAATATTATTTGTGAACAATCCTGTGGCCTGAGGATGGCCAGCACTCTGTGGGAATTATCCCATGGCCTGAGGATGGTCACTTCTGTATGGGAATAATCCTTTGGTCTGAGGAAGGTCAAAACTGTGTGTGAATAATCCTGTGCACAGTGAATGCTGAATACTGTGTGTGAATAACCCTTGGATGGTCATTACTGTGTGTGAACAATCCTGTGACCTGAGGGTAGTGAGTACTGTCTGTGAATAATCCTGCAGCCTGAGGGTGATCAATACACTGTGTGTGAACAATCCTGTGGCCTGAGAATGGTCAAAACTGTGTATGAATGAAACTGAGACCTGTAAAGAGTCAAGAAAGTGTGTTCATTAATCCTGTGGCTTAATGGTGGTCAATACTGTGTTTGAATATTCCTGTGACCTGAGAATGTTTAATTTTTTTTTGAGTATCCCTGTGTACTGAGGATGGTCAATAATGTGTGTAAATAATCCTGGGAACTATGAATGCTCAATACTGTGTGGGAATAATCTTGTGGCCTGAGAATGGTCAATGCTGTGTGTGAATAATCCTGTGGCCTGATGATGGCCAATACTTTATGTGAATAATTATGTTGCATTAGGATGGTCAGTACAGTGTGTGAGTAATCCTGTGGCCTGATGATGGTCAATACCTTGTGAAAATAATCCTGTGCCTTGAGGATCGTCAATACTGTGTGTGAAAAATCCTGTGGTTTGAGTTAAGTCAATTCTGTATACGAATACTCCTGTGTCCTGATAATGGTCAATACCGTGTGTGAATAATCCTGGTACCTGAGGATGGTCAATAATGTGTGTCACTAATCCTGTGGCCTGTGAATCGTCAATACTGTGTGTAAATAATCCTCCGGCCTGTGAAGTGTCAATATGGTGTGTGAATAATCCTGTGGCATGAGGATGGTCATAACAGTGTGTTCATTACTCCTGGGTCTGTTGGCTGGTCAATACTGTGTGAATTACCCTTGGCCTGAGGATGGTCAATACTTTGTGTGAATAATCCTGTGACCTATAAACTGATAAGGCAGTATGTTCAAAAATCCTGTGGAAGTAGGCTGGTCAATACAGTGTGTGAATAATCCTGAGGCCTGAGGATGGAGAATACTTGTGTGAATAATCCTGTGGACTGTGGATTGTCAATACTGTGTTTAAATAATCCTGGGAACTATGACTGCTCAATACTGTTTATGAATACTCCTGTGGCGTGAGGTTTATGAATATTCCTGTGGCCTGAGGTTGGTCAATACTTTGAGTGAATAACCTTGTGGCTGGAGGCTGGTCAATAATATGTGAAAATAATCCTGTGGCCTGCGGAATGTCAATACTGTGTGTGAATAATCCTGTGGCAGTAGGGTGGTCTATACTATATGTGAATAATTCTTTGCGTGGGGATGGTCAATATTGCGTGTGAATAATCCTGTTGCCTGAGGATGTTCAGTAATGTGTGCCACTAATCCGGTGGCTTGAGGATATTCAATACAGTGTGTGAATAATCCTTTGGACAGTGAATGGTCAGTTCCATGTGTGATTAATCCAGTGGCCTGAGGATGGTCAATACAGTGTGTAAATAATCCTTTGGACAGTGAATGGTCAGTTACATGTGTGATTAATCCTGTTGCCTGAGGTTGTTCAATACTGTGTGTGTGAATAATGCTGTGGCCTGAGGATGGTCAATACTGCGTGTGAATAATCCTGTGGCCTGAGGATGGTCAATACTGCATGTCAATAATCCTGTTGCCTGAGTTGATTAATACTCTGTGAACTACCCCTGTTGCCTGAGGATGTTCAGTAATGTGTGCCACTAATCCGGTGGCTTGAGGATATTCAATACAGTGTGAGAATAATCCTTTGGACAGTGATTGGTCAATACCATGTGTGATTAATCCTGTAGCCCGATGATTGTCAATACCATGTGAAAATAATCTTGTGGCTTGAGGATGGTCAATACCGTGTGTGAATAATTGTGTTGCGTCAGGATGGTCAGTACTGTGTGAGAATAATCCCGTTGCCTGAGGATGGTCAATAAAGTGTGTCACTAAACCTATAGAATACTGAGGGCGAATAATGCTGCAGTCTAAGGATGGAGAATACTTGTGGGAATAATTCTGTGGACTGTGGATTGTCAATACCGTGTTTAAATAATCCTGTTGCCTGAGGATGGTCAATACTGCGTGTGACTAATCCTGTTGCCTGAGTTGATGAATGCTCTGTGAACTACTCCTGTGGCCTGAGGTTGGTCAATACTGTGAGTGAATAATCTTGTGGCTGGAGGCTGGTCAATAATGTGTGAAAATAATCCTGTGGCCTGCGGGCTGTCAACACTGTGTGTGAATAATCCTGTGGCATTAGGGTGGTCTATACTGTGTGTGAATAATTCTTTGCGTGAGGATGGTCAATATTGCGTGTGAATAATCCTGTTGCCTGAGGATGTTCAATAATGTGTGCCACTAATCCGGTGACTTGAGATGGTCAATACTGTGTGTGAATAATCCTTTGGACAGTGAATGGTCAGTTCCACGTGTGAATAATCCTGTGGCATTAGGGTGGTCTATACTGTGTGTGAATAATTCTTTGCGTGAGGATGGTCAATATTGCGTGTGAATAATCCTGTTGCCTGAGGATGTTCAATAATGTGTGCCACTAATCCGGTGACTTGAGATGGTCAATACTGTGTGTGAATAATCCTTTGGACAGTGAATGGTCAGTTCCACGTGTGAATAATCCTGTGGCTTGAGGATGATCAAATCTATGTGTGATTAATCCTGTTGCCTGAGGTTGTTCAATCCTGTGTGAGAATAATCTTGTTACCTGTGAATTGTCAATACTGTGAGTGAATAATCCTGTGGTCTACGGATGGTCAATACTGTGTGAGAGTAATCCTGTGGACTGAGGATGGTCAACATGATGTGTAATTATTCCTTTGTACTGTGAATGGTCAACACGATGTGTGAATAATTCTGAGACCTGAGGATGTAGAATACTGTGTGTGAATAATCCTGTGGCCTGTGAATGTCAATACTGTGGGCTGATGGTGGTCAATAACATGTGAAAGTAATCCTCTGGCTTGAGAATGGTCAATACCCTGTGTGCATAACCCTTGGCCTGTGGATGGTCAATAATGTGTGTGAATAATCCTGTGGCCTGAGGATGGTCAATACAGTGTGTGAATAATCCTGTGCCTTTAAAGTGACAAGGCAGTGGATTCAAAAATCCTTTGGCCGTAGACTGGTCAATACAGTGTGTGAATAATTCTGAGGCCTGAGGATGTACAATACTGTGTGCGAATAATCCTGTGGCCTGTGAATGTCAATACTGTGTGTGAATTATCCTTGGACAGTGAATGGTCAATACCATGTGTGAATAATCCTCTGGCCTGTGAATCATCAATACTGTGTGAGAATAACTCTTGGCCTGAGGATGGTCAATACTGTGTGTGAATAATCCTGTGCACTGTGACTGCTCAATACTCTGTGTAAATAAACCTGTGGCCTGAGAGTAGTCATTAAAGTCTGGGAATAATCCAGTGGCCTAAGGATAGTCAATAATGTGTGTGAATAAGGCTGTGGTCTGTGAATGGTCAATACTGTGTGTTAATAATCTGTGGCCTGTGGATGGTCAATAATGTTGTGAATAATCTTGTGGCCGGAGGCTGGTTAATACAGTGTGTGAATAATCTTGTGGTCTGATGATGGTCAATACCGTGAATAATCCTGTGCCCTGAGGATATTCAATATTGTGTGTGAATAAACCTGTGGCCTGTGACAGTCAATGCTGTGTGTGAATTATCCTTAGACAGTGAATGGTCAATACCATGTGTGAATAATCCTCTGGCCTGTGAACCGTCAATACTGTGTGCAAATAACCCTTGGCCTGAGGGTGGTCAAAACTGTGTGCGAATAATCCTGTGGCCTGTGAACCGTCAATACTGTTTGTTAATAATAGTGTGGCCTGTGGATGGACTATACAAAGTGTTGAATAATCCTGTGCACTGTGAATGCTCAATACTGTGTGTGAATAGTCCTGTGGCCTGACGATCAATATAGTGTGTGAAATATCCTGTGGCCTAAGGATAGTGAGTACTGTTTGTGAATAATGCTGTGACCTGTAAGTGGTCAAAACAGTGTGTGACTAATCCTCTGGCATGTGAATCATTAGTACTGTGTGTGAATAACCCTTGGCCTGAGGATGATCAAAACTGTGTGTGGGTAATCCTGTAGCCTATGGATGATCAATACGATGTGATTAATCCTGTTGCCTGAGGTTGTTCAATCCTGCGTGAGAATAATCCTGTTATCTGTGAATGGTCAATGCTTGTGTGAATAATCCTGTGGGCTGTGAATGGTCAATACTGTGAGTGAATAATCCTGTGGTCTTCGGATGGTCAGTACTGTATGTGAGTAATCCTGTGGACTGAGGATGGTCAACATGATGTGCAATTAATCCTTTGGACTGTCAATGGTCAATACTGTGTGTGAATAATTCTGTAGCCTGAGGATAGTCAATACTGTGTGTGAATAATAGTCCGGATTGATGATGGTCAATGATCTGTGTGAAAAACCCTGTAGCCTGTGAATCGTCAACACTGTGTGTGAATAAACCTTTGCCTAGGGATGGTCAATACTGTGTGTGAATAATTCTGTGTACTGTGACCGCTCAATATTCTGCGTGAATAAACATGTGGCCTGAGTGTAGTCAATACTGTGTGGGAATAATCCTGTAGCCTGAGGATAGTCAATACTGTGTGTGAATAATCGTCCGGAATGATGATGGTCAATACTGTGTGTGAATAATCCTGTAGCCTGTGAATCGTCAACACTGTGTGTGAATAAACCTTTCCCTAGGGATGGTCAATACTGTGTGTGAATAATTCTGTGTACTGTGACCGCTCAATACTCTGCGTGAATAAACATGTGGCCTGAGTGTAGTCAATACTGTGTGGGAATAATCCCATGGCCTGAGGATAGTCAATTCTGTGCGGGAATAAGTCTGTGGCCATTGGTCACTACTGTGTGTTAATAATCTGTGGCCGGTGCATAGTCAATACTGTTTGTTAATAAAACTGCATCCTGTGAATGGTCAATACTGTGTGTGAATAATCCTGTGTCCTGAGGGTAGTCAATACTGTGTGTGAGTAATCCTGTGACCTGTAAATGTTCAAGACAGTGTGTTCAAAAATCCTGTGGCCATAGGCTGGTCAATACAGTGTGTGAGAAATCCTGTGACCCGAGGATGGTCAATATTGTGTGTGGATAATCCTGTTGCTTGAGGATGTTCAATAATGTGTGTGACTTATCCGGTGGCCTGATGATGGTCAATGCTGTGTGGTAATAAGACTGTGCCCTGAAAATAGTCAATACTGTGTAGGAATAATCCTGTACCTTGAGGATATTCAATACTGTGTGTGGATACTCCTGTGGCCTGAGGATGGTCAATGCAGTGTGTGAATAATCCTGTTGCCTGAGGATTGTCAATACTGTGTGTGAACAATCCTGTGGCTTGAAGATAGTTGATATTGTGTGGAAGTAATTCTGTGACCATGTAAATCTGTGTTCATTAATCCTGTGGCCGTGTTCCAATCAATACTGTGTGTGAATAATGCTGTGAGCTGGGAATATTGAATATTGTGTGTGAATACTAGTGTGTCCTGAGGATGGTCAGTACTGTGTGTGAATAATCCAGTGGCCTGAGGATGTTCAATACTGTGTGCGAATTATCCTGAGGTCTGAGGATTGTGAATTCAGTGTCTGAGTAATCCTGTGGCCTGTGAATTGTGAATACTGTGTGTGAGTAATCCTGCGGTCTGTATACTGTCAATACTATGTGTAAATAATCCAGTGGCCTGAGGATGTTCAATACAGTGTGTGAATAATCCTGTGGCCTGAGGATTGTCAATATTGTGTGTGAAAAATCCATGGCCTGAGGATAGTCAATACTGTGTGTGTGAACAATCCCTTGGCTTGAGGATGGTCAATACTGTGTGGGAATAATCCTGTGACCTGTAAATGGTCAAGACAGTGTGTTCATTAATCCTTTGGCCGGAGGCTGGTCAATACTATGTGTGAATAATGATTTGGTCTGAGAATTGTCAATACAATGTGGGAATAATCCTGTGACTTGCAAATGTTGAAGAAAGAGTGTTCATTAATCCTGTGGCCATGTGCTAGTCAATGCTGTGTGTGAATACTCCTGTGGACTGAGAATGGTCAATACTGTGTGTGAATATTGCTGTGGCCTGAGAATCGTCAATACTGCGTGGAAATAATCCTGTGACGTGTAAATGATCAAGACAGTGTGTTCATTAATGATTTGGCCGAAGGATAGTCAATACTGTGTGAATTACATATGCTGCTGCCCGAGGGTGTTCAATACAGTGAGTGAATAATCCTGTGGCCTGAGAATGGTCAATACAGTGTGTGAATAATCCTGTGGCCTGAGAATGATCAATGCTGTGTGGGAATAATCCTGTGGCCTGAGAATGGTCATTCATGTATGTGAATAATCCTGTGGCCTGAGAATGATCAATGCTGTGTGGGAATAATCCTGTGGCCTGAGGATGTTCAATACCTTGTGTGAATAATCCTGTGGCCTGAGTGTGGTCATATTCTGTTTGGGGAAAATCCTGTTGACTGAGGACGGTCAATACTGTGTGTATAATCCTGTGGCCTGTGAATGGTCAAGACTCTGTGGGAATCATCCTGTGGCCTGAGGTTGGTCAATACGGTGTGTGAATAGTCCTCTGGCCGAAGAATGGTCAATAGTATGTGTGAAAAATGCTGTGCACTGTGAAAGGTCAATACTTTGTGTGAGTAATCCTGTGGACGGAGAATGGTCAATACCATGTGTGAATTAACCTGTGGCCTGAGAATTGTGAATACAGTGTGTGAATAATCCTGTGCACTGTGAATGCTCAATAAAGTGTGTGAATAATCCTATGGCCTGTGAATCGTAAATAGTGTGTGTGAATAACCCTTGGCCTAAGGATGGTCAATACTGTGTGTGAATAATTCTTTGGACTGTGAATGGTCAATACACTGTGTGAATAATGCTGTGGCCTATGAATCATCAATATTGTGTGTGAATAATCCTATGGCCTGAGGATGGTCAATACTGTGTAGGAATAATCCTGTGGTTTGAGGATTGTCAATACTGTGTGTGAATAATCCATGGCCTGAGGATAGTCAATACTATGTGTAAATAATCCTGTTCCTTGAGGATGGTCAATACTGTGTGGGAATAATCCTGTGACCTGTAAATGGTCGAGACAGTGTGTTCATTAATTCTGTGGCCGTAGGCTGGTCAATACTGAGTGTGAATAATCCTGTTGCATGAGGATTGTCAATACCATGTGGGAACAATCCTGTGACCTGCAAATGTTGAAAACAGAGTGTTCATTAATCCTGTGGCCGTATGCTGGTCAATACGTGTGGGAATAATCCTGTGCTCTTTGAATGGTCAATACTGTGTGTGAATATTGCTGTGGCCCGAGACGCGTCAATCCTGCATGGAAATAATCCTGTGACGTGTAAATGATCAAGACAGTGTGTTCATTAATGCTGTGGCCGTATGGTGGTCAATACTGTGTGTGAATAATCCTGTGGACTGAGCATGGTCAATAAGTATGGGAATAACCGTTGGGCCGAAGGACAGTCAATACTGTGTGTGTTAAATGTCCTGCTGCCTGAGGATGTTCAATTCAGTGAGTGAATAATCCTGTGGCCTGAGGATGGTCAATACAGTGTGTTAAAACTGATGTTGCCTGAGGACGCTCCATACTGTGTGCTGAAAATCCTGTGGAATGTGACTGGTCAATACTGTGTATTAATAATCTATGGCCTGTGCATGTTCAATACTATTTGTCAATAAAACTGTGGCCTGTGCATGTTCAGTACTGTTTGTACTGAATGGTCAAGGCAATGTGTTTATTAATCCTGTGGCCGTATGTTGGTCAATACTGTGTGTGAATAATCCTGTGGGCTGAGAATGTTGAATATTGTGTGTGAATACCCCTGTGGCCTCTGTAATGTCAACACAGTGTGTAATTAATCCTGTGGCCTGAGGCTGGTCAATAATGTGTGTGAATAATTTTGCTACCCGAGGATTGTCAATCCTGTGTGAAAATAATCCTGTGGACTGAGAATGGTCAATACTGTGTGTGAATAATCCTGTGGCCTGAAGTTGATCAATACTGTGTGTGAAAATAAGCCTGTGGCCTGCGGTTGGTCAATACTGTGTGTGAAAAATGCTGTGGACGTGAATGGTCAATACTGTGTGTGAGTAATCCTGTGGCCTGACGAGGGTCAATACTGTGTGTGAATAATGCTGTGCACTGTGAATGCTCAATACAGTGTGTAAATAATCCTGTGGACTGAGGGCAGTCAATACTGTGTGTGAATAACCCTTGGCCTAAGGATGGTCAATACTATGTGCGAATAGCCTTTTGCCTCAGGATGGGCAATACTGTGTGTGAATAATGATGTGGCCTGTGGATGGTCAATGCTGTGTGATAATAATCATGTGGGCTGTGGATGGTCAATACTATGTGTTAAAAATCTGTGGCCTGTGCATGGTCAATATTGTTTGCAAATAATACTGTGTCCTGAGGATGGTCAATACTGTGCGTGAATAACCCTTGGCCTGAGGATGGTCAATACAGTGTGTGAACAATCGTGTTGCCTGAGGTTGTTCAATACCATTTATTAATAATCCTGTGGCCTGAGAATGGTCAATATAGTGTGAGAATAATCCTGTTGCCTAAGGATGATCAATACTGTGTAGGAAACATCCTGTGGCTTGAGGATTGTCAAGACGTTGTGTGGATAATTCATGGCCTGAGGATGGTCAATACTGTGTGTACATAATCCTGTGACTTCAGGAGGGTCAATACTATGTGGGAATAATCCTGTGACCTGTAAATGTTGAAGACAGAGTATTCATTAATCCTGTGGCCATGTGCTAGTCAATGCTGTGTGTGAATAAACCTGTGCCCTGTGAATGGTCAATACTGTGTGTGAGTATTGCTGTGGCTGTTTGAATCATCAATATTGTGTGGGAATAATCCTGTGACGTGTAAATGAACAAGACAGTGTGTGCATTAATCCTGTGACCGTATGCTGATCAATACTGTATCTGAATAATCCTATATGAGAATATTGAACATTGTGTGTGAATACTCCTGTGGCTTGTGTTTAGTCAATACAGTGTGTGAATAAACCTGTGGCCTGTGAATCATCAATACTGTGTTTGACTAATCCTTGGACTGCGTATGAACAATACTATGTGTGAACAATCCTGTGGACTGTGAATGGTCAATAGTGTGTCAGAGTAATCCTGAACTTGAGGATGTTCAATACTGTGTGTGAATAATCCTGTGCCCTGTGGATTGTCAGTACTGAGTGGGAATATTCCTGTGACCTGTTAATTGGTAAAGAGAATGTGTTCATTAAACCTGTGGTCTCCGGTTGGTCAATACAGTGTGTGAATGATCTTATGGTCTTAGGATGGTCAATACTGTGTATGAATAACCCTTGACCTGAGGATGATCAATACTGTGTGAGAGTAATCCTGTGGACGGAGGATGGTGAATAATAATGGGGCCTGAGGGCAGTCAAAACTGTGTGTGAATAATGCTATGGTCTGTGAATCGTCAGTGTGTGTATAACCCTTTGCCGAAGGATGGTCAATACTGTGAGTGAATAATAATGTGGGCTGTGGATGGTTAATGCTGTGTGATAGTAATCCTGTGGCCTGTGGATGGTCAATACTGTGTGTTAATAATCCTGTGGCCTGTGGATGGTCAATACTGTGTAGGAATAATCCTGCGGCCTGAGAATGGTCAATACTGTGTGGGAATAATCCTGTGGCCTGAGAATGGTCAATACAGTGTGTGAATACTCCTGTGGTCTCAGGATGTTCAATACTGTGTGTGAACAATCCTGTTTCTTGAAGATAGTTAATATTGTGTGGAAGTAATTCTGTGACCATGTAAATGGTTAAGACAGTGTGTTCATTAATCCTGTGGCTGTGTTCCAATCAATACTGTGTGTGAATAATGCTGTGGGCTGGGAATATTGAATATTGTGTGTGAATACTAGTGTGTCCTGAGGATGGTCAGTAATGTGTGTGAATAATCCTGTGGCCTGAGGATGTTCAATGCAGTGTGCGAATAATCCTGAGGTCTGAGGATTGTGAATACAGTGTGTGAATAATCCTGTGGCCTGAGAATGTTCAATACTGTGTGCGAATTATCCTGTGGCCTGAGAATTGTGAATACAGTGTCTGAGTAATCCTGTGGCCTGTGAATTGTGAATACTGTGTGTGAGTAATCCTGCAGTCTGTATACTGTCAATACTATGTGTAAATAATCCAGTGGCCTGAGGATGTTCAATACAGTGTGTGAATAATCTTGTGGCCTGAGGATTGTCAATATTGTGTGTGAAAAATCCATGGCCTGAGGATGGTCAATACTGTGTGTGTGAACAATCCCGTGGCTTGAGGATGGTCAATACTGTGTGGGAATAATCCTGTGACCTGTAAATGGTCAAGACAGTGTGTTCATTAATCCTTTGGCCGGAGGCTGGTCAATACTATGTGTGAATAATGATGTGGTCTAAGAATTGTCAATACAACGTGGGAATAATCCTGTGACTTGCAAATGTTGAAGACAGAGTGTTCATTAATCCTGTGGCCATGTGCTTGTCAATGCTGTGTGTGAATAATCCTGTGCCCTGTGAATGGTCAATACTGTGTGGGAATAATCTGTGGCTTATGCATGGTCAATACTGTTGTGAATAATCTTGTGGCCGGAGGCTGGTTAATACAGTGTGTGAATAATCTTGTGGTCTGATGATGGTCAATACTGAATAATCCTGTGCCCTGAGGATGTTCAATATTGTGTGTGAATAAACCTGTGGCCTGTGACGGTCAATGCTGTGTGTGAATTATCCTTTCTCCCCTGTACATTAGCTGTGGTTTTGGATTCATGCTCCAGCAGTTATACCACTCGGCCATCACTTCACCTGCTCGATGGTTGCCCATCCCTGAACACTGACACCAGTGCATCATGAAGCTAAACCCGTTCTTCCAACACAGTTGTTTGATCTTGATAACTTGCTGCACTCTGGTGATATCACTCAGTCTCTCTCCATGTGGTATCCCTCACTGTGTGGGTCTAATTGCTGCCTCTGTCAGTGTCTCTCGCTCAGGATCTCCAGATACTGAGCCAACAGAATTCTCCACTCCAGAGAGACGCAGCAGCACAGGCCAGGGATGGAAACTGAGATTTTCCAGATCTCTGTGTGATACAGTGCCATTTTCCATGTGTAACCCTCACAGCATTAGTCTAATTTCCCATTCTGTCTATCTGTCTGTCTCCTACACATACTCAGGAAGGTCCTGACTCAATAGACTTCCCAACTGCTGGGTGTCTCGTCAATCATCACATTGAAGATGGTTGGTCAGCCAGAGAGACAAAGAGCAGGGGGATCTGGAGCCTTCAATAAATCCTGGAGTGAGGTAAGATTACTCACAGTGCACAGGGCAGAGAGCAATGAGAGGGCTCCAAACATCAGCTAACAGGACATGACATAGATACAGTGCTGGAGGGGGAGCACAATACAGACATACCCCAGGCTCAATCACTGCCCATAATGTAAGGTCTGTTGTACTAAGACTAACTACACTGCAACACTGAATCTTTGTCATATCTTGGTGACCAATGTCTTCAATAATTTTTTAAATCCTATAACAGTTGCTATCTTTGTAACCTCCTCCCTTCCTTATAGTCACTTCATTAATTTGAAACGTACTGCATTCCAGCCTACCATCCCTATCGCTGTAGCTTGCTTCAGTTACTACAACATGCCTTATCTCAGTACTCTCCTCCTCTTTAACTGGATACAGAGTCATGTAGCACGGAAACAGAACCTTCACTCCAACTCATCAATGCTGACCATAATTCTTATACTAAACGTGTCACATATGCCTGTGTTTGGCCCTTATCTCTTCAAACCTTCTCCTCTCCATGTATCTCCCCAAATGTCTTTTCCATTGCTGTGGTTCTGTTCACCGAGCTGGAAGTTTTTGTTGCAAACGTTTCGTCCCCTGGCTAGGCGGCATCATCAGTGCTTAGGAGCCTCCTGCGAAGCGCTTCTTTGATGTTTCCTCCGGTGTTTATAGTGGTCTGTCCCTGCCGCTTCCGGTTGTCAGTTTCAGCTGTCCACTGTAGTGGTTGGTATATTGGGTCCAGGTCGATGTGTTTGTTGATGGAGTTTGTGGATGAATGCCATGCCTCTAGGAATTCCCTGACTGTTCTCTGTCTGGTTTGCCCTATGATAGTAGTGTTGTCCCAGTCGAATTCATATTGCTTGTTGTCTGCGTGTGTGGCTACTAAGGATAGCTGGTCGTGTCGTTTCGTGGCTAGTTGATGTTCATGTATGCGGATTGTTAGCTGTCTTCCTGTTTGTCCTATATAGTGTTTAGTGCAGTCCTTGCATGGTATTTTGTACACTACATTCATCTTGCTCATGTTGGGTATCGGGTCCTTCGTTTTGGTGAGTTGTTGTCTGAGCGTGGCTGTTGGTTTGTGTGCCGTTATGAGTCCTAGGCGTCGCAGTAGTCTGGCTGTCAGTTCCGAGATTCACTATAAGGGTACACAGGAAAGCCACACACACAGACCAAGTCCTAAACTATGAAAGTAACCACCCCAACACACACAAACGAAGCTGCATCAGGACACTATTCAAAAGGGCCACAACACACTGCAGTACACCAGAACTGCAAAAAGAATACAATGTGTTCGCCAAAAACGGATACCCGCGCAACTTCATCAACAGATGCCTAAGAGAAAGACCACGGAATGAGGACATACCACAACCAAAAGGACTAGCCATCCTCAGGCCAAGGGTTAGGCCACTTTTTGAACAGAAACAATCATTGCTGAGCGTTATGAAATATCTATTTAAGTGTCTGACCCTATATTTTACATCCCGCTTTAGGTTAGATGTAAGACAAAAATCTGCAATTAAAATGTTTGATTCTTTTCAATCTTTCAAGAAGATCTTCTCCATGTGGCCGAACACATGATCAGCCAAGAGTGACTCCATTCTCCCAGGTTCCCTGTGTCTCTGATATTTCTGTTTGATGATGCCACATTCCAGTGGGAAACCTCTGATATGGCTTCGATTTCCCTCAAATTAGAAATCCTCCCCCCCCCCCCCCCCCCAACTCTGGTGGACAGGACGTTCATCTGTGACGGACCCACCTCCTGTGCTTATACCCTCACCCCTTCGCCTCCTTTCCAGAACAATGATGGAGATTCCCTTGTCCTCACTTTCCACTGCACTCACTTCCACATTCACACAATCATCCCTGCCACTTCCACCACCTCCTGCAGGACAGCACCATCAAACACATCGTCCCCTCTCATCCCCTGTCAGCATTCTTAAACACAGGTAAGGTGCCGGAGGGCTGGAAGGTTGCTCATGTTGTACCCCTGTACAAGAAGGGTAGTAAGGATATTCCAGGTAACTACAGACCAGTGAGCCTGACGTCAGTGATGGGAAAGTTGCTGGAGAAGATCTGAGGGTTAGGATCTATTTATATTTAGAAAAGAATGATCTTATCAGTGATGATTTTGTGCAGGGGAGATCATGCCTTACCAACTTAATAGAGTTCTTCGAGGATGTGACCAAGTTGATAGATGAAGGAAGGGCTGTTGATGTCATATACATGGACTTTAGTAAGGTGGTTGATAAGGTTCCCCATTATAGACTAAAGGAGAAAGTGAAGTCACATGGTGTGCAGGGTGTTCTAGCTAGGTGGATAAAGAACTGGTTGAGCAACAGGAGACAGAGAGTAGTAGTTGAAGGGAGTTTCTCGAAATGGAGAAAGGTGACCAGTGGTGTTCCACAGGGGTCAGTGTTGGGGCCACTGTTGTTTGTAATGATCTGGAAGAGGGCACTGTTGGTATGATCAGCAAGTTTGCAGATGACATGAAGATTGGTGGAGTAGCAGAAAGCATAAGGGACTGTCAAAGAATACAGGAGGGTATAGATTGACTGGAGAGTAGGGTGGAAAAGTGGCAGATGGACCTCAATCCAGACAAATGTGACGTGATGCATTTAGGCAAGTCTAATTCTAGAGCGAATTATACAATGAACGGAAGAGCCTTGTGATAAGTTGATGGGCAGAGAGATCGGGGAGTTCAGGTCCATTGTACCCTGAAGGTTGCTGCACAGGTGCGTTCTGTCCTTGATACGGTTGAAGGGGTGCGGTCTGAGAGCAGAAGTGCGGGATGTGGACGAGATGCATTGGAGGGCATCTTTAACCATGTGGGAAGGGAAATTGCTGTCTCTAAAGAAGGAGGCCATCTGGTGTGTTCTGTAGTGGAACTGGTCCTCCTGTGAGCAGATACGGCGGAGGCGGAGGAATTGGGAATACGGGATGGCATTTTTGCAAGAGGTAGGGTGGGAAGAGGTGTAATCCAGGTAGCTGTGGGAGTCGGTGGTGGAACTGGTCCTTCTGGGAGCAGATATGACGGAGGTGGAGGAATTGGGGTGGCAAGTCATGTTAAAATTGTACAAGACATTGGTTCAGCCACATTTAGAATACTGTGTACAGTTCTAGTCGCCACATTACCAAAAGGATGTGGACGCTTTCGAGAGGTTGCAGAGAAGGTTTACAAGGATGTTGCACAGTATGGAAGGTGCGAGCTATGAAGAGAGGTTGAGTAGGTTCGGTTTGTTTTCATTAGGAAAAAGGAGATTGAGGGGGGAACTGATTGAGATTTACAAATTCGTGAAGGGTATCGACAGGGTGGACAGAGACAAGCTTTTTCCCAGGGTGAAGGATTCAATAACAAGAGGTCACGCTTTGAAGGTGAAAGGTGAAATGTTTAAAGGGGATACACGCGGCAAGTACCTCACACAGAGGGTGGTGGGTGCCTGAAACGCGTTGCTAGCAGAGGTGGTAGAGACAGGCACGGTAGATTCATTTAAGATGCGTCTGGACAGATGCATGAGTAGGTGGGGAGCAGAGGGATACAGATGCTTCGGAATTGAGCAACTGGTTTAGACAGTACATTTGGATTGGCTGAGGCTTGGAGGGCTGACGGGCTTGTTCCTGGACTGTAAATTTTCTTTGTTCTTTGTTCTTTTTCACAAGGACCAAGGACGTTATTGGAAGGGAAAAGATTCAGATGAACATGTTAAAGGACTTTGTGTGATATGATAAATTGGAGGTGTGACACGACGAAGGGACCCTCAGGAGAATGAAGATATTAAAATTGAATTGTTCCTCCATCAGAAACCAGAGTAGGTCACTGAGTACAGGGATGATGGGTGAAAGGGTCTCGGTGTGAACTGGGGGACAGGAAACAGAATGTATTACAGATATTGCAGCTCAGACTGGCCATTCATGTGGTGCTGTCGACCACAACAGCACCAGATTCAGGTTTAACCACAGTCTGTAACTTTCCTCCCAGGATTATCCCTCCATCTACCATTGCCATCAATCCAGGGTTCAGTGAAGAGTGTGGGTGAATATGCCAGGGTCAAAACCATGTCTACTGAAAACTGATGGCAACCCCATTAAAGCTACTGCACTTGGCTGCTTGCATTCCAAGCAGCAGGACTAACATCTGATAGAGAAGGTTTAGATTAGATTAGATTACCTACTGTGGAAACAGGCCCTTCGGCTCAACAAGTCCACACCGACCCGCCGAAGCGCAACCCACCCATACCCCTACATTTACCCCTTTAACCTAACACTACGGGAAATTTAGCATGGCCAATTCACCTGACCCGCACATTTTTGGATTGTGGGAGGAAACCGGAGCACCCGGAGGAAACCCATGCAGACACGGGGAGAATGTGCAAACTCCACACAGTCAGTCGCCTGAGTCGGGAATTGAACCCGGGTCTCTGGCGCTGTGAAGCATCAGTGCTAACCACTGTGCCACCGTGCCACCCAGGTGAAATAATCCCAATACCAATTGACCAATGATCATGTCCCATCCCGTCATAAATAGTGATAGACTATTTGTGATCTCAAGAAATAGTGATCGACAGTTAAACAACACACTGGAGGAGAGGGCTGCACAAACATCCCCATCCTGAATAACGGAACAGCCCTGTACATCAGTGTAAAAGACTAGGATGCAGTATATGCACCATCCTCAGCCAAAACTATTGAATGGGTGATTCATCTCTCCCTTTTCATGATATTTTGAAGTCAGTTAAGAGTCACTCATATTGTCGAACATCGCCTCTATGCACTTTTCCCAGACAATGTACATATCTCTTAATGTGATTCACAACTGAAAAAAATATCAAATAGGAACTGCAGTGGTGGTACCTTCAGTCTATCGATTTTTCTCTCCATTCAATATAAAGGTAGCTGATCCTTCATTTCCCCACCATACTCCTGCTCTCTCACCATCCCTTTAGTATCTAGAGATCCTTACATTCAGAGTCTTGGCTTCCATGGCCTTTTGTGGTAGAGAATTCCCCAGGTTCACCAGTCTCTGAGTGCAGACATTTATTCTCATCTCAAAGCAGAGTAACCTGCCTGTACCTAATACCGTGGCCTGTTGTTTTAGATGTCCCAGCCAGGGGAGTTATCATCACTGTTTCCACTCTGTCTCATCCTCTCAGAGATTTGTATATGTCACTGGGTCCTCCAGTCATTTTCCTAAATCTGATGGAATACAAGCCTAGTCCACCCAAACTGATCCCACAACAAGCCTGTCATCCCAGAGATCAGTCTGGCCATCATTCACTGCGCTACCTTAATGTCAGGATTGTCCTTCATTCAGTATGGAGACCCAGATGGCACACAACACCGCACAATGTTTGAGATGAAGTCTCACCAAGGCCCTGTACAGTGACAATAAGACACCCATTACTCTGGTACTCAAATTCCTTTGTAATGAAGGTCAACACACCATTTATCTCCCGGACTGTTTTCTGCTCCCGTGGTATTGTTTTCAGTGACTAGTGTATAAGGAGACCCAGTTCCTTTTCAATGTTACAGCTACCCACTTGGCTGGGTGTATGTACACTGGTCAGCGTGCCAATGCCATTCCCAGTATTGACTTCTAGCTTCAGAACTCGCTGCCCAGCATGGACCTCTGAGGCCTGCACAGAAGCAAACAAAAAAGGGAATGTAAGTCCTTTTTATAGATCTAGATCGTTCAATCAATCGCTTATCAAACTGTAGGCTGCCTTTCTATGTTTCCTTCCAATGTATACAATGTCACATCTATCCACATCGCTCTTGATCTCCCGCATATTTACCCATCCACTCCACTTGTCTCAATCACCTTGGAGTTATTTTACATCTTCCTCACCCATTCACAATCCTACATTGTTGAGAGCCGTCATCAGGCTTGGAAATATTACATGTGAGTCCCTCAACCCGTGTTTGATCAGTATTGTGAACAGCTGGGGGCCCAAGCACCCATCCCTGTGACAGCCTATGAGTCTTATCCTCCAAAAATATTATTTTATTCCTATACACTATTTCCTGACAGTTCTCTAATTCTAAAATCATGTCCATATATTAGCCCCAATCCCATAGGGTGATTTGACAAACTAAGATTGGAACTTTATCAAAAAACCATTCTGAAAATCCGAATGCATCACATCCATTACTTCTCCGTAATTTAGGTACCAGTTGTTTTCTCAAATATGGTCCCCATTTCATAAATCTATGTTAACTTTGTCTATGCCTAGTACCTTCAGTCCCAATAATTTCTCCAAATTTCCTAATTCCATTCTGTTCATTGTTTTTCTCACCAGACTGAGGTTTCCTTCTCTTGTTAGGAAGTATTTTTTTGTTTTGTTTTCTCCTGTGAAGACAGAACTGAAGTAGTTGCTTCATCATTCTGCCATTTCCCTGTTCTGCATTCTCAGGTTTCAGACTGGAAGGAAGCTGTACTTGTTTTCGTTAACCTTTCCCATTGACATACTTTTAGAGGCTGTTCAAGCTCACTCTTATAACCCTTGTTCATCTCCTCTTCAGAAACACATCAATTCCTGTCTAAAGGTTCTCATTAATTGATCTTCCACAGCCACGGAAACACAGACTCCGTACCATCTGAAATCCAGCGCAATCTGCATTAGTCCCACTTTCCTTCACGAGGCCCTTAGCTGTGAATGTTATGGCACTTCCAGTCCTCCTCCAAGTCCTGTTTAACAGTTGTGAGTTTACCCGTGACAACTACCCTCTCAGGAAGTGTATTGCACACCCCAAACAACCTCTGAGTGAAAAACAATCCTCAAAACCTCTTTAACCCTCAAATTCTTTACTTTAAAAGTGTGTTCCTTTGTTCTTGACCCTTGGGCTAAAAGGAACAAGTGCTGTCTATCCACCCTGTCCATGCCTCTCGCAATCTTATCCTTCTGAAACACATCCCCATGAGCCTTCTCTGCTTCAGAGCAAACAACCCAAGCTTACCCAGTTGCTCTTGATAGCTGATACGTTCCATCCCAGGGAACATCCTAGTAAATCTCCTCTTCCTGTGCAATCCTGAAATGCACACAGTATTCCTCTGTGGTCTAACCAAAGTCCCAAATAGCTCTTATAATCTATGGCTCAATGAAGAATGGTTATGTCTATGGTCCCATATGCCTTCTTGAGTAACCTAATAGCCTTTCAAATCAGGGATCTCTGGAGAAGCAACCTTTGAGCTCCTCACGTGCTGCCATTCATTGTGTATGCCCCTGTCTGCTTCCTTCTTCCAAAGTACATCCCCTCATATTTATCAGGATTATAGCCCATCTGTCAATGATCTGCCATCTGACCATTCCATCTATATCTTCCTGTAACATAAGACCTTCCTCCTAACTGTCAACCATCAGCCAATGTTGGTGTCAAATGCAAACTTATTCATCACAGTCCCCACAAACTAACCCCCCCCCCCCCCCCCACCCCGCTCCACATTCACATCTACATCATGAGTACCACAAATAATATGGGACACAGCACTGATCGCTGTGGTACACCCACCGGACACTGGTTTCCAGTCACACAGACAGCCTTGTACCACCACCCTCTGTCTCCTGCCACGATGACAATTTTGGATGTAACTTGCCAAGATACCATGAGACTTTACTTTGTTTATCAATTTCCCATGTGGGGTTTTCTCAAGATCTTGCTAAGAATCAAGATGAACGGCTTTCTCGAAAATGAGTCACTCAAATCCGTTAGGCAAGACTACCCTCTGATAGAATTCATGCTGTCTCTCCCTGATCAAAGCTTGCCTCTCCAAACGTAGATCGATTTTCTCCTTCCCTGCTTTTTCCAATAGTTTCTCTGACACTGATCAGATATTCGCTGTTTGAAGGTTGCCTGGTCTATCTCCAGCACCCTTCCTGTGATGTGGAACCACACCAGCTGTTCTCTATCCCTCTGGAGCCACAGCTGTGACAAAAGTTGACTTAAACCTTTTGGTTCGGCCTTTTCGTCTCTCGTCTCTCATCTCTCCCACAGTATCCTGAGACACAAGTCATTCGGATCAGGGGATGTGACCAATTGTATACCACCTATAACCATCAATCCCTGCTCGCATTTTATACCAATCTGCCGAAGAGCTTCATAGTCCACCTTCTCGAATTCTGTACTTGCATCCTCCTTCTCCCAAGTAAAACAGATCTGAAGCGTTCATGTAAGTATCTGCCAATGTTCATCAGCATCACACACAGATTGCCTTGCTGTTTTTTAATGGGCCCTAATTGCTCCCTGGTTCTCTGTTCTGCTTGATGTGCATTTGGAATATTTTAGAATTCTTCCTAATCTTGCCTGCTAGCACTTCTCCATGTCTCTGTGTTAGTTGGGCTCCTCTGTGTGAATTTTCTAAGCTTCACCGAGATCATGCCTCATTCTTTTGAACCTCTCAATAGCACAGGCCACTTTTCCTCAACAGAGGAATTAATCTGGAGAATCTCCATTGTAGTTCATCTGTACTCAGCACATTCTTCCTCAGATCAGGAGACCAGAACACAACACTCCAGATACAGTCTCGCCAACACTCTCTGCAACTGGTGCAGGATGTCTTCCTTCGATATTCCAAATCCCTTTCAATGAAGGCAAACCTAACTTTTACTTTTCCATTTGCACATGTTCTTGCCAATACTCTCACCTTTAACTTTATTTGCTAACTCACTGTGTGAGGTCTTCAAAAATCATCCGGAATACACATCTATACCATATCTCTGGTTCTCCATTGTCCATGTTTACAAGAAACATCTTCAAATACTTTGAAAAACATTTCTCAGTAATGATTTCCCTTTCATCAATGTATAATCTTTCTCCCCAATTTTCCTGTTACATTCTAAATATCCAAGATCACATTCTTTATCATAGAATCTAACAGATTCCTGACTGTGGATAACAAGTTACCAAATCTGTAGGTCTCCAATCTCCCTCTTCTTCCCTTCACAAATAGTCGGATTAAGTTCATAACATTCCGGTTATCCAAGAGTTTTGGCTGGAAGCATTGATTTTCCTGTTCCTTGGAGGCTGCTTGACCTGCTCTGCTGTTCCAGCTTCACATTTGTTGACTCTGACTTCCAACATCTGCAGTGCATACTGTCTCCCACATTAATCACCTTCCACTTACCCAGAATGGACTCCTGCCTTTGCAAATGACCAGAGCAAAACCCAATGCTGTCCAATACAATCAATGCTTCTATTGCTGCTTCCTCCGGAATTCTGGGATGAAGTACATTTTGTCTATCAGACTTATCAATGCTCAATCCAGCTTTGTTTCCAAATCCTGCCTCCTCCCTGTTAGGAAGGATTTTATTTTCTTTATTTGCACAAGGCCCACGGTCACTTGGTGTTTCTGGGGGATTTTCTGGATCTTACTCCGTGAAAACAGACACAAAGTAGTTGTTTATTTTCCCAGTAATTTCCATGTTCTCCACAATAATTTATCCTGTCCACACATTCACTGCTCCACATTGGACTTTGCTTTCATTTCCCTTTCAAACATCGATTGAAGCTTTTTGTCCATTTGTTTGTTTCTTGTTTGATTTCACGTTCTCCTTTTGATTTCCCAAGCAGTTTCTTGGTCCTCCTTTGCTGGGTTCTAAATTTCTCTGAATTCACTGTCATAAAATGATACCTGATATTTTAATGTAATAATAAATATTAATGTTTTAAAAACAGTTCACATCACCGAAGAAGGTGTTCTGGAGGCTTTAGGGAATATAAAGATGGATTAATCTCTGGAACCTGGTCTAATGCATCCCACTCAGATATACACAGTAAGGGAGGGAAATTGCAAAATGTTTTCATCATCTATAACAACGAGTGAGGCGCCTGGTGACTGGACAGTGTCTAATATTGTGCCTTTTTTTCAGAAGGGTTGTAAGGAGAACTATTGAACCTGTGAGACTGACATCTATTGTGGTAAATTGTTGGAGGTGAGCTTAAAAGCTAAGATTTTTGTATATTTATGGAGGCAGAATTTGATTCAGGATAGTTGGTATCCATTTGTATGAGGAAAATCGTGTCTTGCAAATGTAATTAAGCTTTTTGAAGAAGTTATCTAAAAGGTGGATGAGGGCAGAGCAGTAGATGTTGTTTACATGGACTTTAGTAAAGTCTTTGACCAGGTTCCACAAAGTAGACTAATTAGTGAAGTTCGATCACATGGGATTCAGAGTGATCTTGCCACTGGATACAAAACTGGATTAATGTCAGGAGACAGAGTGACAGTAGAGGATTGTTCATCCATAGAGAGCAGTATGTCAAGAGTCTGCACTCTGCTGCTGCTGCTGTCCTTTGAAAATAGATGCTGAGTTGTTGTAACTGACAGGAGCTGGAGTAGGTTGAGGCCTAGAGCAGGGAGTCTCTAGTGCTGCAGTCTGCCAGCACTGTCCAGCACTCGAACCTGGGATTCTCTTATGCTTTTACTGCCTTTGGAAGCCTGGTGGTCTGTATTTTTCCTCAGTGAGTTGAATACTGCTGTAATAGCACCTCCTATGCTGGGGAGAAAATGCTGAGGGTCGGGGCTACAGCCTGGGCCTTAGGTGCTGCAGCCTGGAGGGGACCAAACTTGGGACTTGCTGTCACTGCTGCTACTGCTGCTGCCGCTACCCTGAGAAGCCTGATGGTCTGCAATTCTATTCTCCGGTGGCTGAGAGATTTGTTTCTGGAGCCTGAATGTCTTCTTCAGTTTGGGGATTCTTACCTGGACACTAATTTCTTGGGGGGGGGGGGATGCTGAACATTTACAATGAGTGGGTATATGTTGGAGTCTGGGACCTGGAACTATTTGGAGCCTGGACCATCACCTTATTGCTGCTGCTTTGTGACAGTAACCTATTTGCTGCCAGTGACTATTGCTCTGGGCACTGGGGAACAATTGCTTTGCACCTGTGGTTTGGGTAGCAGGTCAGGGCATGGTTGCCAGGGTGACTGGACTGGCAGGTCAAGCCTAACAGGACTCTCGCAGTTTCTTTTACTGACTATTTGTGTGAGGGGAGGTGTTGGTCTTGGTTTGGGAGGGGTGATGGTGATCACAGGACTCTGTAAAACAACACCCAGGGTGGGGCCCAGTCATTCCTACATGGGGGTGGATGCATTTTCCACCTCCCCCACCAGCCCCTCCCTAGGCCTCGTCACCCTTTCCTTATTTAACAAACCAGTTCGGGATGAAATGTTACATTCACCCAAACATGACCATTAAGACCTGTCAGCGGCCTTGGTGGGGCTAGTTCCCCTACCATTGTTGCTGCATCAAAGATGTATAGGAAGGCAGTGTTCTTCCTGAAGACTGAGCAGGTGGTGCAACTCACCCTGGAAAAGGGCCTTACTGTCGCTAAGATGGTATTGCCTGTTGACCCTCTGGAGGTAATTTCCCAGAGGATCATTTTGTCGAATATCCTGCCCTTTGTTCCATTTGATTTACTTCCATCGCACCTTCACCAGCTCAGGGAGATGTTGTCAGGTATGGTGTCAGTACTGCTTGGTCTAAAGGAGGTCTTTGCTTCCCAGGCATTCTGGTCAGTGAAGGCTGTGCGGTGTCATGCCTGCAAGGAGGTGGGACTACTCTGGAGGAACTGGCCTGCCTTGAAGACCACTGCCAACACCCAAGCGACCAATCATGAAGCTGTGAGTGAGCAGATGGTGCCTCCATTTGCAGTGTCCTCAGTGTTTGGAGGGGGAAAAAGAGTCCCTCCCCCACTCAGTAAGTTGGTTTTCATTCTTTTGGTTGATGCTGGTGACATTCATAGCTCGCCTGAACGTCAAAGGCAGCAGGAAGGCCGAGTGCAGATAACATATCCTTCAGTCCTCAGAGAATGAATCTACACAGTGAGCCTCCTGCAAGAAGCCCCGACTGGATCAGGAGACAAAGCTCCATGGCTCCTGAATTGGCAGGGAAGGGTCTTTCTGAGTAACTGGCCTCCAATTCTGGAGGGGTGGCTATCTTGTTGGCCTCTTTTCTCAGCTGGAGATCTTGAGGGTCAGGGAGACCCAGCCATCCATTCCAACTCACGGTTCATTTCAGAGGCTGAATGATTCACTTCATAAACGTATATGTACCTTGGATGGTACAGGAGCAGACCTATTTCTTCAAGGAGTGACTATGTGTGAGTCCTGGAGGTATGGTCCTTTCTTGGGGCAGGGTCATCACCAGTCTGTTATCTAAGAAGGGAATCTCTGTTTGTTAAAGATCTGGATCATCCACAAGAACACCCACTTGGGACGGAATGTGATCGATTATTCCCAAAGGATTGGCCAGTTACCTGCCTTTCTCTCCTTTGATCAGGGAACGATGCTCAACAGAGTGGATCGAGAGTATCTGCTCAGGACACTGTGAGCTTTTGTGTTTGGAATGTGCAGGTCACTCAGACCTGACTCTGTACACTGCCGCAGAGTGTCCAGTAATGGTTAACAGGTCCCCGAAGGCAGCCTTGTACTTTGGGAGAGCAATGGGTCAGGCCTGTCCCCTGTATGGACCGGTTTTCCTCTCTCTGCATGGTCCCACTCCTGTATAGTTTGCATTAAGCTGCTTTAAGGTATGGCTCTGCACGGGCTGGGGCTCGAGCTGGGTTTTCACGATGTACACCGATGACTCACTCCTCATGTTCACAGAGCTGCGGAGGATGGGAAAGTGCAAGGAGGTCCACTCAGCAATGTCCTCTGCAAGGATCACCTGGAGCAAGGTGCTTGGACCATTTGGTCGGACCGAGGCAGGTGGACGCCCTGCCAGATGAGGACCGGTGCTCCCCAATCCAGATAAAACTCATTGGGGTTTTTCTGGGCCTAGAGGGTAACACCGGGTCACTGCTGCGGTTCTGAGCCTCCTGCTTGAGGAGGGTGGTCAGGAGCTGGTGTGACTTTATACCCATAACTTTCCACCTTCAGACCCTGCAGCGATACCTCCACGTCGAACCTCCTCCAAGGTGGTGGGCACTGATCATGTATTTCTTCTGTCAGATGTGCGGCCTCTGTTAGGACAAGTAGTTCCTTTCCGAGCAGTGGTCCCAGACTCGGGTCTAGTTCCAGGAATTGCCTGTCTTCTACCTGGACCTGATCACAGTCTGGGATACAGTCGGCTCACACTGGAGCTCTCCCTCTATGGAAGTATCGGCTCTCATCAGGGTACCGCTGCTCGGGAACAGGTTCCTCCTTGAACATGGATTGGGTTGGCTGAGGGAGGAAAGAACTTGGGATGCAGGGTTGGATGGCAGAGGAGCAGGCCTGTTAACGCCGGCACAATTGTCTGCAAAGGCATCAGTCCATCTCCAGTTCACAATCGGAGCTATCCATAACCTCCAGACAAGGCACTCGGCCGTGACACCTCATACACACTCGAGGTGACTCAGGCATGTGGTGGGCTTCCCGAAGAACTCCTAACTTCCTGTCCATCCAGAATTCAAGATTGGGCCCATTCCACGGACCTTGTACCGAGGTGCCCCACTGTCTGAGCAGTCTCAGGGTTATTTTCCTTTAACTGATTTGTTAACCATCGTGAGTCACCTTTTCCTTTTGCTCTTTGCACCTTGGAGGTGCAAATATGTGTATATTCTATACCTCACCGCATTTCTATAAATAACGTACATTGCCTGACTTCCATTAAATTTTGCGGGACATAAGTGAGGACTGCAGATGGTGGAGATTAGAGTCTAGATTAGAATGGTGCTGGAAAAGCACAGCAGGTCAGGCAGCATCCGAGGGGCAGGAAAATCGACGTTTCGGGCAAAAGCCCTTCATCAGTAATGAGGCAGGGAGCCTCCAGGGTGGAGAGATAAATGGGAGGGGGTGGGGCTGGGCAGAAGAATGCAAAGAGTGGAAGGAGGTGGGGATAAAGGTGATAGGTCAGAGAGGAGGGTGGAGCAGATAGGTGGGAAGGGAGATTGGCAGGTCATGAGGATGGTGCTGAGCTGGCAGGTTGGAACTGGGGTAAGGTGGGAAATGAGGAAATTGGTGAAGTCCACATTGATGCTCTGGGGTTGAAGTGTTCCGAGGCGGGAGATGAGGTGTTCTTCCTCCAGAAGTCGCATGGTGAGGGAGTGGCAGTGAAGGAGGCCCAGGACCTGCATGTCCTCGGCAGAATGGGAGGGGGAGTTGAAATGTTGGGCCACAGGGCAGTGTGGTTGATTGGTGTGCATGTCCTGGAGATGTTCCCTAAAGTGCTCTGCGAGGAGGCATCCAGTCTCCCCAATGTAGAGGAGACCACATCGGGAGCAACGGATACAATTAATGATATTGGTTAATGTGCAGGTAAAACTTTGGATGTGGAATGCTCCTTTAGGGCCTTGGATGGAGGTGAGGGGGGAGGTGTGGGCGCAGGTTTTGCAATTCCTGAGGTGGCAGGGGAAGGTGCCAGGGTGGGAGAGGGGTATGGACCTGACCAGGTAGTCACAGAGGGAATGGCCTTGCGGAAAGCGGAAAGGGGTGGGGAGGGAAATATATCTCTGGTGGTGGGGTCCGTTTGTAGGTGGTGGAAATGTCGTTGGATGGTGCGGTTTATGCTGAGGTCGGTGGGGTGGAAGGTGACGACTGGAGGGGGAGGGGGTTCCATTAAATTTGTTTCAGACACCTTTCCAATTCAGTGATGTCAGGTTGCCTGGCTCAGGTTTATAATCCTAATATCAAGAGAAAAAAAGGCAAAAACTATTTCGTATTCAGATGTCATATTAAATTCAATATATTATGATTACTCGTCCCAAACACTCCTTTGCAGCGAGGTTTTTAATTAGCTCTCCTGCTCACACAACATCAATTCCTAACCAACCTGGTCTCAAGCTTGGTGCTCAACATACTGTTAAAGCAAACCATCTGAAACACACTCACGGTATTCATTTTTCCCAGGATTAGCATTCACTTGGCTTACCACAGTTCAGATACAACTTGAATTCATCCATTATGACTGCAGTACCCACAAACCCGAACATCTATTTTCTTGTTGTATAATATGCTTACCATTTGTGTTATGGCTTTCACTTTCGTATCTAACTCCCCTCATTGTTTGCTTCTCGTTTTTGTTCCTAAGCTCCACCTTATCAGTTTCTGGAGAATCGGAATGACTTGAGCTCTGAGGAAATTGATGGTACATCCCGGCTTGCTCTGATGCTGTACATTCTGGACTCAGAAAAGGTCTGACTTTTATCCTGTTGGTGGCCCCACCTTAATGAATTTCAGGCACAACATGATGGTGAACTCTACTTCTGTCACTTTCCCCTCCCCGCCCGTTTCTATGCAAAAGAGTTCTCTCCACATCCCACCTACCCCTTCACCCTCTTTCAACACTCTCCCTCCAACTCCTCCCTCTGACCTTTTACCTGCACTCATAAAAAAGGAAACAAAAAGAGAAATTGTTGGAAAAGCTCAGCAGGTCTGGCAGCCTCTGTGGAGAGAAATCAGAGTTAACGGTTCTGGTCCAGTGACCCTTCCTCAGAACAGACTCTTCAGTCTGATGCTCACATCCAAATTGTTTATATAAATGACGAAAAGTGCCCAGCTGTGGCACTTTATTGATCACAGGCCTCAGCAAAATGATATAGGGGAACAACAGGGGAACAACAACAGGGGAACAACAAGAGGCCATTCAGCCCCTCAGATCTGTTGCAAGGGAGCAACAAGAGCCCATTTAGCCCCTCAGAACTGTTACAGGGGAACAACAAGAGGCTATTCAGCCCCTCATGTCTGTTACAGGGGACCAGGAGGAGGCCATTCAACCTGTCGTGTCTTTTAGAGAGGAACAGGAAGAGACCATTCAGTATCTCGATCCTGCTACACAGTGAAATAACTGCAGAGGTTGTTATCTTGTCCCAAAGTCACCCGTTATTTACATGTTCACAGTGCGTAGGCGCTGACCTGCCCGCTCAGAGGCAGTCTCTCAAATGAAGAGCATCTCTGGGAATCTTCTGTTGACATCTGTCAGGCAGGTTCCCTGATTGGCTCAGGTTAGAAGCCCCATTCAGGGATCACAGTGATCTACCTATTCCAATCAATACATCCTCCCTCTACCTCCCGCAATGATTCCCTGGTATAGGTTCTGTTATAGATTTTGTTTGGATATATCATTTTGCTGAGGCCTGTGATCAATAAAGTGCCACAGCTGGGCACTTTTCGTCATTTATATAAACAATTTGGATGTGAGCATCAGAGGCATAGTTAGTAAGTTTGTAGATGACACCAAAATTGGAGGTGTAGTGGATAGCAAAGAAGGTTATCTCAGATTTCAGCAGGATTTTGACCAGATGGGTAAATGGGCTGAGAAATGGCAGATGGACTTTCATTTAGATAAATGCAAGGTGCTGCATTTTGGGAAAACAAATCTCAGCAGGACTTATACACTGAATGGTATGGTCCTAGGGAGTGTGGCTGAACAAGGAGACCTTGGAGTGCAGGTTCATAGCTCCTTGAAAGTGGAGTCGCAGGTAGATAGGATAGTGAAGAAGGCATTTGGTATGCTTTCCTTTATTGGTCAGGGTATTGAGTACAGGAGTTGGGGGGCCATATTGTGGCTGTACAGGACATTGGTTAGGCCACTGTTGGAATATTGCGTGCAGTTCTAGTCTCCTTCCTATCGGAAGGGTGTTGTGAAACTTGAAAGGGTTCAGCAAAAATTTACAAGGATGTTGCCACGGTTAGAGGATTTGAGCAAAAGTAAGAGGTTGAATAGGCTGGGGCTGTTTTCCTTGGAGTGTCAGAGGCTGAGGGATGACCTTATAGAGGTTTATAAAATCATGCGGGGCATGGATAGGATATATCGACAAAGTCTCTTCCCTGGAGTGGGGGCAGTCCAGAACTAGAGGGCACAGGTTTAGGATGAGAAGGGAAAGATATAAAAGAGACCAAATGAGCAACGTTTTCATGCAAAGGGTGGCATCTGTATGGAATGAGCTGCCGGAGGAAGTGGTGGAGGCTAGTATGATTGCAACATTTAAAAGGCATCAGGATGAGTATATGATTATGAAAGGGTTTGGAGGGATATGGGCCGGGTGCTGGCAGGTGAGGCTAGATTAGGTTGAGATATCTGGTTGGCATGGATGGGTTGGACCGAAGGGTCTGTTTCCATGCTGTACATCTCAATGACTCTATTACTCTTTGAACACATTTTGCCCCCATCTAGGATGGGAATAGCATTGGGAAGGAAAACTCTAAAATCAACATCACTCTCAGCTTCTCTTCAGCAGATTTATATATGATGTGAGCAGATGTCCTCACTTTGGGAAGCTTAAAAGTAGACAGACCCCCAGGTCTAGAGGAATTGTATCCAAGGAGACAAGGGAGGAACTTACAGGGACTCTGACCCAAATCTTTAATTCCTCTCCGGCCACAGGGAAGGTGCCGGGGGATTGGAGGGCAGTTGATGTGTTTCCACTTTTCAAGAACAGTGGTAGGGATTGACCAGGAATAACAGAGCAGTGAGTGTTCATCAGTGTCAGGGCAACTATGAGAGAAAATTCTGAAACAAACAATTAATCTCCATTCTGAGAGGCAAGGTTTGATCATGAAATAAAAACTGAAAGAACTGCAGATACTGTAAATCAGCAATAAAAACAGAAATTGCTGGAAAAGCTCAGCAGGTCTGCAGCATCTGTGGAGAGAAATCAGAGTTAATGTTTGGGGTCAAGTGGCTCTTCCTCAGACCTGATGGTAGTTGGGAACAAGTCAGCTTTTTGTGCAGATCCAAAATGGCGGCTGAGTAAGATGCTCCAGCCAGAACTCCTCTGCTCCACCTGTTCTTTTTTACGTTTCTTTCTTGTTTCTCCCCTTTTTCCCTTTTTCCTGATTTTCTTTTCAACTGACAACTTCAACTTACCTGGAGCATGTCTGGTGTGGTATCTCGCTGGAAATGGTGGCTAATGATCCTCTGGATATGGTTGCTGGGGGATGGTAGGTAAGGACAATGGGAACCCTATCTCTGTTGGAAAGGGAAGAGAAGAGGTGAGGACTGAAGTACAGGAGATAAGTTGGACCCACTGAGGGCCCTGTCAACAATGGGGCTGGGGATTCTTTGTTAAGGAGGAAGGTGGCAAAGTTGACATCATCGGAACAGATGTGATGGAGATAGAGGAAGTTGGATAATGGAATAGAGTCTTTGCAGGATACAGGATGTGCATGTATAGACAAGGTGTTTATAATAGACTTGGTGGCCAGTCTATCCCATGAAATATAAACAGATGTCAAGGAAGGGAAATGAGAAGTCAGAGAATCGGGATATTTGAGTGTGTGTTTATGTATGTGTGTGTATCTGTCTGTCTGTGTGAGACTGTGTATGTGTATGTGTGTCTATGAGTGTGTGTCTGTGTGTGAGCCTATATGGGTGTCTCTGTGCGTGTCTGTGTGAGTATGTCTGTGTGTGTGTGAATGTCTGTCAATGTGTCTGTGTGGTTGTGTGTATGTGTATGTCTCTGGGTGGGTGTGTCTATGCCTGAGTGTATATGTGTATCTGTCTCTGTGTGTGTATGGCTCTGTGTGTGTGTGTGTCTATCTGTCTGTGTGGGTGTGGGTGTTGTGGGGGAGGGTTAGGGCAGGAGAAAACTTGGGAATGATAATTTTTTAGACGACACAAATACTGATCAGGCCGTTGTCAGTGAGTAAGAAAGTCTCAGGCTATTGGTAGAAATAGTCAGATTGGTCCAATGGGCAGATCAATGATGGATGAAATGTAACTCTGATAAACGAGAGGTGATGTGTTCTGGCAGAAGTTACACGATAAGACAGGACTCAATGAATGGGAGGATATGAGGAAGTTCAGAGGAACAGAAAGATCTTGAGGCACTTGTTAATAGATCCCTGAAGGCAGCAGGATAGGTACCGAGCCCCATTGCGGAGGCCAGTGAGGGGAATCGGGTCCCAGTGCGGAGGCCAGTGAGGGAAATCAAATCCCAGTGCAGAGGGCAGTGATGGGAATCGGGTCCCAGTGCAGAGGCCAGTGAGGGGAATCGAGTGCCAGTGCAGAGGCCAGTGAGGGGAATCGAGTGCCAGTGCAGAGGCCAGTGAGTTAAGTGGGCAGTTATGAAGGCAGATAGGAAACATGCCTTTACACATTGAGGCAGAGATTATCAGAGCAGGGAGAGTCCTGTTGGAGCTCTGCAGCCATTTGGATAGGCCACAGTTGGAGTATTGTGTGCAGTTCTGGTCACTGCACCATGGGATGGATGTGATTGCACTGGAGGGAGGGTAAAGGACATTCACCAGAACATGGCTTGGGCTGCAGCAGTTTCGCTGTGAAGGGGGAGGCTGGATAAGCTCAGGCTGCTTTCTTTAGAGCAGAGATCGGGGTATATAAGACCAAGGGGAATGTGGGCAGGATGAATGTTAAGCATTCCCCCTTAATCAGAGGGCAATTAACAAGGTGGTGTAATTTTAAGCTGAAAAGCTAAGGGTTTAGAGGGGAAATGCCACCCAGAGGATGGTAGGGGCCTGTGCTGCATTGTCCAGGAGGGAATTGTGGGAGAAATCCTCAAAACCTTCACAAAGTACTTGGACAAATACTGAAAGGTCATAACATTCAAGACCATGGACTAAGTGCTGGGGACTGAGACTTGTGTTGCTTTTAGTGTAATGTTGGAGCAAAGGGGACATTTATCCCGTATGATGCCATCACTTTATTAATTTGAATGTAAGGTTCTGATTTTTGTTTTGTCTTTGTTTTGAGAAAATGCGACCGAGTGGAAGTTCCAGCTGTTGGTGTGGTTGGTATCAGCTTCAGGTTCTGTGTTAGAGTGCTCATTCACAGAGAGAATTTCCCAAATCAGTCGTGTAACTGGATTAACAAGGAAAGCTGTGGGATAACAGTGTGCAGTAGAACAGCTCTCAAGGAGCTCGACAACATGAGATATTGAATGTCTGAATAACTTCAGCAGAATGAAGGTCATCACTGAAAAGAATATCGAAACATATTTAGATGCTGATGGGACTGATAGTGAGTGAAATATTGCAAGTATTATTGTTGAAGACAAACTGGAATGAACTTTTGAGACCGAATAGGATCAGATTAATCCAGTCTTTGGGGTATTCAAATACAGACTTAAATCTCAATGCGATCACTTCATTAAAATAAACCTGTTGTCATTAATTGTTTGTTCAAAATGATATAAAAAGATGTAATCTCCGTTTCCCAGTGGAGATACCACACAATATAAAATAAAGTCCCTGAAACTGTGTCAGCTCCATCTCCGAGAGAGTTCTCTGATTCCAACAGACTGCCAGCAGCAGGAAGGGAAAGGTTGTGTCACAAACAGCGAAATGCATCTTCTCAGGGAAAGGGTGGATCAGGTGTTTGACACCACCCTCGCTGTCGTTGGTGTTCCTGGTAAGTCTTGTAACAACTTAGCTCATGTCAAACTCTGCATTGAATCATCCTTATTTCTTTCAACAACTGATAATAGTATATTTCCACTTAGCAAGGCTAATCCCACTGTCAGACAATAGTGTTCTCACTGACTGAGTTTAAAGTGAATAGTTTGTCAGTTCGGAGGTTCCTCAGTAATGTGCAGCATTGTGTGTTTCCCTATACTGTGCAGAATGGGTTTACACTGAGGCCACATTGATGGAGTTTGGCTGAGCACCGGCCCTGGCTGGTCTAGAAAGTGTTTCGGAAGACCACCCTCTCTCTGTGGTAGTTCACAGCCTGCTATCAGTCAGATGGGTTTTGTAACAACCCACCTCGCAGTGACACCCGGTGTTTCCCGTTCCTTGATGGAAAGGGATTGTGTTGGTGGATCTTGTTCAGGCAGTTCGCTCCAAATGGGATCCCAGATACAACAGGGCAATGGGTGGGTTCAGCAGGTCATTAGGAATGAGGAGATAATGGGGGCTGCAGATAGAGCGTGGTGCTGGAAAAGGCACAGCAGGTCAGGCAGCATCTCAGGAGGAAGATAGTCAAGGTTTCAGGCAGGACACTTCTTCAGGACAGTTACAGTGACCAATGTTGCATGAATTCAAGTTTCATTTGCTGAAGGCTGTGCTGTACCCTCGTGGACAGGTGGGGGGTGGGGGGCGGAGTTCGGTCAAATGTGGAAGTTTTTCTGATTGTACCAGGTTGAATACTCACCACTTTGTGATTGGATTCACTGCTGAATATCTTCATGGTCAGATCATCAGGATGTTCCATCCTATGCATGAGGGAGGGACTCAATGCCCTCTCATTTGTTCATCCTATCATTGTGAAGGCCACTTCTTCCGGGATACGGTGGTGTGATTCAATGCCCTGTCCTGTAGATCATACAGTGGGGATATAGAATTCTAGAGGCAAACTGAACTTTGCAGACTCCAAAACCAAATACAGTATTTTTGCGATCCATGTCCATGTTCGGTGTCTCCTATTCTTTGTTTTCCTGATCCCAGGTGTCTTTGTGTGGGTGCTGTGGGCGTTTGGGTGATGCCAGCTAGTCAGAGTAACCTGGAAAGCAGGTGAAATCGACTGCTGCTGAACCAAAAAGCCCCTTGAGTACATGACCATGTTTCTGTGAGTAATCTACTGCTCATGTTAAAAATGCAAATGTTCCTTTTAGAGAGAGTTTGCTGCTGTGGTTAAGATTCTTTAAATTTTATATAACATGGAACAACAATTATCTTTGTGTCATTACTTACAGTCTGGGCTCAGGCACAGCGAATGTTTGATCAATAACCTCAAGTCTCTTCATCCGTTCTCTTACAGTTAGTCTTGTGGTAATTGTAATCCTAGCTCGGGGAAAATGTGGCCTTTCAACATGCAGCACTCGCTATCTGGTGGCCATGACAGTGTCAGATCTACTGTTCATTGTTTTTTGTATCATTCTTCGTTGATTTAAACGTTATTATTATCCACCATGTTTCCTGCACATCACTCCTGTTTGTACTGTTATCTTTGTTATCAGCTGCTTGACCATTGATTGTTCTGCGTGGTTCACTGTTGCTTTTTCCTTTGATCGATTTGTTGCCATTTGTTTTCATGAGATGAAAACTAAGTATTGCACAGGGAAAACTGCAACAAAGGTTCTCGCAACAATCTGCATCTTCTTTTTGTTAAAGAACATTCCCAACTCCTTTGTGTATAAACCTGGAAAGATTATCAACAATGTTCCATGGTACTGTTATATCAGGTCTAATTATTATGACCCACGGTGGACAAGTTTTAAATATTTTCAGACTTTTTTAACACCACTGTTCCCATTCACTTTTATTGTCTTTATCAACATTCTGACTGTCAGACATATCTTCGAGGCCATTAAGGTGCGGAAGGAACTGAGAGGTCAGAGAAAAACACAGAATGATCCAGAGGTAGAGAGCAGGAAGAATTCTGTGATTGTACTCTTTGCCATATCTGCCAGCTTCATACTTCTCTGGTTGTTGCATTTTATATTTCTTTAATGCTGGTTATTCCTTGGATTCTGTTTCTTTGAGACTCTTTGTTCAGATTGGATACATGCTGAGGAACTTCAGTTGCTGCACCAATGCCCTGATTTATGTGGTGACACAGAAACATTTCAGAGACCAGTTAAAGTACGCCATGACATATCCAGTTAGAACAATAATTCAATTGGTGAATAAATCCAAGTAACTGAGAGCCAACATTAGGTGCAGCAGAGAATGGAACGAGGAGTCCACGTGAGGAATGGACCGAAAGGAGAAGGAGGAGCAGCAACATGATAACACTCCTTTCCTCATGGGCAGGGAATGACTCCATCTGAGGAGCAAAATGACAGAGAATGGAGGTGTAAAGCCAGTGTAAAGTGCTGTTAGTAATCAGCAACAATTAGTAGGAAGTGGAGGAACAAAAGCAAACCCAAAAGATGAATTAGATATGCACAAAAGCGACATTGATGTCAAGTAATCTGTTCTCAGTGAGTGAAGTGGGTAGAAAAATAAATGATATAGAGGAAGGTGAGTGTTAGATGAGATGAAATTAGATTCCTCAGAGTATGGAAGCAGGCCATTTGGCCCAACAAGTCCACACTGACCCTCTGAAGAGTCACCCACCCAGACCCATTCCCCTATATTTACCGCTGACTAATGCACCTAACACGATCGGCAATTTAGATTAGATTAGATTACAGTGTGGAAACAGGCCCTTCGGCCCAACAAGTCCACACCGACCCGCCGAAGCGAAACCCTCCCATACCCCTACATTTACCCCTTACCTAACACTATGGGCAATTTAGTATGGCCAATTCACCTGAACCTGCACATCTTTGTGACTGTGGGAGGAAACCGGAGCACCCGGAGGAAACCCACGCAGACACGGGGAGAACGTGCAAACTCCACACAGTCAGTCGCCTGAGGCGGGAATTGAACCCGGGTCTCTGGCGCTGTGAGGCAGCAGTGCTAACCACTGTGCCACCGTGCCGCCCACTAATTTAGTATTACCAATTCACCTGACCCGCACATCTTTGGATTGTGGGAGGAAACTGAAGACCCTGATGAAACCCACACAGACACTGGGAGAATGTGCAAACCCCACACAGACAGTTACCTGAGGCAGGAATGTAATCTTTCACTGCAGGCCAGAGAGGGAAATGCAACGACAGGCTCCTGTCCACTCTTCATCACTGAATACTCTGACCCACACGTCTGGGCAAATTAACAAAATACATGAGAAGTTTAAAAGATGAAATAACATAGTGTCAGGACTCTGTGTCTTTTGATTACACATTTATTTTCAACAATAACATACTTTGTTTCCATTCAATTCCTCACACTAAACATAGAACACAGAACAATACAGCGCAGGACAGCTCCTTCAGCCCTCGATGTTGGTGAGTATACTACTGTTGCAGGCAGTGTTTTCCATGGCCCTACTACTCTCTGAGTGAAGAAACTACCTCGGACATCTGTCCTATATCCATCACCCCTCAATTTAAAGCTATGTCCCTTTGTATGAGCCATTGCCATCTGAAGAAAAAAGGCTCTCACTGTCTTACCTTAACTAACTCTTTGATTATCTTATATGTCTCAATTAGGTCACCTCGCAACCTTCTTGTTTCTAATGAAAATAGCCTCAAGTCCTTAAGCCTTTCCTCCTAAGACCTTCCCTCCATAGCAGGCAATCCTGGTAAATCTTTTCTGAAACCTTTCCAAAGGTTTCACATCCTTCCGACAATGCAGTGATCAGAACTGTAAACAATACTGTAATTGCAGTCGCACCAGAGTTTTGTACAGCCGCAACATGACCTTGTGGCTCCAAAACCCAATCTCTCTATCAATAAAACCTTACACACCGTATGCCTTCTTTCCTCAACATTTTTCCTTTCCTTGACATCTCTGGAACCATTCGGAGGCCTATAGACAACACCTAACAGGGTGACCTCTCCTTTCCTGTTTCTAACCTCAGCCCATTCTACCTTAGTAGATGAGTCCTCAAATGTCCTTTCTGCCACCATAATACTGTCCTTGACTAACATCGCCGCCCCTCCCCCTCTTTTACCATCTTCCCTGTTGTTACTGAAACATCTGAAGCCCAGAACCTGCAACAACCGTTCCTGTGCCTGTTCTATCCATGTCTCCGAAACGGCCATAACATCAAAGTCCCAGGTACCAACCCATCCTGCAAGTTCACCCACCTTATTCCGGATGCTCCTGACATTGAAACCATTTTCTGGCTAGCTGGTGCACTCTTGCAACCATGAAACCATATTTCTGACCTCACTGCACTCACGCTCCTGGACACTGTAACTACAATTTCAGTTCCCATCCCCGGCTGAACTGGTTTCAATCCTCCTGAAGAGCAATATCAAAAGTTCCCCACCAAGGATACTGGAACCCCCCTGGTTCAGGTGTAGACCATCCTGTTTGTAGAGGTCCCACCTACCCCAGAATGAGCCCCAATTATCTAGGCCTCCTGTATCATCCCCATAGCCACGTGTTCAACTCCTCTCTCTCCCTACACCTCGCCACGCCAGCACTTGGCACAGGCAACAAACCAGAGATAACAACATTGTTTGTTCTAGCTCCAAGCTTCCACCCTAGCTCCCCGAATTTCTGCCAAGTCCCCACCCCTTTCCCTACCCATGTCGTTAGTGCCTATGTGGATCATACCTTGGGGCTGCTCCCCGTCACCCTCAAGGGGGTCCTTATGGGTGGCACAGTGACTTTGTGGTTAGCACTGTCACCTCACAGCACTCATATACTTCATCTTTCTCTTCAGATTTTGCTTCTTGCCTTGGGCGATGGTCTGTGTGGAGTTTGTACATTCTCTCTGTGTCGACATGGGTTTCCTCCAGGTGCTTCAGTTTCCTCCCACAATCCAAACGTGCAGGTTAGGTGAATTGGCCATGCTAATTTGGCCATAGTTTTCAGGGATGTGTAGATTAGGTGCATTAGTCAGGGGTAAATATAGGATAATAGGGTAAGGGAATGGATCTGGGTGTGTTACTTTTCGGAGAATCGATGGGGACTTGTTAGACAGAAGGGCCTGATTCCACACTGTAGGAATTCTATGATTCGATGATTCTGAAAATATGATCCGAGCTGTCACGAGCCCTGGCACCTGGGAGGTAACACTCCAACCATGAGTCTCTCTCATTCCCACAGAACCTCCTGCCTTTCCCCCTAACAATGGAGTCCCCAATGACTAATGCTCTGCTCATCTTCCCCCTCCCTTCTGAGCAACAGGGACAGACTCGGTGTCAGATACCTGTATCCCATAGCGTACCCCTGGTAAGATGTCCCCCCAACAGTATCCAAAATGGTCTGCTTGTTATTGAGGGGAACGGCCGCAGGGGATCCCTGCACTGCCTGCTAGTTCCCTTTCCATCCCCTGACTGTAACCCATCTGGCCTTTTCTTGTACCTGAGGTGCAACTACCTCCCTGTAACTCCTCTCATTAGCTCCCCTGCCTCCGGAATGATCCAAAGTTCCTCCAGCTCCAGCTCCAGGTCCCTAAAGTGTTTTTCAAGGAGCTGCAGTTGGGTGCACTTCCCGCAGATGGAGTCAGCAGGGTGTTATGACACGGGATACACCCCTCTGTTAATTTAAACCCAACACACAGAGATGTTCACCTCTTGCTGTAACCTGTTAAATTTCAAGAGGCAAAGGACCACCCCAGTTTTCACTACTTCAAATAAAAATTCACAATTTTATTCTTTAATTTCAACAGAGAACGTTAGACAACTATTTACAACTCCTTTTTCTTAAACCTATCTTTTACCACCAACTCTACAATGCTGGTCTGATTAAAAAAAACTCAAAGTTTTTTAAAAAAGTTACATTTCAAATCCAGTCACCTTTGTCGATTCTCCTTTGTAGACTTTCCTCTGTTTAGGTCGGTTTTTCTTCAGTCTTCTCCTGCACAGTGTACCTTATGGACAGGTACCTGTCAGAGAGCGATTCGATGTGCAGTCTATTCTTGTTGGGGTTCATGGCAGTGCTCCCCCGAACTGTTCAAAATGTCTGGTTTTATCCCCCAAAACATCGGATCATTTCATTGGTGTGATGTTATCAAAACACTAAGTTCAAATTCGATTGGATTTTGGTATCTGGGGTAGAATTTAAACTGATTGGTCAAATTTGAAATTGTTTTTGTTCCATGGCAATGCAACTGCAGCTATTTGTTTCAACCAAGTGTTACATTTTTAAATTGTTCAGGCCTTGCTAGCTTCCTCTCTCTCTTCAAGGTACAGGACACACCTACATCTTCATAACACCTCCCCCCTTAAGAAAAAAATGAACCATCATAATGAAAAGTTGGCTTCATTTTTTTCTCTATTTCCAAACCACATTACCATGACATACATATGACTTTAACTGAAGTTCATATTAACTTCTTCCCATATATATATATAAAACATTGAATAGACACCAATACATTATTAGTTAAATCTGTGATACCGCATCTGTTATTACATTCTTGTGACCCACAACATGTACGATTTTTTAATTAAAAGTCTGTCACATAACACCCCAATGAAATAGTCTCTTATTCTTGTCTTTAAAGCTTTCCAAGAATGAAAGAGGATTGTGATCCTCTGACACACTGTTTGTGATATCCACATTAAAATGTTGTAAGGCCAGTACCAAACTCAATAGTTCTTTTTCAAAGATAAGGTATTTTGTCTAGTGGGTGTTGAGTTTCTTTGAAAAGTAACCACCTGGCAGTTCAATCCCATCCTTATCTTCCTGTAGCAGTACAGCTCCAACTCCTGTGTCACGAGTATCCATGGCAACTTTGAAAGGTTTTGGAAGGTTTGGTGTCGCTAAAACTGGTGTGATGGTTAATATTGCTTTGAAATGGCCGAATGCCTCCTGGCATTGTTCTGCCCACCAAAACATTGTGTTATTCTTCAGCAAATCGGTAAACAGTGTCACTACACTGCTGATGTTCAGAACAAACCTCTGGTAGAACCCGCTTAGTCCCGAGAATTGATGCACCTCTTTGTTCGAGGTTGGTCGTGGAAATTCCTTGATGGCCTTCGTCTTTGCATTCCATGGGGGTCAACCTTCCATGTCTGATGTTACATCCCAAGAATGTCACTTCTGCTTTCGCAAATTCAGTTTTGTTTAAGTTTGTTACCAGTTTTGCTTCTCATAGTCATTCAGAGTTCTGCCAACTGTACCATGTGCCTTTTCCAGGACTTACTAAAGATCACTACATTGTCCTCATAGACTGCACAGTCTGTTAACCCAGCCACAGCTTTGTTCAGGAGTCTTTGGAATGTGGTGGGTGCATTGTTCATTCCAAAAGGCATCGCCTTGAATTGATGTAGCACATTTGGGGTTAAAATCACAGAAATTTCTATCACCTTCTCTGACAAAGATAACCACGCAGTAAGTCTAACTTTATGATGTAACTGGCTTGTCTGATATGAATCCGATTTTGTAACGGTGTTCACCTTCCGATAATCCACAAAAAATCATTGAGTCCCGTTTGGTCTGGGAACTGAGGCGATTGGCAAACTCCACTCGCTCTGCCTCTGTTCAATGCTGTCCTTGTCAAGCATGGCCTCCACCTCCAGCTGGACCTGTCTGGCTTTGAAAAGAGTAAGCCAATAGGGGTGTTGCTTTATCAGAACAGTATTCCCTATGTCCACTTCAAGTACAACAGCATTAGTCCTCCCCATCTGATTCTCAAATATGTCTTCAAACTGCAGGAACAAACCTTTCAACTGCGTTCTATGCTCCTGAGACCGACAGCTCACTAACCTGTCCAACTCCTCAAGGATTTCTTCATTTTTTAACATATTTTGAGGCACATCAAAACTCACAGTATCCGGATTTGATTCCTTGCTCTGTAGGGCAGTAACTAACGTCTATGTCTCTCATTCTTTCTCTCTAGCATAATGAGGTTTCAACATGGTCACATGACATCCCCAGTACAGTTTTTCTTCCATCTGCCATCTTTACTAGATAGATCACCTGACTCAACTTTTTCTCAATCTGATAGGTCCCACTAAACCTGGTTTTGAAGGGATCGCCTATTGCTTGTGACAATACTAACACATCATCCCCTCGGGAAACATCTGAGTCTCAGAGTTTTTAATCTACCACCTGCTTCATTCTACGCTGTGCCCTCTTTACGTGCTGTTTAGCTAAATCATCGACTCGATTTAGTGTCTCCATCACCTCTGATACGTAATCTAAGTGTGAGATCTACGACTTTGGTCCTGTCAATTTCTCCTTGATTAATTTCAAACAGCCTCTCACTTCATGTTGAATATTAACTCAAAGGGAGTAAAATGATTGGATTTATTTGGGGCAAACAATATGAAAGGGATACCTTTATCCCAGTCATTCGGGTAATCCTGACAGTATGTTGTCAACATGGTCTTCAGGGTCTGATGCCACCTTTCTAAAGCTCCCTGGGATTCAGGACGATATTCACTGGATTGAAAATGCAGTATACTAAAGCTATCTATAAACTCCTTAAACAGCCTAGCAGTAAAATGTGACCCTTGATCCAACTGAATCTCTCTGGGTAGCCCATACCTGGGAACAAAGCTACGAAGTCTTCTCCCACTCTTTTTACCTTGATACTCCGTAATGGAATTGGCTCTCAAAATCTGGTAGACACGTCCATTATGGTTAACATGTACTGGTTCCCACTTTTAGTTCTCGGGAGGGGACCTGCACAATCAATTACAACCCATGCGAAAGGGAATTGGCAACAGAGGGGCTGGTTTTGTTACCGCCTGGGGCTTACCTACCATTTGGTATGAATGACACGTACAGCAAAAGTTAACCACCTCGTTGTGCATTCCAGGCCAATAAAAATGTTTTTGTACCTTAGCCTGAATTTTTCATACCCCTCAGTGACCTCCTACAGGAATTTCATGTGCTCACCGTAACACTTCCTGTCTGTATGCTACCGGCAACACAACCTGGTGCACTTTGGCCCATTTCTCCTCTGCACTAACCTGCCGTGGTCTCCATTTCCCTCTTTGGATTCTATCTATCAGATAACAACCCTCAGAATACACTCTGTCTCCTTTTTGGAGTACACATCCACACATATATCTTTTATTGCCTTGTCTTGCTGTTGCAAGTCCTTTCAGGACTAAACGCTTCTGTCTGACCCTCTGCCTGTTCAGGTTTTTCTGCACCATTACGTCAAACAGGGTGTCCACAAACTGAACCTCAGCTCCTTCATCTTTCTCTTCAGTTTTTGCTGTGACTTATGTTAGTGGGATCTTGTTACTACTCAGTCTGGGAAAATATCAGGATATTTTTCTTTTAATTCCTCAGTTTGGTGATCTTCCTTGGGCTTCACCACAAGAAGGGATGTCACTCCCACCTTGGATCCTGCCAACTCATTCAGAAGAACAAACTGAATTCCTGGAACCAACACTCTGTCAAACTCTGACTGTTACTCTCCCAGGTAAAACCAAGAACTGCAGATGCTGGAAACCAGAGTCTAGATTAGACAGTGGTGCTGGAAAAGCACAGCAGGTCAGGCAGCATCTGAGGAGCAGGACTGTTACTCTCCCAGTCTTGAGTTGGCACTCCAACCTGATGTTACATAAGCGAATGCTAACTTTCTGTCCGTCTATCCCACAGATTACCAAACTCTCGGGTAGCAGATCAGGAACAGTGCAATTTCACTCAACTCTTACAATTAGAGACTGGTTAGATAGTGTATTTCTCAAAATTATAATTTCTTGTTCTTCTCCCCCTGTTCTCTCAGAGTAACCTTTACCCACAGAGGTGAATTCTTTGTGGAGATCAGATACTAACCCCATACCCAGCCCCTGCCTCGGCTCTGCACTCTCCTGCAGCTCCTTTGCTCTTCTTGGGGTCTCCTTTACTACCTTCACTAAGGCCACTGGCTCAGCTCCTTTTACCACATCTTTTCCCACAATGCCTTTCTTCAACAACCAGCGCTGTGACTTTACATGTGTCACTTCCCCACAGTGGGAACACCTGAGGCCTTTCACCTCCTTTCCACCCTCTTGGGTTTGTTTTCTAACCTGTGGTAAATATTTACATGTTCTCTACTTTTTGTTTCCTCGTGTAGGATCTCCCCTTCTCCCAACTTCTATCCCACACAGGGCAAAATTCTGGCCGGAAGCTTCTTTTATACACCAATATGTATTCATCTGCTAATCCTGCTGCACTTCTTACTTCCTGAACTTTCTGTTCTTCCACATGAATTCTGACCATCTCTGGAAGTGAGTTTTTAAACTCCTCCAGCAGAATAATCTCTCACAGCCTCATGGGTCTTATCGATCTTTAAGGCTCACAGCCATCTATCAAATTGATTATGTTTCATTCTTTCAAACTCAACTTAAGTTAGATGTGGTTCCTCTTTTATGTTACTGAACCGCTGTCTGTATGCTTTTGGGACCAATTCATAAGAACTCATAGAGTCATGGAGATGTACAGCATGGAAACACACCCTTCAGTCCAACCCGTCCATGCCGACCAGATATCCCGACCCAATCTCGTCCCACCTGCCAGCACCTGGCCCATATCCCTCCAAACCCTTCCTATTCATATACCCATCCAAATGCCTCTTAAATGTTGCAATTGTACCAGTCTCCACATCCTCTGGCAGCTCATTCCATACACATACCACCCTCTGCGTGAAAACGTTGCCCCTGAGGTCTCTTTTATATCTTTCCCCTCTCACCCTAAACCTACACCCTCTAGTTCTGGACTCCCCGACCCCAGAGAAAAGACTTTGTCTATTTATCCTATCCATGCCCCTCATAATTTTGTAAACCTCTATAAGGTCACCCCTCAGTCTCCAACCCTCCAGGGAAAACAGCCCCAGCCTGTTCAGCCTCTCCCTGTAGCTCAGATCCTCCAACCCTGGCAACATCCTTGTAAATCTTTTCTGAACCCTTTCAAGTTTCACAACATCTTTCCAATAGGAAGGAGACCAGAATTGCACGCAATATTCTAACAGTGGCCTAACCAATGTCCTGTACAGCCGCAACATGACCTCCCAACTCCTGTACTCCATATACTGTCCAATAAAGGAAAGCATACCAAACGTCTTCTTCACTATCCTATTTACCTGCGACTCCACTTTCAAAGAACTATGAACCAGCACTCCAAGGTCTCTTTGTTCAGCAACACTCCCTCGGACCTTAGCATTAAATGTATAAGTCCAGCTAAGATTTGCTTTCCCAAAATGCAGCACCTTGCATTTATCTGAATTAAACTGTATCTGCCAGTTCTCAGCCCATTGACCCATCTGGTCCAGATCCTGTTGTAATCTGAGGTAACCCTCTTCACTGTCCACTATACTTCCAATTTAGGTGTCATCTGTAAACTTACTAACTGTACCTCTTATGCTCACATCCAAATCATTTATGTAAATGACAATAAGTGGAGCACCTAGCACTGATACTTGTGGCACTCCACTGGTCAGAGGCCTCCAGTCTGAAAAACAACCCTCCACCACCACCCTCTACCTTTGAGCCAGTTCTGTATCTAAATGGCTAGTTCTCCCTGTATTCCTGACATGTAACCTTGCTAATCAGTCTCTCATGGGGAACCTTGTCGAACGCCTTACTGAAGTCCATATAGATCACATCTATTGCTCTGCCCTCATCAATCTTCTTTGTTACTTCATCAAAAAACTCAATCAAGTTTGTGAGACATGATTTCCCATGCACAAAACCATGTTGACTATCCTGAATCAGTGCTTGCCTTTCCAAATACATGTACATCCTGTCCCTCAGGATTCTCTCCAACAACTTGCCCACCACCGAGGTCAGGCTCACCGGTCTATAGTTCCCTGGCTTGTCTTTACCACCCTTCTTAAACAGTGGCACCACGTTTGCCAACCTCGAGTCTTCCGGCACCTTACCTGTGACTATCGATGATACAAATATTTCAGCAAGAGGCCCAGCAATCACTTCTCTAGCTTCCCACAGAGTTCTCGGGTACACCTGATCAGGTCCTGGGGATTTATCCACTTTTAACCATTTTAAGACATCCAGCACTTCCTCCTCTGTAATCTGGACATTTTGCAAGATGTCACCATCTATTTCCCTACAGTCTATATCTTCCATATCCTTTTCCACAGTAAATACAGATGTAAAATATTCATTTAATATCTCCCCCATTTTCTGTGGCTCCACATAAAGGCCGCCTTGCTGATCTTTGAGGGGCCCTATTCTCTCCCTAGTTACCCTTTTGTCCTTAATCTATCTGTAAAAACCCTTTGGATTCTCCTTTAATTCTATTTGCCAAAGCTATCTCATGTCCCCGTTTTGCCCTCCTGATTTTCCTTTTAGGTATACTCCTACCTTCTCAATACTCTTCTAAGGATTCACTCAATCTATCCTGTCTATACCTGACATATGCTTCCTTCTCTTTCTTAACCAAACCCTCAATATCTTTAGTCATCCAGCATTCCCTATACCTACCAGCCTTCCCTTTCACCCTGACAGGAATATACTTTCTCTGGATTCTCGTTATCTCATTTCTGAAGGCTTCCCATTTTCCAGCCATCCTTTTACCTGAGAACATCTGCCTGCAATCAGCTTTTGAAAGTTCTTGCCTAATACCATCAAAATTGGCCTTTCTCCAATTTAGAACTATAACTTTTAGATCTGGTCTATCCTTTTCCATCATTACTTTAAAACGAATAGAATTATGGTCGCTGGCCCCAGAGTGCTCCCTCACTGACACCTCAGTCACCTGCCCTGCCTTATTTCCCAAGAGGAGGTCAAGTTTTGCACCTTCTCGAGTAGGTACATCCACATACTGAATCAGAAAATTGTCTTGTACACACTTAAGAAATTCCTCTCCATCTAAACCTTTAACACTATGGCAGTCCCAGTCGATGTTTGGAAAGTTAAAATCCCCTACCACAACCACCCTATTATTCTTACAGATAGCTGAGATCTCCTTACAAGTTTGTTTCTCAATTTCCCTCTGAGTATTGGGGGGGGTCTATAATACAATCCCAATAAGGTGATCATCCCTTTCTTATTTCTCAGTTCCACCCAAATAACTTCCCTGGATGTATTTCCGGGAATGTCCTCTCTCAGCACAGCTGTAATGCTATCACTTATAAAAAATGCTACTCCCCCTCCTCTCTTGCCTCCCTTTCTATCCTTCCTGTAGCATTTGTATCCTGGATCATTAAGCTTCCAGTCCTGTCCATCCCTGAGCCATGTTTCCATAATTGCTATGATATCCCAGTCCCATGTTCCTAACCATGCCCTGAGTTCATCTGCCTTCCCTGTTAGGCCCCTTGTTTTGAAATAAATGCAGTTTAATTTATTAGTCCTCCCTTGTCCCTGCCTGCCCTGTCTGTTTGTCTCACTTCTGTTGTCAGCTGTACCCGTCTCAGATCGATCTCATTCCTCACTATGTCCTTGGGTCCCACTCCCAACCCCTTACTAGTTTAAATCCTCCCGAGCAGTTCTGGCACATTTCCCTGCCAGTATATTAGTCCCTTCCAATTTAGGTGCAATCCGTCCTTCTTGTACAGGTCACTTCTACCTCAAAAGAGATTCCAATGATCCAAACATGTGAATCCTTCTCCCATACACCAGCTCCTCAGCCATGCATTCATCTGCTCTATCCTTGTATTCCTGCCCTCACTAGCTCGTAGCACTGCGAGTAATCCAGATATTACTACCCTTAAGGATCTCTTTTTTTAAAATTTCTGCCTAACTCTCTCTAATCTCCCTTCAGAGTCTCAACCTTTTCCCTTCCAATGTCATTGGTTCCAATGTGGACAATGACCTCTTTCTGGCCCCTCTCCCCCGTGAGTACATTTTGCACCCTCTCTGAGACATCCTTGATCCTAGCACCAGGGAAACAATACACCGTTCTGCTTTTTCTCTGTTGGCCACAGAAACGTCTGTCTGACTACAGAATCCCCTAATACAATTGATCTCTTGGAAGCCGATGTACCCCTCGTTGCATTAGAGCCAGTCTCAATACCAGAAACTTGATTGTTTGTTCTACATTCCCCTGAGAATCCATCACCCCCCTACATTTTCCAAAACAGCATACCTGTTTGAAATGGGTATATCCACAATAGACTCCTGCCCTAGGTGCCGACCTCTCTTACCCTTCCTGGAGTTAACCCATCTATGTGACTGTATCTGAGACTTGCCCCCCTTCCTGTAACTGCCATCCATCACATACTGTTGCTGTTGCAAACTCCTCATCACTTCAATCTGTCTCTACATCCAATCCATTTGATCTGATAAGATTCGCATCCAACAACATTTATGGCAGATATAATCCGCAGTAACCCTTAAACTATCTTTAAACTCCCACAAGAAGTGCATATCACTGCAAAGGCCATTTTTGCTCCTTCACAATCTACAGACCCAGAAAATAACACCCTCTTATTCCTCTACAAACACTGCCCCAGGTTAAATACATAGCTATGGCTTATATTGCAAGTTTAATCAAGACTCTTATCTCCAAAAGCATATAATCAAGAAAGAATCCACTATACTCACTACTGCAGCCTTTCTCTTGGACAGACTTAAAACAACAATTAACTTATCTGATTCTGTGCTGTGAACTTCACCCAACAGTTCCTCCAAGATTAGTTGTGAATTTCACTGTTTGTTAATTTTCCCAGATGCACTCCGATGTCCAGCGATAAACAGCAAAGGCAGCAACTGTACAGATTCTTTCTCTCTTTTTCTCTTTCTCTTTCTTTCTCTCTCTCTCCCTCACTGTCCTCACCGTGTGCTTCCTTTGTCTGCTGTTCTCCCTTTTTTGACTTTTTTTTTCCCAAAGTTCCAAAACAATACAACAGCATATAAAACAGTAATTGCTGCTCCTGGAATTTAAGGAAATCACATCCAGCACCTAAAACACCTCAAAAAAAGGAGCAGCTCTTCCAGCCAGAAATTTTTCCCCTCCTCCATCTTGGATTCGCCAGAATGCAGATGCAAAATAACCTATTTAACCTCATCATAATCTCTTGACCCCACATCTGACAGTGTATCAAATTCCTCACCAGCTCTGCCGACCAGTTTAGTCTGAACGAGCATTACCCATAAATTCTCAGACCACATTCATCTGCCTAGAACATTTTTCAAATGAAATAAAGAAGGCTTCAACATCTTTCTCATCAAAATGTGGCAGAGTTTGACATATTTGTATGTATCACTACCTTCTCCTTTAATCTCCATCCTGTTAACTTGACTTTTCCGACTAAGCCGCAACTTCTCAAGTTCAAACTCTCTCTCTGCTTGCTCAAGGAAGAACCTTCTCTCTCTTTCTTTTTCATCTCTCTCTGTCTCTCTCTCTCTCTCTTTGTTTAGCTCAGAACCTTCTCTCTCTCTATCTCTCTTTTCCTTTCTCTCTCTCTTTGTTTATCTTCTAACTCCATTTTGCTCAATTGTAATTGAAGTTTTTCTAACAGTACTACACTTGTCTGTTTCTCTGGTACACCTAAGTGTTTGAGTAATTCCCTTACAGTTTCAGTTTTGTTTTTGTTATTGGTTAAACCCAATTCTAACCTCTTTGCTAATTCTAAGAGTATGGTCTTTTCTTTCTAAAATTCTTGGCCAATTTGGGAATCATTTCCAAACCCCAGAACTTCCTTAGCAATTTTAAGAGCCATTCCCTCACTTTTAATTTAACCAACCACAGGTAACCAAAATTAAACTAATTATCTCACCTATGAAAGATGTAGGACACTCATCGGCAAGTGGTTAAATCAATTGGGCTTTTTTTGTACCCAAAATCTATTCAAATCTGTCCAAATCTCAAATTGGATCTATCTAAACACATTCAGATCATGAATTGGAGACTCAAACTGCTCAAATCCTGGCGACGATCCCCCAAACTATTATGACAGGGGTTAAACCCCTCTGTGAATTTAAACCTGACACACAGAGATGCTCACCCCGTGCTGTAATCTGTTACATTTCAACAGGCAAAGAACCATCCCAGATTTCACTATTAAAGTAAAAATTAACAATTTTATTCTTTAAGTTTAAAAGAGAACATTAGACAACTATTTACAACTCCTTTCTCTTATAACCTATCTTTTACTGCCCACTCTACAATACTGGTCTGATAAAGAAAAGCCACAACTAAGTTTACAAAAACAATCACATTTCAAAACCAGTCAGCTTTGTTGATTCTCCTTTTGTAGACTTTCCTTTGTATAGGTCTGATTTTCTTCAGTCTTCTCCTGCACAGCGTACCTTACGGACAGGTACCTTTCAGAGAGCGATGCGATTTGCAATCTATTCTTGTTGGGGTTCATGTTAGTGCTCCCCCGAACTGTTCAAAATGTCTGGTTTTATCCCCCAAAACATCAGATCATTTCATTGGTGTGATGTTATCAAAACATTAAATTCACATTCAATTGGATTTTGGTATCTGGAGCAGAATTTGAACTGGCTGCATTTGAAACTGCTTTTGTTCCATGGAAATGCAACTCCAGCTATTTGTTTCAACCAAGTGTTACATGTTTAAATTGTTCAGGACACTCTGTGCTTTCAGTCAGGCCTTGCGAGGTTCTCTCTCTCTTAAAGGTACAGGACACACCTACACCTTCATAACAAGGGACACTAGTGGTGTCCCTTACCTCCCACATTCTGCAGGAGGAACATTCAACTGCCCTAACTGCCATTCCCACTATTCTAAATTCCCAAAGAGACTATTGAATTTTTTTTAATATAATGAGCTACCTTACCAATCCGGCACACAGAACCTTGTTTTGGTGAGAGGAGGATGATGGGTAGGAGACACCACCTAAGTAGTGTTTCGGGGAAGCCAAGCACCCAAATATATTACTTCACTCACTCAGCAGTCCCATGTCCGTTCCTGCTCAGCCTGTGCTCCACCTATTCATTAGGTCAGTTTTTAAAACAGAAACGTATCTCTCAGCAGCCTCTGCTCCTCTCTCCCTCTTTCCTCGCTCCTCCTGAAAAACAGCAAACAGAAGAAATTCGAACTATTGGCTCCAATATGAGAAGCTTGATGCTTTCCCAATTTGGTTGACTATTGAGGCAAATCCCACCCACCTGGTAACATTGAAGGCTTTATTGAATTCACCTCTCCTTTCTTCAATCTCTATTTACACGAACAATGTAATTGTTTTATCCTGTCTTAAAATTTGGTTTCAATTAGACGTCACTTTCGCTTTCAATCATTTTCTACGAAGGTGCCGTTGATGGCAAATCATATTTTTCCCCATCTTTAGTTGACCGTGTCTTTTCTGGTTGGGCTAAGTTAGGAATAAAAACTGTGAAAGATTATATGTTAATGGTGTTTCTGCATCTTTTCAACATCTTAGTCGGTACGTTTTCACTTCTTAAAAGCCACTTCTTTAAATATCTCCAGGTTTGCAGTTTTGGCCGTAGTTCATAATGATTCCTAATGATTCTGATTTTGACATCTTTCTAGAACCACTTTCTTCATTAAAGGAGGTTATTTCAGCTAGTTATTCAAACAATCATAAAGTATTGTTATGACACGGGGTAAACTCTCCTGCTTTATTTAAAACCAGCAATACAGAAAAGATTTATCCCATACAGTAATCTGTAAAACTTTGAGTAGCCAAGAACTATTCAAAGTAAATGTTAACACCTTTATTTCTTAAAGTATAACAGAATAATTAACTAACAACTATGTATAAGTCCTTACTCTAACCTATCTTTACCTTCCCTTCTATACTAGTCCAATAAAACTCCCAATTAAGATTTACAAAATAACACTTCTTAGCTCAAAACCAGGCAGATTTCTGTTCATCTATTGGGATCTTCCTGTGGCTTCTTTTCTTCTTCTTAGGAATTTCTGCTTCACAGGTTACTGATTGATAAAGTTCCCTTTTTTAAGAGAGCTGTTTTTCTGAGCAATGTACAGATGTCGTTGGCTTGGCAGTTGTCCTATCAACTGTTCAATTGTCCCCAGTCTTATATCCCAAAGCATCAGATTGTGTCATTGGCTTTTAAGATTGTCAATATATTCAATTCAAACTGGATTGGAGTTTGATATTTTTCGGAATATAATTGACACTGATTGGCCAAATTCAAATTTGTGTTTTTGTCTCCAGGCAACGAGTTAATCCAGTTGTTCAACCGAGTGTTACGTTGTTACCTTACTGAGAACACTTGGTGCTGTATCCGGTAGTTCTGCTGCTTTTAACTCATTTTCATAACACCTCCCCCCCCTTAAGAAAAAACGAATCATCATAATGAAAAGATGGCTTCATTTATTTTTCTACCTTTTAAACACACTATCCGAACATACAGATAACTTTTATATCAGTTCACCTTAATTTATTCCCATATACTTATATACATAAAACATTAAATAAAGACAAATCACATCTAAAAGCTATCAGTTAAATCCACGATAACGCATCTGTGATTACATTCTTCCAACCGCAACATGTATGATTTTTAAATTGAAAGTCTGTAACATAAGACTCCAATGAAATAGTCTCAGATTCCTATCTTTAAAACATTCCAAGAACGTAAGTGGATTGTGGTCAGTGTATACAGCCGTCTCCAGCACATTGTTCATGACATCCACATTAACATGTTGGAAGGCCAGTACCAAACTCAATAGTTCCTTTTCGATTGTGGAGTGTTTTCTCTGGCGGATGGTGAAAAGTAACCAACTGGCAGTTCCATCCCATCCTCATCTTCCTGGAGGAGTACAGCTCCAATTCCACTGTCACTAGCATCGATAGCGATTTTAAAAGGTTTTGAAACATTTGTTGTAGCTAAAGCTGGTTTGGTGGTTAATATCGATTTGAAATGGTCGAATGCCTCCTGGCATGGTTCTGTCCACTGAAGCTTTGTGTTCTTCGTCAGTAAATCGGTTAACAGTGCCACTACACTGCTAAAGTTTGGAACAAACTTCTGATAGAATCCACTGAGTCCAAAGAATCAAAGCATCTCTTTCTTCAAGGTTGGTTGTGGATATTCCTCGATGACCATCGTCTTTGCGTTCTGTGGGGTCACCTTCCATGACCGATGTTATGTCCCAAGAATGTCACCTCTACTTTTGCAAGTTCCATTTTATTTCAGTCTGTCACGAGTTTTGCCTCTCATAGTCATAGAGTCACAGAGTCATAGAGATGTACACCACGGAAACAGGCCCTTTGGTCCCACTCATCCATGCTGACCAGATATCCCAACCCAATCTAGTCCCACCTGCAGGCACCTGTCCCATATCCCCCCAAACCCTTCCTATTCTTATACCCATCCAGATGCCTTTTAAATGTTGCAATTGTACCAGCCTCCACCACTTCCTCTGGCAGCTCATTCCATACACTTGCCACCCTCTGTGTGAAAAAGTTGTCCCTTAGGTCTCTTCTTTATCTTTCCCTTCTCACCCTAAACCTGTGCCCTCTAGTTCTGGATACCACAATCCCAGAGAAAAGACTTTGTCTATTGATCCTATCCATGCCCCTCCTGATTTTATAAACCTCTGTAAGGTTACCCCTCAGCCTCCAACGGTCCTGGGAAACAGCCCCAGCATATTCAACGTCTCCCCACAGCTCAAATCCTCCAACCCTGGCAACATCCTTGTAAATCTTCACTGAACCCTTTCAAGTTTCTCAACATCTTTCACAATGTCATTCAAAGAGCTCTGCCAACTGTACCATGTGATCTTTCCAGGAATTACTAAAGATCATTACATCATCCAAATAGACTGCTCAGTTTGTGAACATAGCCACAACTCTGTTCGTGAGTCTTTGAAATGTGGTGGGCACATTCTTCATTCCAAAGGGCATCACTTTAAACTAATATAGCCCATCTGGGTTACAAACACAGAAATTTCTTTCACCAACTCTGATAAAGGTACCCCCAGTGACCCACGCATTAATTGGTGATGTAATTGGCTTGTCCGACTTTCTCGATGCAGTCCTCCAATCTGGGAATTGGATATGAGTTGGTGTTGACCTTGGGTAACAATATTAACATGTCATCCCCTTGGGAAAATGTCTGAGTCTCAGAGCTTTTATCTGCCACCTGCTTCATTCTACACTGTGCCCTTTTTACGTGCCATTTAGCTACCTCACCTACTTGATTTCGTCTCTCCCTCGTCTCTGATACATAATCTAAGTGTGAGATCTCCGACTTTGGTCCTGTCAAATTTTCTTTAATTAATTTCAAAGGGCCTCTCACTTCATGACTGAATATTAACTCAAAGGGAGTAAACTGAATAGATTCATTTGGGGCAGTTCTAATGACAAACAACACAAATGGGATACCTTTATCCCAATCATGCAGGTAATCCTGACAGTACGCTCTCAACATGGACTTCAAGGCCTGAGAAGGAAATGTGTTGCTGGAAAAGCGCAGCAGGTCAGGCAGCTTCTAGGGAACAGGAGAATCGACGTTTCGGGCATTAGCCCTTCTTCAGGTTCAAGGTCTGATACCACCTTTCTAAAGCTCCCTGGGATTCAGGATGATATTCACTGGGATTAAAGTGCTGTATACCGAAGCTATCCATAACCACCTTAAACAGCCTCGCAGTAAAATGTGACCCTTGGTAGGACTGAATCTCTCTGGGTAGCCCATACTGTGTGAAGAAAGATACTAACTCCCCTAGTACCCTTTTTGCCTTGATACTCTGTAATGGAATTGCCCCTGGAAATCCGGTAGACACATCCATTATGGTTAACATCTACTGGTTCCCACTTTTAGTTCTCGGGAGGGGACCTACACAATCGATTCTAACCCACGTGAAAGGTTCTTCAAATGTGGGAATTGACAACAAAGGTGATGGTTTTATTACTGCCTGTGGCTTACCTACCATTTGGCATGTATGACAGGTATGGCCAAAGGTAACCATATCCTTGTGCATTCCAGGCCTTAGCCTGAGTCTTTCATACCTCTACATGACCCCCTAAAGGTAGTTCATGTGCTACCCGTAACATCTCCTGTCTGTATGCTACGGGCAACACAAGCTGGTGCACTTTGGCCTATTTCTCCTCTGCACTAAGCTGCCGTTTCTGTCTGAGGATTCTATCTTTCAGATCATAACCTTCCAGAATATTCTCTGCCTCCTTTTCAGAGTACGCTTCCACATATATACGTTTTATCATCTTGTCTTGCTATTGCAAGTCTCTTCATCTTTCAGGAGTAATCACGTCTGTCTATCCCTCTGCCTGGTCAGGTTTTTCCTGCACCATTACATCAAGCAGGGTATCCGCAAACTGAACCTCAACTCCTTCATCTTTCTCTTTACTTTTTACTTTGTGCTGTGTTTTATGAGAGTGGGATTTGGTTACCACACAGACTGGGAAAATACCAGGATATTTCTGCTTTAACTCCTCAGTTTCTTGGTCTTCCTTGGGCTTCTCCACAACCAAGGGTGTCACTCCCACCTGGATCCTGCCAAATCATTCCCAAGAACAAACTGAATTCCTGGAACGGACACTCTGTCAATCACTCCCACTGTAACTTCCCCAACCTTGGGTTGGCACTCCAACCTGATCTTACTCAGGGAAACACTAAATTTCTGTCCATCTATCCCACAAATTACCACACTCTCGTGTAACAAATCAGAAAGAATGCATATTCCCTCATCCCTTATTATCAGGGACTGGTTAGATCTGTATCTCACAAAATTATAACTTCTTGTCCTTCTCCCCCTGTTCTTTGAGTAACCTTTATCCACAGAGTTGAATCTTTTGTAGAGATCAGATACTAACCCCATACCCAGCCCCTAGCTCGGCTGTGCACTCTCCTGCAGCTCCTCGGCTCTTATTGGGGTCTCCTTTACTCCCTTCACTAAGGCCACTGGCTCTGCTTTTTTTCCCACATCTTTTCCCATAGTGCCTTTCTTTAACGAGCAGCACTGTGTCTGTCCGTGTCCTGCCTCCTGGCAGTGCCCTTCTGAACGCACTGGCACTGTCATTGTCTGTATCCCACTTCATTACAGTGAAAACACCTGAGGCCTTTCATCTCCTGTCCACCTCTTGGGATTCTTTATCCTGTGGGAAAATCATACCAGTATGCTCGACTCTGGGTTTCGTAGTGTAGGACCTTCTGTTCTCCCAACTTCTATCCCTCACTGGACAAAATTCTGGCCAGAAGCTTGTCTTATGCACCAACACGTACTCATCTGCTAATCCTGCTGTCATTCTCACTTCCTGAACTGTCTGTACCTCCACGTGAATTCTTACCATCTCTGGAAGCAGGAGAAGGCAAAGGCAGTCTGTACTAAACTATTTCTCTGATATCATTCTGTTTCTTTATTTGCTCCTTTCCACGAACCAGCTGATGCATTGCCAGGGAATCCTAGCCTAACCAGAAGGATTTCTGGACTCCCTCCCTGCACCTGCCCAATGACCCAGTTCCCTCTCCAATTTCAATGCTCCTTCAATCTACCTCTTCATTTTAGATATTGTCACCTGACCCAATATCACATTCAGTGAATCAACATTAACCCTGTTTAATTTGTCATGATAAAGATCTTTTTAAATATCTTTGGGGACTGTGTTGTGGTAAAGTGCACGGTGATGGTGCTATCATGGTCAGTGTAGATGTCTTCCAAGCAGGTGACCTGGGTTAGATTCCTGGCAATCTCAAATTGAGATTTTTTACAATAATCAATAGGAAACCCCAAAGAAAAAAAGGAATTGGATCATTTTGAAAATACATTTGGCTTTCATTCCAAACAATAAAATGCAAAGTAGGAGTAGACAAAGGCAGACTGGATGAAACTGTTTACCTGCTGCATTCTCTCACACCTCCTCCCTCCCTCCCCCCCCCCCCACTGTGATCCCACTGAGATGGCTCTGGCTGTGCTCCGTCTCTGGGGGAGGTATGCCCTGGGTAGAGGAACCTGGGACTTGGGCAGAGGGTGGGCTCTGAGTGATAGACCTGCGGATGTTTCAAACAGGTTCTGGCAGCCATTGTCCCTTTCACCGTGTGCACTGAGCAGGGGGTGAGTATCGGTGTGTTTCTGTCTGTCTGTGTGTGAGAGTGTGGGCAGTGTTTGAATCTCAATCCCAGTTTTGATCCTTTAACCTCACCCCCTCCCTGAACCAGCCCCTACTAACGCAAGCCCCTGGAGCAGAGTCTGTCCCAAATGGGAGAGAGGAAATGTGAGAGACCATCAAGAGAGCTCAGACCAACCGGAATGGTGAATATCCCCTCTTTAATCTCGCCACATCTTTCCTTATCTCCTGGTTGTACCCCTCTGATTTTTCCTCTTTTCCCTCTCTCTGTCTCTCTCTTTGCCTCTGATTCTTACTCACTGTCTGTTTCACTCCATCTCTCTCTCTCCCTCTCAACCTTTCTCTCTCACATTATCTTTCTCTCTCTCTCCTGACAGACTCTCCTTTTTTTCTTTTTCTCTCTTCCTTCATCCTTTGTCTCTGTTCTTTCCCACTTTCTTGCTTTCTTTCTTCTCTCATTCTCTCTCTGTCTTTCCCTCTCTTCTTGATTTCTGTCTTTCAATCCTGAATCTGCCGGTTAGGCAGAGCCAACATTTCAAGTATAAGCTCTTCACCACGAATGGGAGGATGGCCCAAGCGGGGCTGAGACTTAAATGGGAAGGGTCTGGGAATGTGATAGGTAGATGGAGGAGGGTGGAGCAGATAGGTGGGAAGGAAGATGGACCGGTCGCTCAGTTCCAGAGGGTGGTGCCTGGTTGGATGTTTGACTCTGTGATAAGGAGGGGGGAGGTGAAATGAAGAAGCTGGTGGAATCTACATTGATCCTATGTGGTTGGATGGTCCCAAGGTGGAAGATAATGTATTCTTCCTCCAGATGTCGGCTGGCTGGAGTTTGGCGGTGGAGGAGGTCCAGCACTGGCATGTCCTTAGCAGAGTAGTGGGGGGGGTGTTTGCCAAACTCTAACCACCTTGAGGTAGAAAGCCTCATCTTTTACCTTGGGCCCCCCCAACCACACGGGATCAATGTAGATTTCCTCGGTTTCTTCATTCCCCCCACCACCTTATCCGACATTCCAAATTGGCACACCCCACTTGAACTGTCCTACCTGTCCATCTTCCTTCCCACCTATCCCACTCCACCCTCCTTTCTGACCTATCACCATTACCCCTCTCCTCCATCAACCTATCACATTCCCAGCTACCTTGCCCCCAGCCCGAGATCCCTCCCACTTATCTCTCCCTTGGGCCATCCCCTAATTTCTAGTGATGAGCTACTCTCCTGCTCCTTGGATGCTGCCTGACCGGCAGTACTTTTCCAGCACCACACTTGTCGACTCTTCTCCATTCCTCAGCCAAGTTCTGTAATACCGATGACATCCCAGTCCCAAGTTCCCTTACATGCCCTGAGTCCATCAGCCTTATCAATAAGGCCTCTTACATTGAAATAAATGCAGTTTAAGTGTTCAGAGTTTCTCTGTTCTGATTTGTTCTTGTCTGTCTTTTCTAAATATCTTGCTGTTTTCTGATTCAGAACCATTGCCATCTTTCTTTCCATTTTCAATGTTACTTAGGAAGCCCCACCCACCTCTCTAAATGTTTACAAGTTCCTAATAGTGAACTGGCAAATCTCCCCACCAGGATATTGGTCCCCTTATAGTTCAGGCGAACCCCATCCTTTTTAAATCTCTTCTGCCTGAGAAGAGATCTTAACGATCCAAGAAACTGAATCCCTGTACATTACAGCACCTCTTCAACCATTGATTTATCTGCCCTGTCCTTTTATTCCTTCCCTCATTAGAACTTGGCACCAGAAATAAACTAGAGATTACTACTTTTCATATTCTGTTTATTAACCTTCTACCTAACCTCTTACACTCACTCTGTAATGCTTCAACCCTTTCTTGTACAATGTCATTTCTATCAATGTGTACAACAACTTCCGGCTTCTAACTCTCCCCTTTGACAATCTGTTTCAAATATTTTGAGACGTCCTTCACCCTGGCACCAGAAAAAGCAACATACTATCCTAGATTCGCACTCACTACCGCAGAAACTCCTGTCTGTGCCCCTCGCATGTGAGTTCCCAAAAAATATTAATCTTTTAAATCTTGACAAACCTATTTAACATAAAATTCATTCTTAGTGCCCAAGATCTGACAACCATTCCTATTTTTCCCATTCAATGATACCCAAAACGGAATATCTGTTTGAGAGAGGAATATCCATAGGAGATTTCGAAACCACCTTCATACCCTTCCTGACGGGCAGTTATCGATCTGAATGATCGTGCTGTGATTATCACACCTCAATGTCATCACACCTCAATGTCTCTTGCAGGCTGTCAGTAACATTAATCCGAAAAAGAAGAAGCTCTCAGTAGCACCTTATATATAAAATTAATAGACAATAGACAATAAACAATAGATGCAGGAGTAGGCCATTCAGCCCTTCGAGCCTGCACCGCCATTCAATACAATCATGGCTGATCATTCCTAATCAGTATCCTGTTCCTGCCTTATCTCCATAACCCTTGATTCCACTATCTTTGAGAGCTCTATCCAACTCCTTCTTAAATGAATCCAGAGAGTGGGCCTCCACTGCCCCCTGTGGCAGAGCATTCCACACAGCCACCACTCTCTGGGTGAAGAAGTTTCTCCTGAGCTCTGTCCTAAATGGTCTACCCCGTATTTTTAAGCTGTGTCCTCTGGTTCGGCACTCACCCATCAGTGGAAATATGTTTCCTACTGCCAGAGTGTCCAATCCTTTCATAATCTTATACGTCTCAATCAGATCCCCTCTCAGTCTTCGAAACTCAAGGGTATACAAGCCCAGTCGCTCCAGTCTTTCGGCGTAAGATAATCTTGCCATTCCAGGAATTGACCTCGTGAACCTACGTTGCACTCCCTCAATAGCCAGAATGTCTTTTCTCAAATTTGGAGACCAGAACTGCACGCAGTACTCCAGGTGTGGTCTCACCAGGGCCCTGTACAGCTGCAGAAGCACCTCTTTGCTTCTATACTCAATTCCTCTTGTTATGAAGGCCAGCATGCTGTTAGCCTTCTTCACTACCTGCTGTACCTGCATGCTTGCCTTCATTGACTGGTGTACAAGAACACCCAGATCTCTCTGTACTGCCCCTTTACATAAATTGATTCCATTGAGGTAGTAGTCTGCCTTCATGTTCTTGCTACCAAAGTGGATAACCATACATTTATCCACATTAAACTGCATCTGCCCACTCCCCTAACTTGTCCAGGTCACCCTGTAATCTCTTAACATCCTCATCACTTTTCACCCTGCCACCCAGCTTTGTATCATCAGCAAATTTGCTAATGTTATTGCTGATACCATCTTCTATATCAAAAATTTCCAGCTCCAGTAGCGTATATTAAAGCTGCTACAGTTAAAAAGCTCGTAGTTGGATCTTGGGATCGGGCTGGCGGTCCGCCGCGAGGCGAGTTACCGCCTGTCCCAGCCCCTGCCTCTCGGCGCTCCCTTGATGCTCTTAGCTGAGTGTCCTGGGGGTCCGAAGCGTTTACTTTGAAAAAAAAAATTAAATACCTTTCCTTACCCAGAGATTTAAAATGAAGCATGCAAAAAAAAGTAAAAACATTAAAATGAAATCAAACACTTCACTGAACAAATGAAAAATTCAATTCCTTCTCAATAATCCAACATTCAGTTTTCACTGTCCACATAGACAAAAAACTCTCCAGAGCCATCCATATCCAGGCCTCTCCATAAGCTCCATGTATAAACAACCTGTCCCTCTTCATCTACCTTTTTAACTATTTTTTTTCTCAAAACTTATCCACCACTGACAGCAGACTCACAGATCTATAGTTCCCCAGCTTTTCCCTACCATCTTTCTTAAATAATAGCACGATGGTAGCCACTGTCCAGTCTTCTGACACCTCAGCCTTGGCTGTCAATTATACGAATATCTCAGCGAAAGGCCCAGCAATCTGTTCCCCAACTCCCTCACAGTCTGGCATTTTACAAAATCACAGCATCATTTTATTCCAGAACATGTGATGTGAAGTCAACAAACAGTCCGCCTTCCATCCACTTCTAACCTACACCATGGAGACAGCAGAAACTGGTATGTGGGAGGGTCTGGTCAAACCACTAACCCTGCAGAGTCCTTCGAGAAGAATAAACCTTCCAGAAACAATGACCCAATGGTTACATTTGTCTCTGTGGGACTCGACCAGCCATGACTCTCCTGTCGTACACAATAGCATGAAACTACCTAACAGCACGGAGAAAGTGAGGACTGCAGATGCTGGAGATCAGTGTCGAGAGTGGGGTGCTGGAAAAGCACAGCAGGTCAGGCAGCATCTGAGGAACAGGAGAATCAACATTTCGGACATAAGCCCTTCATCAGGAATAAGGCTTGTAGGCCGGGAGAGATAAATGGGAGGGGGCTGGGGGGTGGTGCTGGGGTGAAGGTGGCTGGGAAAGCGATAGGCAGATGAAGGTGAGGGAGAAGGTGATAGGTCAGGGGGCTGTGGGGTGAAGCAGTCAGATGGGAAAGGTGATGGACAGGTCAGGAGGGCGGTGCTGAGTTGGAGGCTTGGGTCTGGGATAATGTGGGGGGAGGGTAAATGAGGAAACTGTTGAAATCCACATTTAACCCGAGTGGCTGCAGGGTCCCAAAGCAGAATATGATGTATTCATCCTCCAGGGAACACTTCCCCAATTATAGCACTTGGAAAGCATCTGGATGGATATTTGAATAAGAAGGGTTTAGAGAGATAAGGGCCAAATACTGGCACATGGGACCAGATCTGTTCAGGGCGGACGGCTTTAATGGTAGGGTCTGTTTCTGTGTTGTACACGTCTATGACTCTAAGTCATCAGTATAGAGAAAACCATGAGGCATGGTCATTGGCAGGCCATTTGGCTAAATGTTGAAAAATGTTTAGGTCAGCCCTGTGCCAGTACTTAGTCAGTCTGCCCCATGCACTTCCCAGTTGTTATCGAATCATAGAGATGTACAGCATGGAAAAAGACCCTTCAGTTCAACCCATTCATGCTGAACAAATATCCGAAATTAATCTAGTCCCATTCACCAGCACTTGGCCCAAATCCCTCTAAACCCTTCCTATTAATATACCCATCCAGGTGCCTTTTAAATGTTGTAATTGTGCCTGCTTTCACCACTTCCTCTGGCAGCTCATTCCATACACACATCACTCTCAGCAAGAAAAAAACTGCACTTTGGTCCCTTTGAAATATTTCCCCTCTAACCTGGAACCTATGACCTCTAGTTTTGGACTCCTATCACCTGGGAAATAGACGTTGTCTATTTACTCTATCCTGGCCACTCCTGATTTTATAAATCCCTACAAGATCACCCCTCAGTTTCTGACGTTCCAGGGAAAGTAGCTCCAGCCTATTCAACCTCTCCCTATAGCTCAAACCCTCCAACCCTGGCAACATCCTTATAAATGTTTTCTGAACCATTTTCACAACATCCTTCCTAGTGGAGGAAGACCAGATTCGAAAGCAGCATTCCAATAGTGGGCTAACCAATGTCCTTCACAGCCACAACATGACATCCCAACTCCTTTACTCAATGCACTGACCAATAAAAGAAATACAGGAATGCTTTCCTTCTCAGTTTTTGTGTTTCTCCGTGCACCTACGTCCTGTACTTAGGTACCTTGGTACCTGAGATGGCACCGTGCTTGATGACATTGTCACACATTTCACTGTACTCCTGTACTTGAGTACATGTGACAATAAAGCTTAAGTCTATATCTAAATACCAAACACCTTCTTCATTACCCTGTCTACCTGCCCTGCACCACCTCCTCTGTAATGTGGACATTTATCAAGATGACACTATTTATTTCCTCAAGCTCTCTCGATTCCATCTTCTTCTTCACAATAAATACTTCTGTAAAACATTTGTTTAACATCGCCCATGTCTCCTGTAGTTCCACAGGTGGTCTTGCTGATCTTTAAAGGGCCCTATTCTCTCCTGAATTACCTTTTTTTCCTTCATGTAATCCCTTTGGATTCTCCTTAACCCTGCTTGCCAACGCTATCTCATGTCCCATTTTTGTCTTCCTGATTTCCATCTTATGTACACTTTTACTGCCTTTATACTCTTCTTGGGATTCTCTCGATCCCTTCTGTCTACATCTGACATATACTTCTGACTTATTCTTGAGCAAAACCTCATTTTCTCTTGTCATTCAGCATTCCTTAAAGCTACCTGCCTTGCCCTTCACCCATATGGGAACATACTGTCTCTGGACTCTCGTTGTCTCATTTTTGAAAGCTTCCCATTTTCCAGCTGTTCCCTTTACCTGCGAACATTTGTCCCCAGTCAACTTTTGAAAGTTCTTGCCTAATATCATGCAAATTGACCTTCCTATAAATTTAGAACTTTAGCTTTTAGATCCATTCTACCTTTCCAATCATTATTTTAAAACGAATAGAATTATGGTTCCTGTCCCCAAAGTGCTCTCCCACTGACACCTCAGTCACCTACCCTGCCTTATTTCCAAAGAGTAGATCAAGTTTTGTTCCTTTCGAAAGTACATCCACATACTGAATCAGAACATTTTCTTGTGCACACTTAACAAATTCCTCTCCAACCAAGTCATTAACACTGTGTCAGTCTCAGTCTATGCTTTGGAAAGTTCAAATTCCCGAACATTACCAGCCTATTATTCCTACAGATAATTGAGATCATCTTACAAATTTGCTTTTCAATTTCCCCCAACTGTTTAGAATCTATAGTACAATCCTAATAAGGTGACTTTCCCTTTCTTATTTCTTGGTTCCAACCGAATAATTTCCCTGGATATACTCACAGGAATATCACCCCAAAGTACAGCTGTAATATTATCCCTAATCGAAAATATGCCTCTCTCTCCTCTCTTGCACCCCCCCTCCCTTTTCAATCCTTCCTCGAGCATCTATGCCCTGGAACATTAAGCTGCCAGTCCTGTCCATCCCTGAGCCTCGGTTCTGTAATTGCTATGATGTCCCAGGGTGTTTGACAGACAGAGCTCGATTGTCCTGTGTTCCATGTCCTGAGTTCATCTGCCTTACCTGTTAGACCACTTGCATTGAAATAAATACAGTTTAATTTGTCACTCTTACCTCGCTGTCTGCTTTTTTCCTGCCTGCCCTGGTGTAATTGACTTGCCTCTTTTCCCAACTATACCAGTCTCAGACTGATCCCTTTCCTCACTATCTCCCTCGGTGTCAATTCCATCCCCATTTCCCCCAATCCAAGCAGCTGGACCAACTCTCCCCACCAGTATATTAGTCCCCTTGCAATTCAGGTGCAACCTTTCCTTCTGATACAGGTCTCTTCTACCCCAGAAGAGATTCCTCTAGCCCCCTATTCCTACTCCCACTGGGACATGGCACTGGGAGTAATCCAGATATTACTGCTGTCGGAGTGACCGCAGTCTCTGAGGCAAGAAGACTCTGAAGGCCTGGGCAATTCAGCAGGAACAGCAGTTTATTCCAGCGGGAATCGATTACAGCCAGGAGAGGAACTCAAGACCATCACACAGGACAATCCAGCTCTCTCTGTCAAACACCCGCACAATACCATTCTTACACTTTGTGACATCAAAGCTATGTCAGTCTACAAATTAACTGTTCGTGTGCAGTTGATCATATCAAGCCCACAAGTCAACCAACTGGGCGATGATTACATCAGGTCTGTAAATCAATTACATCCAATTAATAATCCAATTAACACGGCATTTTGATGACATCAGGTCACTGTCTATTACATATCTACCAGTCAGATTCAAACACATGGTGCCTGTTTGCTGATGTGGTCACTTGTTTATCTTGTAACCTTTGTCCCTGAATATCCTGTGATCTGCTGAGGTTCTGCCCTGCTCACCCATATCAGTTAATCATTCCCAATGTCTCCGTGGGCGAGCTGGCGGGTCTTTACTGATGCAGAGAGTCAATCACCTTCAAACATCTTATTCTATGGTTGTGTGAGATATTGTACTGTATGTTTCTTTATTTTTATATTAAGGCCCTTTATTTGCCAACCCACTCACAATCGCTCGGTATTTACTCCTTCCGCCTTTCATTCAGTCATTCATCAAACTGTGGTCTCCCCACTCCCCAGCGCACTATCTCACCTGAAACTATGAAAAGATGAGAATACTAATCCCCCTCAGAACCATCTATCGGGACTTGAACAGCTTGCAGGACATCAAACAAGTTGTCTCCATCAGCACGGACCTGTTAGATACAGATTGAATGGGGTCTCTGTCCCCTTTAAGAAATGATTTGGAGATGCCGGTGTTGGACTGGGGTGTGCAAAGTTAAAAATCACACAACACCAGGTTATAGTCCAACAGGTTTAATTGGAAGCACACTAGCTTTCGGAACGACGCTCTTTCATCGGGTGATAGTGGAGGGCTCATTCCTAACACAGAATTTATCGCAAACATTTACAGTGTGATGTAACTGAAATTATACATTGAAAAATTGATTGTCTGTTAAACCTTTCATCTGTTAGAATACAGTGATAGTTTCACTTCTTTCATGTGTAAATCACAAAACTATTTTTTTTTAAAAGTTGCATTCTCGGGTTAGCTGTTAACAATGGTGATTACTAGACAATATGTTGAAGGTGTTAGCCCCCTGTGTTCTCTGACTATGACCTGATGTTTAGATTGATTCTAGTCTAAAAAGTGAGATAACAGAGTTATACATAAATTCATGCAGTTTTTGAGCTCAGAGTTCCTCATGAATGTTTGCAGTTTTTGAGCAAAGTGCACTATAACTCTGCAAGTACAAATTCACCCCACAAAATATATGTGGGTCTTTGTCTGTGTGTGTGTCTGTCTGGGTTAGGGAAAGTGTGTGTGTAGTGAGTGCAAAGTGTCTTAAGTCTGTGAGGGTGTGTGTGTGTGTGTATAGTGCAATGGTGGTCACCTGTAATGTGACATGACCCAAGGTCCTGGTTGAGGCCCTCCCTATGGGTACCGAGCTTAGCTATACACATACACCGGATCTGCTCAGATGAGGAGGAACGTGACCGACACCTGGAAGTACTCAGGGATGCCCTCACAAGAACAGGGTACGATGCCAAATTCATCGACCGCCAGTTCCGACGTGCCACAGCAAGGAACCGTAATGACCTCCTCAGGAGACAGACATGTGCTGCAACCGACAGGGTACCCTTCGTTGTTCAGTATTTCCCAGCAGCTGAAACATTACGCCATGTTCTTCGCAACACATTATCAATGAGGATGAGCACCTCATCAAGACCTTCCCCATACCTCCACTACTTGCGTTTAAACGACCACCAAACCTCAAACAGACCATTGTACGTAGCAAGCTGCCTGGCTCTCAGAACAACTCCACACAACCCTGTCACGGTAAGTGCTGTTAGACGTGTCAGAGTGTGGACATAGATACCACCATTACACGTGGGGACACCTCCCACCTTGTACGTGGCAGGTACTCATGTGACTCAGCCAACGTTGTCTATCTTATACATTGCAGGCAAGGATGCCCTGAGGCAGAGAGCACCGCAAAACAATCAACAGACAGGAGGGTTCCCTCCCAGTTGGGGAATACTTCAGTGGTGCAGGACATTCAACCTCGGACCTTCGGGTGACCATCCTCCAAGGTGGACTTCGGGACAGGCAGCAGAGAAAGGTGGCCGAGCAGAGGCTGATAGCCAAGTTCGGTACCCATAGGGAGGGCCTCAACCGGGACCTTGGGTTCATGTCACATTACAGGTGACCACCATTGCACTATACACACACACACACACACAGAGGCACACCTATACACACATACACATGGACGCACATACACACAGACACACACACAGACACCCACACACACCCTTATAGACACACACACTCACACATGCACCCCCTCACAGACTTAAGACACTCTGCACTCACTACACAAACACATACACTTTCTCACACTCACAGCCCCCAACCCAGACAGACACACACACACACACACACACACAGACAAAGACCCACATGCCCACATAGATTTTGTGGGTTGAATTTGTACTTGCAGGGTTACATTGTACTTTGCTCAAAAACTGCATGAATCCATGTAAAACTCTGTTATCTCACTTTTTAGATTAGAATCAATCTAAACATCATGGCATAGACAGAGAGCACAGGGGGCCAATACCTTCAACATAATGTCTAGCTATGACCATTGTTAACAGCTAACCCGAGAATGCAACTTTTTAAAAAAAAGGTTTTCTGATTTACACATGAAAGAAGTGAAACTATCACTGTATTCTAACAGATGAAAGGCTTAACAGACAATCAATTTTTCAATATATAATTTCAGTTACATCACACTGTAAATGCTATAAATTCTGTGTTAGGATTGAGCCCTCCACTATCACCTGATGAAGGAGCGTCGCTCCGAAAGCTAGTGTGCTTCCAATTAAACGTGTTGGACTATAACCAGGTGTTGTGTGATTTTTAACCCTTTAAGAAAGTTACTGTCAAATAGCGCCTCCGTGAAATGGAATGAATGAGGGAGGAGACCGGCAATAGGGAGTGAAATCTCAAAACCCAGCTGTGGGAATCCGTTTACTAACCCCTCTGCTTTTATAAAAAACATCTATAATTTCTGATTTGGTTAAATCATATAAGCCTGATATTCTTTCTCATACTCTCTACCCTAAAAGGACTCACACCCCCATCCCCCTCCTACAACTACCCTCCGGGATCGACTTTTTAAGTTCCTGCCTAAATTCCTATTTTCTCTCCTCAGGACCTCGTCCTTTTCCCATCCTGTATCATGGGTTCCAATGTGTACAGCAACATCCTGCTGGTCCCTCTCCCCTTTGGGAATATTCTGCACCCTCCCTGAGATAGTTCTGAATTGTCTGTAGTGAGGGGATATTTGAATAACTGCCTGGATCCAGTTTGGGAGCTCTCTGGACAGATTTCAGATCGCATCATTGACTCACTCTTTATTGGAGGGACAGTGAGGTGCAGCAGCACTATATTTGAATTCAGGCCTTTCCGAAGCCGTTTTCAATGTATTTGGTTGGGCAGTGTGTTGGGAAGGTGACCCAGCTGGTTACTGCAGTTACTGAATTGAGTTGTCTGCTTATTGAAGTGAAAAATAGTTAAATTGTCTTCAACTGAAAAAAAATAGTTTGGTCCGGCTTGATTTTAAAATTGATCTTCCTCCTAAGAGTTCTGTAGTCTCTCATTTTAAATAATGTTCTGCTCTCTGTTATTCCTGTCAAGCAAACAACCTCAAGCCACAGCCACATTATACTCCAGGTTCCTTTTCCTTCCCATTTACTCAACCCAGTAGTTTAATGTGATTGTAAATAGTTGAGGTCTCAGCATTGATCCCTGTGACACTCCATTACTTACCAGTCTGAAACTGAAGCCTTTATTCTGATTCTCTGTTTCCTGGTAATCAGACTTTCATCTTCTACCCTGCTTATATATCATCACTGGCAAAATGCAACAATATCTTATGTGGCATCTTTTACACGGCTTCTTGGACAGAGCTTTATAAAATCATGAGGGGCCAGAGACAAGATGAATAGCCAAGGTCTTTTCCCCAGGGCAGGGGAGTCCAAAACCAGATGGTACAGGTTTAAGGTGAGAGGGGAAAGATTTAAAAGGGACCTGAGGAGCGACATTTTCATGCAGGGTGTGTGTGTGTATGGAATGGGCTGCCAGAGAAAGTGGTCCAGGCAGGCACAATTACAACATTTCGGAGACATTTGGACAGGGACATGAATAGGAAAGATTTAAAGGGATAAATAAATATTGTACTGTTTCCAGAACACTGAAAGGAAATGTAATTTTGAACAACTCTATTATAGTCCTTGTCCAGAATTGCATGTGAGACAATCTATTTTACTGAATTTGCCTGTGCCAAGGATGTGTTTATGGGATGTTACTCTATTGGAGCAGTTGCTGTTTATGAGATAAATAACCCATTATCCTGCTAAGTTTTCCAATAGTTATTCCAACTCTTTTGTCTGTAATTTGATTTTGACTTTATTGTCACATGTACTCAGTACAAAGGTACAGGAATACAGTGAGAAGTGTATAATGTCACCACAAAATGCACCATCTTAGGGACAAATACCTCGGTACAGAATCTTACGAAGAAGGTAGAAAGAAAAGAAAGAACAAACTTAAAAATTAAACTTTTTTTATTTTTACAGTAATAATAGTGCTGCATAAAATATATGATGTCAGGAGTGTGATGGAATCCTTCCCACTTGCCTGGATGGGTGCAGCACCAACAACACTCAAGAAGCTTGACACCATCCAGGACCAAGCAACCCGCTTGATTGGCACCACATCTACAAACATTCAATCCCTCCGCCACCGGTGCTCAGGAGCAGCAGTGTGTCTATCTACAAGATGCTCCGCAGAAATTCACCAAAGATCTTTGGGCAGCACCTTCCAAACCCATGACTGGTTCCATCCAGAAGGACAAGGGCAGCAAGTACCTGGGAACATCACTGGCAAGTTCCCCTCCAAGCCACTGACTATCCTGACTTGGAAATAAACCATTGTTCCTTCACAGTCGTTGGGTCAGAATCCTGGAATTCCCTCCCTACCGGCATTGTGGGTCAACCCACAGCAAGTGGACTGCAGTGATTCAAGAAGACAGCTCACCACCACCTTCTCAAGGACAAATAGGGATGGGCTGTCAGTGCTGGCCAGCCAGAGACACCCATGTCCCATAAAACAAATTTTAAAAATTGAAGTGAGGTTAAAAGCTACATGTTGCAGACCCTCTAAGTTTTAAAAGGAAAATAAATAAATAAAGTGCAAGTTCAAACATTACAATCTTTCTTAAGTGCTTAGCCTCAGTGAGATCAGAGACCCACACTAAGGCCACAGCTGACCGAGAGACTGCACATGCTGAGCCGAGAGATCACCGCACCGGGCTGAGAGATCACCGCACCGGGCTGAGAGATCCCCACACCGGGCCGAGAGATCCCCACACCGGGCCGAGAGATCCCCACACCGGGCCGAGAGATCCCCACATCAGGCCGAGAGATCACCACACCGGGCCGAGAGATCACCGCACCGGGCCGAGAGATCACCGCACCGGGCCGAGAGATCACCGCACCGGGCCGAGAGATCACCGCACCGGGCCGAGAGATCACCGCACCGGGCTGAGAGATCACCGCACCGGGCTGAGAGATCCCCACACCGGGCCGAGAGATCACCACATCAGGCCGAGAGATCACCGCACCGGGCTGAGAGATCATCATGCAGGCTTAGAGATCATCGTGCCAGGCTGAGAGATCATCGTGCAGGCTGAGAGATCATTACGCCTGGCTGAGAGATCATTACGCCAGGCTGAGAGATCATCGTGCCAGGCTGAGAGATCATCGTGCCAGGCTGAGAGATCACCGCGCCAGGCTGAGAGATCACCACAACTGGCTGAATATCGTCACGCCAGACCGAGAGGTCTGCAGGCCGGGCTGAGAGATCACCACATCACACCACACCACAGGGAGATAGGTGTGCCGGGCTGAGATAACACCATGCTGGGCTAAGTGATCCTCAGGCCGGGCTAAGTGATCGCTATGCTGGGCTGAGAGATCACCATGCCGGGTTGAGAGATTACTGCACTGTGCCAACAGATCAAGGCACTGGACTGAGAGATCACTTTGCTGTTCTGAGAGATCACCACACCAGGCTAACAGATCACCACACCAGGCTGAGAGATCACCGCACTGGACTGATAAATTTTCACGCCAGCCAAAAAGAGCACCACGCCAAGCGATCGCCATGCCAGGCCGAGTGACGCCACGCCAGGACGAGAGATCCCCATGTCAGGCCGAGAGATCGGCGCGCCAGGACAAGAGATCGCCATGCCAGTCTGAGAGATCCCCATGCCGGGCAGACAGATTACCACACCAGGCTGAGAGATCACCATTCTGGGCTGACAGATCATCATGCCAGTCTGAGAGATGTCCATGCTGGGTTGAGAGATTACCACGCTGAGCTAAGAGATCTCCATGAGAGCTGAGAGATCCCCATGCCGGGCTGACAGATTACCACACTGGGCTGAGAGATCACCGTTCTGGGCTGAGAGATCAACATGCCAGTCTGAGAGATGTTCACGCTGGGTTGAGAGATTACCATGCCAGGTTGTGAGATCTCCGTACTGGTCCGAGAGATTACCACACTGGGCTGAGAGATCACTGTGCTGGGTTGAGCGATGGTTGGGCAGCACGGTGACACAGTGGTTAGCACTGCTGCCTCACAGTGCCAGAGACCCGGGTTCAATTCCCGCCTCAGATGATTATCTGTGCGGAGTTTGCACATTCTCCCCGTGTCTGCGTGGGTTTCCTCTGGGTGCTCCGGTTTCCTCCCACAAAAAATGTGCAGATTAGGTGACTTGGCCAAGTTAAATTGCCCGTAGTGTTAGGTGAAGGGATAAATGTAGGGGAATGGGTCTGGGTGGGTTGCACTTCGACGGGTCGGTATGGACTTATTGGGTCGAATGGCCTGTTTCAACACTATAAGTAATCTAAAAAAAATGCTGGGCTGAGAGGTCGCCACACTTGAATAGTTAAAAAAATGCAGCATGTTGTGTCCTTGGTGTGTCCTTGCACCTGGGTGTCCTTGTGCATGAATCACAGAAGATTGGTCTGCAGGTGGAACAGGCTATTAATAAGGCAAATGGAATTTTATCCTTCATGCTAAAGGGATTGAGTTTAAAAGCAGAGAGATTATGTTGCAGCTGTATAGGATGCTGGTGAGGGCACAGTTGGCGTACTGTGTGTAGTTTTGGTCTCCTTGTGAAAGGATGGACTGGCACTGGAGGGGGTGCAGAGGAGGTTCACTCGGTTGATTTCAGAGTTGAGGGGTTTGGCTCCTGAGGAGAGACTGAGTAGACTGGGATTATAGTCACTGGCCTCATAACGTCTTCTCTAACCTCTTGCAGTGCTCTTGGAAATATTGGTCAGGACCAGGAGATTTATCCACCTTCATACATTCTAATACAACCAACACCTTTTTACTGTGAAACAAACTATCACCAAGATATCACCACTAACTTCCCCAAGTTCCCAATCTTCATGTCTTTCTCCACGGTAAACACAGAGGAGAAATATTCATTGAGAACCTCACCCATCTCCTGTGGTTCTGCACATACATGTCTCCAGTTATTGAGCATCGTGTCCCATTCTTATGAGCGCATCCTTGAGTTCAGGTTTGAACAAGACTTCTCTACCACAGGACCTCCAACCAACACTACACAGCAGGTATATTGCTGACATTTCCTTCCACTGCCCCCATGGTGAGGAGTCACTGAAACAACTACACAGTGATATCAATGATTTCATCCCATCATCAAACTCACCACAGACTACTCCTTAGTATCTGTCTCATTCTTGGACACAAGAATCTCCATCACGGTTGGACACCTCAGCACCTCACTGTACTGCAAACCCATGGATAACCTCCAAATGCTACATTTCTCCAGCTTCCACCCGAAACATACTAAAACAAAAAAATGGACAGATAACCAGGTCAGACCTACAAAGAATGAAACCTGAAAGCAACAACACCCCCAGATTCTATGGACTACCGAAAGTGCACAAACCAGACATCCCACTCAGACTCACAGGAATCCGATTCATGAGAGAGGAAGAAAAGGACAACCAACTCCCATTCCTAGACGTGAGGGTACAGAGAACACCAAACGGAGAATTCACCACTAAGGTATACAGGAAAGCCACACACACAGACCAAGTCCTGAACTATGAAAGCCACCACCCCAATACACACAAACGAAGTTGCATCAAGACACTGTTCAAAAGGGCCACAACACACTGCAGCACACCAGAACTGCTAAAAGAGGAAGAGGAACACCTATACAAGGTATTCGCAAAAAACGGATATCCTCGCAATTTCATCAACAGATGCCTTAGGGAGAGACAACAGAACGAGGACATGCCGCAACCCAAAGGACTAGCCACACTACCATACATCAAGAACATCTCTGAAATGACAGCCAGACTACTGCGACCACTAGGACTTATAACAGCACACAAACCAACAGCCACTCTCAGACAACAACTCACCAAAACTAAGGACCCGATACCCAGCATGAGCAAAACTAACGTAGTGTACAAAATCCCATGCAAAGACTGCACAAAACACTATGTAGGAGAAACAGGAAGACAGCTAACGATCCACATCCACGAACATCAACTAGCCACGAAACGACACGACCAGCTATCCCTAGTAGCCACACATGCAGATGACAAGCAATATGAATTTGACTGGGACAACACTACCATTATAGGGCAAGCGAAACAAAGAACAGCCAGGGAATTCCTAGAAGCTTGGCACTCATCCACAAACTCCATCAATTAACACATAGACCTGGACCCAATATACCGGCCTCTACAGGGGACAGCTGAAACTGACAACCGGAAGCGGCAGGGACGGGCCACTATAAATGCCGGAGGAAACACCACAGAAGCGCTTCACAGGAGGTTCCCAAGCACTGAGGATGTCACCTAGACAGGGGACGAAACGTTTGCAACAAAAACTTCCAGCTCGGCGAACAGAACCACAGCAACGAGCACCCGAGCTACAAATCTTCTCACAAACTTTGAATTTAGTATATGAACATAATCTATCAGGCTTGTAAAGAATAACAGAGACCTGAATGCTGAGTGAATCTCACTCTCATTTACAAGACTCAGAAACGGTTTCTACAAATCACACTTACGTATTGTAATGTCCAAAGACCCCACTGTCAGCTCTATACACTTTAACTTTCCTTAGCTATTTTAAAACGAATCGAATAGCAGTTAGTGCTCCCCCCTCTAATACGTCAGTCACTTGCCCTGCCTTATTTCCTGAGAGAAGGTTGGGTTTTTCCCCTTCTCATGGAGGACCGCCTTCATATTAATTGAGAAAATCTTCCTGAATATACCGAGTAAGTTCTCCAATCCATTCCCAGTCCATATTTTGAAGGTTAAAATCCCCTTTTCTTGCAACCCTATCATTCTTACAGCCTTTGTCGAGCTCCCCACGTATTTTCTCCCCAATTTCCTGCTGAGTATTGGGGGTGGGGGGCGCGCAGGGCGGGGCGAGAGTGTAATCCCAACAATGTGATTACACTCTTCATTTTTCTCAGTTCCAACCATACAACTTCACTGGATGATCCATCAGGAATATCCTCTCTAAGTACTGCCGTGACGTTTTCCCTTATCTAAAACACCACTCCCCTCCTCTCTAGCCCCTCCTTCTCTCCTTCCTAGAAACACACCTTCAATGCAGGTTTGCATTTGAACACAGACCTTGTGGTTCAGAGGTAGGGACACTGCCACTGCACTGCAAAAGCCCTCACAAATCAGAATTAAACCACAGAGAACATTCATAACACCTGACATAATAAGAGACACCAATGTTCGAGTGTCTGTGTAATGGCGACCACAGGACCAGAACGTAACATCTTCCATCACAAAGTGCAGGGAGCAACTCTCACCCAGATTTACAAAGCTTCAATAATTTTAATCACTTATCAGGAATACTAACATGGCAAGAATCATTTTGAATAATTTATTCATAATTGCAAATGTTTTAAGCATTGGGATAATCTGTGTTTCCATGCTGCAGTCAATCTCTCTCCATCAAACACTGATGTCCCACATTGCCCAGCCCTTTAACCTATACCATGGGGGATCACCTGGGGATTGTGAGGTGCCACCACTCTTCAAATGAGTGTTTCATTCAAATGTGAACAAACAGATTATGACAATGCATATTAAGTGCTCAAATAAATATTCATGTATTTCTAAAATTAAGTTTTAAAGACTGGACAATTCTATCACATTAATTAATGAAATGATAACTTTCATTCCACAAGCAATATTGTTTTCCAATCAAACACTCCCATCTCTAAATTGCATTGTTTTCCAAAGATATCCTTCTCTCGAGAATGCCCATTCAGTCACTCTTCCCTCAGTGAGCTGGATAGCTGGTTTGCAATATCGAGGCATGCAACTACATTGGCCCTGTTCCCACATTAGATGATGCTACCATGAAGGACTCTTCTTCTTACCCTGATCTGAGCTATGGTGACCCCAAGGTTACACTCAGCACCAGTTGCCCCTCTCCACTGAGGGAGTGGTGTGTGCCCATTGCCTTGGAGAAAAAGAGATGATACCAGAGAGTGATGTGAGTATGACTGGGTTTAATGTTAAAGCTGCGTTTGATTGAGTGTGACATCAAGGAGCCTGAGCAAATCTGGAGCCAATGGAAATCGAGGAAAACTCTCTGCTGGTTGGAGTTGTACCTGGCACAAAGGAAGAAGGTTGTGATTGTTGACGGTTAGTCATCACAACGACAGAACATTTCTGTTGGAGTTCCTCAGGAGAATGTCCTCGGCCCAACGATCTTCAATAGTTTTATAAATGTACACAGAAGCTCCTTAGAGCACTTTCCAAACCCACAACACATTCTCAACAACTACTAGGGATGGGCAATAATTGCCGGCCCAACCAGCGATGCCCAGGAATGGATTAGAATTCATTTAAAATGTTGTCCAATCACAACTAATGGTAGACACTGCGTTTTAGGTTTTGTGAGTGTAAGCTGGTTGGGTCCAGGCAGTAATCTGTTTGCTGTGAAGAACTGAAGAGAAATGCTGTTTGGAACAATCTGTCAGTCTTTCAGAGGCATGGCCTACATACATAGCATCACACAGACACTGAAGTTCATATACCAGATTACTCCCACATGAGATAGGCGGAAGCAATTTAAAATGTATTTGTATCTGGACTGAAAAATATTTGGAAACACAGTTAAAATGTTGTCATGAAAACAATTTGGTAAAGAAGTTAGTATCCAAATAAGATATTTTCAAAGTGCTTGAACTTTACAATAATTTGATCTGGGTGTGATAACCAGGCACATTTGTGTTCTGTGTTTTCAACAGATTTCAGTCTGAAAATCAACCAAACGCATGGGTGAACCTGCGTTTATTGGACAATCAAAGTGGACATGGTTAGTATTGAAGAACAGTCACTGGATACGAAAGGTTAACTCTGATTTCTCTTCACAGATGCTGCTGAGATTTTTTCAGCAATGTTTGCTTTTGTTTCTGATTTAAAGCATCTGTCTTTTGTTTTTGGATATGGTCAAAAGATTTATGACCTCCAATACTTAGACTTTGCTGTTGAAGCTCAGGACTCTCTGGAAATCATTGACACTCTGTCTCGAGTCACACAAAAGGATGTTGGTTGGGATTATACCGGACATCAATGTCGTTGCACAATTCTTTTTGGACACTGAAGTTGTGGAGCTGACATACACTGCATATGGTTGATGAGAGATTCAATGTGAGATCCCATGTGCTGCAGTATTCCATCACCTTTGTAACACCTTCACTAAGGATCTAGTCCAGGGTGCAGAATTAAAGAGCCTATATTGGTCAGTGCATTGAGTGTAGGGGTACATGACATTAGTTAGGCCATTTTTGGAATACTATATTCAATTCTGGTCTCCCTGCTATAGGAAAGATGTTGTTAAACTTGAAATGTTGCAGAAGAAATGTACAAGAATGTCACTTGCCCTTGAGGGCTTGTCCTAATGGAGGCTGCGAAGTGACCTGTTTCTGAACAAAGAGACCTTGGAGTGCAAGTTCATAGCTCTTTGAAAGTGGAGTCGCAGGTAGATAGGATAGTGAAGAAAGCATTTAGTATGCTTTCCTTTATTGGTCAGAGTATTGAGTACAGGAGTTGGGAGGTCATGTTGCGGCTGTACAGGACATTGGTTAGGCCACTGTTGGAATACTGCGTGCAGTTCTGGTTTCCTTCCTATCGGAAAGATGTTGTGAAACTTGAAAGGGTTCAGAAAAGATTTACAAGGATGTTGTCAGGGTTGGAGGATTTGAGCTATAGGGAGAGGTTGAACAGGCTGGGGCTGTTTTTCCTGGAGCATCGGAGGCTGAGGGGTGACCTTATAGAGGTTTACAAAATTATGAGAGGCATGGATCGGATAAATAGACAGAATCTTTTCCCTGGGGTGGGGAAGTTCAGAACTAGTGGGCATAGATTTAGGGTGAGAGGGGAAAGATATAAAAGTGATCGAAGAGGCAACTTTTTCATGCAGAGGGTGGTAAATGCACGGAGTGAGCTGCCAGGGGAAGTGATGGAGGCTGGTACAATTGTAACATTTAAGAGGCATCTGGATGGGTGTATGAATAGGAAGGGTTTGGAAGGATATGGGCTGGGTGCTGGCAGGTAGGACGAGATTGGATTGGGATATCTGGTCAGCATGGACAAGTTGGAGCAAAGGGTCTGTTTCTGTGCTGTACATCTTTGTAACTCTCTGAATCTATGACCTCAGAGAGGTTTGCTAAATCATGAAGAGCATGGATAGGGTGAATAGCCAAGGTCTTTTCTAAGGGGAAGAGGAGTTCATACTGGTGCGCACAGTGTTAGGTTGAGATGGGAAAATTTAAGACGGACCCAAGGGGCAACTTTTCTCGAACAGAAGTCGGTGCGTGCATGGAATGAGCTGCCAGAGGAAGTGGTGGAAGCTGGTACAATGACAGCATTTGAAAGGCATCGGATGGTTATATGAATAGGAAGGGTTCAGAGGGATTGGGGTCATGTGCTGTCAAATGGGACTGGATCTGTTCAGGGTGAATGGGTTTAACGGAGCGGTCTGTGTCCGTGCTATGACAATTTAACTCTCAGTCATCAGCATAGAGAAACTGTGAGACATGGTTGTTGGCAGATCATTTGTCTGAATGTTGAAAAGTGTTTAGATCAACCCTGTGCCAACGCTTGGACAGTCTGCCCCATGCACTTCCTATCTTTAATAGAGTCATAGCATCATAGAGATGTAGAGCACGGAAATAGACCATTGGTTCAAACCTTCCATCCCACCCAGATACCCGAAATTAATCTAATCCCATTCGCCAGCATTTGCCCCACATCTCTCTAAGCCCTTCCTATTAATAATAGGCATCCAGATGCCTTTTATATGTTTTAATTAGACCAGCCTTTTCCTCTGGCAGCTCATTCCACGTACACATCAGTCTCTACAAGAAGAGGACTGCCCCTTAAGTCCCTTTAAAATCTTTCCCCTCTCACCTTGAACCTACAACTTCTAGTCTTGGAAATAGATATTGGCTATTTCCCCTATGCATTCCCCTCATGATTTTATAAATGTCTACAAAGTCACCCCTCAACCTTTGAGGGAAATAGCCGCAGCCTATTCAGCTTCTCCCTCTAACTCAAAACTTTCAATCCTACAACACCCTTGTAAACCTTTTCTGAACCCTTTCAAGTTTTATAACATTCTTCCTGTGGCAGGGAAAATAAAATTGAATGCAATATTTCAACAGTGGGCTAACCAATTTCCTTGACAGCCAAAACATGACCTCCCAACTCCTATATTCAATGCACTGACAATAAAAGCAAGCAACCCCGGCATTGCAAAGTAGATAGAGTGGGAACCGGCAGTGTGAGGGAGAGAGACTGGGACCTTGCAGTGTGAGGGAGAGAGAGTGGGAGCCGGCAGTGTGAGGGAGAGAGAGAGTTGGAGCAGGCAGTGTGAGGGAGAGAGAGTGGGAGCTGGCAGTGTGAGGGAGAGAGAATGGGAGCCGGCAGTGTGAGGGAGAGAGAGTGGGAGCCGTCAGTTTGAGGGAGAGAGTGGGACCTGGCAGTGTGAGGGAGAGATTGAGCAAGTTATCCAAGATTGTGGAACAGGTACAGTAGGCCCATCTACTCCAGGCTGGCCATCTTTCCTTTCCCTCTCTCTCCTCGTATTGTTTCCCTTCCCTACTGGAGTTCTGTCAATAGGCAGCAGTGGTACTGCATTGTGGGAAGTGTGGCAGCAGCCGTGGGTCCTGAGTGCTGTCAGATGGCCATCTTGGGCGTGGATGTGGCTGTGGGCCCAAGCCCATGGTCAGAGCAAGCCCGAAGTGTCAATGAGGGAGATACATAAATGATGAAACACGGTGGACCCAGCATCAATCAACGTGTCACACCGCTGGTCACAGGTCTCAAGTCTGGAAAGCAATTTTCCATCATCACATTCTGTCTCCTACCTTCTGCATCCAAATGGCTAGTCTTCTCCTTGTATTCCGCGTGACCTCATGTTTCTAAACAATTGACCATGCAGAACTTTGTTTTATGCTGAAAATGTGTTGCTGGAAAAGCGCAGCAGGTCAGACAGCATCCAAGGAACAGGAGAATCGACGTTTCAGAGAACACCTCTGGGACACCCGGACCAACCAACCCAACCACCCCGTAGCCCAATACTTTAACTCCCCCTCCCACTCCACCAAGGACATGCAGGTCCTTGGACCTCTCCGCCCCCATCCCACTCCAGCCTATCACCCTCACCTTGACCTCCCTCCACCTATTGCAATTCCAACACCCCTCCCCCAAGTCCCTTTTACCTTAGCCTGCTGGACACACTTTCCTTATTCCTGAAGAAGGGCTTATGCCCGAAAAGTCGATTCTCCTGTTCCTTGGATGCTGCCTGACCTGCTGAGCTTTTCCAGCAACACATTTTCAGCTCTGATCTCCAGCATCTGCAGTCCTCACCTTCTCCTCGAAGAACTTTGTTTTATGCCTTACAGAAGTCCATACAAATCACATTCACCACTCTGCCTTCATCAATCCTCTTCATTACTTCCTTAAAAAACTCAATTCAGTTAATGAGACAGGATTTCCCACCATGTTGACAAATTCTAATCTGCCTTTCCACATTTATGTAAATCCTCAGGATCCCTCTGGATCCCTCAGGATCTCAGCTCAACATATTGCCCAGCACCAATGCCAGGCTCACCGATCTATATTTCCCTGGCTTCTCCTTCCCACATTTCTTGAACAATGACACCACGTTCGCCAACCCCCAGCCTTCTGGCACCTGATCAGTGACTATTGATGATATAAATATCTCAGCAAGGGGCCCAGTAATCATTTCCTGAGCTTCTCACATAGCTCTCAGGTATACCTGGACAGGTCCTGTGGATATATCAACCTTTATATGTTTAAAGATGTCCATCACCTCCTCCTCTGTAATATGGACACTTTTGAAGATGTCCATATTACAGATATTTATTTCCCCAAGTTCTCATGCTTCCATATCCATATCACAGTAAACACTGATGCAAAATGCTCGTTTAGTGTCTCCCACATCTGCTGCGGTTCCACAGGTGGGCTTGTTGATCTTTCAGGGGCCCTATTCTCCCCATAATTACCCTTTTGTCTTTAATGCATTTATAAATCCCTTTGGATTCTCCTTAACCTTATTTGCCAAAGTATCTCATGTCCCATTTTTTTTCCTTCCTGATTTCACTCTTATGTATACTTCTACTGCATTTATACTCTTCTTGAGATTCTCCAGAATCCTGCTGTCTATACCTGACATATGCTTCCTTCTTATTTTTGAACAAAACATCATTTTCTCTGGTCATCTGTCTTTCCTTATGCCTACCAGCCTTGCCCTTCACCCCAACTGGAACATACTGTCTCTGGATTCTCATTATCCTATTTTTGATGGCTTCCAACTTTCCAGCCGTCCTTTACCTGAAAATACCCACCTCCAATCAACTTTTGAAAGTTCTTGCCGAATATCATCAAAATTGGCCTTCCTCTAAATTCAAATCTCTAACTTTTAGATCAGCTCTGTCTTTTTCCATCATTGTTTTAAATCGAATAGGATTATGGTCACTGGCCCTGAAGCGCTCCACCACTAATATCTCAGTCACCTGCCCTGCTTTATTTCCCAAGAGTAGGTCAAGTTTTGCTCCTTCTTTAGTAAGAACATCCACATACTGAATCAGAACATTTGCTTGTAGGCACTTAGCAAATTCCTCTCTAACCAAGACATTAACACCATGGCAGTCCCAGTCTGTGCTTTGGAAGGTTCAAATCCCTTACCATCACCACGCTGTTATTCTTCCAGATAACTGAGATCTTCAAACGAATTTGCTTCTCAATTTCCCACTGACTTGTGGGAGTCGACAATAGAATCATATTAAGGTGATTATTCCTGTAACTACATCCAGGGAAATTATTCCCTCCCTACCAGCATTGTGGGTCAACCCACAGCAAGTGGACTGCAGTGATTCAAGAAGGCAGCTCACCACCACCTTCTCAAGGGACAAATAGGGATGGGCTGTCAGTGCTGGCCAGCCAGCGCCACCCAATGTCCCATAAATGAATAAAAAAAATTTGGGTGGAACTGAGAAATAAGAAAGGGATAGTCATCTTAAGTACAGCCGTAATATTATCCCTAATCAAAAAAAAATACACCACTCCCTCCCCTCTCTTGCCCCTTTCAATCCTTCCTCTAGCATCTATTACCCTGGAACATTAAGCTGCCAGTCCTGTCCATCCCTGAGCCATGTCTCTGTAATTTCTATGATATCCCAATTCCATGTTCCTACCCATGCCCTGAGTTCACCTACCTTACCCATTAGCCCACTTGTATTGAAATAAATATGTTTTCTTCCAAAGATGTGCTGGTTAGGTGAATTGGCCATGCTAAATTGCCCACAGAGTTCAGGGATGTGTAGGTTAGGTCCAGTAGTCAGGGATAAATATAGGGAAGTGAAATGGGTGTGGGTGGGTTCCTCTTTGGAAGGTCAATGTGGACTTGATAGGATGAAGGGATGAAGGGCCTGTTTCCACACTGTCGGGATTCTGAGTTGAATTCTAATGGTTATGCCTCTTCCTGTCCGAATTTACTAGCAGCCATAATCTTGTTTGAAGCATCTAAATTGGGAACAGATGTTCTCAGGGAAATGCACGACAGAAATGTAAAGGTTGTTTAGGGAGCACTTGCTGATAGTGCTGGACAGGTTTGTCCCACTGAGGCAAAGAAGGGATGATAGGGTGAAGAAACCTTGCGTGACAAAGGATGCGGAACATCTAGTCAAGAGGAAGAAGGAAGCTTACTTTAGGTTGAGGAGGCAAGAATCAGACAGGACTCCAGAGCGTTACAAGGTAGCCAGGAAGGAACTGAAGAATGGACTTAGGAGAGCTAGGAGGGGGCATTAAAAAGCCTTGAGTGGGTAGAATTAAGGAAAACCCTAAAGCATTCTATATTTATGTAAGGAATAACAGGATGGCCAGAGTGAGGGTGAGGCTGAGCAAGGACAGTAGAGGAAACTTGTGCCTGAAGGTGGAGGAGGAGGTAGGGGAAGTCCTTAATGAATACTTTGCTTCAGTATTCACTACGGCGAGGGACCTTGACATTTGTGAGGACAGCGTGAAACAGGCTGGTCTGCTCAAACAGTTTATGCTCAAAATGTCTATTAGGAGGATGTGCTGAAAAGTTTGAAAAAGGTAAGGATAGCAAAGATGATTCTCGATAGGAGTGAGAGAGACAGGGTAGTTGTCGTGGGGTCTTCAACTTTCCAAATATTGACCGGGAACACTATAGTACGAATACTATAGATGGGTCAGTTTTTGTCCAGTGTGTGCAGGAGGGCTTCCTGACACAGTATGTAGACAGGCCAACAAGGGGCGAAGCCACATTAGATTTGGTATTGGGGAATGAGCCTGGCCAGGTGTTAGACTTGAAAGTAGGTGAGCGCTTTGGTGATAGCGATCACAATTCTGTTATGTGTACTTTAGTAATAGAAAGGGATAGGTGTATACCACTGGGCAAGAGTTACAGATGGGGGAAAGGCAATTACGATGCGATGAAGCAAGATTTAGGAAGCATAGGATGGGGAAGGAACTGCAGGGGATGGGCACATTAGAAATGTGGAGCTTATTCAAGGAAAAGGTCTTATGTGTCTTAGATAAGTATCTACCTGTCAGGCAGGGAGGAAGCTGTAGAGCGCAGGAGCTGTGGTTTACGAAGGAAGTGGAATCTCTGGTCAAGAGGAAGAAGAAGACTTATGTTAGGATGAGATGTGAAGGCTCAGTTAGGGCGCTTGAGGGTTACAAGGTAGCCAGGAAAGACCTAAAGAGAGAGCTCAGAAGAGTCAGGAGGAGGCATGAGAAGTTGTTGGCGGATAGGATCAGGGTAAACCCTAAGGCTTTCTATAGGTATTTAAGGAATAGAAAAATGACGAGAGTAAGATTAGGGCCAATCAAGGATAGTAGTGGGAAGTTGTGTGTGGAGTCAGAGGAGACAGGGGAAGCACTAAATGAATATTTTTCGACAGTATTCACTCTAGAAAACGACAATGTTGTCGAGGAGAATACTGAGATACAGGCTACTGGACTCGGTGGGATTGAGGTTCACAAGGAAGACATATTAGAAATCCTGCAGAGTGTGAAAATAGATAAGTCCCCTGGGCCGGATGGGATTTATCCTAGGATCCTCTGGGAAGCCAGGGAGGAGATTGCCGAGCCTTTGGCATTGATCTTTAAATTGTCATTGTCTATAGGAATAGTGCCAGAAGACTGGAGGATAGCAAATGTGGTTCCCCTGTTCAAGAAGGGGAGTAGAGACAACCCTGGTAATTATAGACCAGTGAGCCTTACTTCAGTTGTTCGTAAAGTGTTGGAAAGGGTTAAAAGAGGTAGGATTTATAATCATCGAGAAAAAAAAAATTAATTAGGGATAGTCAGCACGGTTTTGTGAAGGGTAGGTCGTGCCTCACAAAACTCATTGAGTTCTTTGAGAAGGTGACCAAACAAGTAGATGAGATTAAACTGGTTAATATGGTGTATATGGATTTCAGCAAGGGGTTCGATAAGGTTCCCCACAGTAAGCTATTGGACAAAATGCGGAGGAATGGGATTGTGGGAGATATAATAGTTTGGATCAGTAATTGGCTTGCTGAAAGAAGACAGAGGGTGGTGGTTGATGGGAAATGTTCATCCTGGAGTCCAGTTACTAGTGGTGTACCGCAAGGGTTGGTGTTGGGTCCATTGCTGTTCATCATTTTTATAAATGACCTGGATGAGGGTGTAGAAGGGTGGGTATGTAAATGTGCAGACGACACTAAAGTCGGTGGATTTGTGGGTAGTGATGAAGGATGTTGTAAGTTACAGAGAGACATAGATAAGCTGCAGAGCTGGGCTGAGAGGTGGCAAATGGAGTTTAATGCGGACAAGCGTGAGGTGATTCACTTTGGTCGGAGTAACTGAAATGCAAAGTACTGGGCTAATGGTAAGATTCTTGGTAGTGTAGATGAGCAAAGAAATCTCGGTGCCCATGTACACAGATACTTGAAAGTTGCCACCCAGGTTGACAGGGTTGTTAAGAAGGCATACAGTCTTTTAGCTTTTGTTAATAGAGGGATCGAGTTCCGGAACCATGAGGTTATGTTGCAGCTGTACAAAAGTCTGGTGCAGCTGCGCTTGGAGTATTGTGTACAGTACTGGTCACCGCATTATAAGAAGGATGTGGAAGCTTTGGAAAGGGTGTAGAGGAGATTTACTAAGATGTTGCCTGGTATGGAGGGAAGGTCTTACGAGGAAAGATTGAGAGACTTGAGGTTGTTTTCATTAGAAAGAAGACGGTTGAGAGGTGACTTAATAGAGATATATAAGATAATCAGAGGATTAGATAGGGTGGACAGGGAGAGCCTTTTTCCAAGTATGCTGACGGCGAGCACGAGGGGGCATAGCTTTAAATTGAGGGGAGATATATATAGGACAGATGTCAGAGATAGTTTCTTTACTCAGAGAGTAGTAAGGGTATGGAATGCTTTGACTGCAACAGTAGTAGATTTGCCAACTTTAAGTACATTTAAGTCGACATTGGACAATCATATGGACGTACATGGATTAGTGTAGGTTAGATGGGCTTCAGATTGGTATGACAGGTCGGCGTAACATCGAGGGCCGAAGGGCCTGTACTGCGCTGTAATGTTCTATGTTCTATGTTTTATGATACATAAGTCCCATGGGCCAGACAGGATACACCTAGGATATACAGGAAGCGAGGGAAGAGATTGCCGCGCCTTTGACGATGACATTTGCATCCTCACTGTCCACTGGAATAGTGCCAAATGATTGAAGTGTGGCAAATGTTATTCCTTTGTTCAAGAAAGGGAATAGGGTTAACTCTGAAAACTACAAACCAGCCAGTCTTACATCTGTGGTAAACAAATAATTGGAGAGAATTCTGACAGACAGGATTTTTGATTACTTGGAAAACCATAGCTTGATTAGAGATAGTCATCATGGCTTTGTGAGGGGCAGGTCATGCTTCACAATTGGCTATCACAAGTTTTAAGGTGATTGGAGGAAGGTTTGGGGGGATGTCAGAGGTAGATTCTTCACACAGAGAGCGGTGGGTGTGTGGAATGCACTGCCAGCAGTGATATTAGAGTCAGATACATGAGGGATATTTAAGTGACCCTTAGATAGGCACATGGAAGGTGGAACAATGAAGGGCATGGATGTTCCTTTGATCTTCGAGGAGGATAAAAGGTCAGCACAACATCGAGGACTGAAGGGCCAGTCCTGTGCTTTCTTGTTCAATGTTCGACGTTAACAGCACAAGTTCAATTCCCACACTGGTTGAAGTTAAAAATCATGCAGCAACAGGTTTATTTGGAAGCACTAACTTTTGAGGTGCTACGTCTTCATCAGTGCTCCATAGGCTGGTGTTTCCAAATAAATCTTTTGGACTCTAACCTGGATTTGTATGATTTTTAACCTTGGCCACCCCAGACCAACACTGGCACCTCCAAACCACACTGGTTGAGATCACAATAAAAGTCCCACCTTCTTAACCCCCCGCTCCCCTGAGGCATGGTGATCCAGGTGAAACACACAATCAGTCATGTTTCTGAGAGATCAGCCCTATGATCGAATGGGAATTTACTAAAGGAATATATATCCCAGTCAGGATGGTGAGTGGCTTGAAAAGGAACATGCCGGTCATGGTGTTCTCATGCATCTACTGCCTTTGCCTTTAGGAAGGTGGTGTTCATGGATGTTGAAGGAGCTGTCCACGGAGCATTTGTGGTGGATGGACTGAATGTTTGTAGATGTGGTGCCAATCAAACTGGTTACTTCATCATAAAAGAGAAAATGTTGGAGAAACTCAGCAGGCCTGGTGTAACTGTGAAGAGAGAAAGAGAATGAATGTTTCTAGTCTGACATAACTCCTCGTCAGCACTGTTCTGAAGAAGAGTTATATTGGATTCAAAAGGTTAACACAGAACATAGAACACAGAACATAGAACAGTACAGCACAGAACAGGCCCTTCAGCCCACGATGTTGTACCGACCACTGATCCTCATGCATGCACCCTCAAATTTCTGTGACCATATGAATGTCCAGTAGTCTCTTAAATGTCCCCAATGACCTTGCTTCCACAACTGCTGCTGGCAACGCATTCCATGCTCTCACAACTCTCTGTGTAAAGAACCCGCCTCTGACATCCCCTCTATACTTTCCTCCAAAGAGTTTAAAACTATGACACCTCGTGTTAGTCATTTCTGCCCTGGGAAATAGTCGCTGACTATCGACTCTATCTATGCCTCTCATTACCTTGTATACCTCAATTAGGTCCCCTCTCCTCCTCCTTTTCTCCAATGATAAAAGTCCGAGCTCAGTCAACCTCTCTTCATAAGATAAGTCCTCCAGTCCAGGCAGCATCCTGGTAAACCTCCTCTGATCCCGTTCCAAAGCATCCACATCTTTCTTATAATATTGCGACCAGAACTGTACGCAGTATTCCAAGTGCGGTCTAACCAAAGTTTAGAGCTGCAACAAGATCTCACGACTCTTAAACTCAATCCCCCTGTTAATGAAAGCCAAAACACCATATGCTTTCTAAACAACCCTGTACGCTTGTGTGGCCATTTTAAGGGATCTATGTACCTGCACCCCAAGATCCCTCTGTTCCTCCACACTGCCAATAATCCTATCCTTAATCCTGAGCTAAGCTTTCAAATTCGACCTTCCAAAATACATCATCTCGCATTTATCCAGGTTGAACTCCATCTGCTACCTCTCAGCCCATCTCTGCATCCTGTCAATGTCCCGCTGCAGCCTACAACAGCCCTCTATACTGTCAACGACACCTCCAACCTTTGTGTCGTCTGCAAACTTGCTGACCCATCCTTCAATCCCCTCATCCAAGTCATTAATAAAAATTACAAACAGTAGAGGCCCAAGGACAGAGCCCTGTGGAACACCACTCACCACAGACTTCCAGGCAGAATATTTTCCTTCTACTGCCACTCGCTGTCTTCTGTTGGCCAACCAATTCTGTATCCAGACAACTATGTTCCCCTGTATCTCATTCTCCCTGACCTTCTGAATGAGCCTACCATGGGGAACCATGATAAAAATGCCTTGCTGAAGTCCATATACACTACATCCACAGCTCGACCCTCATCAACATTTCTCATCACATCCTCAAATAACTCGATAAGGCTTGTGAGGCTGACCTGCCCCTCACAAAGCCGTATTGACTGTATTTAATCAAACTATGCTCTTCCAGATCGTCATAAATCCTATCCCTCGGAATCTTTCTAACACCTTACAGACGACAGACGTGAGACTTACTGGTCTGTAATTGCCAGGGATTTCCCTATTTCCTTTCTTGAAGAGAGGAATTGCATTTGCCTCTCTCCAGTCCTCAGGTACGACTCCAGTGGAGAGCGAGGATGCAAAGATCTTCGCAAGTGGCGAAGCAATTGCATTTCTCGTTTCCCAAAGCAGCCGAGGACAAATCTGGTCCGGGCCTGGCGACTTGTCAATCTTAATGTTTAACAAAATTTTCAGCTCATCAGCTTCCTCTATCTCTATCCATTTCAGCATGCACACCTGCTCTTCAAAGGTTTCATTTACTACAAAGTTCATTTCTTTCGTAAAGACAGAAGCAAAAAACTCATTTAGGGCTTCCCCTACCTCCTCAGACTCCACACAAAAATTCCCTATGCTATCCCTGATCGGCCCTACTCTTTCTTTGACCATTCTCTTATTCCTCACATAATTGTAAAATGCTTTTGTGTTCTCCCTAATCCGTTCTGCCAAGCCTTTCTCATGCCCCCTCCTGGCTCTCCTCAGATCATTTTTGAGCTCCTTCCTCGCCTGCCTGTAATCCTCTAGAGCTGAGCTTGACCCCAACTTCCTTACCTTATGTAAGCTACCTTTTTCCTTTTGATGAGAAGCTCCACCGATCTCGTCATCCAAGGTTCCTTTATCTTACCACTTGTTGCCTGTCTCAGAGGGACATATTTATTCATCACTTGCAACAACTGTTCCTTAAACAGTCTCCACATGTGAAAAGTGCCTTGACCATGGAAAAATTGCTTCCAATCCATGCTTCCTAACTCATGTCTAATCACATCATAGTTTCCTCTTTCCCAATTAAATATCTTCCCATTTTGCCTAATCCTCTCCTTCTCCATAGCTATGTAGATTGTGAGGTAGTTGTGGTCACTATCTTCAACATGCTCTCCCACCACAAGATCTGATACCTGCCCCGGCTCGTTTCCGAGCACCAAGTCTAGAATGGCCTCTCCCTGGTCGGCCAGTCAACGTACTGAGTTAGGAAACCCTCCTGAACACACCTTACAAAAACAGCTCCATTCAAATCTTCTGCTCGAAGGAGGTTCCAATCAATATTGGGAAAGTTAAAGTCACCCATTATAACAATCCTACTACGCCCACACTTTTCCAAAATCTGCCGACCTATGCTTTTTTCCATTTCCCTGCTGCTATTGGGGAGCCTGTAGTAAACCCCTAATGAAGTGACTGCTCCCTTGCTGTTCCTAATTTCCACCCATACTGACTCGGTAGGCAGATCTTCCTCGACAATGGAAGCTTCTGTAGCTGTGATACCCTTTCTGATTAGTAGTGCTACACCCCCTCCTCTTCTCCCCCCTCCCTATTCTTTTTAAATGCTATAAACCCTGGAACATCCAGCAACCATTCCTGCCCCTGAGAAACCCATGTCTCTGTTATGGCCACAACATCATAGCACAGGTACTGATCCATGCTCTAAGTTCATCACTTTTATTCCTGATACTCCTTGCGTTAAAGCAAGCACACTTTAACTGATCCCTTAGTTCCTTCCCAGGAAAGTCCTTCCCACTAGCTGGTCTACCTCTTGCTATTGCCTCATCTGCATCAACTCTCACCTCTGGTATACAGCTTAGGTTCCCACCCCCTGCCAATACTAGTTTACACCCTCTCGAACGACTCGAGCAAACCTTCCTCCCAGGACATTGGTCCCCTTCCAGTTCAGATGCAACCCATCCTTCTTGTACAGGTCCCACCTTCCCCAGAAGGCATCCCAATTATCTACATATCTGAAGCCCTCCCTCCTACACCAGCTGCGCAGCCACGTGTTAAGCTACGTCCGCTCCCTGTTCCTTGCCTCGCTATCTCGTGGCACCGGGAGTAAACTAGAGAACACTACTCTGTTCGTCCTGCTTTGCAGCTTCCATCCTAACTTCCTGAAATCACTTTTTATATCCTCGATCCTTTTCCTGGCTATATCATTAGTGCCAATATGTAACACGATTTCTGACTGTTCGCCCTCCCCTTTTAGAACCTTATATACCCGATCATTGACGTCCCGGACCCTGGCACCAGGCAGGCAACTTACCTTCCGGGAATCCCGATCCTGACCACAAAATCTCCTGTCGATTCCCCTGACTATCGAGTCCCCTACCATTTTCTATTCTGCCCCCTTCCCTTCTTTGCCACAGTGTCAGGCTCAGTGCCAGAGAACTGACTGCTATGGCTTTCCTCTGGTAGGTCATTCCCCCAGCAGTATCCAAAACGGTATACTTATTGTTGAGGGGATTTTCCACAGGGGATCTCTGCACTGTCTGTCTGGGCCCTTTCCTCCCCCTAACTGTATCCTATCTATCCTTGTCCTGAGCCTTAGGAGTGACCAACTCCTGGTATCTCCTCTCAATTACCCCCTCAGCCGCCCGAATGATCCGTAGTTCATCCAGCTCCAGCTCCAATTCCCTAACATGGTTTTCAAGGAGCTGGAGTTGGGTGCACTTCCCGCAGATGTCGCCAGCAGAGACGTGTGCCCTGTCTCCCACCTGCCACATTCTGCAGGAGGAGCAAGCAACTGCCCTAGCATCCATACCCGACTTATCTGAACACCCACTCAGTACTAAAGTAGAAAGCTTAGTTCAAGTTGCTATAAAATTAATAACAAACTTATATTCAATCGAGAAAGATAAGAAAGAACCTTACTTTTTGTTTCTCTCCACAGGTGCTGCCACGTTTGCCGAATTTCTCCAGCACTTTCTGACTTCATTTTGGATTTTCAGTGTCTGCAACATTGTGCTTTTATATGGCTGCTTGGTCATGCTGGGATCCAAATTCTTGGGCGATGTCGGAGATATTTCCATCCAGGCAAGTGGGGAGTATTCCATCACATTCCTGACCTGTGCCTTGGAGATGGTGGAGAGGCTTTTGGAGCCATGAGGTACATCCCTCACTGCAGTGTTCCTGCCCCTGAGCTGCTCTTGTAGCCACAGTACTTACATTGTAAATCCATTTCATTATCAGCTCAATGGGAACTCCCAGCTTGTTGATTGTAGGGGATTCAACAACAGCAAAGCTATTGAATGTCTAAAAGCATTATTTATGTGATCTATTATTGGAGGTAGTAATTGTTTCGCATTTGTGTGGCACGGATGTTAATTGCCATTTGTCAGCCCAGGCCTGGAACATAGAACATTGAACATTACAGCGCAGTACAGGCCATTCGACCCTCAATATTGTGCCAACCTGTGAAACCAGTCAGAGGCCTACCTAACCTACACTACTCCATTCTCATCCATATGTTTATCCAATGACCATTTAAATGATTTTAAAGTTGGAAAGTCTACGACTGTTGCAGGCCGGGCGTTCCATGCCTTTGCTACTCTCTGAGTAAGGAAACTACCTCTGACATCTTACAGCTTCTTACAGTGAGCGAATTTCTGATCCAAACCAGTAAATCACCCTCAACCCCATGCCTCAATTAGGTTAGCGAGACACGATCTACCCTTCACAAAAGCATTTTGACTATCCCTAATCAACTTAGTCCTTTCTCGATGATCATAAATCCTAACTCTTCTAGCCTTTGCGAACACTTTACACACAATCGAAGTAAGGCTCACTGGCCTATAATTACAGGGTTGTCTCTACTCCCCTTCTTGAACAAGGGAACAACATCTACTATCCTCCAGTCTTCTGGCACTATTCTTATAGACAATGACAAAATAAACATCAAAGCCAAAGGCAGTGCAATCTCCTCCCTGGCTTCCCAGAGAGTCCTAGGATAAATCCCATCTGGCACAGGGGACATATCTATTTTCACACTTTCCAGAATTGCTAAGTTTCTCCTTATGAACTTCAATCCCGTCTTGTCTAATAGTCTGTACCTCAGTATTCTCCTCAACAACATTGCCTTTTTCCAGTGTGAATACTGATGAAAAATATTCATTCTGTACCTCTCCTATCTCCTCGAACTGCACACACAGCTTCCCATTACTGTACTTGACTGGTTCTAATCTTATTCGAGTCATTCTTTTATACCTGACATGAGTCTCGAATGCTTTAGTGTTTTCCTGTTCCTACCTGCCAAAACTTCTCATGTTCCCTCCTGGCTCTCTCTTTAGATCCTTACTGGCTGACTTGTAAGTCTCAAGCGCCCTAATTGAACCTTATCGTCTCATCTTAAGCCTCCCTCTTCCCTTGACAAGAGATTCAACTTCTTTAGTAAATCACGGTTCCTTCTCTCAAACACTTCCCCGTTGCCTAACAGGTACATACTTATCAAGGACATACAGTAGCTCTTCCTTGAACAAGCTCCACATTTCAATTGTGCCCTGCAGTTTCCTACTCATCCTATGCATCTTAAATCCTAATCACATCAGAAACAGAAGCGCTGAAGAAGGGCTCATGCCCAAAACATCGATTCTCCTGCTCCTTGGATGCTGCCTGACCTGCTGCGCTTTTCCAGCAACACATTTTCAGCTCTGATCTCCAGCATCTGCAGTCCTCACTTTCCCCTCAATAATTGCTTTCACCCCAACTATATCTCTTGCCCTGCGGAATATGACTGTCCATTTCCATCACTGAAGTAAATGTAATCGAACTGTGGTCACTGTCACCAAAGTGCTCAACTACCTCCAAATCTAACATCAAGCCTGGCTTATTAGCCGGTACCAAATCCAATGTGGCCTCGCCCCTTGTCTGCCTATCTGCATACTGTGTCAGGAAACAGTCCTGCACACGTTGGACAAAAACTGACCCATCTAAAGTAAACATTTTCAGTCAATATTTGGAAAGTTAAAGGTCCCCATAGCAACTACCCTGTTACTTTCTCTCCTATTCACAATCATCTTTACAATGCTTTACTCTACTTCCCTAGGACTTTTCAGAAGCCTATACAAATCTCCAGACAGGTTGACCTCTCCTTTCCTGTTTCTAACCTCAGCCCATTCTACCTCAGTAGATGAGCATCATCAAACGTCCTTTCTGCCACCGTAATACTATCCTTGTCGAACAATGCCTCACCTCCCCCTCTTTTATCATCGTCTCTGTTCCTACTGAAACATCTAAAACACGGAACCTGAAACAAACGATCCATGTCTCCAAAATGGCCACAACGTCAAAGTCCCAGGTACCAACCCATGCTGAAATTTCACCCACCTTATTCCGGATGTTCCTGGCATTGAAGTAGATACACTTCAAACCACCTTCCTGTTTTCTGTTACACTCCTGTGATCTTGAAACTTTATTTATGAGCTCACTACTCTCCACCTCCTGCACACTGGAGCTACAATTCAGGTTCCCATCTTTTGCTGAATTAGCTTAAACATTCATGAAGCACATAAGTAAATTGCACCCCAAGGATATTGGAACCCCTCTGGTTCAGGTGTAGACCATGCTGTTTGTAGATGTCCCACTTACCCCAGAATGAGCCCCAATTATCCGGGTATCTGAAACCCTCCCTCCTGTAACATCCCTGGAGCCACATGTTCAAATACAATGTCACCTTATTCCTCACCTCACGAGCATGTGACATGGGTAACAAACCAGAGACATCAATTCTGTTTGCTCTAGCACTAAGCTTCCACCCTAGCTCCCTGAATTTCTCCCTTAAATCCCCATCCCGTTTCCTACATATGTTGTTGGTGCCTATGTGGAGCACGACTTGGGGCCGCTCCTCCTCCCACTTAAGGATACCGAAAACACGATCAGAAACATCATGAACCCTGGCACTTGGGAGGCAATACATCAACCGTCAGTCTCTCTCGTTCCCACAGAACCTTCTATCATTCCCCCTAATTATGAAGTCCCCAATGACTAATGTTCTGCTCCTCCTCCCCCTTCCCTTCTGAGCACGAGAGACATATGCTGTGCCAGAGTCCTCTACCCCATGTGTTACTCCTGGTAAGTCATCCCCCGCAGCAGTATCCAAAACAGTATACTTGCTATTGAGGGGAATGGCCACAGGGAGTCCCTGCACTGTCTGCTGACTGTAATCCATCTACCATTCCCCTAACCTGAGGTGTGACTACCTCCCTGTAACTCCTCTCAATTACTCCCTCAGCCTCCCAATTGATCCGAAGTTCATCCAGCTCTGTGCCCAGTTCCCTAACGCCATTTCCGAGGAGCTGAAGTTGCCCGGATCTTGCTGCAGAGCCACATGGAGTGCTTCAGTATCTGAGGAGGGAAGAATGCTGCTGAACATTGTGTGAGTATTAGCGAACCCTTGGACCCATGACATTCTGCCTGAGGGAAGGTCAGTTATACAGTCACTAAAGATAGTTAGGGCTAGGACACAATCTTGAGGACCTCCTGCTGTGAGGGCTTGGAGCTTAGATGGCTGACCTCCACCAACCGCACCAATTGCTGTGGGTCTGGAGTCACATTAAGCCCAGACAAGACAAGGACAGCCCTAATCCCTGAAGGGCATTAGAGAACCAGATGGGTTTTAACAACAATTGACAAGGGTTTTGTGGTCACCATTAGAGTCATAATTCCACATGTTTATTAAATTGAAGTTCTGCCATCTGTCATTGATAGGATTTGACCCGGGTCCACGATAAGAGTTGGGAAGTATCTGAATATGAGCCAGTTCGATGGCTGGCCTCCTGACTGATTTAGAATCCAACTTGTAATTTTTGTCCCAATTTTGAAATAAATGTTTAAGTTTTATTATTTCTCATTGAGTGTAATATTAGTTTGCTTCTATTTGGTCTCGAGAAAATGTGAATACAGACAGACTGAGTGAGGGCTGTGAACTACATGAACTTGAAGCCTATCTGAACTAATGTGACATCACCCAATTTGAGATGGTGTTTGATAGGCTTTCCTTTATTGGTCAGAGTATTGAGTACTGGAGTTGGGAGGCCATATTGCGGCTGTACAGGACATTGGTTAGGCCACTTTGGAATATTACGTGCAATTCTGGTCTCCTTCCTACCAGAAAGATGTTGTGAAACTTGAAAGGGTTCCAAAAAGATTTACAAGGATGTTGCCAGAGTTGGAGGATTTGAGCTATTGGGAGAGGATGAACAGGCTGGGGCTGTTTTCCCTGGAGCGTCGGAGACTAAAAGGTGACCTTATAGAGGTTTCCAAAATTATGAAGGGCATGGATAAGATAAATAGACAAAGTTTTTTCGCTGTGGTCGGGGAATCGAGAACTGGAGGGCATAGGTTTAGGGTGAGAGGGGAAAGATATAAAAGAAATCTAAGGGGCAACTTTTTCACACAGAGGGTGGTACATGTATGGTCTGAGCTGCCAGAGGATGTGGTGGAGGCTGGTACAATTGCATTATTTAAGAGGTGTTTGAATGGGCATATGAATAGGAAGGGTTTGGAGGAATATGGGTCGGGTGCTGGCAGGTGGGACTAGATTGGGATGGGATATCTGGTCGGCAGGGACAGGTTGGACCGAAGGGTCTGTTTCCATGCTGTACATCTCTATGACTCTATGACCTTATTTGCCAATGCTATCTCATGTCCCCTTTTGGCCCTCCTGATTTCCCTCTTAAATATATGCCTACATGGTCTCTGCTGTCCAAACCTGACATATGTCTCCCTTTTCTTTCTTAACCAACATCTCAATTTCTCCAGTCATCCAGCATTCCCTACACCTACCAGCCTTGCCTTTAACCCGAACAGGAACACATTCTCTCTGGACTCTCGTTATCTCATTTGTGAAGGCTTCCCATTTTCTAGCCATGTATAGCTTTGAGTGTGATTTGAGAGATACAGACTCGATGGAGCGAAGGGCCATGTCAGTCCTGTATGATGCCATCATTCTATGAATTTGATCTGGATGTAATAATTTGTTTTGAGTAAATGTGACCAAGTGGAAGTTCCAGCTGTTGGTGTGGTCCGTACCAGCTTCAGGTTCTGTATGAGAGTGCTCATTCACAGAGAGAATTGCCCAAATCAGTCGTATAACTGAATTAACAAGGAAATTAGTGGGATAACAGTGTGCAGTGGAACAGCTCTCCAAAAGCTCTACAACACGAGGTATTGAATGTCTGAGTAGAATGAAGGTTATCACTGAAACGAATTTCAAAAGGTAGCTAGATATTGATGGGACTGATAGTGAGTGAAATTTGCAAGAACTGTTGCTTGAAGCCAAAGTAGATTCCCTGAGAATTAACAGGATCAGATTAATCCAGTCTTTGGGGAATTCGAATACAGACATAAATCTCAATGCTATCACATCATTAAAATAAACCTGTTGTCATAATTTGTTTGTTCAAAATTATGTTAAAAAAATTGAAGGTGTAATCACAGTTTCCCAGTGGAGATACCACACAATATAAAATAAAGTCTCTGGAACTGTGTCAGCTTCATCTCCGAGAGAATTCCCTGATTTCGACACATAGTGGGCAGCAGGAAGGGAAAGGTTGTATCACACAAAACGAAATGCATCTTCTCAGGGAAAGGATCGATAGAGTGTACGAGACCATGCTTGTTGTCGTTGGTGTTCCTGGTAGGTCTTGCAACAACTTAACTTACATAAACTTCTGCATTGGATTATCCTGATTTCTACCGACAACTGATAAATTATTATATTTCCATTTAGCAAAGCAAATCCTGATGGCAGACAATAGTGTCCTCACTTAGTGAGTTTAAAGTGAATAGATTGTCAGTTCGGAGGCTCCACAGTAATGAACAGCATTGTGTGTTTCCCTATACTGTGCAGAATAGATTTACACTGAGGCCACATTGATGGAGTTTGGCTGAGCATCAGCCCTGGCAGGTCTCGAAAGTGTTTCGGAAGACCACCCTCTCTCTGTGGTAGTTCACAGCCTGCTATCGGTCAGATGAGTTTTGTAACAACCCACCTTTCAGTGACACCTAGTATTTCCCAATCCTTGATGGAAAGGGATTGTGTTGGTGGATCTTGCTCAGGCAGCTCGCTCCAAATGGGAGCCCAGATACAGCAGGGTAATGGGTGGGTTCAGCAGGTCATTAGGAATGAGGAGACAATGGGGGCTGCAGATAGACCGTGGTGATGGAAAAGGCACAGCAGGCAACATCCGAGGAGCAAGAACATAGAACATAGAACAATACAGCACAGAACAGGCCCTTCGGCCCACAAGAGAGTCAAAGTTTCGGGCAGGACCCTTCTTCAGGACAGTTAAAGTGACCGATGTTGCATGGATTCAGATTTTATTTGCGGGAGGTGCTATTCCATAGTGGACATTTTGGGGGGTGGGGTGGGGGAAGTCGTGCCCAAAATATGGACTTTCTTGCTCCTAGGATGCTGCCTGACCTGCTGTACCTTTTCCAGCACCATGCTGTATCAACTCAAGTCATCAGGAGTGATAAGTGATGGTCAGCAAGGATGAGTTTGATAGTCTTGTGTGTTTTCATCAGTCAGTGGATGTGTGACGGCATCGTATTTGTGAGGACAGATCACTGGGAGGGTTGTTGAGCACAGGAGGCCAATTATGAAGTGTATTGTTGAATTCTTTGATTGTTGAACAGACATGTCAGTGTGCCATTTGTAAAATGATGCACAGTACCGTGGTACAGTGTCTAATAGGACAAACTCTAAGATCTGGAGTGTTGTGGCAGCGGATCTCCCACAGCGGATCAAACAACTTTGTCCAACAGGATATTTCCTTCATTGCCCTTTGTTGCTGTTACACTTTGATGTTCCCCAAACAATAATGGTCTTCGTGAAGGTGCATTCATTTGAGAATGTTATTTTGTCTTTGACTATCAATTTTGATAAGTATTTATTACTCTGCAATTCACAGCTGTGGTACAAGTCTAGTGAACTCCATGGAGAATGCTGGGTAAACTGTGGGGTATTCTAGCCCCAGGATTCACTCCAAATCTGAGAGGGGGAATCTCCATTCACTAGGAGAGGGCTGAGGAGAGAAGCTTGGGAGCATAGGCCTCGACATCAGGCAGGAAGCTTTGCTTCATCCCAGATAAAGTGTCTGCTTTTTAAACCAGAGCATTACCATGACCAGTGTTGTGGGGATTCAGATTTTATTTGCATGAGGGCTGTGCTGTACGATCTTGGACAGATGAGGGAAGTCAGGTCAAATGCTGAAGTTTTTCTGATTAAAGTGGATATCCAATCTGGGACATGGTGATTGGATTCACTGCTGAATATCTTCATGAGAAAGGGACTCAATGCCCTATCATTTGTTCATCCATATTGTGATTAAATGTCCAGCCTGTGGTTCATACAGTGTGGATGTTGAATTCTGGATGTAAACTGAACTGTGGAGACTCCCAAACCGAATAGAGGAATGTTGTGATCGATGTCCATACTAGGTGCCTGCTATTCTGTTTTACTGATCCCTGGTGTCTTTGTGTGGGTGCTATGGGCTTATGGGAAATGCCAGCCAGTCAGAGTAACCCGGAAAGCAGATGATATTGACTGCTGCTGAACCAAAAACACTTTGAGTATATGACTGTGTTTCTGTGAGTAATCTGCTGCTCATGTTCTTCCCTATTTCCTTTAAATGTGCAAATGATTCATTTAGAGAGAATGCGATGATATGGTTCAGATTCTTTAAACTTCATAAAACATGGAACAACAATTACCTTTGGTCATTACTTACAGTCTGGGCTCAGGCAGAGAGAATGTTTGATTAATAACCTCAAGTCCCTTTTTTTTTTTCTCTTACAGTTAGTCTAGTGGTGATTGTAATCTTAGCTCGGGGCAAATGTGGCCTTTCTACATGCAGCACTCGCTACCTGGTGGCCATGACAATGTCAGATCTACTGTTCATTGTTTTTTATATCATCCTTCGCCGATTTCAACTTTATTATTATCCACTGTGTTTCCTGCAAATCACTCCCGTTTGTACCATTCTCTATGTCCTCAGCCGCTTGAGCATTGACTGTTCTGCGTGGTTCACCATTGCTTTTTCCTTTGATCGATTTGTTGCCATTTGTTTTCATGAGATGAAAACTAAGTATTGCACAGGGAAAACTGCAACCAGGGTTCTAGCAACAATCTGCATCTTCTTTTGTTTAAAGAATATTCCCAACTCCTTTGTGTATTACCCTGGAAAGATGATCAACAATGTTCCATGGTACTGTTATGTCACGTACAGTTATCTTTATGACCCTCGGTGGACAAGTTTTAAATATTTTGAGACTTTTTTAACACCATTGTTCCCATTCATTTTTATTTTCTTTATCAACATTCTGACTGTCAGACATATCTTCGAGGCCATTAAGGTGCGGAAGGAACTGAGAGGTCAGAGAAAAACAGAGAATGATCCAGAGGTAGAGAACAGGAAGAATTCTGTGATTGTACTCTTTGCCATATCTGCCAGCTTCATACTTCTCTGGTTGTTGCATATTTTATATTTCTTTAATGCCGGTTATTCCTTGGATTCTGTTTCTTTGAATCTCTTTGTTCAGATTGGATATATGTTGAGAAACTTCAGTTGCTGCACAAATGCCCTTATTTATGTGGTGACACAGAAACATTTCAGAAACCAGTTAAAGTATGCCATGACATATCCAGTGATAACAATAATTCAATTGATGAATAAATCCAACATTAGATGCAGCAGGTAACAGAACGAGGAGTCCACGTGAGGAATGGACCGAAAGGAGAAGGAGGAGCAGCAACATGATAACACTCCTTTCCTAATGGGCAAGGAATGACTCCATCTGAGGAGCAAAATGAAAGAGACTGGAGGTGTAAAGCCAGTGTAAAATGCTGTTTGCAAATTGCAAAAATTCATAGGTAGTGGGACAACAAAAGCAAAACCAAAAGAGAAATGTACACAAATGCTACGTTTATCCTAAATAATCCGTTCTCAGTGAGTGAAGTGGGGAGAAAAATAAATGGTATGGAGTTAGGTGTAATCGTTCACTGCAGGCCAGGGAGGGAAATGCAACAACAGGAATGACTGTCCACTCTTCCTCACTGAATACTCTGAGCAACACATCTGGGCAAATTAAAACACATGAATAGTTTCCTGTAGAAAGAGGAAAGAACATACTTAAGAGTTGTGTGTGTTTTGATTGCACATTTATTTTCAACAATAATTTACTTTGTTTCCTTTCTCTTCCTTGTGTTGATTCCTGGCAATCTCAAGTTGAGCCTTTCACATTGATCAGGAGTAAACCCCAAAGACAAAAGGAATTTGATCAGTTTGAAAATACATTTGGCTTTAATTCCAAGACAATAAAATGCAAAGTAGGAGTAGACAAAGGCAGACTGGGTGAAACTGTTTACCTGCTGCATCCTCTCACACCTCCACCCTCCCTTCCTCCCCCCTCCCTCTAATCCCACTGGCTGTGCTCCATCCCTGGGGGAGTTAATTCCCGGATAGGGGGAGCTGATAGTTTCACTTCTTTCATGTGTAAATCACAAAACCTTTTTTTAAAAGTTGCATTCTCAGGTTAGCTGTAACAATTGATGTTAGCTAGACAATACACCCTTCCCCCCTGATGTGTCTGTGAGCATGTGCAGAGACTAACGTGTCTTTTGACTGCCTACATTAATGCCATAGAGTCATTGAGTCATACAGCACGGAGACAGACCCTTCAGACCAACCAGGCCACACTGACCATGTTCCAAAACATAAACTATTCCCACCTTCCTGTGCTTGGCCCATAATCCCTCCAAACGTTCCTATTCATGAACTTATCCAAATGTATTTTAAACATTGTAACTGTACTTACATCCATCACTTCCTCTGGTAGTTCATTCCACACATGAACTAGTAAAAATGAAGGCCCTCATCTTCTTTTCAATCTTTCTCCTCTCACGTTAAAAATATACCCCCCTGGTTTGAACTCCTCACCCGAGGGAAAAGACCCTTGTCATTCACCTGATCTATGCCCCACATGATTTTTTTAAACATCAATAAGGTCACCCTTCACCTTCCAATGCAACAGCCCATTTTTATATCTCAAGCCCTCTATTCTTGGCAACATCTTGGTAAATCTTTACTGAACCCTTTCTAGTTTAATAATATCCTTCCTATAACAGGGCGATGAGAATTGCACACATTAATCCAGAAGAGGCCTCATCACTGTCCTGTACAAATTCAATATAATGTCAGAACTCCTATGCTCAAAAGTCTGAACAATGAAGGCAAGCATGCTAATCACCTTCTTAACCAGACTGTCTACCTGTGATGCAAATTTCAAAGGATTATGCACTTGAACCCTGAGGTCTCTCTCTGCTCTACAACACTACCCAGGGCCGAGGACCCACACTGAGGTCAGACTCACAGGTCGATCGTTTCCAGGCTTCTCCTCACATTCCTTCTTAAACAATGACACATTAGCCACACCTCAGTCCTCCAGTACTTTACCCATGTTTATAAATGATACAAATATTTCTGCTCTCTAACTTCCCACAACGTCCTGGGACACACTTGATTAGGTCTTCAAGGTTTATCTATCTTCATGTTTTTTAAGATCTCCAGCACTTCCTCTTCTGGACTGTGAAGTGTTTCTAAAACATCAGTATTTATTTCCCCGATTTCTCTAGCCTCCATTTCTTTCCCAACAATAACAACTGATGTGAAATATTCACTTTTATCTCTCCCATCTCTTGAGTTTCAACACAAAGACAACCTCGTTGGTCTTCAAGGGATCCTACTCTCTCTACAGTTGCTCCCTCACTCACTATTTATAGAATCTCCTTTTACCTGCGATCATTCTGCTCCAGAAAGTTCTTGTTTCATACCCTTTCATACCCATTTGCCTTACTCCAAATAAGAACTTTAACTTTTATCCTTTTACATAACTATTTTAAAATTATTAGTTGATGGCTGGTCCAAAATGATCCCTGACTAACACTTCAGTTACTTGGCCTGCCTTATTTCCCAAGAGAAGTTCAAGAATTAGTTTGTCTCTCGTGGGAAGATTTATATATTGATAGCGAAAATTTGAGACGTCTTTCACCCTGGTACCAGAAAAGCAACGTACTATCCTCGATTCACACTCACTACTGCAGAATCTCCTGTCTGTGTCCCTGACAGGAGAGCTCCCAAAAACGATTATTCCTTTAAAACTTGACAAACACATTTAACACAAAATTCATTGTTAGTGCCCAAGATCTGACAACCACTTCGATTTTGCTCATTCAACAATACCCAAAATGGAATATCTGTTTGAGAGAGGAATAGCCACGGGGACTTCTAAACCACCTTCATACCCTTCCTGACGGACAGTTATCTGTCTGAATGATCTTGTTATGTAATCAATTCACTAAATCTATTTCTCATCGTCCTCAATATCTCTTTCACATTAATCGGAAAATGAAGAAGCTTTCAATAGCACCTTATATGATTGCATTTTACATTACCTACAGTGTAGAAACAGGTCCTTTATCCCAGCAAGTCCACACCGACCCTCCAAAGAGTAACCCATCCCCAACATTTACCCTGACTAACGGACCTAAACTATGGGCAATTTAGCATGATCAACTTGCCTGGCCTGCACATCTTTGGATTGGGGGAGGAAACCCACACAGACACGGGGAGAAATTGCAAACTCCACATAGACAGTGGCCCACGGCAGCAATTGAACCCGGATCCCTGGTGCTGTGAGGCAGCAGTGCTAACTACTGAGCCACCTTGCCACCCAAATCAATTGTTTTAAAAATCAAAGGTGGTACTCCAGTGCTTCAGAATGGAGAGGCTTCTTCTTTCCTGTGCTCAAAGTAACTGCACAAGATGCTGTGGAATTGGCTTTGAATGACTTACAGATTCTCAGTTGAGAAGTGGAGTGCTATTGAAGACCAGGAAGCTTCAACTGGAAGACAAGTTGAGTCATCAACTTTTAACCTTTTTAACATTTGTAAACCTTTAAAATGACAAAAGCTGTGAATAGTCACTTTAGTTCTGCTAACTGTGGAACTAGAAGAATGAGAATGGCTTCCAATTGGCTGTCTCTGGGTGCTGTCATCCCTAATCATGTTGTATTTTTCCCTACATTTTTGTAGGCTGATTGAAAGTCAGCTCTTGGTCTTCCCATGTACCCACTCCTTATGAGTTTAATTTGTTAACTAGTAGTTGCTCTTTAATGTGTGAGGCAATAAATGGGAGACTACTTAGAATCATTCTTGCATGAATTCTAGGAAATGACTAAAATTTAAACAGTAAATTGTTAGAATGGAAAATTCAAGAAACTGAATTTACATGAGGCTTTGCAAGCATGAGTTGTTCATGATTAATACGCCTGATGGGGAGGGGGTGGGTTCGACATTTTCCTTCAGGCTTCTGCAGGTGAATACACAAGTCACAGTCCAAAGATGTAGAAGAATCAGTGATGACCTTGAAGCTGAGTGTTTGTGTCACAGAATATCTTGGCATTCGTCAATTTGCATGTAAGATTCTCCTTGTTGCAAGCAATTATAGTCTACAGTCTCCCAAATTGCAGAGTAATTTTAATTTCAAATTGGAAGGGGAGGTGGGGCAAATGTCTTTGCTTGTCAGATTTTCTTTTCCAGATATCTAAAGAAATTATATATTAAATTAAACTATCTTTCCTTAAGCACAGATTTATTATGAAGCATGCAAAGAAAAATAAAAAAAAAATTTTTAAAAATCAAACACTTAACTGAACAAATGAAAAAAACAATTCCCCCTCAAATAATCCAACATTCAGCTTTCAATGTCTGGATACAAAAATTTTCCCAAGCCCGTCCCTATACAGGCCTCTCCACAAGCTTGGTGTATAAACAATGTGTCCTTTTTCATGTAATTTTTTAACTTGATTATTTTTTTCTCAAGACTCACGCACCACTGACAACAGGTTCACCAGTCTATAGTTTCCTGGCTTTTCCTTACCACCTTTCTTAAATAATGGCACCATGTTAGGAAGGGACCTTTCCCCTTTCTCCTCCTCTCCATCTCCATTTCCGGTGACAGACTCAACATGGACATTTAATTCAAACCCACAGACTCCCACAGTTACCTGGTCTACACCTCCTTCCACCCCCACTCCTGTAAAAATGCCTTCCCTTATTCCCAATTCCTCCGCCTCCGCCACATCTGCCCCCAGGAAGACAAATTCCACCATCGAACATCCTAGATGGCCTCCTTCTTCAAGGACCACAGTTTCCCCTCCCAGGTGATCGATGGTACCCTCCAGTGCATCTCCTCCACTTCCTGCTCATTCGCCCTTGAACACCAGCTCTCCAATCGCACCAAGGACAGAACCCCCCTGGTCCTCACATCTACTCCACCACCCTCCCGAATAAACATGTCATCCTCTGCCACCTACAAACAGACACCACCACCAGGGATATATTTCCATCCCCACCCCTATCAGCATTCCACAGAGACCAATCCCTCCGCGATTTCCTTGTTAGGTGCACACGCCCCGCCAACCCGCCCTCAACTCCTGGCAACTTCCCCTGTCACCGCAAGAAGTGCAAACCTGTACCCATACCTCCCCCCTCACCTCCATCCAAGGCCCCAAAGGATCCTTGCACATCTGACAGAGAGTTACCTGTAATTCCACACACACCATCTACTCTGTCCGTTTCTCTCGGTGTGGTCTCCTCTACACTGGGGACACAGGAAACCTACTTGCGGAATGTTGCAGAGAACATTTTTAGATGAGATTACTGACAGCGTGGAAACAGGTAATTTGGCCCAACAAATCCACATGGATCCACCAATGTGTGACCCACCCAGACCCCGCTTCTTCAAAGACTCTGTCTGTCTTCAGTTTCTTTCTGGGACACAGTCACTAAGCAGCCCCACCACTCGGTGGGCTCACTGGTTAGCACTGCTGCCTCACAGCACCAGGGTCCCAGGTTTGATTCCAGCCTTGGGTAATTGCCTGTGTGGAGTTTGCACATTGTCTGCGTGGGTTTTCTCTGGGTGCTCTGGTTTCCTCTCACAGTCCAAAGATGTGCACGTTAGGTGAATTGGCCATGGTAAGTTGCCCATAGTGTTAGGTGCATTAGTCAGAGGGAAATGGGTCTGAGTGGGTTTCTCTTCAGAGTGTCGGTGTGGACTTGTTGGGCTGAAGGGTCCGTTTTCACACTGTAGGGAATCTAATCTTTAATTCTCCCTCCCATTCTGCCAAGGACATTCAAGTCCTAGGCCTCCTCCACCACCAAACCCTAACCACCTGATGCCTGGAGGAAGAATGCCTCATCATCCGCCTTGGGATTCTCCAGCCACACAGGATCAATGTAGATTTCACCAGTTTCCTCATTTCCCTTCCCTCCACCTTATCTCAGATCCAACCATCCAACGCAGCATAGTCCTTTTGAATTGCCCAACCTGTCCATCTTCCTTCCCATCTGTCTGCTTCACCATCCTTTCTGACCTATCATCATCACCCCCACCTCCATCTACCCATTACATTCCAAGGTACCATCCCCCAGCCTCACCTCCCTCCTGTTTATCTCGCTGCCCCCTTAAACCTCCCCCCTCCCCACCCCCACCCCCATTCCTGATGAAGAGCTTTTGCTTGAAACATCGACTCTCCTGCTCCTCGGATGCTGCCTGATAGGCTTTGCTTTTCCAGAACTACAATTGTCAACTCTGATCTCCAGCATCTGCAGTCCTCACTTTCTCCAAGAGCATGACTCTGCTGAGTAGCATGTCCAAATGCATACATCATCACCACCATCAAGAAGTGGAAGGGGGAAGGAGAGCACTGTCTCTCTGTCACTGACCAAAGGAGAGAAGACTGACCCCACTATGTCTCTGTCACTGACCCAGAGGAGAGCAGCCTGACCCCACTGTGTCTCTGTCACTGACCCCAGGTGAGAGCAGACTGACCCCACTGTGTCTCTGTCACTGACCCAGAGGATAGCAGACTGACGCCACTGTGTCTCGGTCACTGACCCAGAGGAGAGCAGACTGACCCCACTGTGTCTCTGTCACTGACCCAGGGGAGAACAGACTGACCCCACTGTGTCTCTGCCACTGACCCAGTGGAGAGCAGGCTCACCCCATTGTGTCTCTGTCGCTGACCCAGGGGAGAACAGACTGACCCCACTGTGTCTCTGTCACTGACCCCAGGGGCGAACAGACTGACCCCACTGTGTCTCTGCCACTGACCCAGTGGAGAGCAGGCTCACCCCATTGTGTCTCTGTCGCTGACCCCAGGGGAGAACAGGCTGACCCCATTGTGTCTCTGTCGCTGACCCAGGGGAGAGCAGACTGATCCCACTGTGTTTCTGTCACTGACCCCAGGGGAGAACAGACTGACCCCACTGTGTCTCTGCCACTAACCCAGTGGACAGCAGACTGATCCCACTGTGTCTCTGTCACTGACCCCAGGGAAGAACAGACTGACCCCATTGTGTCTCTGTCGCTGACCCAGGGGAGAACAGACTGACCCCACTGTGTCTGTGTCGCTGACCCCAGGGGAGACCAGACTGACCCCACTTTGTCTCTGTCGCTGACCCAGGGGAGACCAGACTGACCCCACTTTGTCTCTGTCGCTGACCCAGGGGAGAACAGACTGACCCACTGTGTCTCTGTCACTGACCCAGTGGAGAGCAGACTGACCCACTGTGGCTCTGTCGCTGACCCTAGGGGAGAACAGACTGACCCCCCTGTGTCTCTGTCACTGACCCAGGGGAGAGCAGACTGATCCCACTGTGTCTGTCATTGACTCAGGGGAGAGCAGACTGACCCCACTGTGTCTCTGTCACTGACCCAGGGGAGAGCAGGCTGACTCCACTGTGTCTCTGTCACTGACCCAGGGGAGAGTAGACTGACCCCACTGTGTCTCTGTCACTGGATTCGGTACGTGGGTGAATCTACTTGTAAAAGGAGCAAAATTTGCCCTTCTCTTGGGAAATGAGGGAGGGCTGGGGAGCACTTTGGGGTCAGAGATCAAAGCTCTACTTGTTTTAAAATTGTGATGGAAAAGGATAGATTGGATCGAAAGTTAATGTTCTAAATTGGAGTAAGGCCAATTTTGAATATATTAGGCGAGACTTTTCAAAAGTTGATTGTTCACAGGTAAAAGGAGGGCTGGAAAATGGGAAGCCTTTGAAAATGAGATACTGAGAGTTCAGGGACACTATGTTCCTGTTAGGGTGAAGGGCAAGGATTGTAAGTGTAGGGAGTGCTGGGTGATCAGGAATAATAACATGCTTCCCTATCTTCGTAACCTCCTCCAGGACCTGCACTCCTCCATGTTTCTGTGACATCACCATGCCCCAAAACACCACCCTATCATTGTAACCACCTCCAGACCCTGCCCTCCCTCCCTATCTCTGTAATCACCTCCTACAGCTCCACCTCTCCCTCTCTCTGTATTCTCCAGCCTCTTCACCACAAACTATCTCTATTGTGTCCAGTGCACATGTAGGAGACATGTCACGTGCACAAAGATTGCTCGTCAGTGACAGACTCTTTGTTTCATGCGAAGTTCTCAGGATCTGAGAGGAAGGGTACATCACATCAACAGCCAGAGGGCATTTCCCCGTGTCTTCCCACTGAAACTGGGCTGGCACAGAATTTCTGTAAATTCAATATTGGTTGCTTGACTCAAGGCCCGCTTGCTGAAACAAGATCCTTTAAAACTGAGAGTAACTGTCAATGCGAGAGTTAATGATGAGAAAAAAGACAGAATTCATTCAGAATCTGAGAATAAATGTGCATCCTGCAAACAGTGAAGGGGGACATGACAGAGTACCTCACCTTCTTATCTCTGTCACCATTTTCTTTTGTTTTGTTTGTTTTCAGATGACAGTTAGTGAGGATCATTTACACCCCAATCTTTTGTTTCTTCTCTTCTCCCATTCTCCCACCTCAACCTGACCCCGTTCCTTGCACCATTTTGGTTAATATTGTTACTGTGTCATTTAAGCCTCTCCTGCTCTCTCGACCAGCACAGCCTTTCCCTTCTGCTCTTCTTCCCACCTTCCAGCTGAGACTCAAGTAACAATGCAGGCAGTTCCCTCTCACACACACTCACATTATCACTGACAGAGGTACAGAGGCACTGAAGGGTCATCACTCCCACAGGCTCAGACAGAGACAGTGTTTAGTCCCACTCTGATCCCACCTTCCAGTGACATTTTTATTCGAACACTCAAACAGAACAAGAGAGAAAGAAATTATTTATATTTCTCTCCAAACTGGTCTGTAAACAAATCCCAGCCTCCAATAATACGTTATGGAGATTTACAATTTGAAAAGCTGTATAATCCGGATACTGTGAATATCAAATAAACACAGAGACTGCTGGCAATTCTCAGTCACTCTCTCTGATGAAAGAAACATTAATTCTGTTTTTCTCTCTCCAAATGCTGTCTGACATATAAAATATTTGCAGCACTTTCTGTTTTATATCATGTAGGTTCCCTCCATGTTCAGAAGACACGCAAGTTATTCAATTCAAATGGATACTCCCATTAGAGGTCAGGTTCTTTATAATTGATATACCATATCGAAAATTATTTGTACACTGCAATATTAAAGATTCAATTACAATCATAAATAGAGATAAGCATTTAGTATATGAACATAATCCATCAGGCTTGTAAAGAATAACAGAGACCTGAATGCAGAGTGAATCTCAGTCTCATTTACAAGACTCAGAAAAGGTTTCTCCAAATCACACTTACAGATTGTAATGTCCAAAGACCCCACTGTCAGCTCCATACACTTTAACTTGTCGACCAGTCTATCCTTTTCCTTAGCTATTTTAAAACTAATCGAATAGCAGTTAGTGCTCCCCCCACTAATACCTCTGTCACTTGCCCTGCCTTATTTCCTGAGAGAAGGTTGGGTTTTGCCCCTTCTCATGGAGGACCGCCTTCATATTAATTGGGAAAATTTTCCTGAATATACCGAGTAAGTTCTCCAATCCATTCCCAGTCCATATTTTGAAGGTTAAAATCCCCTTTGCTTGCAACCCTATCATTCTTACAGCCTTTGGCGAGCTCCCCACGTATTTTCTCCCCAATTTCCTGCTGTGTATTGGGGTGGGGGCGCGCGCAGGGCGGGGCGAGAGTGTAATCCCAACAATGTGATTACACTCTTCAGTTTTCTCAGTTCCATCCATACAACTTCACTGGATGATCCATCAGGAATATCCTCTCTAAGTACTGCCATGATGTTTTCCCTTATCTAAAACACCACTCCCCTCCTCTCTTGCCCCTCCTTCTCTCCTTCCTAGAAACACACCTTCAATGCAGGTTTGCATTTGAACACAGACCTTGTGGTTCAGAGGTAGGGATACTGCCACTGCACTGCAAAAGCCCTCACAAATCAGAATTAAACCACAGAGAACATTCATAACACCTGACATAATAAAAGACACCAATGTTCGAGTGTCTGTGTAATGGTGACCACTGGACCAGAACGTAACACCTTCCATCACAAAGTGCAGGGAGCAACTCTCAACCAGATTTACAAAGCTTCAATAATTTTAATCACTTATCAGGAATACTAATATGGCAAGAATCATTTTGAATAACTTGTTGATTATTCTGGATGTTTTCAGCATTGAGGTAATCTGTGTTTTCATGCTGCAGTCAATCTCTCTCCATCAAACACTGATGTTCCACATTGCCCAGCCCTTTAACCTATACCATGGAGGATCACCTGGGGATTGTGAGGTGTCATCTCTCTTCAAATGCGTGTTTCATTCAAATGTCAACAAACAGATTATGTCAATGCACATTAAGTGCTCACGTAATTATACATCCATTTCTAAAATTAAGTTTTAAAGACTGGACAATTCTGATCACATTAATTAATGACATGAGAACTTTCATTCCACAAGCAACATTATTTTCCTATCAAACACTCCCATCTCTAAATCTCATTGTGTTCCAAGCATATACTTCTCTTAAGAATGCCCACTCTGTAACTCATTCCCTCAGTGAGCTTGATAACTGGTTTACAATGTAGAGGCACACCAACTGCATTGGCCCTATTCCCACATTAACTGATGCTACCATGAAGGACTCTCCTTCTTACCCTGGCCTGAACTATGGAGACCACGAGGTTACACTCAGCATCAGTTGCCCCTCTCCGATGAGGGAGTGGTGTGTGCCCATGGCCTTGGAGAAAAAAAGAGATGATACCAGAGGGTGGTGTGAGTATGACTGGGCTTAATGTTAAAGCTGCATTTGACTGAGTGTGACATCAAGGAGCCTGAGCAAATCTGGAGCCAATGGAAATCGAGGAAAACTCTCTGCTGGTTGGAGTTGTACCTGACACAAAGGAAGAAGGTTGTGATTGTTGACGGTTAGTCATCACAATGACAGAACATTTCTGTTGGAATTCCTCAGGAGAATGTCCTCGGCCCAACAATCTTCAATAGTTTATAAATGTACATCCCTCCATCTTAAGGATGTTAGCCAATGTTTGCACAATGTTCAACAGCATGTGTGACTACTCAGATACTGAAGCAGCACTTGTCAAGTGCAGTAAAACCTGGATAATATCCAGGACGAGGAAGAAAAGTGACAAAGAACATTCGTGCCACATAAATGCCAGACACTGATCATCTCCAACAACAGAGAATCAAACCATCATGCTTTGATATTCAATTGGGTTACTGTTGCTGAATCCTCTCCTGTCAACATCTTGGGGTTACCATTGACCAGAAACTGAATTGTACTAGCGATATAAATACAGTGACAACAGAGCAGGTCAGAGGCTCGGAATACTGCAGTGAATGACTCACCTCCTGATCCCCCACAGACCGTCCACCATCTTCAATACACCAGTCAGGATTGTGATGGAATACTCCCCACAGGCCTGGATGGGGGCAGCTCCAACAGTATTTCAGAAGCTTGGCACCAGCCGGGATAAAAGATCCCACTTGATTGCCACGACATCCACAAACATCCATGTTATTTTCAGCACTGACCTGCAGGAGCAGCAATGTGCACCAGCGACAAGGTACCCTGCAGAAATTCACAGAAGCTCCTGAGACAGCACTTTCCAAACTCACAGCACATTCTCAACAACCACTAGGGATGGGCAATAATTACCGGCCCAACCAGCGATGCCCAGGAATGGATTAGAATTTATTTAAAATGTTACCCAATCACAACCAATGGTGGGCATGGGATTTTAGGTTTCGTGAGTGTGAGCTGGTTGGGCCCAGGCAGTAACCTGTTTGTTGTGAAGACCTGAAGAGAATTGCTGTTTGGAACAATCTGTCAGTCTTTCAGAGACATGGCCTACATACATAGCGTCACACAGACACTGACCTTCATATACCAGATTACTCACACGGGAGAGAGGTGGAAGCAATTTAAAATGTATTTGTATCTGGACTGAAGAATATTTGGAAACACAATTAAAATGTTGTCATGAAAGCAATTTGGTGAGGACGTTTGTATCCAAATGAGATATTTTTAAAGTGCTTGAACTTTACAATAATTTGATTTTGGGTGCAATAACCAGGCACATTTGTGTTCTGTGTTTTCAACAGATTTCAGTCTGAAAATCAACCAAACAAATGGTGGACCTGTGTTTATTGGACAATTAAAGTGGACATGGTTAGTATTGAAGAACAATCACTGGACACGAAAGGTTATCTCTGATTTCTCTTCACAGTTGCTGCTGAGCTTTTCCAGCAAGTTTTGCTTTTGTTTCTGATTTAAAGCACCTGCAGTTTTTTTTTTAATTTGTTCAAAAGATTTATGACCTTCAATAATTAGACTTTTCAGTTAATGGTCAGGACAATCTGGAAATCATTGACATTCTGGCTCGAGTCACAGACAAGGATGTTGGCTGGGATTACGCCAGACATCAATGTCGATGCACAATTCTGTTTGGACATTGAAGCTGTGGAGCTGACATATGCTGGATATGGTTGATGAGAGATTCAATGAAAGACCCCATGTGCTGCAGTATTCCATTACCTTTGTAATACCTTCATTAAGGATCTGGTCCAGGGGGCAGAATTAAAGAGCCTTTATTGGTCAGGGCATTGTGTGTAGGAGTGTGGCTGTACATGACATTAGTTAGGCCACTTTTGTAATACTATATTCAATTCTGGTCTCCCTGCTATAGGAAAGATTTTGTTAAACTTGAAATGTTGCAGAAGAAATGTATAAGAATGTCACTGGCCCTTGAGGGCTTGTCCTAATGGAGGCTGAGAAGTGACCTGTTGCTGAACAAAGAGACCTTGGAGTGCAGGTTCAAAGCTCTCTGAAAGTGGAGTCGCAGTTAGATAGGATAGTGAATGAAGTATTTAGTATGCTTTCCTTTATTGTTCAGAGTATTGAGTACATGGGTTGGGAGGTCGTGAGGTGGCTGTACAGACATTTGTTAGGCCATTGTTGGAATACTGCGTGCAATTCTGGTTTCCTTCCTATCGGAAAGATGTTGTGAAACTTGAAAGGGTTCTGAAAAAAATTAAGAGGATGTTGCCAGGTTTGGAGGATTTGAACTGTAGGGAGAGGTTGAACAGGCTGGGGCTGTTTTTTCCTAGAGCATCGGAGGCTGAGGGGTGACCTTACAGAGGTTTACAAAATTATGAGAGGCATGGATAGGATAAATAGACAAAATCATTTCCCTGGGGTGGGGAAGTCCAGAACTAGAGGGCATAGGTTTAGGGTGAGAGGGGAAAGATATAAAAGTGATCGAAGAGGCAACTTTTTCATGCAGAGGATGGTATGTTAATGGAGTGAGCTGCCAGAGGAAGTGATGGAGGCTGGTACAATTGCAACATTTAAGAGCCATCTGGGTGGGTATATGAATAGGAAGGGTTTGGAAGGATATGGGCTGGGTGCTAACAGGTGGGATTAGATTGGATTGGGATATCTGGTCGGCATGGGCACGTTGGAGCGAAGGGTCTGTTTCCGTGCTTTGTAACTCTCTGACTCTATGACCTCAGAGAGGTTTGCTAAATCATGATGAGCATGGATAGGGAAACTAGCCTCACAGCGCCTGAGACCCAGGTTCAATTCCTGCCTCAGGCGACTGACTGTGTGGAGTTTGCACGTTCTCCCAGTGTCTGCGTGGGTTTCCTCCGGGTGCTCCGGTTTCCTCCCACAGTCCAAAGATGTGCAGGTCAGGTGAATTGGCCATGCTAAATTGCCCGTAGTGTTAGGAAAGGGGTAAATGTAGGGGTATGGGTATGGGTGGGTTGCGCTTCGGCGGGTCGGTGTGGACTTGTTGGTCCGAAGGGCCTGTTTCCACACTGTAATGTAATCTAATCTAATCTAATCTAATCTAATCTAAATCTAATCTTTACTACGGGAAAGAGGAGTTCATACTGGTGCGCATAGGGTTAAGTTGAGATGGGAAAATTTAACTCGGACCTAAGGGGCAACTTTTCTTGAACAGAAGTCGGTGCATGCATGGAATGAGCTGCCAGAGAAAGTGGTGGAAGCTGGTACCATTGTAGCATTTGAAAGGTACCCGGATGGTTATATGAATAGGAAGGGTTCAGAGGGATTGGGGCCAAGTGCTGGCAAATGGGACTAGATCTGTTCAGGGTGAATGGGTTTAACGGAGCTGTCTGTGTCCTTACTATGACATTTTAACTCTCAGTCATCAGCATAAAGAAACCGTGAGACATGGTTGTTGGCAGATCATTTGTCTGAATGTTGAAAAGTGTTTACAAGTGTTTACAAACGCTTGGACAATCTGCCCCATGCACATCCTATCTTTAATAGAGTCATAGCGTCATAGAGATGTAGAGCACGGAAATAGACCGTTGGATCAAACCTTCCATCCCGCCCAGATACCCGAAATTAATCTAATCCCATTCGCCAGCATTTGCCCCACATCTAAACACTTCACATTAATATAGCCATCCATTAAGACATTATATGTTTTGATTGTACCAGCCTCCACCATTTCCTCTGACAGCTCATTCCATATACACATCAGTCTCTGCAAGAAGAAGACTGCCCCTTAAGTCCCTTTTAAATCTTTCCCCTCTCACCTTGCACCTTCAACTTCTAGTCTTGGAAATAGATATTGGCTGTTTCCCCTATCCATTCCCCTCATGATTTTATAAATCTTTACAATGCCACCCCTCAATCTCCGAGGGAAATAGCCGCAGCCTATTCGGCTTCTCCCGATAACTCAAAACTTTCAATCCTACAACACCCTTGTAAACCTTTTCTGAACCTTTTCAATTTTTATAACATTATTCCTGTGGCAGGGAAAATAAAATTGAATGCAGTATTTCAACAGTGGGCTAACCAATGTCCTTGACAGCCATAACATGACCTCCCAACTCCTATATTCAATGCACTGACAATAAAAGCAAGCAACCCCGGCATTGCAAAGTAGATAGAGTGGGAACCGGCAGTGTGTGGGAGAGAGAGTGGGACATGGCAGTGTGAGGGGGAGAGAATGGGAGCCGGCAGCATGCGAGAGAGAGAATGGGACCTAGCAGTGTGAAGGAGAGAGAGTGGGACCCGGCAGTGTGAGGGAGAGAGGGTGGGACCTGGCAGTGTGAGGGAGAGAGAGGGGATCCGGCAGTGTGAGGGAGGGATTGAGCAAGTTATCCAAGATTGTGGAACGGGCACAGTAGGCCCATCTGCTCCAGGCTGGCCATATTTCTTTTCCCTCTCTCTCCTTCTAGTAATTTTTCCCTTCCCTTCTGGAGTTCTGGAGAGAGGCAGCAGTGGTGATGCATTGTGGGAAGTGTGGCAGCAGCCGTGGGTCCTGAGTGCTGTCGGATGGCCATCTTGGGCATGGATGTGGCTGTGGGCCCGAGCCTAACATGGTCAGAGCAAGCCCGAAGTGTCAATGAGGGAGATACATAAATGATGAAATACAATGAACCCAGCACCAATCAACGTGTCACACCGCTGGTCACAGGTCTCCAGTCTGGAAAGCAATTTTCCATCATCACCTTCTGTCTCCTACCTTCTTTTTCTAAATGGCTAGTTTTATCCTTGCATTCCGCATGACCTTATGTTTCTAAACAATTGACCATGCAGAACTTTGTTTTACACCTTACTGAAGTACATGTAAATCACATTCACCATTCTGCTTCATCAATCCTCTTCATTACTTTCTTTAAAAACTCAATTCAGTTAATGAAACATGATTTCCCACCATGTTGACAAACTCTAATCTTTCCTTGCCTTTCCAAATTTATGTAAATCCTCAGGATCCCTTAGGATCTCCCCTCAACATATTGCCCACCACCGATGTCAGGTTCACTGATCTATAGTTCCCTGGCTTCTCTTTCCCAGATTTCTAGAACAATGACATCACGTTCACCAACCGCCAGCCTTCTGGCACCTGATCAGTGACTATTGATGATATAAATATCTCAGCAAGGGGCCCAGTAATCATTTCCTGAGCTTCTCACAGAGCTCTCAGGTACACCTGGACAGGTCCTGGGGATATATCAACCTTTATATATTTAAAGATGTCCAGCACCTCCTCCTCTGTAATATGGACACTTTTGAAGATGTCCATATTACAGATATTTATTTCCCCAAGTTCTCATGCTTCCATATCCATGGTCTTGTTGATCGTTCAGGGGCCCTATTCTCGCCATAATTACCTTCTTGTCCTTAATATATTTATAAAATCCCTTTGGATTCTCCTTAAGCCTATTTGCCAAAGCTATCTCATGCTCCATTTTTACCTTCCTGATTTCCCTCTTCTACTGCCTTTATACTCTTCTTGAGATTCTCCAGAATCCTGCTGTCTATACCTGACATATGCTTCCTTCTTATTTTTGAACAAAACGTCATTTTCTCTGGTCACCTACCATCCTTGCCCTTCACCCTAACAGGAACGTACTGTCTCTGGACTCTCATTATCCCATTTTTGATGGCTTCCAACTTTCCAGCCGTCCTTTACCTGAAAATGCCCACCACGAATCAACTTTTGAAAGTTCTTGCCTAATATCATCAAAATTGGCCTTCCTCTAAATTCAAATCTGTAACTTTTAGATCCGCTCTGTCTTTTTCCATCACTATTTTAAATCTAATAGGATTATGGTCACTGGCCCCAAAGTGCTCCCCCATTGATATCCCAGTCACCTGCCCTGCTTTATTTCCCAAGAGTAGGTCAAGTTTTGCTCCTTCTTTAGTAAGTACATCCACATACTGAATCAGAACATTTCCTTGTAGGCACTTAGAAAATTCCTCTCTAACCAAGACATTAACACCATGGCAGTCCCAGTCTGTGCTTTGGAAAGTTAAAATCCCCGACCGTTACCATGCTGTCATTCTTCCAGATAACTCAGATCTCCAAACAAATTTGCTTCTCAATTTCCCACTGACTTTTGGGAGTCGACAATAGAATCCTATTAAAGTGATTATTCCTGTGAGTACATCCAGGGAAATTATTCCCTCCCTACCAGCATTATGGGTCAACCCACATCAAGTGGACTGCAGTGATTCAGGAAGGCAGCTCACCACCACCTTCTCAAGGACAAATGGGGATGGGCTATCAGTGCTGGCCAGCCAGAGACACCCATGTCCCATAAATGAATAAAAAAGAAGCAATTTGGGTGGAACCGAGAAATAAGAAAGGGATAATCACCTTAAGTACAGCCGTAATATTATCCCTAATCAAAAAACTCCTCTCCCTCTCCTCTCTTACCCCCTTTCAATCCTTCCTCTATCATCTATTACCCTGGAACATTAAGCTGCCAGTCCTGTCCATCCCTGGGCCACACCTCTGTAATTGCTATGATATCCCAGTTCCATGTTCCTAATCATGCCCTGAGTTCATCTGCCTTACCTATTAGGCCACTTGTATTGAAATAAATACAGTCTAATTTCTCAGTCCCACCTCGTTCTCTGCTCTGTTCCTGCCTGCCCTGGTATAATTGACAAGCTCGTCTTCCCAACTATACCAGTCTCAGACTGATCTCTTTCCCCACTATCTCCCTGGGTATCAATTCCAAACCCCTCCGCCCCCAACCCAAGCAGCTCGAGCAAATCTCCCCATCAGTATATCAGTCCCCTTGCAATTCAAGTGCAACTGTTCCTTCTTACACAGGTCTCTTCTACCCCAGAAGAGATTCCAATGATTCAAAATGTGAATCCTTCTCCCCAATACCAGCTCCTCAGCAGCGCATTGATCTGCTCTACCCTCCTGTTCCTACTCCCACTGGGACACGGCACGGGGAGTAATCCAGATATTACTGCTGTAGGAGTGACCGCTGTCTCTGAAGCAAGAAGACTCTGAAGGCCTGGGCAATTCAGCAGGAACAGCAGTTTATTCCAGCGGGAATCGATTACAGCCTGGAGCGGAACTCAAGACCGTCACACAGGACAATCGAGCTCTCTCTGTCAAATACCCGCACAATACCAATCTTACATTTTCTGACATCAGTTATGTCAGTCTACAAACTAACTGTTATTGTGCAGTTGATCACATCAAGTCTTCACAACTGTCAAAATGTAAATGCAACAAACATTCACTCCCCAAACTCAAGTGATGTTTTCTAAAGAAGCAACATGAGCTAATAACACTAATAATTATCAAAGTGAAAAGAAACAAGTCATGTGTTTACACAGTTCTTAAGATGTGGTTGAAACATTGCAGAGCTGAAAATGTGTTGCTGGAAAAGTGCAGCAGGTCAGGCAGCATCCAAGGAACAGGAGAATCGACGTTTCTGGCATGAGCCCTTCTTCAGGAATGAGGAAAGTGTGTCCAGCAAGGATTCCTTCCTTGAAGAAGCTCTCTTCCTCCCTCTACAAGGATTTCAGTGAGTCCTTCTCTCACCTGCACACCCCAGGTCATAGGCCTGCTGGACACACTTTCCTCATTCCTGAAGAAGGGCTCATGCCCGAAACGTCGATTCTCCTGCTCCTTGGATGCGGCCTGACCTGCTGTGCTTTTCCAGCAACACATTTTAAGCTCTGATCTGCAGCATCTGCAGTCCTCACTTTCTCCTTGAAACATTGCAGGACATGGTTAGTTGCTGATCTCTATTTATTTCAGATATTAATTATCCCTGAACTCCTATAGTTTACTTTATTCTTAAGACATGGGCTTTGTTAAACTGGACCGCCATTTATTACCCATCCCTAGTTGAGAAGATAGTGGTGAACTGCCTTCTTGAACCACTGCAATTAGTTTTGTGTAAGTAGATCAACCAAGTCCCATTTACAAGGGACTTCCAGGATTTTAACCCAGTGTCAGTGAAGGAACGACAGTAAATTTCCAAGTCAGGGTGATAAGTGGCTTGGTGGGGAACTTGCAGATAGTGCTGTCATGTTCTACTATCCTTGTTGTTTAAGATAATAGTTTTATGGGTTTGGAAGACATTGTATAATGGCTCTTGATGAACATTTATTGTATACCTTGTAGATTGCACACACTTCTGCTACTGAGCATCAATGGTGTTGTGAATGGGTCTCTTTGTCCTGGATGGTCTCAAGCTTCTTGAGTGTTTTTGGGGCTGCACTTATCTGCCTCGGAACACTTCAACCCCAGGGCATCAATGTGGACTTCACCAGTTTCCTCCCCCCACCTTACCTCACTTCTAACCTTCCAGCTCTGCTCTGAGCTCATGACCTATCTTATGTGCCAATCTCTTTTCCCAACTATCCGTTCCACCACCCCCAACATATCACCTCCATCCCCACCCCCATTCACCTATTGTACGCTTTGCTACTTTCTCCCATCCTCCTCTCTGACCTATCACCTCCATCCCCACCCCCATTCACATATTGTAGTCCTTGCTAACTTCTCCCCAGCCCCACCTCCCCACCCCAATTATCTCTCCACACTGGATGCTTCCTGCCTGTATTCCCGATGAAGGGCTTTTGCCTGAAACGTCGATTTTCCTGCTCCTCGGATGCTGCCTGACCTGCTGTGCTTTTCCAGCACCACTCTGATCTAAATGCTGCACTTATCCAGGCAAGTGGGAAATATTCTATCACATTTTGACTTGTGCCTTACAGATGGTGGACAGGCTTTGGGGAATCAGGAGGTGTGTTACATGCTGCAATATTCCTCGCCTCTGACCTACTCTTGTATCCATAGTATTGTGTGGTCGGTCAAGTTCAGCTTCTGATCATCCCCAGGATGTTGATAGTAAGATTCAGCGATTGTAATGATATAGAATATCGAAGAATGATGGTTTGATTCTCTCTTGTTGGAGATGGTTACAGTCTGGCACTTGTGTAGTAAAGTGTTTCTTTCTAGGGAGGAAATTAGAAATTAGCGACCAATCTCACTGCTAAATGTGGATTACACAATCTTGTCAGAGGTCATTGCCAACCAGGTCAGGTCTGCTCTGGGATCAGTGATCCACCCTGACCAAACCTGCACTGTACCGGGCAAGTCAATCGCTGAGAGTCTCACACTGCTCAGGGATATGATCGCTTACATACAGGACAGGGGGTGGTCACCAATCTCATCAGCCTGGTCCAGGAGAAATCCTTTGACTGGATATCACACACGTACATGAGAAATGTGTTCTCCAAAGTGCACTTTGGGAGGGAATCTGCAATTGGATCCATCTGCTCTACACCATCATTGTCAGTGCAGTCTCAATTAATGGTTGGGAATCAGATAGCTTCCCAGTCAGACCTGGAGTCAGGCAGGGCTGCCCACTCTCACCTGCCTTGTTTTTGTGCTGCATCGACCCATTTGCCGAGTCCATCAGGAAGGATGCGAGCCTGAGAGGGGTGACTATTCCTGTCAGCAGGGACCGACAGGTTAAGGCCTCCCTGTACATGGATGACGTCGCCGTTTTCTGCTCAGATCTGCTGTCCGTGCGCAGACTCATGTGCATCTGTCACCAGTTTGAACAGGCCTCGGGGACAAAGGTAAACTGAGGCAACAGTGAGGCCATGCTCTTTAGAAACTGGGCCGACCAATCCTCTATTCCCTTCACCGTCAGGACTGACCATCTGTAGGTGCTGGGTATTTGTTTCGAAAGGGCTGGGGCGTGCGCCAAGTCTTGAGAGGAGCATGTCACAAAGTGAGGCAGAAACTGGGCCAATGGGAACAACGGTTGCTGTCCATCACGGATAAACATCTTGTCATTAGGTGTGAGGTACTGTCAGTGTTGTTATATGTGGCACAGGTCTGGCCTATTCCCAAAACCTGTGCTGCCACAGTTACCCAGGCCAACTTCCACTTCATGTGGAGATCAAACATAGACTGGGTCCAAAGTGACACCATGTACAAAGTTCTAGACAAAGGGGGGAGAAACACACCCAAGACTATCCTCACCCTGACAGCCAACTTTGTGTGTGCATGTATCAAGCTGTGCGTGGATCCCCAGTACACAAACACCAAGTGTCACTGCATACTGAGGTTCTACCTGTCTTGGTGTTGCGAAGGATGGGCCTGGCCTCGCTGCCGCGGAACGCTCCAAGTAGTTGGACAGTTCTGTATCACCTGCATCACGGAGAACTTCGTGAAGAAAAACATCTTTGACCACAAGTCCATCAGGAAGTGGTCAGCACGTAGTGTCCTCGAGACCCTTCGGGAACAGGAGAGAGTGGATCCCATTGAGCAGTTTCCTGGGCAGACTGTCAAAGTCATTTGGCAGAATGTCGCTTTGCCAGAACGTTCCAACAAGCACCAAGACATGGCCTGGCTGGTGGTGAGAAGTCGACTTGACACTGACATTTTCTACAAACCCACAGACTCCCACAGCTACCTGGATTACACCTCTTCCCACCCTACCTCTTGCAAAAATGCCATCCCGTATTCCCAATTCCTCCGCCTCCGCCGTATCTGCTCCCAGGAGGAGCGGTTCCACCATAGAACACACCAGATGGCCTCCTTCTTTAGAGACCGCAATTTCCCTTCCCACGTGGTTAAAGATGCCCTCCAACGCATCTCATCCACATCCCGCACCTCCGCCCTCAGACCCAACCCCTCCAACCGCAACAAGGACAGAACGCCCCTGGTGCTCACCTTCCACCCTACCAACCTTCGCATAAACCAAATCATCCGCCGACATTTCCGCCACCTCCAAACAGACCCCACCACCAGGGATATATTTCCCTCCCCACCTCTCCGCCTTCTGCAAAGACCGTTCCCTCCGTGACTACCTGGTCAGGTCCACGCCCCCCTACGACCCACCCTCCCATCCTGGCACTTTCCCCTGCCACCGCAGGAACTGTAAAACCTGTGCCCACACCTCCTCCCTCACCTCCATCCAAGGCCCTAAAGGAGCCTTCCACATCCATCAAAGTTTTACCTGCACATCCACTAATATCATCTATTGTATCCGTTGCTCCCGATGCGGTCTCCTCTACATTGGGGAGACTGGGCGCCTCCTAGCAGAGCGCTTTAGGGAACATCTCAGAGACACCCGTATCAATCAACCAAATCGCCCAGTGGCTCAACATTTCAACTCCCCCTCCCACTCTGCCGAGGATATGGAGGTGCTGGGCCTCCTCCACCGCCGCTCCCTCACCACCAGACGCCTGGAGGAAGAACGCCTCATCTTCCGCCTCGGAACACTTCAACCCCAGGGCATCAATGTGGATTTCAACAGTTTCCTCATTTCCCCTTCCCCCACCTCATCCTAGTTTCTAACCTCCAGCAACCCGACTTGTCCGGACTTGTCCGACCTGCCCAGCTCCTTTTCCACCTATCCACTCCACCCTCTCTTCCCTGACCTATCACCTTCATCTCCTTCCCCACTGACCTATTGTACTCTATGCTACTCTCTCCCCACCCCCACCCTCCTCTAGCTTATCTCTCCATGCTTCAGGCTCTCTGCCTTTATTCCTGGTGAAGGGCTTTTGCCCGAAACGTCGATTATGCCTGTCCTCGGATGCTGCCTGAATTGCTGTGCTCCTTCAGGAATGAGCCTATGCAGAGGAAGTCTGGAGAGGAATGCAGTAGTGCTTGTCGAGGTTCGTCCCGCGCAGCTCTGTAACACAGACTCTGTGCTCTATGGCCTGTTCCCTGGGAGGTACACTAAGACAAACATCAACTGGGCCTGGAGGACCATCAACTCAGTGAAAGATGCTCTTTGATCTTCCCGAAACTTGCTAGTCTTCCAGCTGAAGGAGTTGACCCCAACTGAGTGTTGCCAACTGGCACATTCTAAGGTCCAGGACTACGTGCTGAGGAATGCATTGAAGCATGGGGCAGCTGCCACCAAGGCGTGGTGAGGAAAGACGACCATGTAAGGTCCTTCTGCCGAAGAATAATGGGGGTGGGGTGCATTCAGTAATTGGGCTCCGCTGACGCCTCAGCAAAATACCAAGAGGTTGGATTGTTAACATACAGAATTGTAAATACTAATGACTCAGTCTGTTCTCTGAATGTAACAGCAGTATACATCTGAATGGCATCAACTGTACAGGTACCAAAGATTTCTATCAATAAAGTATATTTTTGAAATATAAAAAAAAATAACCCCTTGAGTGCTGTAACTTAAAATAACATGTACCAAACACACTAAGTTCAAATCGAAATAAAGGATATATGTTTATTTTTCACAACTGTCAAAATGTAAATGCAACAAATATTCAGTCCCCAAACTCAAGTGATGTTTTCTAAAGAAGCAACATGAGCTAATAACACTTTGATAATGATCAGAGTGAAAAGAAGCAGGTCATTTGTATACACAGTTCTTGAGATGTGGTTGAAACATTGCAGGACATGGTTAGTTGCTGATCTCTGTTTATTTCAGACATAAATTGTTCCTGAACTCCTATAGTTTATTCTTAAGTTGTGGGCTTTGTTAATTTTGCCCAACCCTAGTTGCTCTTGAGAAGCCTTCTTGAACCGCTGCAATTAGTTTGGTGTAAGTAGATCAGTAAGGCCATTACCAAGGGGCTTCCGGGATTTTAACCCAGTGTCACTGAAGGAACGGTGGTATATTTCCGAGTCAAGGTGATGAGTGGCTTGGTGTGGAACCTGCAGGTAGTGCTGTCATGTCCTACTGTCCTTGTCCTTCAAGATGATATTGTTATGGGTTTGGAAGGCATTGTATCAGGGCCCTTGATGAACATCTATTGTATACCTTATAGACTGTACACACTTCTGCTACGGAGCATCAGCGGTGATGTGAATGGGTCTCTTTGTCCTGGATGACGTCAAGCTTCTTGAGTGTTGTTGGGCTGCACTTATCCAGGCAAGTGGGAAATTTTCTGTCGCATGTTTGGCTTGTACCTTATAGATAGTGGACAGGCTTTGGGTAATGTACCTACTAGAGAAGGTTCAAAACTTGACCTACTCTTGGGAAATAAGGCAGAAGAGGTGACTGAGGTGTTAGTGGAGGAGCACTTTGGGGCCAGCGACCATAATTCTGTTATTTTTAAAATAGTGATGGAAAAGGACAGACCAGATCTAAAAGTTGAAGTTCTAAATTAGAGGAAGGCCAATTTTGACGGTATTAGGCAAGAACTTTCAAAAGCTGATTGGACACAGATGTTTGTAGGTAAAGGAATGGCTGGAACATGGGAAGCCTTCAGAAATGAAATAACTAGAGTCTAGAGAAAGTATATTCCTGTTAGGGTGAAAGGAAAGGCTGGTAGATTTAGGGAATGCTGAATGACTAAAGAGGTTGAGGGTTTAGTTAAAAAAAGAACAAAGCATATGCCAGGTATAGACAGGATAGATCGAGTGAATCCTTAGAAGAGTACAAAAAGAGTAGGAGTATACTTAAAAGGGAAATCAGGAGGACGAAAAGGGGACATGAAATAACCTTGGCAAATAGAATTAAGGAGAATCCAAAGAGGTTTTACAAATACGTTAAGGACAAAAGGGTAATGAGGGAGAGAATAGGGCCCCTCAAAGACCAGCAAAGGTGACCTTTGTGTGGAGCCGCAGGAGATGGTACAGATACTAAATGAGTATTTTGCATCAGTATTTACTGTGGAAAAGGACATGAATGGTTTAGAATGAAGGGAAATAGATGGTGACATCTTGAAAAATGTCCATATTACAGAGGAGGAAGTGCTAGATGTCTTGAAACGCATAAAGGTGGATAAATCCCAAGGACTGATCAGGTGTACCCTGGAGCTCTGTGGGAAGCTAGGGAAGTGATTGCTGGGCCTCTTACTGAGATATTTGGATCATCGACAGTCACAGGTGAGGTGCTAGAAGACTGGAGGTTGGCTGACGTGGCGCCATTGTTTAAGAAATGTGGTAACGACAAGCCAGGGAACTATATACCAGTGAGCCTGACGTCAGTGGTGGGCAAGTTGTTGGAGGGAATCCTGAGGAACAGGATATACATGTAGTTGGAAAGGCAAGGACTGATTAGGGTTAGTCAACATGGCTTTGTGCATGGGAAATCAAGTCTCACAAACTTGATTGAGTTTTTTGAAGAAGTAACAAAGAGGATTGATGAGGGCAGCGTAGTAGATGTGATCTATATGGAGTTCAGTAAGGCGTTTGACAAGGTTCCCCATGGGAGACTGATCAGCAAGGTTAGATCTCATGGAATACAGGAAGAACTCACCATTTGGATACAGAACTGGCTCAAAGGCAGAAGACAGAGGGTGGTGGTGGAGGGTTGTTTTTCAGACTGGAGGCCTGTGACCAGTGGAGTGCCACAAGGATCGGTGCTAGGTCCACTACTTTTTATCATTTATATAAATGATTTGGATGTGAGCATTAGAAGTAAAGTTAGTAAGTTTGCTGATGACACCAAAATTGGAGGTGTAGTGGACAGCGAAGAAGGTTACCTTAGATTTCAACAGGATCTTGATCAGATGGGCCGATGGGCTGAGAAATGGCAGATGGAGTTTAATCTAGATAAATGTGAGGTGTTGCAATTTGGGAAAGCAAATCTTAACAGGACTTATACACTTAATGGTAAGGTGCTAGGGAGTGTTGCTGAACAAAAAGTGGGACAGTAAACTGGATACCACATTCAGAGCCCTGATGGACACGGTAAAAGATGCCAAGCTGCACGACGTCTTCACCACCCCTGCAGACAGAGCGCAGCATAGATACATCTGGTCACGGGCAGACGGGTCTATCCGCTCGAGGATAGATTACCTGTTTGTGTTCCGAACGCTCTCGGTCAGATCCACCGACGTCTTCTCTGACCACTGCCTCCTGCTGGCCGACTGTCACCTACAGGACGAGCAACGGGCTAGTAAGGGAACGTGGAAGCTGAACACAAAGCTGTTGACCCCAGGAAACATTGAGGAGCTCAAGAGGGACTATGCAGGTTGGAGAACTGTGAAGCCCCTCTTTGAGCCCCCAGAAGACTGGTGGGAAACAGTAAAAGGGAACATCAAGAGGTCCAGGGTCCGCTCAGTGCAGCAGGACAAGACGTGCTCATGTTTCTTTATCCAGAAGGTGCACAAAGAGAGCTCCGTGCTCAGCAGCCTGAAGGAAGAAGATGGCTCAATAACATCATCTCAGGCTGACATCATGAGGATCAGCAAATCCTTCTAAGCCAGTCTGTATGACATGAAGCCAACCAACAGCACGGCCTCCCAGTCGTTCCTGTCCTCTATCACGGAGGTCTTAGATGACAGAACACGGGAGAGATAGGACTAGCCGTTATCTCTGGACGAGCAGACCAAGGCCCTCGAGTCCTTCAAAAAGCGACAGCTTACCGGTCGAGCTCTATTCCGCACTGTGGGACTTGATTGGCCAGGACCTGCTGGAGGTGTATGTCAGTATGCTTCGGGCAGGTACCATGAGTGAATCCATGAGGAAAGGCATCATCACCCTCATCTACATGTGGAAGGGGGAGAGGGAGGAACTCAGAAATTGGAGACTAATCTCACTGTTGAATGCGAATTACAAAATTCTGTCAAAGGTAATCGCCAACCAGGTCAGGTCTGCTCTGGAATCGGTGATTCACCATGACCAAACCTGTGCTGTACCGGGCAGGAAGATCGCTGAGAGTCTTGCACTCCTCAGGGATATGATCGCCTACATGCAGGACAGAGGGTTGGACACCTGCCTCATCAGCCTGGACCAGAAGAAAGCCTTTGACAGGATATCACACAGGTATGTGAGATACTGGCAGGGCATTCCATGAACTCATGACTCGCTGAGTAAAGAACCTACCCCTAACATCTGTCCTATACCTACCCCCCCTTAATTTAAAGCTATGCCCCCTTTGGGCACAGGTAGCTGCAGAACTGGGCAGAAAGGTGGCAAATGGAGTTCAATGTAGCTAAGTGTGAGGTGATTCACTTTGGTAAGAGTAATAAAAAGATGGGGTACTGGGCTAATGGTCAGATACTTGGTAGTGTGGATGAGCAGAGGGATCTTGGTGTCCATGTACACAGATCTTTGAAAGTTGCCACCCAGGTAAATAGTGCGGTGAAGAAGGCATATGGCGTACTGGCTTTTATTGGTAGAGGAATTGAGTTCCGGAGTACTGAGGTCATGTTGCAGTTGTATAAGACTCTGGTGCGGCCGCATCTGGAGTATTGTGTGCAGTTTTGGTCGCCATACTATAGGAAGGATGTGGAGGCACTGGAACGGGTGCAGAGGAGTTTTACCAGGATGTTGCCTGGTATGGTAGAAAGATCGTATGAGGAAAGGCTGAGGCACTTGGGGTTGTTTTCATTGGAGAAAAGAAGGTTTAGGGGTGACTTGATAGAGGTGTATATGATGATTAGGGGTTTAGATAGGGTCGACAGTGAGAATCTTTTTCCACGTATGGAGTCAGCTATTACAAGGGGGCATAGCTTTAAATTAAGGGGGGGTAGGTATAGGACAGATGTTAGGGGTAGGTTCTTTACTCAGCGAGTCGTGAGTTCATGGAATGCCCTGCCAGTAGCAGTGGTGGACTCTCCCTCATTATGGGCATTTAAGCGGGCATTGGATAGGCATATTGAGGATAGTGGGCTAGTGTAGGTTAGGTGGGCTTGGATCGGCGCAACATCGAGGGCCGAAGGGCCTATACTGTGCTGTATTCTTCTATGTTCTATGTTCTAGATGTTCTCTCCAAAATGGGCTTTGGGGAGGGTATCTGCAATTGGATCAGACTGCTCTACACCAACATTGTCAGTGCAGTCTCAATTAATGGGTGGGAATCAGATAGCTTCCCAGTCAGATCTGGAGTCAGGCAGGGCTGCCCTCTCTCTCCTGCCTTGTTTGTGTGCTGCATAGAGCGTTTTGCGGAGTCCATCCGGAAGGATGTGAGCCTGAGAGGGGTGACTATTCCTGGCAGTGGGGGCCTGCAGGTTAAGGCCTCCCTGTACATGGATGATGTCGCCATTTTCTGCTCGGATCCACTGTCTGTGCACAGTCTCATGTAAATATGTGACCAGTTCAAACAGGCCTTGGGGACCAAGGTAAATTGAGGCAAGAGCTGAAAATGTGTTGCTGGAAAAGAGTAGCAGGTCAGGCAGCATCCAGGGAACAGGAGAATCGACGTTTCGGGCATAAGCCCTTTCCTGAAGAAGGGCTTATGCCCGAAACGTCGATTCTCCTGTTCCCTGGATGCTGCCTGACCTGCTGCGCTTTTCCAGCAACACATTTTCAGCTCTGATCTCCAGCATCTGCAGACCTCACTTTCTCCTCAAAAATTGAGGCAAGAGCAAGGCCATGCTCTTCGGGAACTGGGCCGACCAATCCTCGATCGCCTTCACTGTCAAGACTGACCATCTGAAGGTGCTGGGTATTTGGTTCGGGGGGGCTGGGGCGTGCGCCAATTCTTGGGAGGAGTCTATCAGCAAAGTGAGGCTGGGCAGATGGAAGCTACGGTTGCTCTTCATCACGGGAAAAAAGTCTGGTCATCAGGTGTGAGGCACTGTCATTGCTGTTATACGTGGCACAGGTCTAGCCTATTCCCAGAACCTGTGCCGCTGCAGTCACCCGGGCCATCTTCCAATTTATATGGAGGTCAAAGATGGACCGGGTCCGAAGAGATTCGATGTATAAAGATACATTGGGTTGGGATATCTGTTTGGCATGGACGGGTTGGACCGAAGGGTTTGTTTCCATGCTGTATATCTCTATGACTCTATGACTATAAGTCCACAAGTCAATTAACTGGGCGATGATTACATTAGGCCTGGAAATCAGTTAACTCGGTAGTTAATTACATCAGATTTGTACATTAATTACATCAAATTTATAATTTAATTAACTCGGCATTTTGATGACATCAGGTCACTGTCTATTACATATCTACCAGTCAGATTCAAACACACGGTGCCTGTTCGCTGATGTGGTCACTTGTTTATCTTGTAACCTTTGTCCCTGAATATCCTGTGATCTGCTGAGGTTCTGCCCTGCTCACCCATATCAGTTAATCATTCCCAATGTCTCCGTGGGCGAGCTGGCGTGTCTTTACTGATACAGAGAGTCAATCACCTTCAAACATCTTATTCTATGGGTTCGTGAGATATTGTACTATATGTTTCTTTATTTTTATATTAAGGCCCTTTATTTGCCAACCCACTCACAATCGCTCGGTATTTACTCCTTCCGCATTTCATTCAGTCATTCATCAAACTGTGGTCTCCCCACTCCCCAACGCACTATCTCACCCGAAACTCTGAAAAGATGAGAATACTAATCCCCCTCAGAACCATCTACCGGGACTTGAACAGCTTGCAGGACATCAAACAAGTTGTCTCCATCAGCACAGACCTGTTAGATACAGATTGAATGGGGTCTCTGTCCCCTTTAAGAAAGTTACTGTCAAATCGCGCCTCCGTGAAATGGAATGAATGAGGGAGGAGACCGGCAATAGGGAGTGGAATCTCAAAACCCAGCCGCGGGAATCCGTTTACTGAGCCCTCTGCTTTTATTAAGTACATCTATAATTTCTGATTTGGTTAAATCATATAAGCCTGATATTCTTTCCCGTACTCTCTATCCTAAAAGGACTCACACCCTCATCCCCCTCCTACAACTACCCTCCGGGATCGACTTTTTAAGTTCCTGCCTAAATTCCTATTTTCTCTCCTCAGGACCTCGTCCTTTTCCCATCCTGTATCATGGGTTCCAATGTGTACAGCAACATCCTGCTGGTCCCTCTCCCCTTTGGGAATATTCTGCACCCTCTCTGAGATAGTTCTGAATTGTCTGTAGTGAGGGGATATTTGAATAACTGCCTGGACCCAGTTTGGAAGCTCTCTGGACAGATTTCAGATCCCATCATTGACTCACTCTTTATTGGAGGGACAGTGAGGTGCAGCAGCACTATATTTGAATTCAGGCCTTTCCGAAGCCGTTTTCAATGTCTTTGCTCAGGCAGTGTGTTGGGAAGGTGACTCTGCTGGTTACTGCGGTTATTGAATTGAGCAATAATTGGGTTGTGTACTCTGATTATCGAAGTGAAAAATAATTAAATTATCTTCAACTGAAAAAGCAGTTTGTTTCGGCTTGAATTTAAAATTGAAAGAAATAAAGAGGTGTTAACTCTATTGGAGAAAACATAAAACTGTCCTGCAGTATATTCCTCACAGACTAATCCAGCAACAATCGAACATAGTCACACTCTCAGAATCCCACTTTACAGGCAATGTCCCAGACAACACAATGACCATCTCAGGGCAGGTCCTGTCCCACTGGCAGGACAGAGCCAGCTGAGGGAACAGCTCCGTGGGATACAGTCAAGAGGGCTGTGCTCTGGAAGTGCTCAGCATTGATGCCAGATCCCATAAAGCTTCATGACATCAGGTTAAACATGGACACGGAGACATTCTGTGTGTCTTAAAAAGTATTAAGGTAAATAAGTCCCTGGTTCCTGATGGGATCGATCCCAGAATATTGAGGGAGACAAGAGAACAAATTGCTGCAGCATTGACAGACATCTTTGTATTCTCTCTGGCCACAGGTGAGGTCCCAGAGGACTGGAGAATAGCTGATGTTGTCCCATTGTTGAAGAAGGGTAGCAGGGATAATCCTGGGAATTATAGAGCTGTGAGCCTCATGTCAGTGTAGGGAAATGATTGGAAAATATTCACACGGACAAGATATATTTGCATTTAGAAGAAAATGGATTTATTAGTGACAGACAGCATGGTTGTGTGAGGGAGAGGTCGTGCCTTCCTAACTGGACCACGTTTTTTAAGGAGATGATGAAGATGATTGATGAGGGAAAACCAGTTGATGTTGTCTGCATGGACTTCAGTAAAACCTTTAACAAGGTCCCTCATGGCAGACTGGTACAAAAGGTGAAGTCACATGGTATCGGGGGTGAGCTGGCAAGATGGATTTTCCTATTTAGAACTGACTCGATCATAGGAGACAGAGGGGAGTGGTGGAGGATGCTTTTCAGAATGGAGGGCTGTGACTAGTGGTGTTCACAGGGATCAGAGCTGGGACCTCTACTGTTCATGGCCTTTATAAATAATTTGGAGGAAAATGTGACGAGTCTAATTAGTATGTTTGTGGAAGATACAAAGATTGGGACGATACAAAGATTGGTGGATTTGCGGATAATGAGGAGGATTGTCAGAGGATATAACAGAACATAGATCAGTTGGAGGCATGGGCAGAAAAATGGCAGATGGAGTTTAATCTCAACAAATGTGAGGTGATGCATTTTGAAAGGTTAAATACAGCTGGCAATTATATAGTGAATGGCAGAACCCTTCGGAGCATTAACATGCAGAGGGATCTGGGTGTACACATCCACAGATCACTAAAGGTGGCAGTGTCACAGTGTCATAGAATCATAGAGATATGCAGCATGGAAACAGACCCTTACATCCAACTCATCCATGCCATCCCAAAACAATCTAGTCCCACCTGCCAGCACCTGGCACATATCCCTCCAAACCCTTCCTATTCACATACCCATCCAGATGCCTTTTCAATGTTGCAATTGTACTAGCCACCACCACTTCCTCTGGCAGCTCATTCCATTTACGTAAAACTCTCTGAATGAAAAAGTTGCTCCCTAGGTCTCTTTTATATCTTTCCCCTCTCACCCTAAACCTATGCCCTCCTATGTTCTGTACTCCCACACCCCAGGGAAAAGATTGTTTATTTATCCTATCCATGCCCCTCATGATTTTATAAACCTCCATAAGATCACCCCTCAGCCTTTGACGCTCCAGGGAAAGAAGTCCCAGCCTATTCAACCTCTCCCTATAGCTCAAATTCTCCAACCCTGGCAACATCCCTTCAAATCTTTACTAAACCCTTTCAAGTTTCACAACATCTTTCCAATAGGAAGGAGACTGGAATTGCACACAATATTCCAGCAGTGTCTTAACCAATGTCCTAGAACATAGAAAAAATACAGCGCAGTACAGGCCCTTTGGCCCTCGATGTTGCGCCGATCCAAGCCCACCTAACCTACACTAGCCCACTATCCTCCATATGCCTATCCAATGCCCGTTTAAATGCCCATAAAGAGGGAGAGTCCACCACTGCTACTGGCAGGGCATTCCATGAACTCACGACTCGCTGAGTAAAGAATCTACCCCTAACATCTATTCTATACCTACTACCCCTTAATTTAAAGCTATGCCCCCTCGTAATAGCTGACTCCATACGTGGAAAAAGGTTCTCATGGTCAACCCTATCTAAACCCCTAATCATCTTGTACACCTCTATCAAGTCACCCCTAAACCTTCTTTTCTCTAATGAAAACAGCCCGAAGTGCCTCAGCCTTTCCTCATACGATCTTTCTATCATACCAGGCAACATCTTGGTAAACCTCCTCTGCACCCGTTCCAGTGCCTCCACATCCTTCCTATAGTATGGCGACCAAAACTGCACACAATACTCCATATGCGGCCGCACCAAAGTCTTATACAATTGCAACATGACCTCAGGACTCTGGAACTCAATTCCTCTACCAATAAAAGCCAGTACGCCATATGCCTTCTTCACTGCACTATTTACCTGGGTAGCAACTTTCAGAGATCTGTGTACATGGACACCAAGATCCCTCTGCTCATCCACACTACCAAGTATCCGACCATTAGCCCAGTACCCCATCTTTATGTTACTCTTACCAAAGTGAATCACCTCACACTTACCTACATTGAACTCCATTTGCCACCGTTCTGCCCAGTTCTGCAGCTTATATATATCCTACTGTAACCTGACACATCCTTTCTCACTGTCAACAACTCCACCGACTTTCGTATCATCTACAAACTTGCTCACCCAACCTTCTAGCCCCTCCTCCAGGTCATTTATAAAAATGACAAACAGCAATGGTCCCAAAACAGATCCTTGCGGAACACCGCTAGTAGCTGCACTCCAAGATGAACCTTTACCATCAACTACTACCCTCTGTCTTCTTCCAGCCAGCCAATTCCTAATCCAAACTCCAACTCACCCTCAATGCCATACCTCCGTATTTTTTGCAGTAGCCTACCATGGGGAACCTTATCAAACGCCTTACTAAAATCCATATACACCACATCTACCGCTTTACCCTCATCCACCTCCTTAGTCACCTTCTCAAAGAATTCAATAAGGTTTGTGAGGCACGACCTGCCCTTCACAAAACCATGCTGACTATCCTTGATCACATTATTCCTATCCAGATGTTCATAAATCCTATCCCTTACAATTCTCTCCAAGACTTTGCCCACAACAGAAGTGAGACTCACCAGCCTATAGTTACTAGGGTTATCCCTACTCCCCTTCTTGAACAAGTAACCACATTTGCTATCCTCCAGTCTTCTGGCACTATTCCTGTAGGACAACGAGGACATAAAAATCAAGGCCAATGGCTCTGCAATCTCCTCCCTTGCTTCCCAGAGAATCCTAGGATAAATGCCATCAGGCCCAGGGGACTTATCTATTTTCACCCTTTCCAGAATTTCCAATACCTCTTCCCTACATACCTCAAAGCCGTCCATTCTAATTAATTGTGACTCAGTATTCACATCGGCAACAATGTCCTGTTCCTGAGTGAATACTGACGAAAAGTATTCATTCTGTGTCTCCCCAATCTCTTCAGCCTCCACACGCAACTTCCCACTACTATCCTTGACTGGACCTATTCCTACCCTAGTCATTCTTTTATTCCTGACATACCTATAGAAAGCCTTTGGGTTTTCCCTAATCCTACCAACTAAGGACTTTTCATGTCCCCTCCTTGCTGCTCTTAGCTCTCTCTTCAGGTCCTTCCTGGCTACCTTATAACTCTCAATCGCCCCAATTGAACCTTCACGCCTCATCTTTACATAGGCTGCCCTCTTCCCTTTAACAAGGGATTACAATTCCTTATTAAACCATGACTCCCTCACACGACCCTTTCCTCCCTGCCTGACAGGTACATACTTATCAAGGACACTCAATAGTTGCTCCTTGAACAAGCTCCACATATCAATTGCGCCCTTCCCTTGAAGCCTACTTTTCCAAGCCACGCATCCTAAGTCGTGCCTAACCGCATCATAATTTCCCTGCCCCCAGCTATAACTCTTGCCCTGCAGTGCACACTTATCCCTCTCCATCACTAGAGTAAAAGTCACCGAATTGTGGTCACTGTCCCCAAAGTGGGAGAGGTTTGAAGGGGTGTGGGCCAGATGCTGGCAAATGGGACTTGATTGATTTCATCTAATACAATTATTCTCTCTCATTTAGTCTGAAAATCCCCTTTTCAAATGAAGGAATACTCACAGAGCTCCCATCTGCAGCATATGAGACAATGCTGAAGCAAACCAATATTCTGTTCCTCCTTCATTCAGCTTGAATAGTATGTACTACTTCGACATTCAAGTAATTCTCCTCTTTTGAACAAGGCTGAACTAATCCCACTAATTATCCCTCTAATCTGCAGGGGCACATGGCAATGCTGCAGTTGGGAATTTGCCACACAGGGATTGACATTCTTAAGAGACCATAAAGTGCGCTAGGCCTGTATTCTATAGGCCAAGAACTCATGGGAAAGCTACATAAAAATAAATTTTCAGGGAGTTTGTGCAAAAGTTTATCAACTGTAAAGTAGTGATGGTAGGAGCCATTTTGGGAAAGCAAATATTAGCAGGAATTATACATATAATGGTAAGGTCCTAGGGAGTGTTGCTGAACAAAGAGACCTCGGAGTGCAGGTTCTTGCATCTTGAACATAGAGTTGCAGGTAGGATATGATAGTGAAGAAGGCGTTTGGTATGCGTTCCTTTATTAGTCACAGTATTGAACACAGGAGTTAGTTGCAGCTGTACAGGACATTGGTTAGGCCACTTTTGGAATATTGTGTGCAATTCTGCTCTCCTTCCTTTTAAAAGGATGTTGTGAGACTTGAAAGGGTTCAGAAAAGATTCACAAGAATGTTGCCAGGGTTGGAGGATTTGAGCTGCAGGGAGAGGTTGAACAAGCTGGGGCTGTTTTCCCTGGAGCGTTGGAGGCTGAGGGGTGACTGTATAGAGGTTTATAAAGTCATGAGGGGCATGAATAGGATAAAAAGACAAATGGGGTGGGGGAGTCCAGAATTAGACGGCATAGGTTTAGGGTAAGAGGGGAAAGATATAAAAGAGACCTAAGAGGCAACGTTTTCACACAGAGGGTGGTATGTGTATGCAATGAGCTGCCAGAGGATGTGGTGGAGGCTGGTACAATTGCAACATTGAAAAGGCATCTGAATGGGTATATGAATAGGAAGGGTTTGGAGGAAGATGGGCCGAGTGCTGGCAGGTGGGGCTAGATTGGGTTGGGATATCTGGATGAGTTGGACCGAAGGGTCTGTTTCTGTGCTGTACATCTCTGTGACCCGATAACCCGATGACTCTAAATGGGCGGAGTGGACAAGCTCGATCTCAGGTGTCCTGTTTCACCTCCATCTTGGAATTGTCGCTATTTTAAAATCACTATTTAACTGCAGTGTAAGAATAAAGTGCGCTTTGCTTCAAGCCTATCAATTTGTCCAATTGAATTGCCTCTGGAACACAATGACTTACACTTGCCTTTAGAAAATAAGAAATAACTATTCTTTCGCGAGTTCTTCTTACTCCTTTTTACTTAAAGAACCTCTTTGGACGCATCCTAACCTTCTCAGCCAAGGCCATCCCATGCCCCCTTTTTGCTTTCCTGATTTCTTCTTCAGTAAAACCCTGCATCCCCTGTATACATCCAGGGATTCCCTTGGTCCCAGCTGCCGGTACCTCAGCCATACCTCATTCGTTTTCTGGTCAAAGCCTCAATATCTCTTGTCATTCAGGGTTCCCTATTCCTGTCAACCTTGCCTTTCACCTTCATAGGAACATATAGACCTTGAACTCTAGCGATCTCACTTTTAAAGGCCTCCCACTTGCTGGAGGTCCCTTGACCTGCAAACAAATTACTCCAATCAACCCCTGCAAGCTCCTGTCTAATTCCATCAAAATTCACCTTTCTCCAATTTAGAACTTGAACCTGTGGACCAGTTCCTCTCCATAACTACTTTAAAATTAATAGGACTGGTCCCAAAGTGCTCCCCCACTATCACCTCCATCACCTGTCCTGCCCTATTTCCCAAGAGTAGGTCGAGTTTTGTCCCTTCCTGAGTAGGATCCTCTGTCTACTGCTTGAGGAAAAACTTTCATGAATGCATTTAACAAATTCATTTGCTCGCTTGAACCTATTCCACTCTTTCATAAGTTTATGGCTGATAAGTCTATATTTTGCGTTCCCATCTACCCAGTGTAATCGTAGATTCTTGTTATGCAAGGAAATAAATCTACCTGTGACTTAAAAATATCCATTGTCCTCACCTCTCCTACTTTCTGGGACAGACAATTCCAAAGTTACACACCCGAAAAAAGAATTATCTTCATCTCTGTCCAAAACGTGTGACCCCTCACTAATTTTATAAACATGGTCCCTAATTCTGAACTCACCCACAAGAAGAAACATCCATTCCAAGATCATTAAGAGCCTTTATACAGTTTAATCAGATCACTCTTAACTCGTCTAAACTCCAGCAGAAACAAACCCAGTCTGAGCACCTATCCTGATTGCACAAGCCACTCTTTCAAAGTATTCATCGAGTAAACCTCCTCTGAACTGTCTTTAATGCATTTACATCCTCTTTCAAAATAAGGGACTGTTGAAATGAATTATACGGTCAGGGTTAAATAGACATTATTATACTGTAGTAATAGAAAAACAGCAGATTTCAATTAATGAACCTTGTACCAAGTGAACCTCATGCTACCTCGAGGTTAGTGTCAGCAAGAGCCTACAAACAGCAGTTAGTGCCATCAAGTCATTCCAGATAGGCCTTGGGGCCAGAAGAGGTTTAAAGGTAGGGAGGTGATGGTCACTGACAAGGGATGGGGCAAAACATTGACAGACTAAATGATCTCTGACTGAGTGAAGTCTAATGAATCTTGGGAAATTCAAAGAATTTGCATTAATGCATCTACAACCAAATTAACAACCTCTTTTAAGACTCTGGGATGAAGACAGAAGGTGATGAGACCTATTATCAGTTTGCTGAGTCCAGCCTCCTTAGTGACTGTAATTACATTGTGTTCATCCCTCCCTCCTACTTCCTGACTTACAGTTGGGTTGACACTGAGGAGTAAATGCAGTATTGTCTAGGGAGATGCTTGCTCATGCATGGGTGAATGCGATTGGTTGAAGTGTTTCAATCATGCATCTTCTTTCCATGTCTGCTCAGTTTCACTGGATGTTGAGATTTGGAGGGATAGAGTGGGGGTGGGAGAGAAAGTCTGAGGGTGAGTCCTTGACACGGTTCCAGCTTCCTCAGAGCCAGCTCAGAGTGAACAGAATATCTGATCGTCCTGTTTATTTTTTTTTCAGAAGCAGCCTCAGGAGTAGCAGTCGAAGTCGTCCCCAGGTGTAGGTAGGCCCAGGCAGCAGCAGCAGGGGTGCAGGTGAGGCCTAGGCTTCAGTAGCAGGAGCTGGACCAGACTGTAGCAGCAGTGGTGGTAGTAGCTGCCTGTGCAGCTGAGCACAGCTTCAAATTAACAGAAATAAGCAGAAAGAAACCCCAGAAAACAAATCACAACAAACGATGAAAATAAATTAAAAATAAACTCCTCCGTAGGAAGACACCAACAGCAGCACATAAGACACAGAGGCTGTTTTGAAGTCAGTCTCCTCTCCTCAAGAGGATTGAAGAGTCCTTCATATGCTGATCCAGCTCCCCTAGAGACAGCTCTCAGTGAGCAGATCTCTTGACATGCCTGTTTATTTTTCTTCCACTACCACCCGACAGCAGTCATGCTTATTTTTCCCTAGTACCCATGTCATGTGTGTAGGTGTCAGATGCAGTGAAAAACAAGTGTGCAAATCTTAATTTATGTGGGAAATAAAACCCACTCACTTCAATAATTTCAGTCCAAGACAAGATCTGCAGCAGCAGTATCATCTGATATACTCTTGCAAGAGTGATGTCTACAAGGTAGGTGCACAGTACAAAACCTTGATACAATTACATTTCTCTTTCCCTCCTCCCACTACTCAAAACCCAGTGCCCATTCCTCTTGTTTATCTCTTGCCTTATCTGGCCTTGTGCGTCACAGTACAGGTTTTGCTTGGTCATTTCACCATATCCCTCTGTGGTCTATTGTTAGCGTATATCCTCCTTCACTGCCATCTGCTTCCTTGCTTGCTAAAGCAACATTTCCTCTCATTCTTCATCCACACTGAGCCTTATGGCCTCTTGATTGTGGTTTTTGTTTTTGCAGAAGCGGGAAACAGATGCTTATAACTGTTTGTACAAGCATATCTAGCTTAACCTACATTCCCCTTCCTCTTTCATGATTCAGCTTTGTGATCTTCGCAGACAACATTTATAATTACTCCTCACAATTTATATTCCATCACCAGGAAGAAAGGAAACAGACAGTCCTGTTTATTTATATTTTATTAAACAATTCACAGTTTATACAAACAATTTGAGCAGCACGGTGGCACAGTGGTTAGCACTGCTGCCTCACAGCGCCAGAGACCCGGGTTCAATTCCCACCTCAGGCGACTGACTGTGTGGAGTTTGCACGTTCTTCCCGTGTCTGCATGGGTTTCCTCCCACAGTCCAAAGATGTGCAGGTCAGGTGAATTGGCCATGCTAAATTGCCTGTAGTGTTAGGTAAGGGGTAAATGTAGGGGTATGGGTGGGTTGGGCTTCGGCGGGGCGGTGTGGACTTGTTGGGCCGAAGGGCCTGTTTCCACACTGTAAGTAATCTAATCTAATTTCATTTACAGCTGTATACAGAGAAATAGCAATTTTACAAGGGAGGGGAATGACAAAGCCAAGCCCCAAACCCTGACATTCAACTGGTTTTCAGGGAAATGAGGACAAACCTCAAATCCCAGTTGCAAGCATTACAAACAGTAACAATGACATTCATACATATGAGACAGTCCACTTGTGTAAGAAACAGCGCATACAATACAGACCCTCAAAAAGCCAGCAAGTCTCCCCACCCCCACCCCAATCCCAATCCCTCCCACCTTCCAGCCGCTCTAAGGCAGCCCGCCCCTACGTACCTTCTGGCTCTCGGTCCGCCCGGACACACCTTTCCACCATCTCTAGGACAGCCCGCCCCATTACCCGCCCGAGGTGGCAGTGCTGAGGACGGCTTCTGGCTGTCTGCCCCTACTTACCACTGGGCTCTCATCACCCCAATGCACCGTCCGGCCAGTGGACTATCCCGACACACCTTCCGGCACCTCTAGGACAGCCTGTCCCCTTCCCAGGGACGACAGCGTGCAGGGTAGCCCACAAGCCTTCCGGATCTCAGCCTGCCCCTATGCGCCTTCTGGCTCTTGGCTGCTCTGAGACACCTTCCGACCACCTCTAGGACAGCCCATCCAGATTACCCCTTCTCAGGACGACAGCGCTCAGAATGCCCTACCCACTTACTGGCTCTAGGGGCAACTGGCATCAGAGTGGCCTACCCTCCCTCTGGTTCTCGGGGTGACAGCTTTCAGGACGACCCATGAATGTCCCACCTCACAGTAAGGCCTGCCAGACCCAGGAACACAAGACAGTGCAGGTGATAAGCTCAACAAGAAACACGACAGAGTTAATTGTGAACAAACAGAGTCTTTTCTGGTACACAGAGACCAAATATAGAGTCTTCAAAAAAATAGAGTTCTCAGGAACAGAGTCCACTCCAGTTTACAACATGTGTTGTCAGAAATAGAGTCCACTGCTAAAAACAGGGTCTACAACCAAGGGCAGAGTCCACTCCCAAAGACAGCAAATGCACACCCCACAGCACACAGGTGTTCAGTCCCCAAGGAGTCCTAGCACATCCTTGGAGAGCCAGGCCCACTCACAGGAACACAGTACACTGTAAATGTGGTTAACTCACAGGGGTTTTGGTCCACTCCTGAAGAGAAGGTCTTCTCCCAAACTCCAGGATACAGCAAGTCCTCACCTCCTAGCACACACACAGGTGTTCAATCTCCAGAGGCCCAGTCTCAGGGCTAGGCCTCCCCACAGGAACAGCTCCTCTGGTAAAATGTATGTCTTCCACAAGGGCTCAGTCCAAACACCAAAAACAGTAAGGGCACATACAAAAAACAAAGAAAACTAGTGTCCAAGGGCTAAGCCCTACCACAAAATTAACATTGTCCTTTTCTCAAAAGTGAAAAGAATAACACACAGACTGTAACCAGCCAGTGAAACAACAATCGCCTAATGAGAACTGAGTTACACCTGAAACACATTATGTACATCAGGAGTTTAACAATCAGTCCTCCCTAAAGGAATGCCAGTTAACAAACTGGCTAAATAATTCAGCCAGTTCAGGAATCAGGTTTCTCCCATACAAAAAACAAGCAGAAACCAACAGTAACACACTGACTGTGATTTAGCCAGCACAGAGTCAGTCCCCTAAATTGAGAAGACCGCTGAATCTCCTGTTTATAAATTTTATTAAACAGTTACAAAATAGTTTACAAAAACAGTTAACATTTACAACTGTATACAAGAGATAGCAATTTTACAAGGGAGAGTAGCATTCCCCTTTTTTTTAAATTTTATTAAACAAGTACAAAAAAGAGGTTACAGCACAACAGTTAACATTTACAGCTGTATACAACAGCAATTTTACAAGGGAGAGGAGGAGCAAAGCTAGGCCTCAAGCCCTACTGTTCAACCAGTTTACAGGGAATTGAGGACAAACCACAAATCCCAGTTTCAAATATGAAAAGACAGCAACAATGACATTTATGCATAAGACAATCCTGTTACATTAAAAAGTGCAGACAATACAGACCCAGCAAGCCCCCATCCCTCCCACCTTCCGACCACTCTAAGGCAGCCCGCCCCTACGCGCCTTCCGGGTCTCGGTCCGCCCTGACACACCTTTCGACCACCTCTAGGACTGTCCGCCCCAGTACCCACCTGGAGTGACAGCGCTGAGGACAGCTACCCACCTTCTGGCTCTCGGTCTGCCCCTACGTACCATTGGGCTCTCACCCACCCCGATGCACCATCTGGCCAGTGGTCTATACTGGCACACCTTTCGGCCACCTCTAAGACAGCCTGTCCCCTTCCCTGGGTTGACAGCGTGCAGGGCAGCCCACAAGCCTTCTGGATCTCAGCCCGCCCCTACGCGCTTTCTGGCTTTCGGCTGCTCTGATACAGCTTTCGACCACCTCTAGGACAGCCCGTCCCGATTACCCCTTTTCAGGATGACAGTGCTCAGAACGGTCTACCCACCATCTAGCTCTCGGGGAGACTGTCATCAGGGTGGCCTACCCACCATCCGGCTTTCGGGACAGCCTACCAACCTTCAGGTTCACAGGATGGCCTACCCACTCGCCGGCTTTCGGGGTGACAGCTTTCAGGACGACCCATGAGCCTCCCAGCTCACAGTAAGACCTGCCAGACCCAGGGATACACAAGACAGTGCAGGTGATAAGCCCAACAAACTATATGACAGTTAATTACCAACAAACAGAGTCCTTTCTAGTCCAGAGTCCATTAGTACAGACATTTTTCTTCAAAATGTAGAGCCCATTTCCAGGCCTGAGGGGTGGAGAGAGTGCCATACAAGGCCTTCATGAGACCACATCAGAATCAGTCTGTACATTTTCTCTCATTTAAAATAATTACATTGACAGCAAGTTTCACCTGCCTTTTTCCTGGGAATGAAGGGTTTATCTTAGGAAGGAAGGTTGAACAAATTGGCTTTTACACATTTAAGTTTGGAAATCTGAGAGATCTTTTTAAAATGTATAAGTTTCTCTGAGGGGACATGATAACGTGGTTGATGGGATATTGCTTTCTCTTGTAGGTTTGACAAGATGTTCTGTAGAATAAGATATCGTCAGAGTCCTACAGCACCGAAACATACCCTTTCGTCCAACTCATCCATGCCAACCAGGTATCCTAATTGGAACTAGTCCCATTGTCCTGTATTTGGTCCATATCCCTCTAAACTTGTCCTATTTATGTCGTCTGTTAAATCTTGTGATTGTACCCACTACAACAATTCTTTTTGGCAGCTTGCTCCGTATTTGCACCACCCTCAGGTCTCACCTTAAACCTATGCCCTCTGGGTTTGGACTCCCCCATCCTGGGGCTATTCACTTTTATTGATTTCCCCCACAATTTTATAAACCTCTATATGGTCACCCTTCACCCTCCAATACTCCAGTGAGAAAAGTCCTAGCCTATCTAGCCTCTCCTTATAACTAAAACCTTGCAGTCCTGGCAACATCTTTGTAAATCTATTCTGCATCCTTTGCAGTTTAACAACACCCTTCCAACAGCAGGGCGATCACTCCAAAAGTGACCTCACCAATGCCTTGCAGAATTATTTTCCCCTGAGAGGGCTGTTGCACTGTGTAAATCTCTTCTGTACGAAGTTGTGAAGGCTGAGATGATGAAGTTATGAAAAGGTGAGCAAGGTGACCTTTTTTAAAAAAAAAGATAAGGACCCCGGGGCAACTGATAGAAATGTGGAATTGAAATTGCAACCAGAAGAGCAGTGATCTTCTTGAATGGTGGAGCAGACTTGAAGGGACGAATGGCTGACTTTTGCTATGATATTGGTGGAGACAGGTTATGCCTTAGTTCAAGTAAAGATTAGGGAGTTTTCTGACCACTCAGCTAAGGAAAGGGCTTTGGTGTCCCTCCTGATAACATGAACCTTGAAGTTAATCGCCCTCTGCGCCAGTCACAGAATTAAAGAATTCTTGCAGAAGGATGCCATTCAGCCCATCGTGTCTGTAATTATTCCATATCTAGTACCAATCTCCTGCATTTCCACTCAACTCTGGCAACATCCTTGTAAATCTTTTCTGAACCTTTTCAAGTTTCACAACATCCTTTCTACAGCAGTAAGACCAGAATTGCATGCTGTATTCCAGAAATTGCCAAACCAATGTCCTGTTCAGCCACATGACCTCCCAACTCCTACACACAATGCACTGACCAATAATGGCAAGCGTGGCAAACGCCTTCTTCACTACTCTGTCTATCTGCGACTCCATTTTCAAGAAACTATGAATTTGCACTCCAAGATCTCTTGTTTCATCATCACTCCCCAGACTTTACCATGAAGTGTATTATTTCTGCCCTGATTTGCCTTTCCAAAATGGAGCGCCTCACATTTATCGACATTAAACTCCATCTGGCACTCCTCGGCCTATTAGCCCATCTGATCAAGATCCCGTTGTACTCTGAGGTTGACTTGAAATATTACTCTGGATGTAGGTTTTCTCATTGAGCTGGAAGGTTCATTTTCAGATGTTTTGTCACCAAACTAGGCAACATCTTCAGTGAACCTTCCAGCTCAGTGAGCAAACCTACATCTAGAACCTCAACCTGAGCTACAAACCTTCTCAAACCTTGCTGATATATTACTGTCATGTATAATCGAGTTACAGTAAAAAAAATGTTGTCTTATGTGCTTTACAGACAGATATTGATAGGTTAAGTTGGCAAAAATGTTGGCAAATGGAGTGCAATGTGGGAAAATGTGAAGTTGTTCATTTGGAAGGGAAATCAAAAGAATAGAATATTATTTAAATGGAGAAAGCTTCAGAAAGCTGCAACACAAAGGGACTTGGGGCAACTAGTGAATGAAACATGGAAAGCTTGCACACGGGGGCAGCAGGTAATTGGGAAGACTAATGGAATATTGGATGAAAACAGAAATTTCTGGAGAGACTCAGCAGGTCTGGTAGCATTCATGGAGAGAAAACAGAGTCAATGTTTTGAGTCTGGTGACCTTTCTTCAGAACTGAAGTGGAATGTTTGCCCTTATTTGAAGGGGGGTTGGAGTATAAAAGTCAGGAAGTCTTACTGCAACTGTGCAAGGTGCTTGTGAGAGCACATCCGGAGTACTGTGAGCACTTTTGGTCACCTTATTTAAGAAAACATGTTGTTTCATTGGAGGAAGTTAAGAGAATGTTCAGTGGGATGGCCCCCATTATGGAGGGATTGTCTTAAAAACAAAAGGCTAAACAGGATTCTACTCACTGGAGTTTAGAAGAATGAGAGGTGACCTCATTGAAATGGACAGGATTAAGGGGCTTGACTGGGTAAATGCTGAAAGGATGATTCTCCTCAAGGGAGAGTCCAGGACCTGTGGGGGTATTGTCTCAGAATAAAGGGGCACCAGTTTAAGACTGAGATGAGGTGGAATTTCCTCTCTCAGAAGGTTGTGAATCTTTGGAATTCCTTGCCACAGAGAGCTGTCCTTGTATATATTTAAGGCTCAGATGGATAGATTCTTGCTCAGTTGGGGAATTAAGCGTTATGGGGATAGGGCAAGAACATGGACTTGAGGAATGTTGAATCAGCCATGATCCTAGTGAAGCTGGCTTGAGGGACCAAATGGCCGACTCCTGTCCTGACTTGTTAATGGTCTTACATTTACTGATGAAACTGTTCAAAGGGGTTATCGCACAACTCTGGAGCAGAAGCGACTTGAACCTGGGTCTCCGAGGCTCACACCACATGGATCATAGTTTACTTTATATCATGCACTTGACATTGATGCTGATAGTTATGGCTGCAATTTGCAGCTTTAGATCAAATTAATGAAGCGAAGCCAGTGCAGGTTTTCAAAAGATAAGTCTCCAACCTCGCATCATGCATTGATGAAGTAGCTGAGAATTTGAATGCAGAGAATGTTGTCTGAACTGGATTCAATGAAGTGTTTCACTAGGCACTAGATAAAAATGGCTGGACAACAAAATTGACAACACAAGCCCTGATTCATGGATTTTGTTTTGGACGAGAGGTTGGTAGGTTGGTAGGTGGGAATGATCCACACAGCTGGGACATATAAACATCAAGACCCGGAGCAGGAGAAGATGATTTGCCCCTCCATGAGACCCACCATACTATATGATCCTGGCTAATCCTTTATCTCAATGCCATACTAAGACTTTCTCCCATGCCTTTGATGCTTTTGAAACGTAAATATTTGTTAATCGCATTCTTGGATATATTCAATGACTCAAACTCCACAGCTTTCTGTGGTACAGAATTCCATAACTTCACTATCCTATAAGTTAAGAAATGTTTCTGCATCTCAGCCCTAAATAGACGACTGCTTTTATTCAATATGTCAGTGATATCAATCTTGGAGTATGTGGCAAAATGCCCATTTTCAGGGCAATGATAAACCTGGAGGATTGGCAAATGGTGAGGATGATGTGAATTGTCCAGGGTCACCACGGTGAACAGACAGCATCCAGTCAGAGGTGAATACAGAAGAGTGTATGTTTTGGGAGAAGGATGTGGAGAGGTAATAGAAATGTAATGGCACAATCGTAAAGAGTGCGCAGGATTAGAGGGATCTGGCAATAAACATTTATCAACATTAGAAGATAGAGGAGGCCGTAAGAGGGTAGAAAAGCAGAAGGCTTAATAAATAGAGGCATTGATGCCAATAAATGGTTGAGTTATGCTGCATGTCAAATTGGTTTAGCCCCAGTTGGATTGTTGTGGTCATTTCCGGTGACTATAAAACGATGTGAGGGCCCTCAGGACAGGGAGAAGAGGTGACTTCGCGGAATGGTGCCAGGGTTTAAGTTGGATGGCGCAGTTGGAAAGTTCAACGATGCTCCCATTGGAACAAAGGAGATTGGGGTGAGGTTTATTCAATGGGTACAGGGTGAGCACTCAGTAATGAAGACAAGGAAATATACTTCACTGTTCACCGATTGTACAAATGCAATGTAATGCAGATGTAAGATTTTGGGTTAGAGGCATGGTAGGGAGATCTGAGGAATTGAAACGCAAATGAAGCCTGAACTACATTTGTATGAGATGATGGCAAGTTCCGATATTAGTTGGATTAAAAAAAAGAGATCTGTTCCCATACATACAAGGAACAAGAGTAGGGCATTAGCCCTTTTGATCCTGTTCCACCATCTACATTCCTGCATACCATCGATAATCTATCCTCCCCTTGGTAACCAAGGATCCATATCTCCCATGCATGATGCCACAAGCACCGAGGATAAAAGATATCTTTTGACACAATGTGAATAAAGTGTTGTGTCTTGCGGAAGGGGTGGCACGGTGGCTCAGTGGTTAGCACTGTTGCCTCACAGCGCCAAAGACCTGGGTTCGATTCCAGCCTTGGGCAACTGTCTGTGTGGAGTTTGCACATTCTCCCCATGTCTGCGTGGGTTTCCACCGGGTGCTCTGGTTTCCTGCCACAGTCCAAAGATGTGCAGGTTAGGTGAATTTGTCATGCTAAATTGCCCATAGTGTTAGGTGCATTAGTCAAGGGTAAATATCAGGTAGAGTAATGAGTGTGGATGGGTTGCTCTTCAGAGGATTGGTGTGGACCTGTTGGGCCAAATGGCCTGTTTCCATACTGTAGAGAATCTAATGTGTGGTGTCCTTCACTCTGAGGGAGGAGCTTTGGATTCAAGTCCTACTCCAGGAGTTAATGGCCATAGGAAGGTGTCTTCATTGCTATTGTGAGACACTCAAGGGTATGGGCCAAGTGCTGCAAAATGGGATGAGAATAGCTCGGAGCTTGTCTTTTTGACCAGTGCAGACACGATGGCCTGAAGGGCAACTTATTATTTTGGTGCTCTAAACCTCAATAACCAGAGAGCACGGAGTCATAACATCATACAGTATGGAACAGACCCTTCAGTTCAACCAGTCTGCGATGACCAGTCATCCCAATCTGACCTAGTCCCATTTGCCAGCCTTTGGCACATATCTCTCTAACCTATTCCTAGTCATATACACATCTGGATGCCTTTTAAATATTGTCATTGTACCAGCCGCCTCCACCACCTCTTGGTAGCTCATTCCAAGCACACATCACACATTGCATGAAAAAGTAACCCCTCAGGTCTTTCCCCTCTCACCTTATACCTATGCTTCTAGTTTTGGACTCCCCCACCCTCGGGAAAAGACTTTGGCTATACAGCCGACGTGGTAGGAATCAAAATGGGGCAAGAACAGAAAAGGAGGTTAGCTAAACAATTCTGATCAGCAACAGAAAAGTGCAGCCAAGCACGTACGTAAGCTAGCTAGCTTACTGAAACTGGCTCCAGTTAAGTGAGAAGGCAGGAAGACCGAAACAACACTCAACAGGTGTTGTAGAAGTTTAAGGTCAATGATCTAATGCTAAACGTCACGTACCTAGATCAGGATCTGATTGATCAGTTGTGTTGCTAAGGCTTGGAATCAAAATGTAATTCGCGAAAAGGGAACGCTGATTTGTGTGTAAAAGTGTGATTGCAACTGCCTGTTTCAGACTCTCCAGGCAAGGGTGGGCTTTGACCCGGCTGGTTGAGTCTTCTTGCATGTATGTGATTAAGTAAGCTGTGTGAAGTGTACTATCATCCGGCTGATCATTTCAACATCTATCCATGCTCCTCCAGATTTTATGAATTTCTGTAAAGGTACCCCTCAGCATCCGACACTCCAGGGAAAATAGCCCCAGCCTATTCAACCTCTTACTGTAGCTCAAACCTTCCAATCTTGGCAACATCCTGGTAAATCTTTTCTGCACCCTCTCAAGTTTAACAACATCCTTGCTTTCGAAGGGCGACCAGAATTGTATGCAGTATTTTAAAAATGGCCTCACCAATGTCCTCTACAGACAATAGATCACACTTGGTAATGGCAAAGGCATATCAGAGATAGTCAAAGATATTCCTACTTATAGACAATAGGTGCAGGAGTAGGCCATTTGGCCCTTCGAGCCAGCACCACCACTCACTATGAACATGGTTAATCATCCACAATCAGTATCTTGTTCCTGCCTTATCCCCATAACCCTTAATTCCACAATCTTTCAGAGCTCTATCCATCTCTGTTACAGCTGCAACATTACATCCCAACTCCTATATTCAATGCACTGACCAATGAAGGTAAAGGTATCAAACACCACCCTGTCTATCTGCAATGCAACTTTCAAAGAACTATATCCCTGCACACCATGTCCTTCTCTCTAAGGCAAAAGCTCTGTGTTCAAGTCCCACTCCAGGAGTTGATGACCACAGGAAAGTGTCTCCATTGCACTGGTGAGGCATGAAAGGTGATGTTTCCCAGTGCTGGAAAATGAGACTGGAGTAGCAAGGAGCCTGTTTTGCCAGCACAGTCACGATGGGCTGAAGGACCTATTTTTCTGGTGCTCTCAACCTTTATGACCAGAGGGCACAGTTTGAAGTGTATTTTTGGAGCCAGATCCACTGGGAGAGCTTGAGGATAAGTTTTATATTTGCTCAGCGAATGAACATTGGGAGATGGTTTGGGAGGCAGGAATATGGGTAAATTAGCAGGTGACTGGCACTAGGCAATGGGAGTGAGAAAGGCCTGAGGGGCTGAATGGCCTTGTTCTCCACTGTAAGGTGAGTAACTGAGAGAAGGAGTGTGCATGGATCTTGCTGGAGCTGGGGGCAAGGAGAGTGCAGAGGAGTTGGGGAGGGAAAAAGCCATAGGCGAAGTTGAAAAGCTATCATTTCTACTTTCTTGTCTCTCTCACTCTCTTGCGCTTGCCTTTTAGAAACGTTGGCAATACCACCACGATACCCTCGACCAAGTCATCTTGACGGCGCAACTGAAAGACCAGCCGAACATCAGCACCTCCATTTTCGTGGGCAGCGCCTACTTCATGGCCTCCAGAGAGTTTGTCGGCCATGTGTTTGACAGTGCCAAGATCCAGGCCTTCCTCAAGTGGTCGGAGGACACCTACAGCCCCCAAGCATGTGTGGGCTACCCTTGACGGAATGTCCAATGTACCCGGCTCCATCCCGTACACCCAAGGAGCCTCCAGGCCACTTGGCCGGGCAGTAAAGTGGTCCTTTGAGGCTGGTGACGTTGCGAGGGGTGCCCTATACCCTCCCTGCACGGGAAGGTATCGCCACTTGGTTTGTGTGTATGGGGCAGGAGATCTACATTTGGTGGTCCGTCAGAGATGTTTCTTTGCAAATAAGTTTGACCCCAACATGGACAACACAGCAGTACAGTGCATGGAGGAATATCTCCGAAACTGGACACTTGGTAAAACTGGGGCTGTGTTGGAGGTTGGGACAGAGTAAACCTCGGTGATGGTGGTAGGGGTGGTGGGTGAGACATCGGAAACACTGAGAGACTGGGCACTGTGAAACTGGGCACTGTGAGACTGTATACTATAACACTGGCTGCTGTGGAGGCCAGGCATTGTGAAACTGCATGCTGTAACATGGCCACTGTAGCACTAGGCAGTGTGAGGCTGGGCACTATATTGTTGGGCACTATGGAGATTGGATACCTTAATACTATCCACTGTAACACTGGGCACTGTGAGACTTAGCACTGTAACATTAGTTACTGTGAGAGTCAAAATGTGTGGTGCTGGAAAAGCACAGCAGGTCAGGCAGCACCCGAGGAGCAGGAGAGAACCGATGTTTCAGGTATAAGCCCTTCATCAGGAATGTGGGGGAGTAAGGGGGTTGAGAGATAAATAGAGTGAGGGTGGGGCTTTTGGGGAACGTAGCTGGGAAGGTGCTCAGTAAATCCACTTGGGGGTGTGATTGTGATTGGTCGGTGGGGAAGGTCGAACATATAGTTAAGAAGGAAGATGGACAGGTCAAGAGGGGAGAGCCGACTTGGAGGGTTGGATCTGGGATGAGTTGGGGGGAGAGGAGAGATTTGGAAACTAGTGACGTCAATGTTGATGCCATGTGGTTGAGGGTCCCAAGGCAGAAGATGAGGTGTTCTTCCTCCAGTCGTCGGATAGCTTGGATTTGGTGGTGCAGGAAGTGTCATTGTGTTGAAGTGGTTGGCCACAGGTCAATGGGGTTGTTTGTGCCCAGTCTCACAGTGACACATCCACCAATAATACTCAACACTGCACGAGTGGGCACTGCATTACTGGAACACTGCACGAGTGGGCATGTACAGCTGGACACTGCAAGACCAGTGTTGTGACCATCACTATTTTTTTTATTTTTCTCATTTTGGTTTGGAACTGAGTCCAAATTGAGAATTGAACTTTGAACAGTGGCTAGTTCTTCTTTAAAAAAAACTGGAGAGACAAAAGACTGATGTTTGCTGTTAGGATCTGGCCAGGAAAGGTAATTCAGGTGAATTACTGCTCTCTGAACACAGCAGATGCTTCAGCACCGAGATGTAGTTCTGCTCAGGGACTGACAGCTGAATGGATATTGAATGGGTCAGTCAGTAAGAGGAATGCTGCCAGGCAGGTAACCACAGAGAATGGTGAGAAAAAAGCAAAAACCATGAGTGACCTCGCTCTGACTGGATTTTGGGCTTGGTGGAAGTGCTTCTTTGGAAGCTGCTGGACTGGTCTGGTGTTCTTTTTGGTTTGACTTTGTCTAGTTATTTCCCCAGTTGTTAACTTGTCAAAAGGTCAGAGATGAGAATGTGAGTCTTCGGGAATGAGTGTTAGTCTCCACAGGTCTGCAGAATTTGTTCACATTGACTGGTGACTTTAAGTTCAAACATGGTGTACAGTTCTTGTGCCTGTAATACAACCCAGCATCAAAGGATTTCATGATGGCCTACTATTTATCATTGAAACTGTTATCAACTGGCAAATTAAAATTTTTGAACAAGTTTATCTCTTAACTGTCTGCGAATTGGAGGGGTGCATGGGTTTATGATCATCTGTGTTCTGCTAAAGTGACATAAACAGAAATGAACAATTTATTAAGTTATAAACTTGATATCCAAGATCTGTTATTTGTAAATTCTGGTTAGGAACAATTGAACGATTTTGAGGGTCATTGAATGGTTGAATGTCACTGTGTTGCAAATCCAGTGATCGGGAGGCTGGTTTTGGTTCAGCTTCATTTTCCTGTATCATTCCGGACACCGTACCTCCAGGCACAATAACTCTGGACATTATCACTCCCTGTATGACACTATCACTCCGGTTACAACACTGTCACTCTGTACACTATCACTAAATATTGTGAGATCAGACTGTGACACTGGACAGTGTAATGCTGGACATTGCGATGTCAGATGTTTTAACTATAGACACTAACACCGGAAATAGTGACACTGGATGTCATTTGGATGCAGATAGAAATGAAAACAGTCAAAAAGAAAACAAATGAGATAGAATCTACTTGTAGAAATGGGAACTAAATGGGACTGAGTGAGAATGATTATGGCTGTTTAATGAACAGAAATCAGAACACTGCAATGATGTCCACATCTAATTGAGGGTCTCGGGGTGGTTTGTATAAAGAATATGCGGGAGTGAGTTTCAGACCGGAATCTAATCGAGGGGTTCACGGTGGTTTCTATACAAATGACGGAAGCTGACCTATGTGTTCGAATGTCCCGTGTTAGTCTAACATCCAGGGATTGTTTAATGGAGCTTGCTTCATACTTCAAGGACTCAGACATCTCCATTTTATCCGTCTCCCACCAAAATTGACAGGGCAATGACAGCAGAAGATATACAAAGAGAAATGTTGCCTCTGTAATACTACATGTAATGCCATCTGTATACATCCAGGGCAGGAACAATCCTGGGATTGATAAGAGTAAATCTCCCTCCACTCCATCCTCATCAAACACTCCCAGGACAGAGACAGAATGGTGTTAGGCACAGAGGAAGAACTCACCTCGACATTGTTCCCATCACTGTTCCTTTGGCCATGGTTTTTAAATGCCATCCCCACACTGTCATTGACTATAGATCTGTCTCTGAATTTTGTTTCATCATTTAGGGATGTATTCAGCCCAGTGAGCCCTCACAGTCTCTCTCCCTCATAGGCATAAACATTGTGTCTGTCTCTCCTCTTCTGTCTCACCATTTCTCTCCTGTCTCTCTCTCTCTCTCTTTGCATCTCACTTCTCTGCCTCCCTCCCTCATCTCTGCTTTCTGTGGGTTCATGACACCATTGCGATGTTAAGACAGACTGTACCATGAATGTCACGGTGTTTGCTGTGTCCTGGAGGGTGGAGGACTAGCTGGTGGGCCGTAAACAAGATCATTTCCAGCTTGGTGAGCTAGTACCAACCCAGCCTCAAATTTACCTGGACCGTCTCAGACTCCTCCCTCCCCTTCCTAGACCTTTCCATTTCTATCTCGGGCGACCGACTCAACACAGACATTTACTACAAACCGACCGACCGACTCCCACAACTACCTAGATTACACCTCCTCCCACCCTGCCCCCTGTAAAAACGCCATCTCATATTCCCAATTCCTTCGCCTTCGCCGCATTTGCTCCCAGGAGGACCAATTCCACTACCGAAGAGCCCAAATGGCCTCCTTCTTCAAAGACCGCAACTTCCCCTCCAATGTAGTCGACGATGCTCTCCACCGCATCTCCTCCACTTCCCGCACTTGCGCCCTTGAACCCTGCCCCTCCAATTGCCACCAGGACAGAACCCCACTGATCCTCACCTTCCACCCCACCAACCACCGGATACTCGTATCATCCTCCGTCATTTCCGCCACCTCCAAACAGACCCCACCACCAGGGATATATTTCCCTCCCCACCCCTATCAGCATTCCGGAGAGACCACTCCCTCTGCGACTCCCTCGTCAGGTCCACACCCCCCACCAGCCCAACCTCCACTCCCGGCACCTTCCCCTGCAACCACAAGAAGTGCAAAACTTGTGCCCACACCTCCTTCCAAGGCGCCAATGGATCCTTCCATATCTGTTGAAAATTCACCTGCACCTCCACACACCATTTACTGTATCTGCTGCACCTGATGTGGTCTCCTCTACATTGGGGAGACAGGCCGCCTACTTGTGGAACGTTTCAGGGAACACCTCTGGGACACTTGCACCAACCAACCCAACCACCCCGTGACTGAACACTTTAACTCCCCCTCCGCCAAGGACATGCAGGCCCTTGGCCTTCTCTATCGCCAGACCCTGGCCACATGACACCTGGAGGAAGAGCGCCTCATCTTTCGCCTAGGAACCCTCCAACCACACGGGATGAATGTAGATTTCTCCAGCTTCCTCATTTCCCTCCCCGCACCTTATCTCAGTCCCAAACCCCGGATTCAGCACCGCCCTCTTGAACTGCAATCTTCTTCCCAACCTCTCCGCTCCCACCCCCTCCAACCTATCGTATTCCCAGCGCCTACCCCCCCCCCCCACCCCCTTTTATCTCAGCCTGCTTGGCACACTAGCCTCATTCCTGAAGAAGGGCTTATGCCCGAAACGTTGATCCTTCTGCCCCTCAGATGCTGCCTGGCCTGCTGCGCTTTTCCAGCACCACACTTTTCAACTCTGGTCTCCAGCATCTGCAGTCCTCACTTTCTCCGAGTTAGTAGCAAGTGGGACTGCCTGAAGGGTCACTGCTAAAGACACAGACACTTTCAATTGATAGCAATGTGTAGCTGAAGGGAACAAATGTAATGTTTCCAGGTTCACTGAAAAGACCTACAGTGGGTGGGAGAGAAAGCTGTGGGGACGACCAAAGATACGGGCAACTTCACTGACTGAGGAAGGAATTAGCTGATGGAATATAATGTGCAGCAGATATTTCCAAGCTAACTTAGTGACTGATTAAAATTCCCATTCCTTGCCCAGTCCATCCTTCTACACCCAAAGGTGATTTGTCCCTGTGGGACAGCAGTGTAGGTCAAATTGCGGGATATGAAGATGGGAACTGTGAAGTGTTCCCAGTCTGAGCCACAACATGAGGAGCACAAGGAGTGAGATGATTATTCTGTCCTGGAAGTTGAATGAGTTTTGGAAACAGGGTCCCTGTGATTGATAACACTATAAACCTGGCAACATCCAGAACCAAAGTAAGGTGTCAGAGGAATCACAGGTGGAAGTGGGAAGGGACTGGGCAAGGGCAGAAAAAATCGAGTCAATGTTCTGGGGACATGAGTTTGAATCCTACAGTGGCAGATGGTGGGAATTGAATTCAATTTCAGGGGAAAACGAAGGAGTCTTCCCCATTAGAACATTGTTGTGAACATAGTCTGATACACGAATGTGCTTTAGGTAAGGAAATTTGCCATTTGACCTGGTCTGGCTTACATGTGACTCCAGACCCACAGCAATGTGCTTGACCTTTAACTACCTTCTAGGCAATTGGGGATGGAAAATAATGCCGGCCCAATAAATTAAATAAAGTTCTCCAGCTCTGGTACCCTCCTGGTAATCTTCCTGTGCCAACTCTCCAAGATTGATGAATTCTTTGGCAATGCAGTTAAGTTCAGTTCCCAGTTCAACATTTAGCTCAATTAACAGGGTTTGTGTAGCTCTAATTTTTAATGTTTGCTTTAATGATTAATTGCATTAGGTACTTATCTGTGATCGTCACTCAACTTGTCAAAGATCATAGAAGGAGAAAGTGAGGACTGCAGATGCTGGAGATCAGAGCTGAAAATGTGTTGCTGGAAAAGCGAAGCAGGTAAGGCAGCATCCAAGGAGCACAAGAATCGACGTTTCGGGCATAAGCCCTTCTTCAGGAAGCCGGGCTTATGCCCGAAACGTCGATTCTCCTGCTCCTTGGATGCTGCCTGACGTGCTGCGCTTTTCCAACAACACATTTTCAGCAAAGATCATAGAATCCCTACACTGCAGAGAGAGACCATTTGACCCACTGAGTTCGCATCGACCCTCCACAACCCAGGTCCTGGTCATGACACGGGCTGCTTCAGGCACAGCCAACTCCATTTTCACCTGTAGCTCCATGGTAAGCTTGTCTTTCTCCCTGCCTCACAATTATTCATCCCTTTGTCTGCCAGACTGCTCTTCTCTCTCTTTCTGGGCTCCATCTATTGGAGGAGTGGGACACAAGTAAGTTGTTCACTCTTACTGGTTCCCTTCAGGCGGGTTTAAGGTCTAGTCTGGTTGACCATCTCCTCACGAATTGACGAATTTGGTCCCCAGTATTGCTACTGCGAATCTGATGCTCCCCAGTCAGAATCTGTTCTCCGTCCTTGCCATTTGAAGCACGTCTTTGAGGTGGTGTTTAAAGGGCAATCAACATTTAGGAGTGAAGTGATGTAATAATCAGCAAAAACAACCTAGACCATGTCTGTCCTGCGACCAGTTGTTAGGAAGAAGTACTTTACTGTGTTCATTGTGTGTGTTGCCAATTTCAATGTCGAAGCTGAAATCGAATAGCATTCCTGTTTTCATTGCTCACTCATGTCTGAAACATACATCTTTAACCATGCATTATATATCAGTCAGAACTCTTTGATGTCTTCTGAAAACACTTCTGGGCCAGACCAGGTAAGAATCCCAGATTCCCTTTGGTGAAGGACATGAGTGAAGCAGATGTGTATTTACAGCAATTGGTGTTAGGTTCTGCAATGGGACTATGAAACTAACTTTCAATTCCAGATGGATTAATTATTTGAGATTAAATTCTGCCAATTGCTGGTATTTGTATTCTGGGTCACTGCATTACAGGTCCAGTGAGGTTCCCCCAGTCCAACTACATCACAATTTACATTATTCCCCAAATATCAACACCTTAGTTTCCTACAGCTCTGTCTGTGTGTGCAACAGCTCATTTGATTCTCTCTCCCTCACCACTTCCACCCATTTGTTACTGTGTAGCTGCTACAGTTTGATCTCAAAATGTGTGCATTTCAGTTGGAAAAATACAAATGATTCTGTAATTTTAACTTTATTGGTTGGTTATTAATCATTTATTTCATTCTTAGATTATGGAGTAATCAGTTCATTTCAGATGGAAAGAGGTTGCTCTGAGCACTGAGAGAATGCAGGGCTGGTGTCTGAGTATTTGTGTGATCAAAGGATCAAGAAGTTGCCAACTATTTGGACTCGATATTACAGTGTGGTGTATTTCTCTCACCTCTATAAAGGATAAAGCAAAACACATGAGACATTACACTGACTCAAGAAAAGCAATTCCTGGAATTCCTGAAATAAAAAGGAAGTGATGTGGAGTCTTCCTTGCTTCAACAAGATTCAGTGGAAAATTTCAGTAGCAGCTGATGAGCATTGGGGTGTGGGTATAGTCACTGTCAAGCAGAGGGAGATGGAGCTGTGATTGTGAAGGTTTTATGGAATCCTAGAGGTCTACAGCATGGAAACAGGCTTTTCGGCCCAATTGGACGATGCCACTCAGTTTTCACCGTTAAATAGTTCCATTTGCCTGTGTTTGGCCCATATACCCCCCCCAGTTGTCCCTCACTCCCAGAAAATATGGATAAAGAGGACTCAGTAATAGCAGTGCCACTGAATTTCATGTTAAAATGGTGAAACTTAACAATAAATCTCTAAACAGAAAGTAATCCTTCATGTCGAGGAAACAGCAGTAATGAGGTGAGGTGATGTAATGCACATGGGCAGGACAAACAAGACAAGGAAATACACAATGAACAATAGGACCCTGGGAAGCATTGACAATTAGAGAGATTTGGGGTGAATGCACACCAGTCTCTGAAGGTAGATAAAGAATGGAGATAATATACTTGCTTTTATTAGCCTGACATCTTGTTTCTGTACTTGAGATTTTCACTTGCGATCTCTTCCTCCCTTGAACTCTCTTTCTCTCCTTCCCTCCCTCTGACTGTCACTATCTCATTCTCTGTCTGTTGGTTCTTCTCTTTTTCTCTCAATGCATTTTTTCTCCCTCTTTCTCCCTGGGCCCTCTGCTCTGTCCCAGTGGCGGGGAAGGGGGATTGGGAAGATTTGGACTTAGTGCCACAAGTTGCTGTACAATTAATGCCGTAGGATACACATTTCCCCTGTCTCTCCCAGGTTTTACCCTCACTGTTGTCCAAACCGGGCCAGGGGGTGGAAGGATGAGTGGAAGGGGCATAAAGTACCTTTCTCATTGAGTGTGTGATTGGTTGGCTGCAGACTGGAATCTTGCTATGGATTACAGCAGTCAAAAGACCAGTTAGTCTCTGAACATACTCACCATGTCCTTCAGCCCAGGGGTTGTGAGTCTGCGAGGGGAGGTGGAGTAGCCATGCCCCTGAGTTCTTGAGCGGAGGAATGGGAAGCAAGGAGGTGGTGAGAGAGAGCCAGGGAGAGGGGGAGTGTTTGATGGGGCTTGAGGGGGGAAGGGGCTGTTGTCGGAGAGAGAGAGAGATGGAGGGGTGAGAGTACAAAAAGGCAGAGTATGAGACACGGCGGAAGAGCGGTCTCCCCAGGTAGGGGAGTAATAATGCCATTCAGGGCAAGGCCTGAGTAGCTGGACAGCACCAGGATCATTTAATGGGGGGTGTGGGGGGAGGATGGGGGGTTGTTGGTGGTTGTGGTGGTAGGGAGGCATGATGGGCTGACAGGATTATCTATGTGATGTGAAGCTTCCATAATTCTGGGACTGGGATCTTGCTGTGCACAAAAGCAGTCAGTTACAGGCCAGTTAGTCCAGACAAACTCATTAATCTCTGCGCTAGGGAGTGGGGCTCAGCATGATATGGGGGACAACAAAATATTTGTGAGGGTACACATTTGGTGAGGAGTATATTTGGGAGGGCAAAATAATTGGGGAAGGGCAAACATTTGGGAGCGGAGTACAATGGGAACAGAATAGGAGGATGCAATATTGTGTGGGCACTTTCAGATCTAAGAGAAAAAGACATGGTGAAAGAGAGAATGAGAGAGAAAGAGACAGAGGGAATAAGTGACAGAGAGAAGAGAGGAAGCGTGGGGATGAAGAAACAGGAACAGAGAGAGAATAGAGAGATCGAGGAGGAGGAGAGCAAGCGAAGAACAGAGACAGAAAGTGCTAGAGAATCTCAGAGTGGGAGAGAGAGAGAGAAGGGCAGAGGGAGAGATAGGGAAGAGAGAAAGAGAAAGATGGAGACAGAGAGAAAGAGAAGGACAGTGAGAGGGAGATAGAAAGAGGGAGGCAGACAAAAGGACAGAGAGAGAGAGAAAAGAGGAAAAGTCAGACAGGGACAAACAGAAGTTAAGACATGGACAGACTGAAGTGGTGATACTCATATTCCAGTTAGTCACAGCTCTCTTGATGGTTCCTCACATTCCCTCTCTCCCATGAGGTTTGCTTCAGCCTGGGAATGTATCAGTGTGTTGTATATTTGTGAGTAATCTCTGTGTCTGTGTCTCTGTCCAATGGAGTGTCTTTTGTTTTGGGGATTAATTCCCTCTTTCTCTCTCTCTTGTGTTTACAATGATACCTGCTGCTGAACACTCCATGCCATTGCACAAGCATCAACAGCATTTTCTTCGAGTGAACTTTTTTGGAATTGAAGTAACAGGTTGTTATTCCATCAAAAAGTCTGATCCACTGCATTATTCCCTTGATGTAAAACATGCTGTGCCAGCAGCTGCCCTGACATACACAATGTACTGGGGGAATGTTCAGCTCAGTGTTGTTGTTACTGCAAACATTTATAAACTTTCAATTGTTAGCTGGCAACAACAAGTCCCTTCAATACTACCTTACTCCCACCCTGATATACTTTCCAACCATCAATGACCACAAAGCAGTCTGGGGTTATTCAGCACCTAAGTGTGATCTTCAATAAATCACCTCACTTTCACACAGTGATTCAAACAACATGAAAAATGACAAATAAAAACTGAAAGAACTGCAGGTGTTGTAAATCAAAAACAAAAACAAAAGTTGCTGGAAAAGCTCAGCAGGTCTGGCAGCATTGGTGGAGAGAAATCAGAGGTGATATTTCAATTTAAGTGGCCCTACCTCAGAACTGTCATCCAAACAGGAGCTGAACATACTAAACTGCCCTATGTGAGGTCAGTTCCCTGAATAGCCATCCCCAACCAGCAAAGGTTCTAGTCATGAACAACTACCCATAAAGTGAACACAGGCGAGCAGTCATTCCCACTCAGCTCCTTTTCAACCACGCAGAATGCAAGGAAGATGCAATAAAAATTCTAAGAAGTAGATTGGCTAAAATTGCCCAGCAAGATCTTGAACTGACTTGTACTACAGCAATTATAATGGGTGGAATTTATATATCTATATAAATCTGCCTCTGTGGTGTGAATCACCATCACTGCTTGGACAGACATCCCATTTGACAATCGGTGCAATGATGTCCCACACCATGATGCAAAGAGCATCTTGTAAATCACAGTTGACAGATGATTCATATTCTTTTAGCAGTGTGCTGCTGATGGACTATGAATCAACTGATGATCCATTTACAGTTTCCAACTCATGAGTCTCTCAATGTTGTATTTCAGTTCAACTGGAGGGCACAACAGAGAGAAAGCACTGCAGATGCTGGAGATTAAAATTAAAGAGTGTGATGCTGGAAAAGCACAGCAGGTCAGGCAGCATCCGAGGAGCAGAAGAATCAACATTTTGAGCATTAGCTCTTCATCAGGAATGCACACTAGCAGCACCGACTTTCACTCTGTCGGGCCAAATGTTCTTGATCCTAATTGGAGCCTTGGAGCAGCACAAAAATATCAAATATCCGAAATCACACGTCATTCACCATAAACCAACTTGGCTTTGATCTGTGAAAAATCCTTTTGGACCAACCAATTTCCACAGTGGTGAGGCCTCTGGACCAGGTCCAATAACAGAGATTTCACAAAGTTGATGGAGTACTGCATCAAGGTGTAACACTATGGCCTCACAGTGAATTGGTCTAAAAATATATCCGGGCATTTATCTGTAAAATGTCAGTGCCAACAAAATAATAATAGCAATAATAAATACTTACGCAAATTAATAGCCTAAAATGAAATAACAATCCCAAGCAAATGTACATGGGAGTATCTTCACATAGAACCATTATCGTTTGGGGAACATCAAAGGATAACAGCAACAATGGGCAAGATGGGAAACGTCCTGTTTGACAAAGTTGTTTGATCCTCTGTGGAACAGCTGCTACCACAACACTCCAGATCTCAGTGTTTGTCCTGTTAAACTGTGCACCACAGCACTATGCCTCTTTCTACAAATAGCGTAACTCACACGTCTTTTTGACAAACAAATAATTCAATAATACACATTTAAAATGGAACCCTGTGCTTAACACCGCTCCCAGTTAGCTGTCCTCACAAATACTGTGTCTTCACAGATCCACTGATTGATGAAAACACGCAGATAGTCAATGCCATCCGTGCTCACCATCAGTTATCACTCCATAATGACTTGCTAAACTCACCTTTTGCTAATATTGTACCTGGGCTCCCATTTGGAACAAGCTGCCTGAGCAAGATCCACTAACAACATCTCTTTCCATCAAGGAATGGGAAACACCAGGTGTCACTGAGAAGTGGGTCATTACAAAACCCATCTGAGAAATAGCAGGCTTTAAACTACTACAGGGAAAGACTGTCTTGCTGAACACTTTCTTGACCAGATAGGGTCAGTGCTCAGCTAAATTCCATCAATGTGGCCTCAGTGTATACACATTCTGACCAGCATAGAGAAACCCACAATACTGCATATTACTGAGGAGCCTCCAATCTGACAAACTATTCACTTTAAACTCAGTTAGTGAGCACACTGTCATCTGGCATATCAGGCATACAGTGGAAATGTAGAGATTTATATAACTTAAGTTGTTACAAGATTTACTAGGCATACTAACAATGTGAAGGATGATGTAGCATACTTTCAAGATAACTAGCCTTGGAAAGTACATGTTGTTGTTTGTGAAATAACCTCTCCCTTCCTGCTGCTGGCAATGTCTCAGAATTGGAGAATTATCTCAAAATTGAAAAAGAGACAGTTTCAGAGACTATTTTATCTTGTCTGGTATCTCATTATTTTTAAAATCATTGAATGACAGCAGGTTTATTTTAATGATGTGATATCATTGAGATTTATGTTTGTACTTCAATACTCCAAAGACTGGATTAATCTGATCCTATTAGGTCTCAAATGCTAATTCCAACTTGTATTCAAACAACAAGACTTGCATGATTTCACCCACTATCAGTCCCAGCAATATTGAAATATCTTTCAATATTCCTTTCAGTGATGACCTTCATTTTGCTGAGGCTAGTCAGCCAATCAATACCTCACATTGTAGAACACCTTGAAAGCTGTTTTAATAAATACTGTTATCCCAGTGCTTTTCTTGTTAATTCAGTTTTGCAACCCATTTAGGAAATTCTATCTGTGAATGAGCACTCTGGTACAGAACCAAAAGCTGATGCTGACTACAACAACTGCTAGAACTCACTAGGTAATACTTTCTTAAAACAAATACAAAGAAAAACAGGAACAAATTCAGATCCTTATCCTCAGAATTCTCAAATGACAGAACAACATCGAACAGAAGAGGCCCTTTGGATCATCATGTTTGTCCCACCAAAATTACACTAAATCTACATCGGTCCCATTTTCCAGCACTTGGCCCATAGCCTTGAATGTTATGACATTTCAAGTGCTCTTCCAAGTACTTTTCTGAGGTTTCCGATTTCAATTTCAGGCCCCTTACCAACCTCTAGGTCCCCTCTAAACCTCCTGCCTTTCAGCTTAAAATTATACCACCCTGTTATAGGCCCTTTGAGTAAGGGGAACAACTGCTTTCTATTCACCCTGTCTATGGTCTTCATAGATACTCCGATCTCTGTTCTTCATGAAGCAACCAGAGCTTATCCAGCCTCCCTCTTCACAGCTAAATTGCTACACCGAAGCAACATTCTGTTGAACCTCCTTTGCACTCCCTCCAATGCAAACACATCCTTCCCATGCTGCGGTGACCAGAACGACACACAATCGTCCAACTATGGCCTAAACAAAGTCCAACAGCACTTCCCTGCTCTTATAATCTACGTCTTGACTAGTAAAGGCACATATCCTGTACGCCTTCTTAACTACCCTCGTAGCCAGTCCTGCCACTTTCAGAGATCTGTTAACAAGCACCTTAAGATCTTTTGGTTGCTTTATGCAGCCTGGTGTCCTCCCATTCACTGAGTACTGCCTTGTTTTGCAACTTCTGGCAAAATGTATCACGTCAGGGTTTAACAGGATTAAATTTTATCTGCCGTTGATCTGCCTGTTTGACCAATCTACCTATTTTTGTTTGTCGCGTAAGAATATTTTCCTCACTGCCAACCACCAGTCAATATTTGTGTCATCACAAACTTACTTAGTATCCCCAACCACTGCCACCCCCCAACAACACATTCACCCATATACATGAACACACACACACATGCAGACATACACACTCTTTATTATCATTTACGAATATCACAAACAATGAAAGATCCAAAATTGATCCCACTGGATACCAGTCTCCAATTACACTAACAGCCTTCTTTCAGCTTTGCCTCTGCTTCCTCTGACTGAGTCAATTTGCTAATTTATTCTGAATTTCATGTGTTTTTACTTTAGTTGTCAATCTCCTATGTGTGGCTTTGGGACAGTTCAGTGACTCAGTGCTTAGCACTGCTGCCTCACAGCACCAGGGCCCTGGGTTCAATTCCAGACTTGGGTGACTGTCTGTGTGGAGTTTACACATTCTCCCTGTGTCTGTGCGGGTTTCCTCTGGGTGCTTGATTTCCTCCCACAGTCCAAAGATGTGCAGGTTAGGTGAATTGGCCATTCTAAATTGCCCATAGAGATAGGTGCATTAGGCAAGGGTACAGGTAGGGGAATGGGTCTGGGTGGGTTAACCTTTGGAGGGTGAGTGTGGACTTGTTGGCCTGCATGGCCTGTTTCTATACTATAGGGAATTGAATATAATCTTGTCAAAGGCTTTGCTAAGATCCATACAAACTACATCAATTGCTCTACTCTCATCCAAAGACCTGGTCACTTTCTCGAAAAATTTCACCACACTTGTGATGCATTTTGTCCCTCTGACAAAACCACACTAACAAAAAAGAACAAAGAAAACTACAGCACATAAACAGGCCTTTCAGCCCTCCAAGCCTCTGCTGATCTGGATCCTCAATTAAAATCCGTCGCCTATTTTCCATTGATCTGTATCCCTCTGTCCCCTGGCCTTCATGTAGCTGTCTAGATACATCTTAAACGATGCCATCATGTCCATCTCTACCTCCTCCCTGCGTCAAGAACTTTCCACGAATATTTCCCTTAACCCTTTCCCATCTCACCTTGAACTTGTGACCCCTAGTAATTAAGTCCCCCACCCTGGTAAAAAAAAGCTTCTTGTTATCCATCCTGTTTATACCTCTCATGGTTTTGTCGACTTCAGTCAGGATCCCCCCCTCAGACTCCACCTTTTTAATGAAAATAATCTTATTCTACTCAACCTCTCTTAATAGCTAGCACCCTCCATACCAGGCAACATCCTGGTGAATCTCCTCTGCACCCTCTCCAAAGCATCCACATCCTTCTGGTAATGTAGCAACCAAAACTGTATGCTGTATTCCAAATGTGGCCAAATCAAAGTCCTATACAACTGTAACATGACCTGACAACCCCGTCCGATGTAGGAAAGCATGCCGTATGCCTTGTTGACCACTCTATTGACCTGCATTACCACCTTCAGGAAAATATGGGCCTGACCACGCAGATCTCTCCGTATGTCAATTTCCCCAGGGCTTAAGTCCAAAGATGTGCAGGTTAGGTGAACTGACCTTGCTAAATAACCCATCGTATTCGGGGATATGTAAGCAAGGTGCATTAGAGAGGGGAAGTCTAGACTAATTGGTGTAGGGGACTGGGTTGGTGTGGACTTCTTGGGCCAAATGGCTTGTTTCCACACTGTAGGGATTCTAATTTACTGTATAGTTTGCTTGAGAACTGGGTCTTCCAAAATGCATCACCTCGCATTTGCCTAGACTGAACTCCATCTGCCATTTCTCTGCCCAACTCTCCAATCTATCCATATTCTGCTGCATTCTCTGACAGTCCCCTTCACTAACTGCTACTCCACCACTGGTCACAGTTCTTCATTTTGAGAAACTCCCTTCCACTATTACTCACAGCCTCCTGTTGTCCAGCCAATTCCCTATCCATCTAGCTAGTACACCCTGGATCTCATGCAACTTCACTTTCTCCATCAGCCTGCCTTGAGGAACCTTATCAAACACCTTATTGAAGTCCACGTATATGACATCTTCAGCCCTTCTCTCATCAATCAACTTTGTCACTTCCTCAAATAATTCTGTTAAGTTGAAATTATCTCAGAGAATAGATAAGGGAGATATGGTGGACGTGGGTACTTGGATTTTCAGAAATCTTTTGACAAAGCTCCACATAAAAGGTTAGTTTGCAACATGAAAGCAAATGGGATCAGGATAATATACTGACTTGAATTGAGAATTCATAGCAAACAGAACGTGTATTCTTTGGAGTGGAAGGTAATGACATTGGGTAGTATAAAGATCAATGCTTGGGTTCCAGTTATTCGCAATAGCCTTCGTGAGTTTTTTTTCATTCATGCGATGTATATACTGGGTTCTCTAGACTACTCTCAGATATTTTGTTTATTTATTAATTGGATAATTAATATGACAGGATACTTCATCATTTCTTTGACTTGCAGTCTGAATTTGAACTGAGTGTTTATGCAGCAATTTAAATTCACCAGTGAAACGCCAACCATTGCAAATATAAATTCTGAACTGTTGTAATGTCTCAGGTATGTTCCCCGAATGTTATAATAAAAGAATTCTATCATTCTTGCACCGACCACAGAATGATGAAAGTGTCGGATAACGACAAAAGTAAAATCACAGACTTTCTTCTGCTTTCCACCTCTGGGTCACCGGGATTCTCTCCTTTGCTATGGCCCTTCAGTCTCTGATGGGCCCAACTTGTCACAAAAATATGTCTCACTGTCAGTACTGAGTGACAGAATTAAAGTGTATGGAACCAAGGGCATTAAAACCCAATCAAAACAGTCAAATCCCACCCAACCAGCACAGAAAAATAATTCTGCTTTGGATAACAGAAACAATCTGTCGGTTCATATCTATAATAGAAGGGGATGTTTTTAAAAATAGACCAGAATGCATGTTATTCAGAGGACGACAGCTGCATTTTTCTTGGTGCAATACTGTATATCCATGTTCTGGAAACAGATGACAATTACATCGATCAAAGGAGGAGGTAACTGTCAACCAGACAGAACAGTTTTTGGCTGAATGAATCAGAACGTTGTGTACACTACACATAGTGGTGAGATCCAGGAAAGACAGGGGAAATTAATACATTCAATCTGCCACAGAATAACCTCTGTGATTATAATAAATATATCTGCCGTCACCACAACTATTAGGTAACGGCTGGTGCAGGTTGAGAGGCTCCACTTTCCCCTCCCACTCTGCCGAGGATATGGAGTTGCTGGGCCTCCTCCACCGCCGCTCCCTCACCACCAGACGCATGGAAGAAGAACGCCTCATCTTCCGCCTCGGAACACTTCAACCCCAGGGCATCAATGTGGATTTCAACAGCTTCCTCATTTCCCCTTCCCCCACCTCATCCTAGTTTCTAACCTCCAGCAACACAATCTCCTTGACTTGTCCGACCTGCCCAGCTCCTTTTCCACCTATCCACTCCACCCTCTCCTCCCTGACCTATCACCTTCATCTCCTCCCCCACTGACCTATTGTACTCTATGCTACTCTATCCCCACCCCCACCCTCCTCTAGCTTATCTCTCCACACTTCAGGCTCTCTGCCTTTATTCCTGATGAAGGGCTTTTGCCCGAAACGTCGATTTCGAAGCTTTTCGGATGCTGCCTGAATTGCTGTGCTCTTCCAGCACCACTGATCCAGAATCTGGTTTCCAGCATCTGCAGTCATTGTTTTTACCTCCACTTTCCTTTGGCCAGTATCATAATTCTGAGTAAACAGGTCCTTCTCCTGTTTAAGATGCCCCTTAAAATTCATGTCTTTGAATAAGTTATTGTCATCTAACATAATATAGACAATAGGTGCAGGAGTACGCCATTCTGCCCTTCGAGCCAGCACCACCATTCATTATGATCATGGCTGATTATCCTCAATCAGTATCCTGTTCCTGCCTTATCCCCAAAACCCTTGATTCCACTATCCTTAAGAGCTCTATCCAACTCTTTCTTGAAAGTATCCAGAGACTTGGCTTCCACAGCCTTCTGGGCAGAGCATTCCACACACCCACCACTCTCTGGGTGAAGACGTTTCTCTTCAACTCTTTTCTAAATGGCCTACCCATTATTTTTAAACTGTGTCCTCTGGTTCGGGACTCACCCATCAGCGGAAACACGCTTCCTGCCTCCAGAGTGTCCAATCCTTTAATAATTTTATACGTCTCAATCAGATCCCCTCTCAGCCTTCTAAACTCAAGGGTATACAAGCCCAGTCGCTCCAACCTTTCAAGTAAGATAGTCCCACTATTCCGGGAATTGACCTCGTGAATCCAAGCTGCACTCCCTCAATAGCCAGAATGTCTTTCCTCAAATTTGGAGACTAAAACTGCACACAATATTCCAGGTGCGGTCTCACCAGGGCCCTGTACAGCTGCAGAAGAACCTCTTTACTTCTATACTCAATTCCTCGTTATGAAGGCCAGCAAGCTCTTAGCTTTCTTCACTGCCTGCTGTACCTGCATGCTTGATGAGTCAAAATTAACTTCATTTAATTTGTCATGATAAAAGTGGGTACATCAGCATCAGGCCAGGATGGACTGAATGGAACCAGACCAAGTAAAGTATTGCTGAAAATACATTTGCAATCAAAAGACACAGATTTTAAAAAAGTATGTGATTTAATCTTTATAATGGAGAAGGTTGTCCTCTAAATTCTCGAATTTACATTCTCACCTGGTTTACCTGTATTCAAAATGTTCCATGTTCATCATTAATTTATTTGCTTTCTTGGACAGGTGTGATTCACATTTTGTAAAATCTCTATGGAAGTGTTCGTGGTTCTGTTGTGATGTAAATGTTACCAGCTGGTGTGATCGTAAAAGAAATGACCGATTTCATAGAATTAAGTGAAATGAAATGCAGGTTAAGAATGCCAGAAACAACAGTAAGTTTGACAATTGGGAACAATCCTGTGTCACTGAGCTGTCTAAACTTCTCGATTATCCAACTCCGTCTCCTAAACCTATACCCTCTAGTTTTGCACTCCTCTCCCCTGGGAAATAGACCTTGGTGATTCACCCTATCCATACCCCTCATGATTTTATTAACCTCTAAAATGTCATCCCTCAGCCTCCAATACTCCAGGAAAAATAGCCTCATCCCATTCAACTTCCCCCTACAGCTCAAACTTTCCAACCCTGGCAACATCCTCGTAAATCTTTCCTGAAACTTTGAGTTTAACAACATCTTTCCTACGACAGGGAGACCAGAATTGCTCACAGCATTTCAAAAGGTCTAACCAATGTCCTGTATAGCCGCAACATGACTTTCTAACTCTCATACTCAACACACTGAACAAAAAAGGCAAGCACACCAAAAGCCTACTTCACTACCCTGTCTACCTGCGACTTCACTTTCAAGGAACAATGAACCTGCACCCCAAGGTCTCTTTATTTGACAACACTTCCCATTAAGTGTATTGGTCCTTTCCTGATTTGCCATACCAAAATGCAACACCACATACTTAGCTGAATTAAACTCCATCTGCCACTCCTTGGCACATTGGCCCATATGATGACGATCCCATTGTACTCTGACATAACCATCTGTACTGTCCACTACACCATCAATTTTGGTGTGATTTGATTTTGATTATTATTTTATTGTCATGTGCATTTTACATAAAAATTACAATAAAATAGTGAAAACATTTCATTTGTCACCATGACACAGCACAATTTTGAATAATTTAAGAATAAGAAAAAATGGAAAGATATGGCGGAAGATGAGCCAGTTAAACATGGTAATCAATACCTATGCCATCATTCTTTCTCCACCACCACTTCATCATCTACAGTGGACCCAACCAATATTGAAGTAGCTGATCCTTAGATATGTACTGCTCGACCATTGTGAGCCAATGGCTGCGCCAAACCAACCAACGTCGGAGCTGGATTTCTCAACGGTAGACCCACCTCGATGTTGCCATCGTGCCTTTCTGCCACTGCTTCACTGGTGCTAGTGCTGGACCCAACCAACAATAAAGTCGCCAAACCTCAGGCACGATCTTTTGCCTCTGGGTTGATCTCGCTGATGTCGTCTCCACCGATATGACAGACACTGATTTTAGGTCCTGTGCATGCTCTGGAAAAGTAAGTAGCAGCTCACTCGAGGTGTGTCCTGGGCCCACTCTTCCATGTGGTTGGACGCTTGCTGCCATGACACTGTCCAAGCTCAGGACAAGGTCAAGAAGAGAAATAAAAAACAGAGAAGCAAAAGTAAGAAAGAGAAAAGCGGTCGGAGCAAATGAGTTCTGGCACAAGAGCCGTTCTGCCATATGGTGCTGCCATCTTAGGATGAAGCAAACTTGTTACAAACTTATTAACCATACCTCCTATATTTACATCCAAATCATTTATGTAAAATGATAAAAAGTAGTGGACCTAGCACCAAATTCTGTGGAGCACCGCTGGTCAGAGGCCTCCAGTCTGATAAACAAACCTCTACCACCATCCTCTGTCTCCTACTCCAAAGCCAATTTTGTAATGAATTGGCAAACTCACCCTGAATCCTGTGTGATCTAACTTTACTAACCAGTCAACCATGCAGAACCTTGTCAAAGGCTGCACTAAAATCCAAGTCAACGACTTCTGCTCTGCCCTCAATCTTATTGATTACTTCCTCAAAAAACTCAAGCAAGTTTGTGAGGTACGATTTTTCTTGCAAAAAAATCCAAGCTATCTCTACTCAATCCTTGCCTCTCTAAAAGCATATGAAGCCTATCTTTCAGAATCATCACCAACAACTTACCCACCACGAAGTTAGACCCGTGGGTATATAGTTCCCAAACTTCTCCTCACATCCTTTCTAAAACAATAGCACAACATTAGCCAAACTCCAGTCCTTTCGTTCTTCACCCACGTTCATAGATATACAAATATTTCTACTAGGTGCCCCACAATTTCGTACCCAACTTCCCACAACATCCTGGGACACACATAATCAGGCACTGGAGGGTTATCTATCTTTATGTTTTCTAAGATCTCCAGTTCTTCCTCTTCTGTAATGTGAACTGTTTTTAAAATATCAATATTTATTTCCCGGAATTCTCTAGCCCCCATTTCTTTTTCAACAGTAAAAATTGATGTGAAATATTCAGTTAGCATCTCTCCCACCTCTGGACGTTCAACACAAAGACAACATTGTTGATCTTTAAAGGGTCCTACTCTCTCTCTCATTGCTCTCCTGCTCTTGAAGTGTTTATAGAATCTTTTTTGGGTTATCTTAAATCTTACTTGCCAAGGCTATCTAACTTTCCAATTTTGCCTTTCTGATTTCCTTTTTAAGCATGTTCCTACCCTCTTTCTACCCTTCAACCAATAGGACGATATGCTTCTGAACTCTCATTATCACACTTTTAAAGACTCCCACTTGTCAGTCATACTGTTACCTGTAAACGGTCTGCTCTAATCAACTTTTGAAAGTTATTGCATCATTCCCTTAAATTTTGCCTTATTCCAATTAAGAGCTTTAACTTTTTTGGAAGATTTATCCATTTCCATAGCTATTTTAAAACTAACAGCATTACAATCACTAGTTCCAGTCACTTGCTCTGCCTTATTTTGCAAAAGATCTTCAAGTTTTGCTCGTTCTTGAAAGGAACATTAATATATTGATAAAGAAAATTTTCTTGAACACATTTAACAAATTCTTCACCAAACAAAACTTTAACACTATGACAGTCCCTCAGAAATATCTATTCTAATTGCAGTAGTAATGTATTCCTTAATTAAATATGCCATTCCCTCTCCTCTCTTACTAGCCCTCCTATAACACCTAAAGCCTGGAATGTTGAGCTGCCTCTCTTATCAATTCCTCAACCAAGCTTCTGTAGTAGCTTTGACATCCCAAACCCACATTCCCATACATGCGCTGAGCTTATTAGCCTTACCTGAAAGTTAAATCATTCTCTGACCGCTCATGTCTGTCTTTTCGAATTAACTTGCTCTTTTCTGATTCAGAACCATCCTCATATTTCTGTCTATGCACTTAGAAGCTCCCACCTCACCACTCTAAAAATGTTGACAGGATCCGAAACTAGAACTAGCAAATCTCCCCAGTCGGATATTGGTCCCTTTCCAGTTCAGGTGAAACCCATCCTTTTTGAACAGATCTTTTACGTCCCAGAAGAAATCCCAACGATCCAAGAAACTGAATCCCTGCACATTGCACCACCTTTTCAGCCATTGATTTATCAATCCTCTCCTTCCCTCAAGCGAAACCCCAAAAACGCAGAAATGCTGTGCCGTCCACATTTCAGAAATAAGCCCTTCATCAGGAATGTGACTTGTTTTCAATAGATTCCAGTATCTGCAGTAATCTGCTCCTACATTTTCCCCTGTATCAGCTTTTATTTCTCCCTGCCTCACAATTATCCATCCTCTTTATCTGCGTCTCCTCTCTCTTTCTGGGCTCCATCTCCACCTATTGCAGGAGTGAGAGCCACGAACTGCACTTTTTTCCGAGCTACTTTCAGGACTGATGAAGGGTCACTGAATCTGAAACGTTACCTTTGTTTTAACTCCACAGAAGCTGCCAAACCTGCCGAGTTTCTCCAGCGATTTCTCTTTTCATCCGCATTCACTTCCAGATGACGTTCCCAACACGGGACCGCACTTCTATTGGCTATAAGCACGAGATTGACAGATTTTCTGATCAATCAGAGCTGGATGAGAGTAAAGGCCCGCCCCGAGGGCTCACGCGGGGTCTCGAGGCGCGGCCGTTTAACCGACTCTGCGCGAGCTCGCGGACTGGGGCCTCGCGCTGGAGAGAAATAAGAGTTTATTTTTAAGTCTTTCCAGTGAAGTTGAGAAAACAGCTATGATATTAATCAGTAAACTGTTAATGTGCGGATACACTGAGGAGGAAAGTTTTTCTATCCAATTACCTGTCCAAATGATGTTGGCATCGGGGTTAACAGGACACCAGATCAGGATGAGATACATCCAAGGATTCTGATTGAAGTGAGAGGGGCACTGGCCACAACATTACAGTCTCCTCTGGACTGAGAGGAGGTGTCAGGAGACTGGAGGGTTATCAACATTATGACCTTGTTCTGTGAAGACTTGTAAGTTAATCCTGGAATTGACAGCCTTGTCAGTTTAACACTGGTGTTGGGAGAGCTTCTGGAAACAACTATTGTGATAAAACTGATAATCAGATGGATAAAGGTGGGTTGGTTAAAAAATGTCAAGGGGAAATTGTGTAAAACTATCTTGCTGAAGTGTTCTGATGACTTAACAGAAAGGGTCGATGGGGGCAATGTTATTGATGTGATTAACATGGATTTCCAGAAGATAGCATACAACAAATTGTGCAGAAGATTATAAGTCATCGTACAAGAGGCACAGGCAACATGGATACAAGATTAACTGAGTGATAGGAAAGAGAGAGTCAATGGTCAGTGGATATTTTTTGGCTGGAGGAAGATTTGGAGTGGAGTTCCCAACGGGTCAATATTGGGACCAGCATGTTCCAGGAAGGAGAAGGGATAAGGATAGCAAGGTAAGGGAACCTTGGACAAAGAGGGAGGTTGTGAATTTACTCAAAAAGGAAAAAAAAGCAAATGGAAGGTTTAGGGAGCTAAAATTGGGCAAGGACTGTAAAGAATATAAAGAAAGCAGGAAAGAATTCAAGCAGGGAATTAGTAGAGCAAGAAGGGACCATGAAATTGACAAATAGGTTTAAAGAGAATTCCAAGGTATACATTAAAAAATAAAAACAAGAGGATAGCGAGGAAGAAAGTAGGACCATTTCAGAATAAAGGAGGAACTCGTGCTTGGAGGCTTGCGAAATCCTAAATGAGTACTTTGTGTCAGTATTGATTCAGAAGAAGGATTTAGAGGATAGTGAGATTAGTGTGGAGCATGCTAATATGCAAGGGCATTTTGAGATCAAGAAAGAAGTGATATTGGGTTTTTTGAAGAGCACTAAAATTGATAAGTCGCAAGGGCTTGATGCTATCTCCACCAAGTTTTTCAGTGAGACAAGAGTGGAGATTACTGGGACCTTGACCAAGACATTTGTATCTTCACTAGCCAATGGAGAGGTACCGGAGGACTGGCAAGCAGCTAATGTTGTTCCTCTGTTCAAGACTGCAATTTGGGATAATCCAGGAAGTTATAAACTGGTGAGTCTTTCATCAGTCATTGGGAAGCTATTGACAGGATTTAAGCACATTTGGAAAAGCACTGTCTAATTAGGGGCAGTGAGCATGGCTTTGTGTAGGGCAGGTTGTGTCATACTAACTTGGTTGAATTTTTTGAAGTGGTGATCGATGAGGGTAGAGCGGGTGGATATTGTCTCCATGGATTTTAGTAAGGCTTTTGACAAGGTCCATCTTGGTAGGCTCATCCAGAAGAGTATAATGCATGGGATCCACAGTAACTTGGCCGCATGGATTCAGAATTGGTTTGCCCATAGAAGGCAAAGAGTAGTTGTGGAAAGGTGTTTTTCTGGCTGGAGAATGGTGACTAGTGGTGGTCCGCAGGGAATCATACTGGGACCTCTGCTTTTTAACAGATATAAATGACTTGGATGAAGTTGTAGATGGGTGGGTTAGTACGTTTGTAGATGATGCAAAGATCAGTAGAGTTGTGGATATTGTAGAAGGTTGAGAGAGGATGTAGTGGCATATAGATCAGTTGCAGAAATGGGCGGAGAAATGGCAGATGGTGTTTAATCCGTCTAAATGTGAGGTGCTACTCTTTAGGAGATCAAATGTTAAGGAAAAGTATACAGCTAAGGGCAGAACCCTGAACACATTGATGTACAGCGGGATATTAGGGTTCACATTCTTAGGTCTCTGAAAGTGGGCACGCATGTAGATAGGGTATTAAGAAGGTGTGTGTCATACTTCCAGTCTTGGTCAGGACATTGAGGCCACGAGTCAGGATGTCATTTTGCAGCTGTATATGACATTGGTTAGGCCATATGTAGAATATTGCATTCAGTTCGAAGTTAAAAATCACACAACACCAGGTTATAGTCCGACAGGTTTATTTAGAAACACTAGCCTTTGGAGCGCTTTTGGTGGTTGTGGAATATAAGATCGTAAGACACAGAATTTATAGCAAAAGTTTACAGTGTGATGTAACTGAAATGATATATTGAAAAAGACCTGTGTCTTTTACCTTATACTCCACAACCACCTGATGAAGGAGCAGCACTTCGAAAGCTAGTGCTTCCAAATAAACCTGTTCGACTGTAACCTGGTGTTATCTGATTTTTAACTTTGTACATCCCAGTCCAACACCAGCATCTCCAAATCATGGCATTCACTTCTGGTTGCCACATTACAGGAATAATGTGGAGGCTCTGGAGAGGAGGCAGAAGAGATTACCAGGATGCTGCCTGGAAAAAGGGTATGAGATATAAGTTCAGGCTTGGAAAAACTCCTGTTGTTTTCTCTGATGTATCAGAGGCTGCGGGGAGAGGTCTATTGGAGACAGTGAGGAACGTGGATGCTGGAGTCAGCTGAAAGTGTGTGGCACTTGAAAAGGCATAGCAGGTCAGGCAACATGCAACAAGTGATGATGTTTTGGGCAGGATCAAACTTCATGACTGGGGAGGAGGAAGGGGGTTGAGAGATAAATAGGAGAAAGGGGGTTGGTGTTAGGGAAAGGTGGGCAAAGGTAGGAAGCGATAGGAAGGATGGAGCGGATAGGTAGGTAGATCAGGTCAAGAGGGCAGATCCAAGTCAGAGGGTTGGATCTGGGATGGGATGGGGTGTAGGGAGATTTGGAAACAGGTGAATTCAATGTTTATGCCACGTGGTTGTAGGCTCCTGAGGTGGAAGAGAAGGTGTTCCTCCTCCACCTTTACATGTGGCCTTGTGTAGGCAGTGGAGGAGGCCCAGAATGGTGGGGTTGGTTAGTGCTTACAGACCAGAGATGTTCACTGAACCATTCCGCAAGTTTGGGCTTGGTCTTTCTGATGTAGAGACCACATCAAGAGCACCAGATGCAATAAATGAGATTGGAGGATATACAAGTAAATCTCTGCCGGATTTGAAATGATCCTCTGGGGCCTTGGATGAAGGTGAGGTGGGAGGTGAGGTCACAGGTTTTGCACCTCTTTCGGTAGCAGGGGAAGGTGCCAACAGTGGAGAGGGAGTTAGTGGGAGCATGGACCTAGCAAGGGAATCACAGAGGGAACGGTTCCTATGGAATGCAGATAGAGGTAACGAGGGAAAGATATTTTTGGTGGCAGGATCTGACAGCAGATGGCAAAAGTGGCGGAGGATGATGCATGAGATTTGGAGATTGGTGCAGTAGACTGAAGCAGCTGAATACAAGGAATAACTGGCATTAAAAGGAAACTAAAATATACACCAATCAGAAAAATTTGAAGCTGGCAAATATATCACAGTGTAAAATCACACATTTCTTTCTGCTCTCTATCTTTGGATCATTCTCTGTTTTTCTCTGACCCTTCAATCCTTTGTGCACCTTAATGTCCTTGAAAATATATCTGACAGTCAAGACATTGACAAAGAGAATAAAAGTGAATGGGAACATTGGTTCATGGTGCTTCCAGGCATTAAATTAAAGTAGTAAGGAGTGTTCTTCAAAAGAAAAAAGTACAAATTGTTGCTCGAACACTCATTGCAGTTTTTTCACTGCAATACTTAGTTTTCATCTGATGAGAATAAATGGCGACAAATTTATCAAAAGAAGAAAACAACAGTGAACCAGACAGAACAGTTAATTGTTGTGATTCTGTTCGCTGAGCTGGAAATTTTTGTTGCAACAGAACCACAACAACGAGCACCCGAGCTACAAATCTTCACCCAAACTTTGAAGAACAGTTAATGGTCAAGTGACTGAGAATGTAGATCACACTACAAGCAGGAGTGATGCCCAGAAAACATGATTGATGATAATAATAATATGCAAATCTGCGAAATATAACATAAAAAACAATGAACAATAGATCAGATGGTGACATAGCCAAAACATGGTGAGTGTTGCATGTAGAAAGACCACACTTATCCTGAACCAGGAATATAATCACCACTAGACTAACTGTAAGAGAGAAAAACAAAGAGACTTGAAGTTACTGGCCAAACATTCTCCATGTCTGAGGTCAGACAATAGGTAATGGCACAAAATTAATTGTTGTTCCATGTCATGACGTTTAAAGAATCTGAATCACAGAAGCTCACTCTCTCTAAATGAATCGTTTGCATTTTTAAAAGACATTGGAAAGAACAAGAGCAGCACATTCCTTGCAGAAACATGGTCATGTACTTTTTTTTTGAGGTTGGCAAGTTTCACCTGCTTTATAGGTTACTTAAACTGGCTTAAGTTTCCCATAAGACCACAATATCTAGGCAAAGACATCTCGGATCAATAAAATAATGGAAGCCAGGACGAGTTGGAATGAATGGTTTGTTTCTGTGCTGTACATCTCTTTGACTTTACGACCTAACTTGGACATTGATTGTGAAGTTTCTATATTTGATTTTGGAACAACTCAGATTACCTCCAGAATAGTATATTCACACTAGATGAACTACAGTACAGGGCACTGAATCACTCCACAGTGTTCACAAATTGACACACTCCACAATATGGATGAGCAAGTGATCAAGCATCGAGTCCCTCCATCGTGTACAGGACTGAACATCCTGACAATCTGAACCATGAATGTATTCAGAAATGAATCCAATCACCATGTCCCAAGTTGGATACCCACCGTAATCAGAAGAACTTCAACATTCTCCCGACCTGTCCAAGACTATATTCCCCAGCGAAATAGAATCTGAATCCATCCACCATTAGTCATTGCAACTGTTCAGTTTAAAAATCAGACACTTTATCTGGGATTAAGCAAAGCTTCTATCTTTGGCCCTCTCCTTGTGAATGGAAAAGATCCTTCTCCTAGATTTGGAACACACACTGGGGCTGGAAGTTGCCATAGTTTCCCCAGCATTCTCCATAAGAGATCATTACAGCTTGGAATCAAAGACGAATAAACACATAGCTAAGTTGATAGTCAAAGACAAAATAACAATCCCAAAGGAAGGCACAATGGAGTATCTTCATACAGACCATAATTGTTCAGGGAACATCAAAGGATAACAGCAACAATGAACAAGGTGGGAAACATCCTGTTGGACAAAATTGTTTGATCCTCTGTGGGACAGCTGCTGCCAAAGCACTCCAGACCTCAGTGTTAGTCCTATTAAACTCCACACCACAGTACTATGCACTGTTTTACAAATGGTACAATTGCATGCCTTTTTCATAAAACAATATATGTCATCATTGGAACCCTGAACTGAAAACTCCTCCCAGCAATCGGTCCTCACAAATATCATGCTCCCACACATCCATTGACTGACAAAAACACACAAGATGATCAAACCATTCTGTGCTGAGCCTCACATTGTTCCATAACTACTTGCTCAACCCATCCATTGCATCTGGGCTCCCATTTGGAGCAAGCTGCTTGTGCAAGATCCACCAAGAAAATACCTTCACATCAAGGAATGTGAAACATCAAATGTTACTAAGAGGTGGGTTGTTACAAAACCTATCTGAACAATAGCCGGCTTTGAACTATGACAGAGAGAGACTGATCTTGCTAAACTGCTTGCTAGACCAGTCAGGGCCAGTGCTCAGCCAAATGTCATCAATGTGGCCTCTGCAAACGAGTTATAGAGAAACAGACAATGCTGCACATTGCTGAGGAGCCTCTTACTTGACAAAGTATTCATTTTTAACCCAGTAAATGAGGACACCATCGTCTAGCAATGGGATTTGCCTTGCTCAATGGAATAAAATAATTACCAGCCATCAGCAGATATAAATATGATTGAATACAGAAATTTATATCAGTTAAGTTGTTACAAAACTTACCAGGGACACCAACAGTTTCGAGGCTGCATCCATCTTGGACTCTGGCTCTGCTCTCTCTCGTGTTAAGGATACCTCAGTCAGCCTTTGAGCTGTTCTGAGGGGCCAGGTATGATTTCTTTTGATGACATTTGGCTGAGCACTGGCCCTGACTGGTCTAGCAGCAGTTTAGCAAGATCAGTCTTTCTCTCTCATAGTTCAAAGCCGGCTGTTGGTCAGATAGGCTTTGTAACGACCCACCTCTTAGTGACCTTTGGTGTTTCACATTCTGTTTGAGAGGTCACAGCTTTCAAGCGTTCCACATGTTTGTTCTGGACTGTCTCACTGACCCAAATTTTGTAAGTGGCAGGACCTGACCTCAAGTTAAACTTGCCCTCTTAACCATACAGGGCCATTCTCTTGGTTCAAGCACCAAACTTCATCCCGTTGAGTAAATTGTCTCTCTCGCTTAGAGGAAGCATTGCTGTTCCTGCACTCATTTCACCCTGCCCTCAAGGTCTGGAAATATCTGGGTTAACCTGTTGCAGAGTCTTCTCCCCATCAGCAACTCTGTTGAAGCTCTCCCTGTTGTTGTGTGAGAAGTGGACCTATAATCAAACAGAAACAAGGATAGAACATAGAACAATACAGCGCAGAACAGGCCCTTCAGCCCTCGATGTTGCGCCGACCTGAGAAATATTCTCAGCTCGTCCCCCTACACTATCCCAAAATCATGCATGTGCTTATCTAAGGATTGTTTAAATCTCCCTAATGTGGCTGAGTTGACTACCTTAGCAGGTAGGGCATTTCACGCCCTTGCCACTCTCTGCGTAAAGAACTTGCCTCTGACATCAGTCTTAAATCTATCACCCCTCAATTTGTAGTTATGCCTTCTTATACAAGCTGACGTCATCGTCCTAGGAAAAAGTATTTCACTGCCTACCCTATCTAATCCTCTGATCATCTTGTATGTCTCTATCAAATCCCCCCTTAGTCATCTTCTTTCCAATGAGAAAAGACCCAAATCTCTCAGCCTTTCCTCATAAGACCTTCCCTCCAGACCAGACAACATCCGGGTAAATCTCCTCTGCACCTTTTCCAATGCTTTCACATCCTTTCTGTAATGGGGTGACCAGAACTGTACACAATATTCCAAGTGGGGCTGCACCAGCGTTTTGTATAGTTGGTATCAAGAGATGCTGCAGGCCACTTCTTTAAGCCTGTCTTCAGCATTTGGACCACTCTTTCTGCTTGACCAGCCATTCTCAATAGAGGCCCTGTTACATTTGAAGGGGGCCACAGTCTGAAAATCCTGAGAAGGGGAGCCCCAAAGGTTTATGGGGGGCCTGGTAACTGAACCGATGAAATACCTAAGCAACAACCTTCATTAGAGTCAGTAGTTTCCCTCCTATTTATAATATCGTTCCATCACACTGTTTGAATTTGGCGCACCTGGTAAATTAATTTCCTTCAACTCCTCTCATGCAGCCTCACTTCAGAGTCAGTCACAAAGCAACATATTCAATCAAGGGTTCTCTTAGTAACTTTAAAGCATGTGTGTTTGGATATATCATATGCTAAGGTAGGTTGTGAAAAGTGCTTATTACTGTATATCAAGTCACTGAAAATTTTTTAAAACCCAAGATTTGGGTGACAGCATTTTTTGTCGGTAATGTATCTGTGGTTCGTGTGCTCATTCCCAAGTCAAAAACATTTAGGCAGCCTTCCCAAACCATTTCTCAGTCATGTTGTCAATTTAGCTAGAAGAAAAAGCAAAATCATTTTTTTTTTCATTTTTGGCAGATTTTAGTGAATGCGTATGACAAGGAAAATTGAAAAGGGAAAATTATATTATTATGCATGTATGCTGTGTCATTTGCTAAATCTCAGTTGAAATTTTAAATTTCCACAATAATTTAGTTAATTTGGCAACTAAACATATATAGTGAGTTTTCCCAAGTCACAACATCTCTCGTATGCTTCACTGAGGTAAGATGTTACGCAATGTTACATCATGACTACTGCTATTCTTTATTACACCTACACCTTGAAAGGATGTCGGGTGTATGCTTATTTCATGTATATAATATAAGAAGAAGAAACAAAGCAAACAGAAGAAATTAGTTCCGGGGCAGGAGAGGTGTGCTGGAACCAGAGAAGAGCTCCTTGGGGGGGCGGGCTGTGGCCAAAAACAGTTGAGAATCACTGGACGAGACCATTGGACAATAGATGCATAGAGCTGTCGTTATATGCCGAATGCCTTTCGACTATAGGAAATATTCAAATTCCCTGCTGGTAAATGACATTCCATTGTCCGTGACCACTTCCAGGAGACTGTATATCACAAAAGATGCTGACAGCTTCTCAATTGCCATCCCTGAGTTTGCCAAACAGACTTTATGCATTATCCAACCACTTGAATGGGCATTCACACTGACCAAGAACATTATGCTGGTCCTTTCATCAGAACAATCAACTTGTAGGCAAAAGCGAGGACTGCAAATGCTGGAGATTAAAGTCGAGAGTGTGGTGTTGGAAAAGCACAGCTGGCCAGGCAGCATCCAAGAGCAGGAAAATTGATGTTTCGGGCAAAATAATAAGAAAAAGAAACAAAGCAAATAGAAGAAATTAGTTCCAGGAAGGCCCTGGAACCTGAGAAGAGCTCCTAGGAGGGCAGTGGCCAAAAACTGGTTGAGAATCACTGGGCGAGACCATCGAACGATGGATGAAGGGCTTTTGCCTGAAACGTCGATTTTCCTGCTCCTCGATGCTGCATTTCCAGCACCACACTAACCAACATCTAACCGAATCCAGGGTTTTCGCAGCCATTTCGCAGTGGGAGCGCTGCTGGTAGCAATTGTTATCCTTCTTGGCACTCTGGGCATATCCAACCCTGGCCACCAGCCATAGCTTCTTGCTAGTATCTTCATCTTGGAAACCTCTGGATGACCTTAGTCAAGTTTGGTAGCAACCTTTACTCAGAATAATCACCCTTGCTCCCCATAATAGTATGCTGTTCTCTATGGTGATCTGGTTTCACTAGGTCTTGCTGGGTATGATGGCCCTTCTGTCTCCCCCATTACTACCAGCTGCTTTAGTTTTGCTAGGATAGCATCTTTTTGTGTCCCTGGTTGGATATTGTCAGCAGTGACCAGAAGGGTGTCCAGGAAGTTTAAAACCAAAATGGACAGTTTCAGGGGAGGCACCACTAGAACATAGAACATTACAGCACAGTAGAGGCTCTTCAGCCCTTAATGTTGACCCAACCTGTGAAACCAATCTGAAGCCCAACCAACCTACGCTATTCCATTTTTATCTATTATGTCTATCCAATGAACATTTAAATGACCTTAGAGTCAACTACTGTTGCAGGCAGGCCGTACCATACCCCTATTACTCTCGGAGTAAAGAAGCTACCTCTGACATCTGATCAATGTACATGGACACCGAGATCGCTCTGTTCATCTGCACTACCAAGAATTTTACCATTAGCCCAGTATTCTTTATTCCTGTTGCTCCTTCCAAAGTGAATCACCTCACACTTTTCCGCATTAAACTCCATTTGCCACCTCTCAGCCCAGCTCTGCAGCTTATTTGCGTCCCTCTGTAACCCACAACATCCTTCGGCACTATCCACAAGCTTAGCACCATCCGCAAATTTACTAACCTATCCTTCTGCACCCTCATTCAGGTCATTTGTAAAAATGACAAACAGCATAGAGTCATAGCCTTGCGGTACACCACTAGTAACTAAACTCCAGAATGAACATTTTGCATCAACCACCACCCTCTGTCTTCTTTCAGCTAGCTAATTTCTGGTCCAAACCACTAAATCACCCTCAATCCCATGCCTCTGTATTTTGTGCAATAGTCTACCATATCAAACACCTTACTGAAATCCATATATACCACATCAACCACTTTACCCTCATCCACCTGTTTGGTCACCTTCTCAAAGAACTCATTAAGGTTTGTCAGCTATGACCTACCCTTCACAAAACCATGTTGACTCTCCCTAATCAATTTATTTCTTTCTCGATGGTTATAAATCCTCTCTCTGAAAAACCGTTTCCAACACATTACCTACAAAGGAAGTAAGGCTCACTGGTCTATAATTACTTGGGTTGTCACTACTCTCCTTTTTGAGCAAGAGAACAGCATTTGCTATCCTCCAGTCTTGTGGCACTATTCCTGTCGACAATGATGACATAAAGATCAAAGCCAAAGGCTCTATAATCTCCTCCCTGGTTTCCCAGAGATCCTAGGATAAGTCCTATCCACCCCTGGGGTCTTTCCTATTTTCATACTTTAGAGAATTGCTAACAACCCCTCCTTGTGCACGTCAATCCCATCTAGTCTAATAGCCTGTATGTCAGTATTCTCCTCGACAACATCGTCTTTTTCCAGTGTGAACATTGATGAATAATATTCATTTAGTGCTTCCCCTGTCTCCTCTGACTCCACGCATAACTTCTCACGACTATCCTTGATTGGCCCTAATTTTACGCTAGTGAAGTATCTGCTTGTGGGAGGTGGCTCAAGGCATCTGTATTAATCGATTGGGATCCTAGACAATGAGAAAAAATGAGGACTGCAGATGCTGTAGAGTCAGAGTCAAAAAGGTGGCGCTGGCAAAGCATAGCAGGTCAGGTAGCGTCCGAGGAGAAGGAGAGCCAATGTTTCATGCGTATGACCTTCGTCAGGAATGGAGAATGTTCTAACTTGTGCTTGTACGTGCTGGGAATAAAGGCCCAATCCTGAATTCTGCCAGAAGCAGTGGGCAGCACCACCTTGGTCTTCCTTCAGTCACCTTAGCAGGGGTTTGTGATCTGTTACTAAGACAAATCCCCAAGCATAAAGGTACTGGTGACTGCCAAACCTTGTTTCTCTATCTGAGCATATTTGTGTTCAGCATCATCCAAGGTCTGGGAAGCACACACATATGGGGCGTTCCTCTTCATTTGGCCACTGTTGAGCCAATACTATCCTGCTAATCCACGGAGAGTCATTGCATGTCAGCACCACTTCTCGCTTGGATTGTGGTGGGCCAACACCCTAGATGATGGGCGGCACGGTGGCACAGTGGTTAGCACTGCTGCCTCACAGCGCCAGAGACCCGGGTTCAATTCCCGCCTCAGGCGACTGACTGTGTGGAGATTGCACGTTCTCCCTGTGTCTGCGTGGGTTTCCTCCAGGTGCTCCGGTTTCCTCCCACAGTCCAAAGATGTGCAGGTCAGGTGAATTGGCTATGCTAAATTGCCCGTAGTGTTAGGCAAGGGGTAAATGTAGGGGTATGGGTGGGTTACGCTTCGGCGGGTTGGTGTCGACTTGTTGGGCCGAAGGGCCTGTTTCCACACTGTAATGTAATGTAATGTAATCTAATCTAATCATGATGATAGCTGCCTTTTCACTTCTCTAATAAGGGCTACTTCTTTGCTATGTGACTATTTCTAACGTTGATCTTCTTTCGTTGCAGGTGTAAAGGCGCCAAGAAGGTTCATATGAATTTCCTTTAATAATTCATTAACCCAAGGAAATACGTAAGCTGCAGTCCACATGTGGGAGCTGGGCTCCTTTGATCACCTTCACTTTCTCTACCAACAGGTGTAACCCAGTTTGTCAACTCTTTAACCCATCCAAGATATCTGTTCACCTGGGAAAAACATTAAGCATGATGTCCAAGTTCTCAAAGTGCTCCTCATTGTTCTTCGCTGTTATTAGTATGTCATCCAGATAAATGGTAACCAGGGGTAGCCCTTGTAAAATGCTCTGCTGCCAAAAGGCACAGGCTGATGATACCCCAAAATGGCAGTCTTGTATATTGATATAAATGCTTATGGGTATTAATTATAGCATTCTTCTGGCACTCCTCATCCAGTTACAATTACAGGTCAGTGTGGCTCATGCCAAGCTTCATGAAGAACAGCCCATTTCCCCCCCCCCTCCAGCCCCGCTCCCTCCAACCTTGTGTACAAGTCCCCTATGAAAGGGTTTGGGCATTTATCCAGCTGTGGAAAGGAGTTTACCATTTGCCTAATATCCCCACAAAGACAAACTGTACTGTCAGGTTTCACAATTGGTATGACTGGTAGTGCCCATTCTACAAACTAGTTTGATGATTCGTTGGCTGTCCAACCTCTTCATTTTTACCTTTGCCCGCAATGCAAATGGCGCCCAGCAGACTGCAGAAAATCTCGGAATTGCTTCCTGGTCAGTATGGGGTCATGTGACTTTGGCCCCTTTGAAAATCTCAAGCCCTTCCTGAAATACTCCTTCGTATTTTACGAGGACTTCATTGTGGCAGCCATGTTCTGATCAAAAATTGTTGAGCCAATCAAGGTGAATCTTTCTCAACCAATTCCATCCCAATAGGTTTGGGCCAGAGTCTTTTACTACCATCAGCGGTAACTGCACCAACTGCTTCTCACAGGAGACAGGAACTGAAATCATAGCCTTAATCTGCAACATTTCCACAGTGTATCTTCTCAGGCTGGCTGAGATCTATGTAAACTTAAGGGTTGTACTCCTGAGTGAATGTGGTCAAAAACAGATTCTGCACCGACAGATACAGCTGCACCATTATCAACCTCCATAGGAACTCGGTGACATTTAACCAAACATTAATTTTAGTTGGTTCTGATTTGGATGTCAATAAGCAATTTGAATTGTTCCAAAGCACATATAGAGGGACTTTACAGGATGTGCACTCTCCTGGGTGCAGGCCTATGAGATTTCTTAATCTAATCAGGCCTTGTAGCTCTCCATTGCTATCTCAAATCTGCATTCTGATAGCAACTACAATGGCTTTTCAGCCCATTTCCTGGAGAACTTTTGAGCCACGTGGCCGAGACTCAGCTTTGTTGTGAGGTTCTACTGTGGGCTGACCTGGGGACCTCTGCTCAGCATATACCCTTCGTTACACTCGGTGGTTGCCTACAGTCGAGTGTTGTTCCCTTAGCTCAGTTGGGGAGGTAAGGGAGTCTATTTCCATCGGAATGCCCTGTAGCTCCCACAGTCCACTTGGTGCATTTTCTAATGACAACACCATTTGCAGTGTCTGTTTGAAGTCCAGTTGTGCTTCAGCTAATAGGCACTTCTGTATGGTTACATCATTAATCCCACATACCAAGCAGTCTCTCAACACCTCATTCAGTGATAACCCAAAATCACATGCCTCTGCCAGTCATCTCAACCTCGTCAAAAATCCCAATACGGATTTCCCCTGTTGTCTGACAGTCGAATAAAACTGAAAGTGTTTCAGAATTAGAGGAGGTCTGGGTTGTAATGTTCCTTACTCAGCTCCGTAAACTATTAGAAGGTTTTAGTGTCTGGTGAGAAAGTTAAGCCTCTTAGAACGGAGAATGCTGCGTTCTGCAAGCATTCAGAAGGATTACTCATTGCTTTTAATCTGCCCCAATGTCATTTGCCTGGAAAAATATTGCATTCTTTCCACATACTAGGCTCAGTCTTCGACAAATGACTCAAGCTTCCTAAATAAAGACACGATGTCAGAAATGCTTACGCCAACTCCAAGATGACTGGAGCAAATGAATGTCCTTCAGGCATGTCATGTTTTCTGTGAAGATTAGAGTGGTGCTGGAAAAGCACAACTGGTCAGGCAGCATCCGAGGAGCAGGAGAATCGACGTTTCAGGCAAACCTGCTCCTTGGATGCTGCCTGACCTGCTGTGCTTTTCCAGTACCACTCTAAACTTGACTCTAATCTCCAGCATCTGCAGTACCCACTTCCACCTATGTCATGTTTTCTGTGTCATTGGCACTGAAATAACTGCACGGAGATCAGTGTCCCGTCACCAAGTTACCCTTCATTTACTGTGCCCAGCACACTGACTGTGGAAAGCCAGCTCAGAATTTGTCACATGACTGAAGAGATTCTTATTACCTGGTTATATTTATATTTTTATTCAAAGTCCACATGAAGTTACAACAGATAACAAGCACTGTACATCAAAGCTCAGCAGAGAAATGGTTAACATTGCACACCCCAAATCTCATTGTAAACAATAACATAAAACATTGTAACAATGCTGCCCCTTAAACAAGGTTATGTTGCCCTTGGTTTTTTTCAAGAGGAGTTATAAAGTCAGTGGTGCTGCAATGATTAACAGACACTGCCTAAGTCAACAATCAGGAGACCTTTGTTTTTTTTAAAACACAGTTGTACAGGGGAGCGGCCATTTCTCCCAATTCAGGCTTTTTCTAGTTTAATTTAGTTTTAGCAGGCAGTCAAAAACTGCCAGCAGACAGAGAAGCAGCTACAGTGAAAAGAGGTTCCATACTTCAACAAAGGTCTTGCCTAAAATGAAATCTCTCCTGCCTGTAAGAACCTGTATTTGAATTTACTAAGGGGTGTGTTTATGGGATGTTGCGGAAATTGGAACAGCTTTGTTAAGTTGCGTTCGAGTTGGTTGTGTTTTCAAATAGTTAAGTTATTCTAAATTCTGTTTTACTTTGTTTGTGTTTCAACTGTAATGTGTAAATAAATTCTATTTTCCTTGAAGCCATGTGGTTTGACCAGCTGCATCACTCCTAGAACATCCACTAAATATCTGCCTTTATAAAATAAAAGTTAGGGTCAGGGTTACCTTTGTAAAATATTTTGCAATGGTCCAGGCTGGTCCATAACAGATTGGAGACTCTTGGTGGGATTGATTCTACTTGGGTTAGAGTTATTGGTCTTTAAGGAGACGAATGGTGGGTGTTAATGTCTTTTGTTCCGGCTATTGAATTTAGTTGGTTTAAGCAGTGCTTGGTATAGTAAGGGCTATTTCAGTCACTAAGAGTTTTCTGGGGGTGGAAGAAGTGACTTTGTGGCTTGACAAGAGGTGAACAAGGCAAAGCTGCTGGAAATGGTAGACAAGCTGGCGTTAGGGTCACCTTCATCCCTGAGAAAAGGAGACAATTGCAGCAATACACAATTACAGTTTAATTTGCTGGAAATGCCATCAGAATCTTTAGAAATGGCTAAAATTAAATTGAAAATAAATCAGCCTGATTTAGAAGTAAAAGATAGAGAGAGAAAAAAAGCAATCAAATGGCTTGAATTACGATTTAAGGCAGAGCAAAAAGGAAAGGACAGAATTGTTTTAGCAGAACAAAAAGAAATGGAAAGAGAAGACAGGAAGAAAGAGAGAGAGACAGAGTTGAAACTTCAGAAATTGGCACTTCAACAGGAAAGTTGGCTTAAAAGGATGGAGCTGAAGGTAGGAGGGACGTTCTGTGAGGAAACTGGTAAGGATGAGAAAACCCATCATGGCCAAAGGCCTGGTTGGTATCTGTTTAAATATACGAGGAGAAAGTGAGGACTGCAGATGCTGGAGATCAGAGCTGAAAATGTGTTGCTGGAAAGGCGCAGCAGGTCAGGCAGCAGATTCCTGAAGAAGGGCTCATGCCCGAAAAGTCGATTCGCCTGCTCCTTGGATGCTGCCTGACCTGCTGCGCTTTTCCAGCAACACATTTTCAGTGTGAATCCTCTTGCAAGGATGCCTGCCTTGAAGAAGTTTTCCTCCGCTCTCTATAAGAATCTCAGTGAGTCTCGCTCTCGCACTGCAACCCCCAGGTCACCTCCTCTGCCCTGAAGCTCTTCTCCACTGCAGGCACCATGCCTCTATTCCCGATGAAGTGTTTTTGGCTGAAACGTCGATTTTCCCACTCCTCAGATGCTGCCTGACCTGCTGTGCTTTTCCCGCACCACTCTAATTGAGACTCTGGTTTCCAGCATCTGCAGTCCTTGTTTTTACCTAGTAATACAAAATAGTAAAAAAAACAAACATACAACTGACAGAACTGGCTATTGGTCGGCCTACACACTTTCCAGCTATCGGATGGCTTACTCACCAACTAACAGTCTGCCTACACACGGACTGACTATTGGTCCACCTTATACACCTTGTAGTTATCGTTCAGATTGCACACAGGCCAGCTATTTGTCGGCCTGCACGCCTCGCGGCCACGGGTCAACCTTCACACCTTGCGGCTATCTGTCAGCCTACACTCCTTCAGCCCAACAGATCCACACCGACCCGCCAAAGCGCAACTCACCCATAAACTCCACATTTACCCCTTCACCTAACACTACAGGCAATTTAGCATGGCCAATTCACCTGGCCTGCACATCATTGGACTATGGGAGGAAACCGGAGCACCCGGAGGAAACCCATGCAGACACGGGGAGAATGTGCAAACTCCACACAGTCAGTCGCCTGAGGCGGGAATTGAACCTACACACGGGCCAGCTATCAGTCAGCATACATATCTTCCAGCTATTGGTTAGCCTACACACTTTCTGGCTATCAATTGGCTTACACACCTTCTGGCTATTGGTCCACTTACACACCTTTGAGTTGTCAGTCAGCTTAATTACAGGCCGGTTATCGGTCGGCCTAAACACAGTCTGATTCGGTTGGCCTTCACAACACACAAGGACCCACCCATACGCACAGGCCTGGTGCAGCCCACAAAGGCACAATACACACACTAAAACATAGTGCAAACATAAAGGCACAGTCCACCCAAGAAGATATGCCCCACTCACAAAGGTCCAGTCTACTCATGAAGGTCCTGTCCACACACAGAGGCCCTGTCCACTCACTAAGGCCTGGTCCATACAAGAAGGGACTGTACACACATGAAGGCATGGTGCACACTCTAAGTCCTGGTCCACGCATAAAAACCCAGTATACACACGAAGGCTCAGTCTGGGGCTCATACACAAAAATTAAGCCCACAACCCATCCACTTAAATAAAGGCATAAAAGCTGGGTGCCATCACCAAGTTTTCCTTCAATTCTCTCGTTCACACAGTGGGCGGCATGGTGGCACAGTGGTTAGCACTGCTGCCTCACAGCGCCAGAGACCCGGGTTCAATTCCCGCCTCAGGCGACTGACTGTGTGGAGTTTGCACATTCTCCCCGTGTCTGCATGGGTTTCCTCCGGGTGCTCCGGTTTCCTCCCATAGTCCAAAGATGTGCAGGCCAGGTGAATTGGCCATGCTAAATTGCCTGTAGTGTTAGGTGAAGGGGTAAATGTAGGGTTTATGGGTGAGTTGCGCTTTGGCGGGTCGGGTCCTCACCTACTACCCCACTAACCTCCATGTACAGCGCATCATCCGCCGTCATTTCCGCCACCTCCAAACGGACCCCACCACCAAGGATATATTTCCCTCCCCTCCCCTATCAGCATTCCGTAAAGACCACTCCCTCCGTGACTCCCTCGTCAGATCCACACCCCCCACCAACCCAACCTCCACTCCCGGCACCTTCCCCTGCAACCGCAGGAGGTGCAAGACTTGCGCCCACACCTCCCCTCTCACCTCCCTCCAAGGCCCCAAAGGAAACTTCCATATCCGCCACAGATTCACCTGTACCTCCACACATATCATCTATTGCATCCTCTGTACCCGATGTGGCCTCCTCTATATTGGGGAGACAGGCCGCCTACTTGCGGAGCGTTTCAGAGAACACCTCTGGGACACCCGGACCAACCAACCCAACCACCCTGTAGCTCAACATTTCAATTCCCCCTCCCACTCCACCAAGGATATGCAGGTCTTTGGACTCCTCCATCGTCAGACCACAGCGAAACGACGGTTGGAGGAAGAACGCCTCATCTTCCGGCTAAGCACCCTCCAACCACAAGGGATGAACTCGGATTTCACCAGTTTCCTCATTTCCCCTCCCCCCAGCCTGTTTCAGTCAAATCCATCAAATTCAGCACCGCCTCCCTAACCTGCAATCTTCTTCCCGACCTCTCCGCCCCCACCCCAATCTGTCCTATCACCCTCACCTTGACCTTTTTCCACCTATCACATTTCCGACGCCCCTCCCCCAAGTCCCTCCTTCCTATCTTTTATCTTAGCCTGCTGGACAAACTTTCCTCATTCCTGAAGAAGGGCTAATGCCCGAAACATCGATTCTCCTGTTCCCTAGATGCTGCCTGACCTGCTGCGCTTCTCCAGCAACACATTTCCATCTTTGAGAAAATATTACCTTGTTGAAGTTCCAGCTGTTCTTCTAGTCAGTACAGCCTTCAGATTCTGTATTAGAGTGCTCAATCACAGATTGAATTTCCCAAATGAGTTGTATAACTGAATTAACAAAGACAAAACAACAATCCCAAGCGAATGCACATGGGAGTACCTTCACATAGACCATTATCGTTTGGTGACCCTGGAAAGAGAATAGCAACAACAGGCAAGATGGGAAATATCCAGTTAGACAAAGTTGTTTGATCCTCTGTGGGAGAGTAGCTGCCACAACATTCCAGACCTGTGTTTGTCTGATTGGACTCTGCACCACCGTACTGTGCATCTCTTTACAAATGGCACAATTCACTCGTTTTTTTGACAATCAATAATTGTGATAAGAATGTGCAATAGAACAACTCTCAAGGAGCTCGACAACACGAGGTATTAAATGACTGAATACCCTCAGCAAAATGAAGGTTATCACTGAAAAAAAACCAGAAGATATTTAGATTTTGATGGGATTGATAGTGAGTGAAATAATACAAATACTGTTGTTTGAAGACAAGTTACAATTCACATTTGAGATGTAAAAGGATCAGATTAATCCAGTCTTTGGGGTATTCAAACAGTATTTGGGGTATTTTAAAAATTGATGATGTAATCACATTTTCCCAAGAGATATATCACACAACATAAAATAAAGTTCCTGGAACTGTGTCAGCTCCAGTTCTAAGAGAATTCTCCAAATCTGACAGTTTGCCAGCAGCAGGAAGGGAGGTTGTTTGACAAACAATCAAATGCATCTTCTCAGGGAAAAGGTTGAAAAAGTATACGACACCACCCTTGCCATTATTGGTATTCCTGGTAAATCTTGGAAAATTTTAACTTGTATAAATTTCTGCTTTGAATCATACTTATTTCTACCTATGACTGATAATTATTTTGTTTCCATTTAGCAAGGCAAATACTGATGCCAGACAATACTGTGCTCACTCACTGAGATTAAAGCAAAGAGATTGTCAATTTGGAGACTCATCAGTCATGTGCAACATTGGCTGTTTCTTTATACTGGGTTCTGTTTCTCTGGAATGCATTTGCACTGAGGCCACATTAATGAAGTTTGGCTGAGCACCAGCCCTGGCATTTCCTAGAAAGTGTTCGGCAAGACTGCACTCTGTGGTAGTTCAAAGCCTGTTATTGGTTGGATGGGTTTTGTAACAATGCACCTATTAGTGGCATTCAGTGTTTCCTATTCCTTGAAGTGAAGATATTTTATTGGTGGATCTTGTTCAGGCAGCGTGCATCAAATCGGAGTCCAGATACAATGTGGGCAATGGGTGGGTTCAGCAGATCGTTATGGAGTGATAAGTGAGCATCAGTACAAAATGTTGTTTTCAGTGAGTGAATGTGTGGGGGCACGATATTTGTGAAGACAGATCATTGGGAGGGGTGTTGAGCTCAGGGTTCTAATTTTGATGCATGTTGTTGAATTATTTGGTTATTACAAATGACACAATTCACTCGTCTTTTTAAAGAGATGCACAGCACTATGGTGCAGAATCCAATCAGACAAACATAGATCTGGAATGTTGTGGCAGCTACTCTCCCACAGAGGATCAAACAACTTTGTCTAACAGGATATTTCCCACCTTGCCTGTTGTTGCTATTCTCTTAGGAGAAAGTGAGGACTGCAAATGCTGGAGATCAGAGCTGAAAACGTGTTGCTGGAAAAGTGCAGCAGGTCAGGCAGCATCCAAGGAGCAGGATTCTCCCGCTCCTTGGTTGCTGTTCTCTTTCCAGGGTCACCAAACGATAATGGTCTATGTGAAGGTACTCCCATGTGCATTCACTTAGGATTGTTGTTTTGTCTTTGGCCATCAGTTTAGATAACTATTTTTTATTTTTTTAGATTAGATTAGATTACTTACAGTGTGTAAACAGGCCCTTCGGCCCAACAAGTCCACACCGACTCACAACCCACCCCCCTACATTTACCCCTTCACCCAACCTACGGGCAATTTAGCATGGCCAGTTCACCTGACGTGCACATCTTTGAACTGTGGGAGGAAACCTGAGCACCCGGAGGAAACCCACGCAGACATGGGGAGAATGTGCAAACTCCACTCAGTCGCCTCAGGTGGGAATTGAACCCAGGTCTCTGGCGCTGTGAGGCAGCAGTGCTAACCACTGTGCCACCGTGCTGCCCACCAATTGTGCAAACATATCCATTTTTGACTTCATGATAGAGGGATGGTCATTGATGAAACAGCTGATGATAACTGGGCCAAAGACAGTACCATGAGGAACTTTTGCAGTGATGTCCTGGAGCCTGGATAACTGACATCTATCTTCCTTTATGCTCAATATGACTTCAACCCTGACTCCCTTTGACTCCACTTTGCTAGGACTCCTTGATGCCACACTAGGTCAAATGCTGTTGTGAGTCAAGGACTGTTACTCTCACTTCACCTCTGGAGTTCAGCTCTCTTTCTAATGTTTGAACCAGCCAGCAGATGCTGCTTGATAGCACAGTCGATGACATCTTCCATCATTTTACTAATGATCAAGAGTAGGCTGATGGCATGGTGACTGGCTAAACTAATCTTTTTTGTTTTTTGGTACAAGACACTCCTGGGCAAGTTTCCACCATGTCAGGTAGACCCCACCTTAGCAGCTGTACTGGAACAGCTCAACTCGGAATGCAGCAAGTTCTGAATTCTTCATACTTCATCAAAAGCCCAGCCTTACACAGCATCATTGTCAAAGTACTTTTACCTCATTTGTCTTCCACCATCATCTCAATGAACAACATTAATTTTAAGATTGTTCTTTAGCAGTTTTTATTTATATATTTATATCCCAAAAATGATCCAATTAAAACTGACATCTCAGAATGTTTCAATTTTAGTACTATCAGCCATGTAATCTCAAACCATACTAGGAAAACTACAATTATCCTGGAGCTTGATGCTTAAGTTTGCAGGTTGCACTCATTACTCTGTTGTTGGTCTTGCCTCAACATAGTGCCATCAGGGAGAAGCTGTCTGTTCATCATATTTTCTGTTGATCCACTTATTTAACTCACATTTATGACATATTGGGGGTTTCCACAAGATTAATGTACATAACAATCTACATAAGAAAAAGGTCAAAGTCTTGACCAACGGAAGAGCCCAAATACAACGCACATGGTGACCATTTAGCAAAAGAGCTTCTTTTGATATTGTTCATCCTTTAGCAGCAAGAAGCCTCTGGCCTCCACTCAGATTTCTATTGCAGACAAAGTGACAGCAATTTTATCAGATGTAGACGATATTAAGATCGCGAGGACCAAATATGGCAAGCCATTTAGCTGTCCAAGAACTAGCACCTTAAGCGATAAGGAAAGAAAACTGAGAAGGGGTTAGAGGTGAGGAGATGTGGCAATTGGGGTGGGGGAAAAGAAAAGAGAATTGAGAAAGATGGAGAAGACCAATACAAAAGGCAAAAAGCTACAGACTAACTATGCAAGCAAGAAATCAAAAATAAATCAAACAAATTTCAATTGTCAGATCAACGAATTCAAAAATTGAAGGTTCAAATCAAATTTCACAGTTTGAGAATATTAATTCAGTCTTTAAAAAATTAAATAGGAAATAAAATGCTGGTAAATGGTGAAGGTTCACAAAGTTAAAGATTGTCGTAAAAATCCAAGATATTAACCAAATGCCCTTTTGGGAAGGAAAGCTTCATTTGGCCCGTATGTCACAGTGAGTCCCAGGCCAATGAGATTAATATTAAATCCCCTTTAAAAAGTGGCTGACTGAATTTCTTAAGTTTAACCTATACTATTGGCTTTATTCTGAACTACATTAATCATCTAGACAACTGAGCTAATCAATCCTCACATTAATGCAGTACACATCTCATAAAAAGTAAAATGTTAGCCAATTATAAAAATATTGATTAAATCAAGTCATTTAACTTTCAAAGTTACTCAGTGAAACTAAAATACATTAATATTTTACAATTATATACATTCTCCATTCTTTTTGCTTTCAATTCATCCCCTTTTATTCCTTCTTCCCCACCTTCAGTCCTTACAATTCCTCTCTGCCCCCCTTTACCATCTCCCACTTCTCAACATCACCTCCCATATCCTTCTCCCTCCCCAAATCTCCTCTTCCATTCTTCTCACACCTCCTTCCCATTACTGTAAATAACTTTCAACACTCTCTCTTTGTAAACTCACCACTGCACCTCCACCCCCCATTCTCCATCTCTCTCTTCCCTTCCACCTTTCCCATTTCTAAGTGGGAATGGAAGTAGTTTTGCAGTGTGTGAGGCACAGGAGGTAGGGATGATATTTGTTTGGGGAGTAGATATGGAGGAGGTACTGGAGGAAGTGTGGTTGTGGGTGTGGTATTGGGAGGGTTGTGGGGGTATTGGAGTTATTTTTAGGGGATATTGGAGTTATTTTGGGGGGGTATTGGGGTGATTTTTGAGTATGGAGTGACTTTGGAGGGCACTGGGATAATTTGGAGGGCATATTTGGGCGATTTGGAGATATTGATATTTTGGGAGAGTATTGGGATGATTTGGAGGCTATTGAGGTGATTTTTGGGGGGTATTGGTGTGATTTTGACAGAGTATTGGGGCAATTTGGAGGGTATTGGAGTGATCTGAAGTGTTGAGGCAATTTGGGGGGAATATTGGGGCAATTTAGGGTATATTCCAGGGAGTATTGAGCGATTTGGTGAAATATTGGGGTGAGTACTGGCATGATTCTGGAGAGGATTGGTGTAACTTTGGGCGAGTATTGGGTAAATTGGGGACATTGGAGTGATTTGGGGGAGTATTGGGATAATGTTTGGGGATACTGGGGTGATTTGGGGAAAGTTTGGGGTGTGTTGGTGAGATTTTGGGGAGATAGTGAAATGATTTTGAGTGAATATGTGGGGGTGGGTGAAGGTCCTCACCTGATTTTCTTTCGACGCCTCCGGCCCGCGCCGCCTCACACTTTGGCGCCTACCGCCGCCACCCACTCCCTCCGCGCTTCCAATATCGTTCCCGCCGCCGACACCCAAACCTCTCCAATCGCATCTGGGTTGAATCTCGAAGTAGCCGGCAGTATATTTCGGGGCCGGGGAGGGGTGGAGAAGTAGGACTGAGGGTGAGACACTAGGGGCGATGGTGGGGTGACCAATTAAAGACGTCGACAAATGGCGGAAGGTTATCGCTTCCTCCTCGCGATGGAAGCGTCACGCGGCCAAGCCTCTCCATTATCACATCAAAAGGAGGGGGGGAGGGGGATGGAAACGACGTCTTCACATATTGCAGCACGTAATGTGAAGGAGTTAATTCTTTATGAGGTGCCAACGTTGGATCTAACAGTTTCTTCCCCGATTGCAGATGTATTCGAAGCGCATGCTGGATTGAACAGCGGGATAATTGAAAAGAGACGTACTTGATTCTCCTCTACTCCTGAGTCCGTGAATGGTCTGAGCCTTCCTGTTATGTTGGCACTGACATTTAGGAGATAAATCTCCTGGATATATTTTCAGACCAATTCACTGTGAAGCCGTAGTGTGACACCGTGCACTGCAATACTCCGTCAACTTTGTGAAATCTATGTTATTGTACTTGGTCCAGAAGGCTCAAAAAGGTAGAGCTTGGTTAGTAAAACAGGATTTTTTTGCTGACGAAAGACAAGTTGGTTTGCATGATTTAGGTTATTTGATACTGTTGTACTGCTCTGAGGCTCCAATCATGACCCAGAACATCCGGCCGTCAGTGAAAGTCAGTCCTGTCATTGTCCCCTCCATTTAACCTGATGTTCAGATTGAGGGACTGAGTAAATTGGATACTATGTCAGGGTCACCATCAGCAGAGAACTGCAAAAAGAATATGAATAATCTTTCAACCCTGGTATAGAATAATGGCCTTTGTGTAGGACAGCAATGCAGTGATTATAACACAGGATGTCTGTACAAATAGTGATTGCGGTTTCCAGGCGAGGTGGTTTACTGGAGGTCACATTAAGTTGCTGAGGAACCCCCATCTGTTTTGTGATTATTGAGAGAGAAAAAGTATTTTAAAAGTACGAATAAGGTAATATTGAAGGGACTTACTGTTGCCAGCCAGCACATGGAAGTTTATAAATGTTTGCAGTAACGATAACATGGTGCTGAACATTCCCACAGTACATTGTATATGTCAGGGCGGCTGCATCATCACTGATAGCTGGGAGATAGCTGGGACATATCTGGCACATCAGGGGAGTAACCCAGTGGATCAAACTCTTTGATGCAATAACGTACCATTTCTTCAACTCCAAAATAGTTCACTTGAAGGAAAGTGCAGTTGATGTAATGTTGGGTGGCAAGATATCCAATGAATTCCATGTGGTACCTGATAAGGCTGTGTAGGATTCTGAGAATGTTTATTCCTGCCATGATACCAGACGTTAGTGCAATACAAAAGACTGAGTCTTCTGGGGCACTAGCATTTTATCATGGGCTCTCTTGGATTTTTTTATTCTTTCAAGTTTAGGCTTTACTTCCCCAGATGAACCACTTGATATCAGGTGCTGCCTGAACACTGACCCATTTCTGTGCATGACAGTTACATTTAACCATTGACTTACTGGGCATTGGTTGGGAGCAGTATCATTTCTTGATGTGTGATATCAATGTAGTTAACATTTCCAAACAAACTCTGTGGTATAATTCCTCAAGTGAGGTAAAAGAGAACATTTTCTCAGTAGCTCACAGGCACTCTGCATTTTCCAGTGCTTTACTGGAAAGTTGTGTACTGTTGATCTGAATCTCCAGGAATTACTCTGAGTGAAGGTATTACTGATCACAGAATTATACTGAACGGGGATCACGAACCTTAAGCTGGACCCATGATTGCTGTGGACTAATGTTGTTGGGAGGATATGTCCTTGTAGTTTTATACAGAGTATGGGTAATTGCTTGAATAGAAACTTCTGACCCAGTACTCTTTCTTTTCTGTGGTTTCTGTCAGTGCAGCATTGTAGTAAGTGTGGAGCACTAACAGGATACCATCCATAACTCCACTTGCAAGTTTTGTTTTCCTGTGATACCTTTTATTGTAGAACTCTATTGCATGTGGGTCAATAGCCTGAAGAGAATACTCTGTTCCACTGGCAATGTGATTCAGTCAGCATCTTTCAATTAGAATGTTACTGAGTGTGGGTTCCTGGCCAAAGAAGAACAACTAACTCCAGTGTCCAAGTGTTACCGCGGGCATCTCTCGAAGTAAAATTATGCTGAATGGAGGTTACGAATTGGAGAAGAGCAACTTAATCCAATGGCCATGTGCAAGGAGGAGTATCTCTGACTATAGAATTTAACTGCTTTTGGAAATCTAAATGAATCTGACCACAGTGGTATCTAGAACCATGAGGATTTGAACCATGCAGTGCTTCATTTATATTACACTCCTGTTCTGTCCATTCATGGAGCTGTCAGTTTAGTGTGTAATTACACATGGAATGCAACTGTGAAAATCTTTGCAGTGGGTTGAATGTGTTTCGTGCTAGGTTTACATAATGTCCCATTGGAGATGAACTGATGTGATGATTTTCATAAAAGGAAAATGGCAAAGTAACAATGTTAACTTGATCAAATGCCCCATAAACATATTATGTTTGCTGAAATAGTTGGGGTTGGTTAATCTTCCAGCAAGATTAGGCCAAGTTGTGGGACATGTCTCCACTAATTTATTATCTGTATATTAATCAGGATGAATATAGAACGGGAAATGTTGACACAATTTCACATCTGTATCTGATTAGATTAGGATTAATAATTTTTATATCTGTAATATATAATTTTTCCATAGTTAACATTCCAGAGATTGCTGCCCTTCACTTTGTGATGTGTGTCCTCCTTGTGAGGAAGAGATTTTGGTGAAGAACATGCATCAATCAATTGTAAGGCAATATCTATAATTTAATAAAAAAGAAATAAAAATGTTTGTTTCAATGAATTACTAACTTCAGTACCTACAATATGAGTATGGTTAATAATTGAGTTGGAGAGCATTACATAGAATTAACAGGACAGAATACAGAACAGTTAACATGGTGCTTTAATATACCAAGCTAGCCTCTCTCATTCCCAGTTGTTCAAGCCCTGAGTCAGTATTCTATGTTAATGTTCTCCAGTTGTAGTCTCTCCCAGTGGTGGAAATATCATTTCCATATTTGCATTGAAAACTCTTTTAAAGTTTCATGCCCCACATTTGGGCTTTACTCAGCTCTCTCCAAGTCAAATTCAAGAGTCAGAGATACATACCTCTTTTTGGATGTGGTAAGTTAAATATAGAAAAGCATAGTTATTTTGTCTTTAGTATAATGATTTGATTCTGGCTACCATCTATGTACTCTATGTCACTAACTCAGCTCACATATCCAATTTATAGAATTGTGAGCATTTCTCTTCTTTTTGCGTGATAATAACAAATATTCCGACTCTAGCGGGAGCCAAAAATCTATCACACATTTCTCGTTTTTGTCTCACAGCCTCTGACCTTCCAACGCACGACAAATTAATTCTTAATTGTGACAAACTCGGGATTGTTTGACTTACATTTACAGAAGGATTTATTATTTGTTCCCCAATCAGTTGCATCTATTTATACAGTTACATTTAATTCTTGAAGAAATGTTTGGCTCTTAAAAATATAAATTACAAACACATACTCCACAATAAGGATCTCTGAAAAAAAAAAGTTGACTCAGTGAGATTACAACTCTCTTTGGTGTCATCCTGATTACAGATGAAGGTGGTTTTGGCTCTTGGAGGTCAATCATCTCAGCTATCATACATCTCTGCAAGACTTTTTCAGGGTCATATTCTAGGCCCCAAAATCTGCAGCTTCCTCATTACTGCCCTTCCCTTCATCATCATTTCATTAATAGAGATGTTTGCTCATGATTGCACAATGTTCAGCACCAATTACTCCTGAGATAATGAAAACATATGTGTCTATATACAGTGAGATAACATCTAGCTTGGGCTGATCATTGACAAATAACATTCAGATTCGACCAGTTAATGACCATCTCAAAAAGAGAGGGTCTACCAATCTCCCATTGGCTCATTATGACATGACCATCACAAAATCAATATTATTAACAACCTGGACCAACAGTTGACAAGAAAATGACCTAGTTTAGCCATACAAGCGCTGTGGCTACAGAAGTATGTCAGACACTCTTATTACTGTGACAAGCTCCTACCTGCCTCTCCAATCCATGTCAACCGTCCAGAATGCATAGCTCAGGAGTGGGATAGAATGTTCTCCACGTATCTGGTTGAGTGCCTCTCAATTGCAACACTGATTGCAACACTCATGAAGCTCCACATTGTGTAGGACAAACAGCTGATTGATTGCCATGCCAATCATCACATTTAGTACTCACTCCCTTCACCATTGACCAAAATTTAATACCACCTCCAAGATGCAAAAATGTTACACTCCAAGTCGCTTTAACAGCAAACCCATGATCTTCAGCACCTGGAAGAATGTGAGCAAAAGATACATAGAAGGGTCATCACATACAAGTTCCTTCTCAAGCCAGATTTCATGCTGACCTGGAAATACATTGTCATTCCATCACTGTTGCTGTGTAAAAGTTCTGCAACTCTCCTTCAAAAGCATGTATGTTTCCTGCAACCCAGAGAATACAGGTCTTCAAAAAGGCAGATCTCCAACACCATCACAAAGGTGAATATGAATAGGCAATGAATGGTGGCTTGCCACTAAATCTCACATTGCACTTGTACGTTTTTAAAAAATGACTATTACCAAATCTTCAGAAGGATAACTTTGAACTCAACAGGTGGTAAGTGTCTGGAGGAATGTGCATATGGCATACAGCAGGTGGAACGTCCAAAGTAAAAGAGTGGCCGCTTTGTGCTGAGGTCTTGCTGAATGTGGGGCATCAGCAATCCTAGCGGATAGTCCATGTCATATCTTATTTTGCTGAGTCTAATGAATTTCCCAAGTCTTGCTGGTCTCAAAACCAGGAGACAGATCCATTTGCCTTGGTTGTCTGTGCTGGGTAATGGATTAAGTGTTGGTGTTCTCCACTCTAGTGTACGACCCTGAATCAAGTGGAGGTTCCCTTATCTTTGAAAGTGGATCAATTCTGGAGTGATCATTGCATATTTGTGGCAATAGATCCAGTGTGGCGATATCCAATCCCAAGGAATGGTCTAAAAAGAAAGCAGTCTTTTGTACTGTACTGTACTGTTCCATTTTCTTTTATTCAATGAAGAGATATGGGTGTTGCTGGTTAGGCCAACACTTAACAACCATCCATAATTGCACAGAGGGCAGGGAAGAGTCAACCAGATTGTCGTATGTCTGAAATCACATGTGGCCAGACCAGTTACGGATAATAGATTATATTCCCTAAAGGACATTCGTGAACAAGAAGCTTTTTTTCCCCCAGGCAATTGACAGCCATTTCATCATTATCATTAGATTTTTAAGTCCAGATTTTAAATGAAATGAAATTCCACCATCTGCCATTGTGAATGTCGAACCCAGCTCCTCAGAGAATTACCAAGGTCTCTGAATTAACAGTCTAATGATAATACCATTAGGCATTGTTTTCCCAAATCGGTAGCATTGGCCTGAATCCAAAAGGATTTATGGTGGCACAGTGACAAGGTAGTTAGCACTGCTGCCTCACTGCATCAGGGACCTGGATTCCATTCCAACCTTGGATGAATGTCAGTGTGGAGTTTGAACATTCTCCCCATTTCTCCAGAGGTTTCTCCATAATGCAAAGATGTGGCCATTTTAAATTGTCCAATAGTGTCGTGCTATTCTGATCAGGTGGGTTAGCCATGATAAAAAACACATCCATTGGGTTGGGGAGAAGGTCTAGGTGGGATGCTTTTTGAAGGGTCACTGTAGACACAATGGGTTGAATTACTTCTTTCTGCACTGTAGGGTACCTACAATCCTACCACAGAAGCAATTCTGATGATCTCCATGGGAAATGCTGGTTAAACTACAGGGATTCCTAGCTCCAGATAGCTCTGAATCTGGGGGGGGGGGATCTCTATTCACAAGGAGAGGGCCTATGAGAGGAGCTTGGGAGCATGAGCCTGAACATAGGTAGGAAGTTTTGCTTAATCTCAGATAAAGAGTCTGATTTCTAAACTGGAGAGCTGTAATGGCCAATGCTGCATCGATTCAGATTTTATTTGGATGGGGGCCATAGTGTACAGTCTTGGACCGTTACTGGGATTCTTTATCAAATGATGAAGTTCTTTTGATTGTGGTGGGTATCCAACCTGGGACATGGTGGTTGGATTCACTGCTGAGTACCTTCATAGTTAAGATTGACAGGATGTTCAATCCAATGCAAGAGGGAGGGACTCAATGCACGATTATTTGTTCATCCATACTGTGATGGACCAGGCCAGACCCCATCAAAACATTTCAAGAAGGTAGCCCAGACCCTAACTTTTCTGGTTGTTTTCAGTAGATATTCCCGAAGTGATGCAGCTGGTCAAAACTCTTTGGTTTTAAACAAAACAGAATTTATTTACAGAATATCACATGAAACTTAACCAGTTTAACAGAATACCTTAACCTATCTGAAAACTTAACAGACTATCACAACTCAACTTATGCCCGAAACATCGATTCTCATGCTCCTTGGATGCTGCCTGACCTGCTGCGCTTTTCCAGCAACACATTGTTCAGCTCTGATCTCCAGCATCTGCAGTCCTCACTTTCTCCAAAACAAACCAGATAAAAGCTAAGCAGGGAGAACTGGCCATTCCCCTTTCATTGTACAAGTGTGTTTTTTAAACTTAAAAGCTTCAAGTAGATAAATACAGACAAAAATGGAACCTCTGAAAAACAACCAAGGACAACCTAATCTTGTTCAAGGAGCATCATCATCACAGTATTGTGGAGGACATCCATTCCTTGACACTGTGGAGTGATTCAATGCCCTGCACTGTCATTCAAGCATGGATATACAATTCTGGAGACAATCTGAGCTGTGGAGGCTCCAAAATTGAATACAGAAATTTTTCAATCAAAGTTTGTGTCAGGTGTTTGCTTGATTGATCCCAGGTGTCTTTGTGTGGATGTTGTGGCCTTATGGGAAACTTCAGCTAATCTAAATAACCGACAAAGCAGATGAAATCAATCGTGCCAACACCAAAACAAATTGAGTGCATGACCATATTTCTATAAGCAATCTGCTGCTCATGTTCTTCTCTGCCTTTTAAAGAACTATTGATTCATTTAGAGAGAGTTTGCTGCTGTAGTTCAGATTCTTTAAACTTCATATAACATGGAATGACAATTATCTTTGTGGGATTATTTACAGTCTGGGCTTGGATATGGAGAATATTTCATCAGTAACTTTGTCTTTTTTTCCTTTCTCTTACAGTTAGTCGAGTGGTGATTGCATTCTTGACTCGGGGCAAGTCTAGTTTTTCTACATGCACCATTCGCTATCTGGTGGCCATGTCAATGTCTGATCTACTGTTCATTGTTGTTTATGTTATACTTTGTCAATTTCCATATTATTATTATCCACAGTGTTTCCTGGACATCACTCCTGTTTGTAGTGTTCTCTTTGTCATTTGCTGCTTGACCATTGATTGTTCTGCCTGGTTCATTGTTGCTTTTTCTTTTGATCGATTTGCCACCATTTGGTTTGCATCAGATGAAAACTAAGTATTGCACAGAGAAAACTGCAATGAGAGTTCTAGCAATAATCGGCATTTTGTTTTCTTTAAAGAACATTCCCAACTACTTTCGATATAAACCTGGAATGATCAGTAACAATGTTCCATGGTTCTCTCAACCAGGCTCGGTTATTTTTATGACCATCGGTGGATAGGTTTTAAATATTTTGAACATTTTTTAAACACCTTTTTTCCCATTCACATTTATTCTCTTTATCAATGTTCTGACTGTCAGACAGATCTTCGAAGCCAGTAAGATGCATAAAGGACTGAGGGGTCAAAGAAAAATAGAGCATGACCCAGAGATAGAGATCAGAAAGCAATCTGTGATTTTACTCTTTGCCATATCTGCTAACTTCATACTTCTCTGATTGGTGTACATTTTATATTTCTTTCATGCTGGTTATTCTCTGAATTCCAATGCTTATCACCTCTTTATAAAAATTGCATATATGCTGCGGAACCTTAGTTGCTTATGTGGTGACCCAGAAAAACTTCAGAGATAAGTTAATGTGTGTCGTGAAATATCCAGTTATAAATATAATTCAATTGATGAATAAATCTAACTAACTGACAGCCAACATGAGATGCACAGATAATGGATGAGGAGCCCTCATAAAGGATGGAATGAAAGAAGAAGGAGGAATAGCATCATGATAACATTCCTCTTGTAATGGGCAAGTGATGACTTGATCTGAGGAGCAAAATAAAAGAGAATGGAGGAGCAAAGCAGTGTAAAAGCGCTGACAGCAACGAGCAACAGTTAGTAGAAAGCTGAACAATAAAAGCAAAACCGAAACAGCAATTAGATATGCACAAAAGATACATTCATCGCAAGCAATTGTATTGTCAGTGAGTGAAGCAAATGAAAAAAAGGACTCGAGGCAAGGGTTACCATTTACTGCAGGCCAGAGGGGGAAATGCAAACACAGGCTCATCTCCATTCTTCTTTACTGATTTCTTTGATCCATTTATCTGGACAAAAGGGAGAAAAAAATGTTTCTATTATAAAGAATAAATAATATCCTGTAAAAATTGTCTTCTGATTATTTTCAACAATAATTTACATTATTTCCATTCAAATCACTGATCTTATTTATTTCTTTCCTCAAAACAGCTGATGCATTGGTTGGGGAATCCAACACAACCAGAGCGACTTCTGGACTCCCTCTCTGCACCTTTCTGATTACACCTCACCTTCTCCTATTTAAGATGCTCCTTAAAATCCATGTCTTCGTATATGATTAAAAAATCACTTTGGTAGATCACGCTGTCTAAGTTATCAGGATAAAGATCTTTTTAAGTGTGTTTAGGCATTGTGTTGTGTGTTGAAGTCTACAGTAATATTAGTATTGTGATTTGGAGATGCCGGTTTTGGACTGGGGTGTACAAAGTTAAAAATCACACAACACCAGGTTATAGTCCAACAGGTTTAATTGGAAGCACACTAGCTTTCGGAGCAACGCTCCTTCATCAGGTGATAGTTACCTGGATCATCAGGTGATCAGGACTATCACCTGATGAAGGAGCGTCGCTCCAAAAGCTGGTGTGCTTCCAATTAGTATTGTGGTGAATGTAGCTGTATGAGAAGTAGGTGATCTGGGTTGACTCCTGGCAATCGCAAATTGAGGATTTTACATTGGGTTTTTCTATTGATCAAAGGCAAAAGGAATTTGATCAGTTTTAAAATACATATGGTTTTCATTCCAAAACTGTAAAATGCAAAGCAGCAGTAGACAAAGGCAATCTGGATTAAACTATTTATCTACTGTTTGTCTCACTACTCTTCCCTCCCCCCTCTAATCCCACAGAGATGACTGCGGCTGTGCGGCTCAGGTACAGAAAGCTGGGACTGGTTGAACTGGGACTTGGGCAGAGAGGCACTTTGAGTGACAGACCTGGGGCTATTTCAGATAGGTTCTGGCAGCCATTATCCCTTTCGCCATGTACACTGTCCAAGGGGTATGTGTGTGTGTGTGGTTAGTGTTTCAATCCCATCTCTAAATCAGCCATCCTGAAGAAAACCACTGGAGCAGGGACTGTCCCTAATGGGAGAGAGGGAGTATGAGAAACCACCGAGATCTGGGATCAGCCGGAATGGTGACTATCACCTCTTTAATCTCGCCATGTCTCTCCCTGCCTCCTAGTTGTACCTCTCTGATTTTTCCTTTCTGTCACATTATCACTCTCGGTTTTCTCTCTTGCCTCTTAGAGTCATAAAGATGTACAGCACAGAAACAGATTCTTTGGTCAAACACATCCGTGCCCACCAGATATCTTAAATAAATTTGGTCCCATTTGCCAGTATTTGGCCCATATCACTCTAAACCTTCCTATCCAGATGCCTTTTAAATGCTGTCATTGTACCAGCCACCATCATTTCGTCTTGCAGCTCATTCCATACATGCACCAGCCTTTGCATTAAAAATTTGCCCCTTTGGTCCCTATTACCTTAAATCTATGCCCTCTAGTTTTGGATTCCCCCAACCCAGTGAAAAGACCACGTCTACTTACCCTATCCAAGTCCGTCATGATTTTATGAACCTCCATAAGGTCATCCCTCAGCCTCTGATGCTCCAGGAAAAATAGCTCCAATGTATTCAGCCACTCCCTATAGTTCAAACCCTACAACACTAACACCATCCTTGTGAAACTTGAAAGGGTTCAGGAAAGATTTACAACATCTTTCCTACAGCAGGGAGACCAGAATTACACAAGTAATTCAAACGTGGCCTAACCAGTGTCCTGTAAAGCCACAATATGACCTCCCAACTCTGATACTCAATGTTCTTATCAATAAAGACAAACATACCAAATGCCGTCACTATCCTGTCTACCTGCGACTCCACTTTCAAGGAACTGTGAACCTACATTCCAAGGTCTCTTTGTTCAGCAAAACTTCTCAGGACCTTACCATCCAGTGTATATGTCCTGCTCTGATTTGCCTTTCTGAAATGCAGCATCTCACATTTAAAATTAAAAGCCGTCTGCTATTCCTCAGTCCATTGGCCCACCTAATCAAGATCCAATTGTACTCTGACATAACCTTTTCTGCTGTCTATGAAGTATCCAATTTTGGTATCATCTACAAACTTACTATCCACACCTCTTATGTTTACACCCAAATCATTTATATAAATGACAAAAAACAGTGGACCCAGCACTGATCCATGTGGTACACTGCTGGTCATAGGTCTAGTCTGAAAAGAACCCTCTACCACCACCCTCAATCTTCTTTGAGCCAGTTCTGTATCTAAATAGCTGATTTTCCCTTTCTTCTTTCTACCTTTGTCTATGTTCTATTTCACTCTCTTCCTTTCTTCTTTCACTTTCTCTCTTTTTCTTTTGTTCCATGTTTCTGTCTTTCAGTCATTAAACTGTCCCTCCTTCCAATTTTGCACCCCCTTCCAAAGTTTGAAGTCTTCCAAATTTAGCACCTCCTTCTCCATGGTCCCTGCTTAATTGCCCTCACCTGTGTAGCTTCAACTTCCCTGAACGGTCCCCTCTGTAGTTCCTCCATTACACAGCCCACTGCATGTAAAAACCCCTCTGCATCTCCATCTGTTCACAATATCCTTCCCCCATGCTGTGTCCCAGCCCCTGGGCTGGAGGACAAAGTGAGCTTGTGCATGGACTAGGTGGATTTTCTTTCTCTATGGCAGCTGTAAAGTCCATCTCTCAGGAATGTTTCTAACAACAGAAATTCTTAAATGTTACAACATGAGTTTACAGGGAAATAGAGTCTTTTGACCTTGATTCCCTCTTAAACTGGGTCTACATTTCAGTTGGCCTGATATTTTGTGAGGCCCTCCTAGAGCGAAGACTCACACACAACATGTGGATTATTGGAAATTCTTACGTTCATTGCTGTAGGTTTACTCAGGAGACCGAGCTGGTGTATTTCTGCACAACATTGAGAATACCAAATAGTCTATTAAACCAGAATCTTTATCCCAGATGATTTTAGCTTCCAAGTTAATTAAAGTATTGATAGTGATCACAACAAAGGCACCCACTGCCAACACTTTTTTTTTACATAGCAGCAAGTGAGAAGTCTCTGAGTTTGCTGTGACTGATGCAGTGAGCTAACCTAATTCCACTCTGTGGGACAAGCTAAGGTCCCTCATTTACAGATCATCGTCCAATGGCTGCTCTTTGCTTCCTCTTACTGAATATTTAGTGTTCATGCTCCAATTGACACATCAGCCAGAGGTTAGGATGCTCTGACAAAAGGACTGCAGTAATTGCTGCTCGTCTAGTGAATGTAACAGCGAAAAGCAAGAAGCTTTTTTCCTAGAATGTGGGACTCAACTGCAAAGGGGTAACGAGTTCAAAGTGAGAGGAGTAAAGTTTAGGGAGGATCTGCATAGAAAGTTTTTTTAAACAGAGGGTGGTGTGTGCCTGGAATGCATTGCTAGTTGAGGTGGTAGACACGGACAGGATAGCGTCTTTTAAGATGTATCTAGACAGATAACAGTGACAAAATGGAAAAGTACCTCAAATCAACCATCTTACTCACTGAGATAGCTCCTGAGGACACTCTGCAGTCAGGAATTGTGTGTGAGTGCAGCTATAAACTCTTGGCTGGTGACTTGTGGGAATGTGTAATGATGATTATGTGCACACAGAATCATCTCTCGACATAGTTCCATCATGAATCCAGACAGGAACTGGGGGTGGGGGGTTGCAGAATATACTGGATCAAATCTCCATTGCTAAACACAATCTTCTTCACAGAGTCCTGTGAAGGTTGTCTCACCAAGCTTCAGTAACACATCACAGAGGTTTTCAATTTCTCAGCAATGGTTTTGCAGAGTGTCGTAAATATAGTAGGAATCGAGTTGGGTTACGGTCTTGGAAATTTGCTGCTGTTCCCTGGCTCTGCGTGAGGGACCCAGTGACAGACCAAGGATCCAGCAGTATGAAGGGTTGGGGCACATAGTGTAAAGGATCTCCTCCACTATGTATTTAAAAACAGCTGCTGCCACCATCTGATATTCAAAACACTTGCTGAAATATTCCTTCTGTGCATCACCAATAGATCCCAGAAATTCAACCCAGCCAATGATCTCAGCCTTTTCAAATAAGTGGACTGTAGGGGAATAGCTGGTCACCTGTACTGAACATCCTGGGAGTAGCTGGTGCTAGATTAAACTGGACACAATGTCAGACACTTCACACTAGCATTCAGGATCAGTGCACACAAACTGAAGTTCTGCATTTCTCCAGTTTTCAGAAAAATCAAATCTCTCCTTCAATTCATCCAAGCCATCGCTCCTCTGGGTTTTTCCAGACCTCGCTGAGAACATTCCTAAAGTGAGGATACTGATCCAGCATCAGGTTCTTCAGGTTTATTCTACAGCTAATATTCAATCAGAGTATATTTTCCCAGTTGCCAAATCAGAAAAAGTTTTTTTTGCACCATTAGTTGAAATTAGTGGAGTTGAAATGCCCATCAGCCATGATTGAATGGCGGAGTGCACTCAATGGGCCGAATGACCTTACTTCCACTCCTATGTCTTATGGTCTTATTATTTTCCCAGTCCCTGGGTCTCCAATCATTGCTACTGTGCTTCCAGATGTGGAATTTGTTTGGGAAAAGAAAGCAGTTCATCTTCTACAGCTTTTCAATTTAGAGACGAGTGTTAACTCAATGCATCTATCAACAGTCGAGAAACTTTGCAACTTCTCCTTTATTGGGATAGTGTTCACCCATGGTATTTCACTTTGTACCTGGAATATCTCCTGGTCTTTCTGAACACCTTCGACTGAAACAGAACGGAAGTTTAGCTGTACTGTCATTACGACATTTTCATTTGAACAAACTGAAGCTGTAAAATCTGCAGCAATCAACTTGTGTGCAGCATTTGAATTTGTTATCAGGAAATACTTGAAAGTATATAGAATAGAGCAGCCCAGGGATGCAGGTATATAATTCTTTGAAATTTGTATCATATATGGACAAGGTGGATAAAAAGACAATTGGCACGCTTGCCTTCATTGCTCAGTCCATTGGGTATAGGAATTGGGAAGTCTGTTGAGGCTGAACAGGGTTGAAACTTTATTGCTGGAACAGCACAGCAGGTCAGGCAGCATCCAGGGAACAGGAGATTCGACGTTTCGGGCACAGGCCCTTCTTCAGGAATGAGCAGAGAGTGTTCAGCAGGAGAAGATAAAAGGTAGGGAGGAGGGACTTGGAGGAGGGGAGTTGGAAATGTGATAGGTGGAAAGAGGTCAAGGTGAGGGTGATAGGTCGGAGTACTCCGACCTATCACCCTCACCTTGACCTCTTTCCACCTATCACATTTCCAACTCCCCTCCTCCAAGTCCCTCCTCCCTACCTTTTATCTTCTCCTGCTGAACACTCTCTGCTCATTCCTGAAGAAGGGCCTGTGCCCGAAACGTCGAATCTCCTGTTCCCTGGATGCTGCCTGACCTGCTGTGCTGTTCCAGCAATAAAGTTTCAACTTTGATCTCCAGCATCTGCAGACCTCACTTTCTCCTTGAGGCTGAACAGGACATTGGTGAATCCTCTTCTGGAGTGCTGTGTTGAGTTCTGGTCACTCAGTTATTGGAAGGATATTATCAAGCTGGAGAGGGCTCAGAAGAGACTCACCAAGTTATTGGTGGGTATAGAAGGTTTGAGTAATGAAGAATGGTTGGTTAGGCTGACACTATTTTTCACTGGAGTGCAGAAGGTTGAAAGGTGATCTGATAGAACTTTATAAGATAGTGAGAGATTTAGATAGAGGTTGTTGTCTTTTCCCTAGGATGGGGGATTTCAAAACTTGGAGGCACATTTTTAAGGTGAGAGGAGAGAGATTTAAAAGGCAGAGGTACAATTACAACATTTAAAAGATGTTTGAATAGATACATGAATAGGAAAAAGTTAAAAACCACACAACACAGCTTTCGGAGCTAGTGCTTCCAAACAAACCTGTTGGATTATACCGTGTGATTTTTAACTTTGTCCACCCCAGTCCAACAATGGCACCTCCAAGTCATGAATAGGAAAGATTTGGAGAGAAAAGAGCCACGATCAGGCAGGTTGGACTCGTTTAGTTTGGGATTATGTTCAGAATGAATTGATGGATTGAAGGGTCTCTTTCTATGCTGTATGACTCTGTTTCAATAATGAACTGATTTTAATCTGTACTCAATGTGCAGACTTCAATGTTGGTGATACTTTCCCTCAGATTATTAATACTAACCACTCACCCCATATTCCAGACATTTCATTGTAAATCTACACATGGTCTGGCAACTGATAGTAGATATGAACAAGGAGAAGGAGCAGGCATTCAGTGCCTCAACCAGAGCCATCCATCGTTTACTTAGATCAGGTCGGGATTATTCTCAGATTGTCAAGTGGGAGTCCTGAAGAGGGCCCTGCCCAAAACGTTGACTCTCTTGCTCCTCGGATGCTGCCTGACCTCTCTGTCTGGGGAAGCACAGCTAGAAGGATATGCCAAGAATCGTACATTCCTTAATTCATTCTCATGGTCACTGTGACTAGCCATCTTATGAGGCAAGTTACTATTGCAAAATGGGCACTTAGAAAACAGAAGCTTTTAACTATTGATTCCCCAATACTTTATGGTTCTAAAGTAAAGTAGTCCCATTTGCCAGCATTTGGCCACTGATCTATGTCCCTTTCCAAATGAATTTTAAATGTTATAATTGTACCCACTTCCACCACTTCCTCTGGCAGTAAGAAAAATATCCCCCTCAGATCCCTTTTAAAATCTTTCCCCTCTCACCTTAAACCTATGTATCTTGTTTTGGTCTCCCCTACCCTGGGGAAAAGACTTTGGCTATCACATTATCAATGCCCCTTCATATTTTATAAACATCAATAAAGATCACTCCTCAACCTCTAATGTTCCAAGTATAAAGACCCAGTTTCTCCTTATAGCTTAAACCTTCTATTTCGGTGCCATGTAAATGTATTTGCAACCTTCCAATTTAATAGCATCTTTCCTATCGTAGAATGACCCGATTTGTATGCAGTACTCCACATGTGACCTGACCATTGTCTTGTACAAGTGTACCAAGATGTCCCAACTTCTGTACTCAATGCGCTGAACAATGAAGGCAAGCATGCAAAATATTTTCTTCACTAGCCAGCCTACCACTTCCAAGGAAATATATACTTGCAGCCCAATGTCTCTCCAATTGAAAGCAATCCACAGGGCCCTACTATTAACAATCTTGTTCTTTTCTGTGTCAAGTGAAAGAGGCAGTACCACTGTGCTGCAACAGTGCTACATTAGCAGCTGCAATTAAGTCACATACATTAAACTGCACGAGACATCTCATGGAAATTGGCTTCCCAAGTCTCACACGGTTTGATCATAGAAATTGGAACAGTACAACACAGGAACAGGCCCTTTGGCCCACAACATTGTACCAAACATGACAAATTAAAGTAATCCCTTTTGTCTTCCCTTAGTCCATATCCATCCATCCACTCCTTGCATATTCATGTGCTTATCTTAAAGCTCCTATCATATCTGCCTTCACCACTACCACCAGCAGCACATTCCAGACTCCTACCACTTTTTAAAAAAAGACTTGCACCTCACATCTCCTTAGAACTTAACCCCTCTCACATTAAATGCATGCCCCCTAGTGTTAGATATTTGACCCTGGGAAAAAGATTCTCACTGCCAACCCACACATCTCAGTTCTGGATGTCTAATAAGTCTCCTATTGTACTCTGCTGCTCCAGAGAAAACAACCCAAGTTTTTCAAGCCTCTTATCATGCACACCTTCTAATCTAGGCAGCATCCTGCACCCTCTCCAAAACCTCCACATTCTTCCCATCATGTGGTGACCAGAATTGAACTCAATACTCTAAGTGTGTCTAACTAAAATCTTATATAGGTTCGACATGCAATCCTGAGTCTTGTACTCAATTCCCTGACCAATAAAGGTAAGGATACCATACACCTTCTTAACACCCTGTCTACTTTCATGGCCACTTTCAAGAAGCTATGGACTTGAACTGCAAGATCCCTCTATACATCGATATGTTCAGAGTCCTGCCATTAACTTATATTTTTCCTTAACATTTGATTTCCCAAGCAGAGCATCTCGCAATTACCTGGATTAAACTCCATCTGCTATTTCTCTATCCATATATGCAACTGACCTATATCCCACTATTTTTTGACAAACGCCTAACTACTTACAACTCTACCATTTTTTGTCATCTGCAAACATACTAATCCACCCACCTACTTTTTCATTCAAGCCATTTATCCACATCACAAAATAGCACAGGTCGCAGTCTGGATCACTGCGGAACTCCAATAACCATGGATATCCAGCCAGAAAAACACCCTTCCAACATTACCCTCTGCCTTCTAAGGGCCAGCCAATTCTGAATGTGAGTGACCAAGTCACTGTGGATCCTATGTATCATAATCTTCAGGATAACCCTACCATGAGGGACTTTGTTGAAAGCCTTATTAAAATCCATGGTAGAACAGTGGATACTGCCTACCTCATCGATCACCTTTGTCATCTCCTACACAAAGCCATATGGACTGTCCCCAGTTAGGCCCCACACTTTCCTACTGCACATACATCCTATCCCTAAGAACACTCTTAAATACCTTCCCAACCACTGATGAGAGACACACCGGTCTGTAGTTTCCTGGAATTTCATTCTTGAACAGAGGAACAACATTAGCTGCTTGCCAGTTATCCAGGATCTCTCCAGTGGCCAGCAAGGATGCAAAGATCTTTGTCAAGGCCCCAACAATCTACTTTCTTGCTTCTCTCAATAACCTGGGGTAGATATCATTGGGCCTGGGGACTTATCCATCTTAAAGCTCTTAAGAGACACAGCACCTCTTCTTTCTTGAACTCAAAATGCCTGAGTATATTAGCATTTTCCACATTAATCTCACTCTCCTCCATATCCTTCTCCTAGGTAAAGACCGATCCAAAGTGCTCATATCCTCTGCCTCCAAGCACAAGTTCCCTCCTTTATCCTTGAATGGTCCTACCTTCTCCCTAGACAGCTTTTGGTTTTTAATGTATGCATAGTCTGCCTTGGGATTCCCTTTAACTCAACTTGTCAAGATCATTTCACGGCTCTTTCGTGTTCTCCTCCCTGCTTGTGTACTTTCCTGCTTTCTTTATAGTCCTCACAGGTGCTGGCCGGTTTAATTTCCTAAATCTTACGTATGTTTTTTTTTCCCCTTTTGACCAAATTCATCACCTCACTCACCATGCAAGGGTCCCTTACCTTGTCATCCTTGTCCTCCCTGGAACATGGTAGTCCCAATATTGATCCCTGGGAACTCCACTCAGGAAACTTTCTTCTAGCTAGAAAAAATGTCTATTGAGTACAGGAGTTGGGAGGTCATGTTGCACATTGGTTAGGCCACTGTTGGAATAGTGTGTGCAATTCTGGTCTCCTTCCTATCGGAAAGATGTTGTGAAACTTGAAAGGGTTCAGAAAAGATTTACAAGGATGTTGCCAGGGTTGGAGAACTTGAGCTACAGGAAGAGGTTGAGTAGGCTGGGGCTGTTTTCCCAGAACGTCAGAGGCTGAGGGGTGACCTTATTGAGGTTCATAAAATCATGAAGGGCATGGATAGGATAAATAGACAAAGTCTTTTCGCTATGGAAGGGGTAGTCCAGAACTAGAGGACGTAGGTATAGGGTGAGAGGGGAAAGATATAAGAGACCTACGAGGCAACTTTTTCATGCATAGGGTCTGTTTCCGTGCTGTACATCTCAATGACTCTATGTTTCTCTTTCCTATCACTCAGTTAATGTTGTATCCTTGTTACACTGCTTCTTTTACCATGACCTATAACATTTCACACAAATCTGCTGTGTGGTACCTTCTGGAAATCCACGCATATCACATGGATTTCCAGAATCATATTAGCAGTATTGCCCTTATCGACCCTTTCCGTTAATTTATCAAAAACAAACTTCAGCAAATTGGTTAGCACTGTTGCCTCACAGCGCCAGAGACCCGGGTTCAATTCCCGCCTCAGGCGACTGACTGTGTGGAGTTTGCACGTTCTCCCCATGTCTGCGTGGGTTTCCTCTGGGTGCTCCGGTTTCCTCCCACAGTCCGAAGATGTGCAGATCAGGTGAATTGGCCATGCTAAATTGCCCGTAGTGTTAGGTAAAGGGGTAAATGTAGGGGTATGGGTGGGTTGCGCTTCGGCGTGGACTTGTTGGGCCGAAGGGCCTGTTTCCATACTGTAATGTAATCTAATCTAATCTAATCTAAAAAAAAACTACCCCTTGACCTTTCCTATCCCACCCACCTTTTTCCACGTGACTGCTAGCTTTGTACCAAATAATCATTGCCAGACACTTCCTCACTTCCAGTGTTCAACCGACAAAGCTACAAATGGCTGGATTACACTTAAAACCCTTTACAAAACAAAGCCGTAATGTAGATCACCCTCCAGTCTCCTGACACCTCCTCTCAGTCCAGAGGAGACTGTAATGTTGTGGCCAGTGCCCCTCTCACTTCAATCAGAATCCTTGGATGTATCTCATCCTGATCTGGTGTCCTGTCAACCCCGAGTGCCAACATCATTTGGACAGGTAAATGGATAGAAAAAGTTTCCTCCTAAGTATATCTGCACATTAACAGTTTACTAATTAGTACCATAGCTGTTTTCTTACCCTCACTGGAAACATTTGAAAATAAATTCTCCAAATTCCTAACCGCCCGCCCACCGCGAGCTCGCGCAGAGTCGGTTAAACGGCCGCGCCTCGAGACCCCGCATGGGCCCAGGGCGGGCCTTAGTCTCTATCCAGCTCCGATTGGTCAAAGCGTCTATCAATCTCGTGGTTGCAGCCAATAGAAAATGAGGTGCGGTCTAGGGATTTGTCGTTTAGAAATGAATGTGCCATACTAGTCTGAAAACGCCCGATCTCGTCGGATCTCGGAAGCTAAACAGACTCAGGCCTGGTTAGTACTTGGATGGGAGACCGCCTGGGAATACCTAGAAATGAATGTGGAGGAGACGGTGCTCAGTGTCAATGATGGAGCGTCAGAGTTAAAAATGTGGTGCTGGAAAAGCACAGCCGGTCAGGCAGCATCCAAGGAGCGGGAGAATCGATATTTCAGGCATAAGCCCTTCATCAGGAATCCTTCATCACATTCCAGATGAAGGGTTTATGCCCGAAACGTCGATTCCCCCGATATTTTGGGGTGGCTCAGTGGATAGCACTGCTGCCTCACAGCACCAGGGTCCCAGGTTTGTGCCGTCGCAGTCACCTGGGCCAACTTCCATTTTGTATAGAGATCAAAGATGGCCAGGGTCCGAAGGGACTCGATGTACAAAGCTCTGGGCAATGGGGAAAAAACACACTGTGAGAAACAAAACTCACATATTAATAAATTTCAGTCCGAGTCAAATTCTGAAGCAGCGAACTTTATTGATACGTGCTTGCAAGAACAGGTGCCTTACGAGTAAGCGCCCCGATCTGAGGGTTACATTCTGATTTATGCTGTTCAGCTGCGTCTCTCGGTCCTCCACTTTCACCCCATTGGTTACTTTTGCTGTAGCGCGTAGCCTATCACAAGCTCCAGCTTCACTCCACCTTTGTCTAGCTTCTCTCCGCCTCTGTTTACTTCTCCCATTACTCTAAGCCTGTCGCTCCTTACTCTTATTTATCTCATTCCTTATATGTGACTCTCCTGGCATCGTTTGCTGTCTTCGTGCGATCATCCTGCCAAACTAAATTCCATCCGTTGGCCACTCCCCTCCTGAGACTGGCACACTATTCTCCTGTTACTGGTACATCCTGCTACACAGTCACTCTGCCCTATTAGTCACAGATATTTCTACCTGTTTTCGCTTCTCACTGTTTAGTATTTGCATGCGCAGCCTAATTGTATAATGTAAACTTTTGCAGAAACAACACCTGTTCCCTTATTCTGTACAATTTTAACCCTATACCTTACAATCCACCCTTTTTGCCTTTTGGCTACTAATTGTTGTCTTCTGCATTTTTCTCATATGTCACCTTAGCATCATTCCTGAGACTTCATTTATAGTGGCTAATTCCTGAAGGTCACCCATCCCCTCATTGTTCAAGAGGTTGAGTCCCTCTGCCTGATTACCTTTTAGAGGCATTTGTTTTGCCAAGGCCGTCTCAATTAGCCGCTGGGTTAAACTCCGTACACAAGGTATGATACAACAGCCAATTGCTGCCAGTACCCCTGCTACCACTATCAGGGAGGTGAGGATGGAGACGACCACGCCTTTCCACTTCGCAAACCATGATTCCAGCCATCTCGTGAGTGATTATTTAGAATAAAGGCACAACAGCTCCCTCCTCACATCACACATACACCCCCTTTTTCGGCTAGGATCATATCTAAGGCCAGTCTGTTTTCCCAGGCCATTCTGCTGGTTGCATCAAGTTGCTCCCAAATACCCTTGACCGCATCTCTAGTATAACTGAAGAATCTTTGCTGGTTGTAAAAAAAAATCGTTTATCCAATCCACATTCTTGTTGACCGTTACCCACCAAAATAGGGCCAATTGAAAACCTGCTGCAATCTGGTTGCGGGCCTTGAACTCATCGGGGAGCCCTCTAGCTACTCCTATAGAGTCGAGATAAATCCTATCATCAAAGGAAGGATCTAATAACGACCTTTTACTCCTCTCATTCTTTGTTACTACAACCTTCTCCTTCTCAAATGCCAAGGTGAATGGGATTGCCAATTGTACAATTGCACATATCCCTCTCCAGTCAGGAGGTAGGGTAGGTCACAATATTCTGCCCCCACAGTACCACCAGAGATCCGCTCGGGGAACCCGAAGTGCTGAGTAGTTCCCTCCTTTGTCCGTTTCGGTGTCATTCTGAGTTTCTATACATAACCTCAGCTCCCTCAAGTTTCTCGACCGATTTGTACCCTGTCGGCTTATACACAATGTGTGATTCCCGACCGTGGTCAAAAATGGGTGCGGGGGGGAGCTTTCAAATCTGTCTTCTCCAAGGGAGGGAACATTAGAGATAGGGATATACAATTCCTATCATTCCATGCAGTCTTATCCTGATACAGGGCTATCATACATTCCATGCCCTTCCTGTTTCGGTTCCACCCGAGCGGAAAGGGGACTATGTAGGTAACTGACCCTACCGAAGGCACATGGATAGCAATTGCTTTCATTCAGAGTTTTAACAGTGTACTTTACCCATTCAACCCAGGCATTTGCATCCCTGTATCCAGTTTCTATTTCAGTGGTCTGCTTCAAGTCCTTGACCTCCATAATTTTTACCACCTTTGGGGTTGTTGGGAGGAGCAAAAGGATGTATCTTACTATCAAGTTGCTTGGCTCGTTTTCCGTTTCCTATGACTATTCGGAAACAGCAGCCCGAAAAACACTTCCCAGTGGCAGCCATTACTATCTTTAAATTGTTACTAAGGAGTCGAGACCAGTTTTTATGGGGAAAGGAGTCTTCAGAGGAGGTATTTTTAATGGTGAGATATATTGGATGGCACTTTCTGTCAGGACAGTCTAGGGCTGTGTGAAAGGGGGCTCTATGGATAGTGATGCCGGGTGGCAGTTTTTGCGAACCATACCCTGTGTCCGGTTGGATCTTAAGAAGGATTTCAGTGGAAAAATACTCCCTCTGATACTTTACATCTGCCCACTTTACTCGGCTGCAAGCATCAACCTCTATTACTTGCGGATATTCAGACTCAGGGACCGTTAATAACAAATATGGAGATGACAGCATCGTTTGACAAAATCCCAATACTAAGAAAGCTAATATGGTAACCCTTAGCGTCCCCAGCATCCTACAATAGTATTGAAGGACCGAGAGATTTAACATGCAATACAATATATAGATATCAAAAAGAAACTATCCCGCGTCCGCATAAAAATCAGTTACTTAAAGTCTTTTGAGTCTGAGTTTCAGTGGTTCTCCCGTCGATTCGGCCGTCCAGGCTTCTTTCTTAACCAGGGATTCCACCGGTCCTTTAGTCCTGGTGCAGTGAGTCCAGCCTTTCCCCGCCGTGTGTATCGCTGTTTCAGTCGGCAAAAGAGCCTGGTACGGTCCCTCCCAATCCGGTTGCAATTTAGTTTCTGTCCATGACTTAATTAGGACCCAATCTCCCAGTCGGACGGGATGAACGGCGAATTCAGGGGGCGGAGTCTGTGCCAGTAATCCGTGTCTGCTAAGAAAGGACAAAGAGGAGGACAAGCCCAGTATATACTTCTTTAAGAACAGATCACTAGTCTCCAGGGCTGGCAGTTCCCCTTTCGTTCCCAGATAGAGCAGGCCAAAAAATATCTCATAATGGGACAGCCCCATATCTTTCCTTGGGGCCGTTCGCACCCGCAAAAGGGCTATAGGTAAACACTTAGTCCAAGGGAGTCTGGTTTCTACTACTAATTTAGATAACTGCTTCTTGAGTGTCTGGTTCATTCTCTCAACCTTTCCTGATGAAGGTGGGTGCTAAGGGGTGTGGAACTCCCAGGAGTACACTGGAAGTAAAATGAGTTCCCTGATCAGAATCTATACATTCCACTATCCCGTATCTAGGAATTATGTGTTCATGTATTATCTTGGACACCCCACTTGCAGTGGCAGTGACTAAAGGATACGCCTCCACACATCCAGATCGGTGATCAACCATTACCAGCATATACCTCAGTCTTCCCACTCATGGTAATTTGGTATAATCTACCTGAATGCTCTGAAATGGTCTTAGCCCAGGTTCTCTCCCTCCTGGGACTTGTTTCCTCAATACCTTCTTGTTGACTTTCTTGCGTGTTATACATCCCTCACATATCTGTTTGGCTAGTGTATAGATCCCTGTGCATCCATATTTCCTTAAGACCAAATCACACATTGCTTGCACTCCCAGTGACTCCCCTGGTGTAAGACAGCCAGAATTTGTAGCATCATCATGTTATTTAGCATCTCCTGGCCATCAGGTAACATCTAGCGCCTCTCTACTGTCTGTGTAGCTCCCAGTTCTTCAACTCTCTCTCTTCCTTAGTGCTAAATATTGGTCTCCTCCCAGGTTCCTGCACCATAGGTACCAAAATATATATATATTGTAGCGGGCTGAGGGTTCAGAGCTGCCTCCTTAGCGACTTCATTCGCCAGTCTATTTCCCTTTGCTTCAGGATCATTTCCCTGCTGATTTCCATTTATGTGGACTATTGCTATTTCCTTTGGCAACAAAAGGGATTCCAACACTTGCTTTACCAATTCCTCATGAGCTAGTTCTTTACCCCTGTTGTTTATCAGTCCCCTCTCCTGCCATATCTTTCCAAATGTGTGTGCCACCCCGAAGGCAGACTTAGAATCTGGGGATACAGTTCCTTCTTTGCCTTCCAAGGTCTTAAGGGCCCTCCCTAATGAATAAAGTTCACAAGTCTAAGCCAACCAATCATTGGGTAATCTACTAGCCTCAATAATACTCCCTTCTATTCCATCCACTACTGCATATCCATTGTGTCTTCTACCTTCAATCAGTCTGGAGGACCCATCAATGAACAGCCTGGTCCCTGCATGTACAGGGATATCGCTAAGGTCCATTCTTACTTTAGTCTGATATTCTATAATGTCAAGGCAGTCATGTTCTGGGTCTGAGGGAGCTTCATCCTCCCCTTTCCAGAGAAAGGTAGCTGGATTTAGACAAATGTCTGTGATCAATGTAAGGTCATCCCTCTCTATTAGAATTGCTTCATATTTTAGAATTCTAGAGTCCGTAAGCCACCGCCCTGCTTTCTGATTTACTATGGTCCGTACCTGATGTGGGGTGCTGACTATTAAGGCTTCCCCTAAAAGTAAGTTTCCGACTCTCCTCTACCAATAAGGCTGTTGCTGCCACTGCCTGTACACTGTCTGGCCAGGAATGTAGCTTTCTATTCTTTAATTAACAATGAATTAATGCTGTCATGTTTTAAATCAATATGACAGGTCACTGAGAATGTGTGAAGGAATCCTGCCAATTAATATAGAGTCAGGCTCATACAATTTATTTATTATAAATATTAATTCTTAATTATATACATTAGATAAATAAAATAATCATTATCTGTAATTCAGGATGGAAACGCAACAAGTGACTAAAACATTTTAAAAACTGTAATTGCGCAGTTCTGTTTGTTTACCGGTCACTTGTGACTTCTCATTCTGTTTCTGTAATTGTTTTGCTCAAGCACATTCATTTTTAAGACCCTCAACAGATTCCATAGCACCATTTGCAGTTAATTCAATCCCCAATTTGGTGGCAGTATCTTGTCATGAGCGCAAAACTGATTCTTCGTGCTTCTCATCACAAAACTGTTGCCATAGTCCAATTAACTCTTTCGTTCCCACTCCCAGGTTACATTGCCAGATCAATTGCTGAGCCAATTTAACCATTGAACAGCTTTCGGGCCACGTGATGACCAATCTTCATCACCCAATGTTTTGTTTAGACCTTGATTTTTTTTAAAGAAATATTGCAATAGCTTCAAATACCAATTTATCAATTTATGCTTGTCTATCTTTAAAGCCTGTTTCTAACTATACATTTTGGAATCCTACTTTTAATTTATATTTATATATTGTAAATTCATTAATTCAGCCCTGACCAGTCATTGCTCAATTACAATGCTATAGGTCGTGAAATAACTAGAGCTGTCTTAAAAGGATTTGTCTATTCAAGTTAAAAATACTTCTAAAGCATGAATAATGGCCGAATCCAAGGTCACAGATATTAACCATAGGATTGATTTATTACAATCTAATGTTGAAATGAAACTGAAAAGGAGTTAACATTTTATTTAATAATCACCGTAAAATCCTTAACCTTAAAAGAAATCATGTTAAATTTCCATAATAGAAATCAGATTCAAAACAGTCCCGAATCTCAAGCTCCAGGGAACAAAGTACAAACATTCAATCACCGACAAACAAATGTGCATTCAAACCGAATCACAAAGGGTTAAACTTTCAATTAGCTGTACAGCTCTTTTCTCTCTCTCTCTCTCTCTCTCTCTCTCTCTCTCACACTCACACACACACACCGTATCTCACAGACACTTTCTGAGCTTCCCGCAACAACAACTCTAGAGGTTTCTCTTCCTCTCTCTTTCCAAATACTCTCTGTGCCTCTCTTAATAATTCATCAAGTGATTTCTCACTCCACCCATCTATTTTCTGAATTTTCTGGATGTCTGGCCACGATTTAGTTACGAAGTGTATCCTCAGTAGCCCTTCAGCTACTAGCCCTTCCAACACAAAGCTTAATCTGATCCCTCCTGAATGAAAGGCTGTTTTCTGTTGACATATAAATTCAAATATTTACAAACACAGTCTTCGTCTGACCCATACTTGGGCCAGAAGACGGCGGGACGAAGAATGGATTCCTTAGTCCATACAAAGCAACAATATTTAATCATCTTTTTCCTATCTTTTTCCCTTGTGCAAGTATAATTTTTCCAATTTCACAACATCTTGCCCAACGAACTTTCTGGAGGTATGTTGTCAGGGACCCTGCCTCCATTCCCTTTTTTTTACCCCCAGAGGCTTTTACTTTACCCCCGGCACAGCCCATATTGAGTTCCTTCATTAGACACTTATTAACTACTAGAACTCAATCCCAGCCACCAAGGCAGCACTTAAAAATCTCTTTACCTTCTTTGGTCCATGCTTGGAGTTGCCTGGCTCCCTGTGCTTACTTACAACCTTTCGCCTGGTTCAGATAGACTGTCATCAGATCTCAATCAGTCAACCAGAAGGGGAAACCCACCGCCGAGGAACTCAGGACCGTTCCAAAAGGAATGGGATGCGTCTTCCCAACCATCGATGTTGCCTACCCCACTGGTGATGATGGACATCCCAGACGAGCCCCCAAATTGTAAGAAACCAAACTCACATATTAATAAATTTCAGTCCGAGTCAAATTCTGAAGCAGCGAATTTTAGTGATACGCACTTGCAAGAACGTGTACCTAACAAGTAAGCACCCCGATCTGAGGGTTACATTCTGATTTATGCTGTTCAGCTGCATCTCTCGGTCTCCCCTTTCACTCCATTGGTTACTTTTACTGCAGTGTGTAGCCTATCACAAGCTCTAGCTTCACTCCACCTTTGTCTAACTTCTCCCATTACTCTAAGCCTGTAGCCCCTTACTCTAAGTTATCTCATTCTTTATATGTGACTATCCTGGCATCGTTTGCTGTCTTCGTGCGATCATCCTGCCAAACTAAATTCTATCCGTTGGCCACATCCCTCCTGAGACTGGCACACTATTCTCCTGTTACTGGTACATCCTGCTACACGGTCGCTCTGCCCTATTAGTCACAGATAATTCTACCTGTTTTTGCTTCTTCTTTTTTCCTATGCCTGGTACATCCTGCTACACGGTCACTCTGCCCTATTAGTCATAGATAATTCTACCTGTTTTTGCTTCTTCTTTTTTCCTATGCCTGGTACATCCTGCTACACGGTCGCTCTGCCCCATTAGTCATAGATAATTCTACCTGTTTTCGCTTCTCACTGTTTAGTATTTACATGCGCAGCCTAATTGCATAATGTAAACTTTTGCAGAAGCAACACCTGTTCCTTATTCTGCACAATTTAACCCGATACCTTACACTTCCCATTGAATTTGTTTTTTTTTTAAACAAAGTACTTGAAACTGTCACCTGAAGCAGACCTGAAGCTACTCAATTTTATTTCCACCATTAAAAAAAAACTTCCAAAGAAGCAATTCAGCAAAACAAATATCCCAAGATGTGTCTATGCTTGTGTTTAAGCATAACCTCATAAGGCCATGTGTTCGGGCTGTGCAAGCTGATACCAGGATCCCACTCAACCTCCAGCAGGACACCAACAGGCGGAAGGTGTAAACCTGCTCCTTCCGATGGTCATATAAATAGACAATAGACAATAGGTGCAGGAGTAGGCCATTCAGCCCTTCGAGCCTGCACCGCCATTCAATATAATCATGGCTGATCATTCCTAATCAGTATCCTGTTCCTGTCTTATCTCCATAACCCTTGATTCCACTATCTTTGAGAGCTCTATCCAACTCTTTCTTAAATGAATCCAGAGAGTGGGCCTCCACTGCCCTCTGGGGCAGAGCATTCTACACAGCCACCACTCTCTGGGTAAAGAAGTTTCTCCTGAGCTCTGTCCTAAATGGTCTACCCCGTATTTTTAAGCTGTGTCCTCTGGTTCGGCACTCACCCATCAGTGGAAATATGTTTCCTACTGCCAGAGTGTCCAATCCTTTCATAATCTTATACGTCTCAATCAAATCCCCTCTCAATCTTCGAAACTCAAGGGTATACAAGCCCAGTCGCTTCAATCTTTCAGTGTAAGGTAATCCTGCCATTCCAGGAATTGATCTAGTGAACCTACGCTGCACTCCCTCAATAGCCAGAATGTCTTTTCTCAAATTTGGAGACCAGAACTGCACACAGTACTCCAGGTGTGGTCTCACCAGGGCCCTGTACAGCTGCGGAAGCACCTCTTTGATTCTATACTCAATTCCTCTTGTTATGAAGGCCAGCATGCTATTAGCCTTCTTCACTTCCTGCTGTACCTGCATGCTTGCCTTCATTGACTGGTGTACAAGAACACCCAGATCTCTCTGTACTGCCCCTTTACATAAATTGATTCCATTGAGGTAGTAGTCTGCCTTCCTGTTCTTGCTACCAAAGTGGATAACCATACATTTATCCACATTAAACTGCATCTGCCATGCATCTGCCTACTCACCTAACTTGTCCAGGTCACCCTGTAATCTCCTAACATCCTCATCACATTTCACTCTGCCACCCAGCTTTGTATCATCAGCAAATTTGCTAATGTTATTGCTGATACCATCTTCTATATCATTAACATATATTGAAAAAAGCTGTGTTCCCAGCACGGATCCCTGCGGTACCCCACTGGTCACTGCCTGCCATTCTGAAATGGAGCCGTTTATCACTACCCTTTGTTTCCTATTAGCTAACCAATTTTCAATCCAATCTAGTACTTTGCCCCCAATACCATGCGCCCTAATTTTACTCACTAACTTCCTGTGTGGGACTTTATCAAAAGCTTTCTGAAAGTCCAGGTACACTACATCTACTGGATTTCCCTCGTCCAACTTCATAGTTACATCTTCAAAAAATTCAAGAAGATTAGTCAAGCATGATTTCCCCTTCATAAATCCATGCTGACTCTGTCCTATCCTGTTATTACTATCCAGATGTGCCGTAATTTCATCCTTTATAATAGACTCCAGCATCTTTTCCACCACTGAGGTCAGACTAACTGGTCTATAATTTCCTGCTTTCTCTCTCCCACCTTTCTTAAAAAGTGGTATAACATTAGCCACCCTCCAATCCTCAGGAACCGACCCCGAATCTATTGAACTCTGGAAAATAATCACCAACGCATCCACGATTTCCCGAGCACCTTCTTCAGTACCCTGGGATGCAGACCATCAGGCCCCGGAGACTTATCAACCTTCAGACCTAACAGTCTCTCTAACACCAAATTCCCTTAAGTTCAGGTCCTTCAGCCACTGTTACCTCAGGGAGATTGCTTGTGTCTTCCCTAGTGAACACAGATCTGAAGTACCCATTTAATTCCTCTGCCATTTCTTTGTTCCTAGTAATATATTCCCCTGTTTCTGTCTTCAAGGGCCCAATTTTTGTCCTAACCATTTTTTTTGCCTTGCACATACCTAAAAAATCTTTTACTATCCTCCTTAATATTCTTGGCCAGTTTACCTTCGTACCTCATTTTTCCTCTGCGTATTTCCTTCTTAGTAAACCTCTGTTGCTCTTTAAAAGCTCCCCAGTCCTCAGTTTTCCCACTTATCTTTGCTATGTTATACTTTTTCTCTTTTAACTTTATATGTTTCTTAACTCCCCTCGTCAGCCACGGCCACCCATGCCTCCTCCTCGGATATTTCTTCCTTTTTGGAATGAACTGATCTTGCAACGTCTGCATTATACACAGAAATATCCGCCATTGTTCCTCCACAGTCATCCCTGCTAAGGTATTGCACCATTGAACTTTGGCCAGCTCCTCCCTCATAGCTCCATAATTCCCTTTATTCAACTGAAAAATTGTCACTTTCGATTGTACCCTCCCCCTCTCAAATTGCAGATTGAAGCTTATTGTATTATGATCACTATTTCCCAATGGCTCCTTCACTTCGAGGTCTCTGACCAATTCTGGTTCATTACACAATACCAGATCCAGAATTGCCTTCTCCCTGGTCGGCTCCAGCACCAGCTGCTCTAAGAATCCATCTCTGAGGCACTCCACAAAGTCTTTTTCTTGAGGTCCAATACCATCATTATTAATTTCTTGAATATATTCCCCGTATACATAATGTTCTTACCATGATTGTATTTTGTTGTTTATTTGGTTAATTTTTTTGATGACAAGCAGGTTCGAAACTGTCATAAAATTTTCTTGCGGTGCTATATTTCATTCTGATGATTAAATTCTGAGTGTGTTTTATTTGATTCGGTTGACCTGAGTTGATTGGATTCTGACTTTGTTTTTACTTGATTTTGTTGAATTGCACTGATTGGCTTTTGAATTTGTTTTATTTGATTCTGTTGAATCGAATTGGTTGGATTCTGATTATCATTCATTTAAATCTGTTGCTCTGAGTTGATTCCATTCTGATTTTATTTTCCTTGATTCTGTTGCATTGAGTTGATTGGATTCTTATTCAGTTTGTGGAATTGATCTGCGTCTTCATGCTTTCAGAAATTGGTGTTTTCTTTCTGGTGAGGAGGTGGTCTTTCTGGATTACTTTTAAATACCAATATTTGTGAAGTTATTTGTTTTTCCGGAATCGTTTCTGCATTTGTTAAACTCGTATGGAAATTTTTTTCTCTGCTTGATTGAAAACATTACATCTGTTTGAAAACCAACTTAAGGCAGAAACACGGAAATGTGAGAAATGAAAATAACATTTTAGTGCATTGACGTTTTTTTTAATTCTCAGTTCAGTTTGTAAACTAAGTAAAAATTTGTTTTGAGTAGCTTCATTCAAAATAAAATTTGGGACTCAGATCTGAAACTGCAGAATTGAACAGATTACGTAATTGAAACTAAACTTACTATAACACACAATTATAATGTGGTAATGTTTGTCCATTGAACTAATTTTGTTTTGACCTTAAAGTGATTAATCAATATATGCCTTCAACTGCTCTACTGTGCACTGCACAAGATTGTCATGCTCAGAAAAGGTGTACAGGTTGGAACTAAATTGAACTGTTGCTGGAAACATTAAAGTTTTACATGTTGTTAAGTAAGTTCCCTCACAAGCAAGACTGCTGTTATGACTTCTTATTTCTATTCAATTTAATCATTAGTTTGCATGATACTGAGCGGTTTTGTTAGAGTTCAATGTGAGATTTTTTTGTGAGGTGACATCATGTTCTTGGTTCTGTTGAAAATGTTTGCAGAGCCAGTTCTGCTGCAAGCACATCGGTGTTCCTCAGTGTTGTGATTTGGTGATCTTTGTTCTGTTGAGGAGGAAATGTGCTTGGGTAACATTAAATTTGTTATATTTGGGAAACTGTTTCTGGTTTCTACATTGTTATCACACTGTTTATATGGTTGGTAACAAGTCAACCCCTCCAGTTTCCTTATTCAATGCAATCAGCATGTGAGTTGAAATTTCATAAAGCTTAATGTTAAGTTAAAAGCAGATCACAAAGGTTTTGGAAATGGAGGGAAAACAGATACCTTAGGGTGTGATTTTCACTTAGAATCAATAATTAAGGATTAATCTAATCCACTCTTTCCATTCCAAATTCAGAGCTCAAGTCGGGGTGGCACAGTGGCCCAGTGGTTAGCATTGCTGCCTCACAGCACCAGGGGCCTCTGTTTGATTTCACACTCGGGTGACTGTCTGTGTGGAGTTTGCACATTCTCCCTGTGTCTGTGTGGGTTTCCTCTGCGTGCTCCGGTTTCCTCCCACAATCAATAAGATGTGCAGGTAAGGTGAATTGGCCATGCTAAATTGCCCATTATGTTAGGTGCATTACTCAGGGGTAAACGTAGGGAAATGGGTCAAGGTGGGTTACTCTTCAGAGGGTCGGTGTGGACTTGTTGGGCTGAAGGGTCTGTTTCCATGCTGTCGGGGATCTAATCTAACTGTCTAGCTCAATCACAAGGTCTGTCTTCAAATAGTTTACAAGTCATAGAGGAAAAATAAATAGAGTTTCAAAAGTATAATGTTCTAATAGTTCTTGCTCTATGCCTATGTTATAATTACCAAGAAACATATTTCAATTGCATGGTACACTACACCCAAGCTTTTTGGCTGGAAAAGATCATTGGCAAAGACCATTTGGAAATTCTGCTCAAAATATTTCGATGAAGAACAGATCAGTTGCACTGCTTTGATCAGTTTCACAATTAATTTGAGATAATAAATTGTTATATCCCTGATTAAGCTGGATTTGCAGGGAAAAAGAATAAAGGTTAACTGAATAATTTAATCTGCACAGTGCTTTAGGTGTTCCCAATCTGTGCGTTTTAAATAAAAAGTTACATTTTACAACAAAATATCAACTGAAGAATCATTCTTTCAGAAACAATTGCTATCGTGAATTATGTGACCAAGGCCAAATTCCGAATTAAATAAAATAATCCACTCATTAACTCACAGGGCAGCGCGGCGGCTCAGTGGTTAGCATTGCTGCCTCACAGCGCCAGGGGCCTCTGTTTGATTTCACCCTCGGGTGACAGTCTGTGTGGAGTTTGCACATTTTCCCTGTGTCTGTGTGGGCTTCCTCTGGGTGCTCCGGTTTCCTCCCACTGTGCGGGTTAGGTGAATTGGCTGTGCTAAAGTGAACACTGTTCAGGGATGGGTAGGTTAGGGTGCATTAGTCAAGGGTAAGTATAGGGTAGGGGGAATGGCTCTGGGTGGGTTACGTACTGTTCGGAGGGTCAGTGTGGAATTGTTGGGCCAAATGGCCTGTTTCCATACTGTTGGAAATCTACTCTAAAACTATGGAAATATTTGCTGCGAAAGCAGAGAATGTATTTTACATCGATGTGTTCAGACATATGCAGAGTTTATAAATTTGCAGAAGACATGAACTAGAGGATAACAGAGCACATTGTTTATTCAAACTGAAAATGGAGTAATATTTATTTTAATTAATATACTTGCATGATTATAGCAATGCATCAATCTGAAGGAGACTGCTCGCATTAGTTAAGTGTGACAATCATTTAGATGAGATTTCCTGCACTATGGAAATGGGCCATTTGGCCGAACAAGTCCACACCACTCCTCTGTAGAGTAACCCACCCAGACCCATTCCCCTACCCTATATTTATCCCTGAGTAATGCACCTAACATTATGGACAATTTAGAATGACCAATTCACCTAACCTGCACATCTTTGAGCTGTGGGAGGACACCAAAGCACCCGGAAGAAGCCCACACAGACTGTCGCCCAAGACTGGAATCAAACCTGGGTCCATGGTGCTGTGAGGCAGCAGTACTAACCACTGAGCTACTCCATGCCACCCACATTTATTTAGACATCAGTTAAAGCGGGCACCTCTGGACAGAAACATGTTTTCAATTCATACCTTTACTAACATTTTTGTTCATTACAAAGCAGCGAACAAGAAAATGAACTTGCCTTTGTGAAGCAAACCTGACAGGAAATACTTGCCCTAATTTCTTCAACAGAAATGCATTTCCACACTGGAATGCAGTATTGGCTTTATGCTGTGCATGCAAAATCTCCAAAGTTCAAGACATGTTTTAAGAATATGCAAAGATAATTTAGAGAATAATCCATTTCCTCCAGAGTTGTGCTTAAATTGGCAATATGTCCCACCTCAATAATTTTGTTGATTGCAGTGACTTACTCAGTTTATTAAGTCGGTGGTTATCTATGTTCATTGTGAACACATTCTCGTTCACATTAATGGCTATCCTCTGGTTAGTTCCTATGATGAATGTTAAATTACAGTGAATATATTTGACGTGAGGAATTGAGCAGATGTATCTGCTGGGATCAAGACTGTTGTCCAGTTTGTTTCAGTGCTATCTCCGACTAACTTGTCAACCGGTCCTGACCATTTTCACATTGTCCGGTTCAGATACCTGAATCTCAGGCAGTTCAATTTCATCTCATGCTTCAAAACCACTTATATCTGCCAGAAATGCAATATTTGATTAGGTGCCCCAGCATTGAGAGCCCTGACTAAGTTGTTCCAATCAGAACGAACACTTCAGTAACAAAAGGCAGATTGCAAGAGTTTTGAAATTGCTTGCTGGCAACAAGAGATATGTGATTGAGCGAGGCAAAGGGAAATATGTTGCTTATTTTCTTTGTGGCTGGGATGTGTTTAGTGGCACAGTGTAGAATCAGAAATTATTTTGCATCTTATTATTTGAAAACCTACCGTGAGCTTTTAATGTCACTGGCAACGGTCATGATACACTTCAAAACATTTTAATTATTTCAAACTAAGTAGACCATCTGGTGCAGCAACATTCACAGGGGTAAGAGGAAGGGAGTTCTAGGTTGAAATCCAGTGACAGTGAATTTATGGTAACACAATTCCTAGTTTTATTCCTCCGTAGTTCCCAGAGACTTTGAACAATTCAGAGATGCTGCCAAAGTATTCTTGGATAATTGTTGCAGTGCTACTTTGATTATGTAATCATTCTGGAACAATCTCGGTTGTTGGAAGGTGTTAATGATTAACATGGTTTATGCACTGTCAAACAAGTGGGCTGTGTTCTCCAAAATAGTGTGGAGCTCATTGTGTTCAGATCTGTTGTGATGTTATAGTAATGTCCCTCACTCTGAGCCAGGTGGCCTGTATTCATTTACAACCTGTTAGAGAGATATGTAATACCATCTCTTATCAGGTTAATTCGTGAAAAAAAGAATATTGATTTATGTTGGGTGTTGTTAGAATTCCACTCTCAGAGGCTGGTGAAATCTATTCAATCACTGTTCTGACTTGTGTCTCTTAGATATTAAACAGAATTTTGGTGGTTAGCAGCTTTTTCCAAATCAATATTTGTTCACAAGCTTTTGGGCATCGCTAGCTGGGGTTAATGGAGTAAGTCCTCAAAAAAATCCCAGCTTTTTGACTTGCTGTTCAAACAATATAATTTATAACTAATCCACAATGAATTGTTTTCGAAGCATATTTGACGAGATTAGTCCTAGGCTGTGTTACATTATATTAAACCAGTGCTGTGGCTGAATGTGATTGTTCAGTACGGTGGGGTTTCCGCTGAATCCAATACTTGCAGCAGATGGTGATAGCTTTTCAAATGGTCTTCAATCGCTATCTCAGATCATCTAGTACCTCTGCTAAGAATCCTTTTCCAACAGGAGTCAAGCAAACGCAATCGCTGTCTAACTCAACAGGTGTGAGTTCTTGTGCTAAAAACATGAAAACAATTTGCTGAAGAGGGGGTCTCCAGGTGTGAAACGTTAACCTTGCTTTCTCTCCAAGGAGCCGCCAGACATGCTGAGTTTCTTCAGAAATTCAAAGTTTATTGTTTCACTTTAAAAAAATGTTCTGTTCAATGAAACAAGTTGTTCAGAGAGAAAATGCATTTGAATAAATTGAGAATGTTCAGAAATATTTAATATCAGAGAATCGTTCAATGTGAGCGCACAGATCTCAAGCTGTAGTTTTACAAGAAACTAGCATGAAGGAACAACACGCTCCAGAGAGCAGTGGCTGCTGTAATTGGGTGGGAGTTATTATGATCACTCAAGTAGAGAATGTCAATACTCCCATTCCAAATACCTGTAATCAACAGAAGTTTTTTAAAGAATGTGTGAAACAATTAATTTGCTAAAATATTTTAATAAAAAGGGTTCACTGCCAGTGCTAGCCTAACGAATGACACAATGATAGGAAGGGGCAGGAGAAGGGCACTCAGTCCCTTGAGCTGTTCCACCACTTACTGAGATCATGGTGCCTCTGCGCGCTAACTCCACAGGCCTCCCTTTGGCTAAAACTCTTTACCACCTTTGATTAACAAGCACAAACTATTCCAGATTTAATGATTCGACTGCCCATAACAAAGGGAGACACCGTTTTTGAAAGACATTTCAGTGAGAAGCAAAAGTGACACAATGAGGCTGAAATTAATTGGTCATGAAAATAAGCTTTAAATGTCTGATAATTTCCCATTTAAACATCTCAGTCATCACATTCCAATAATTTAGCATTATAACTGCCTGGAATAAAGAAATATAATTTGTGTTGCCGTGCTAAAAATGAGGGAAGGTTCATTCCCATTATATGATTAAGAATTCCCGCTTCAGGCGACGCTCTGTGTGGAGTTTGCACATTCTCCCCGTGTCTGTGTGGGTTTCCTCTGGGTGCTCTGGTTTCCTCCCACAATCCAAAAATGTGGGTGAATTGGCCATGCTAAATTGCCCATAGTGTTAGGTGAAGGGGTGAACATAGGGAATGGGTCTGGGTGGGTTGCGCTTTGGCGGGTCGGTGTGGACTTGTTGGGCCGAAGGGCCTGTTTCCACACTGTAAGTAGTCTAATCAAGTAGCACTGTTTGTTCAGTGAAAACACAGTCAAACCGCACAGAAGGAAACCATTCACAAGTCCCTCAAATAATTTTCAATTCTTCCAGTGATTATCTGCATCTCTAGACAGGTGTGGAAGTGCCGGACTTTTTATATCTCCTTGAGAAACCAGTCGTCATCAGCCAACTTGAATTGCTGAAGTTTGTGTGGTATGAGGACATTCACAGCACTGTTAGAAAGTGAGTCCCATGGCTGTGAGTAAGGAAGAGCAAAGGGGAAGGGAAATAGTTGCAAGTCAAGATGGAGTCTAATTTGGAAGAAAGCTCTCATTTACATGCATGCACGCCCTTATCCTCCAAGATCACAGTTTTGGAACATGCTGCCGAAGGGACATGTCAGCATACAAATTAGAAGCTGAAGAAGGCACCTCAGTCCCTCCAGAATGCTATTCCATTCATGGGACCATCCTAAATCTTGCTGCCCACCAGTCTTTCCAACACCTGATAAAATTGAAGACGATTGTTCAATGAAAGAATGGTGAACCTTTGGAGTTCTCCGCCACAGAAATTGATTGAGGTCAAAACATTAAATGATTTCAAGAAGGAGATAGGTTCCTTCAATCCTTAAAAAAAAAAGTTACAGATATGTGGGGAAAAAGGCAAGCAGGGTACAATATTGGTTAAAAGTCTTGAAAACATTGAATGGGGCATGATTTGTAAGTTTGCACATGACACCAAAATTGGTGGTATAATTGGCAGTGAAAGTTATCTAAAAGTACAACAAGATCTTGATCTGCTGGGCCAGTGGGTTGAGGAGTTGCAGATGGAGTTTAATTTAAATGAATATGACGTATTGCTTTTTGAGAAGATAAATCAGGTCACAACTTACAGATTTAATGGTAGGGCACTGGGTAGTTTTGTCGAACAGAGACCTGGGGGTTCAGTTACACGATTCTTACAGAGTTAATGGTACGGCACTGGGTAGTGATGTTGAACAGAGGGAAGTGGGGGATCAGACTCATAGATTCATGAAAGCATTGTCTCAAGTAGCTAGCATATTGAAGGTGTTTGGCACATGTGCCTTCATTGGTCAGAGCATTGAGTGCAGCGGTTAGGGCTTCATGTTGTAACTGTACCAGACATTGGAATGAACTGCCAGGAGAAGTGGTAAATGCAGAGATAGGTCCAACATGTAGAAGACATTTGGACAGGTGCAGGAGCTGGATAGGTTTGGATGGATAAGGGCCAAAGGGAGACAAATGGAATTAGTTTAATTTGGCTACTCTGGTCAGCATGAATGGGCTGGACCAAAGGAACTGTTTCTGTGCTATATGACATTATGACTCTCTGGCTTTGTGGTGGAGTAGGCTCAAAGTTGGAAGCTGGTGAGCTAGTGAGGGGATAGATTGGGAATTTGGGAGGGATTGGGCTGGTAGGTTGTGAGATGTCGGGTGGCTGCTGGGTAAGCTTGCATGCACCATGTCTGGCAGGGTGGCATCAAGGCAAATGGTAATGGTCACAAGGATAATTTGTTGAATTGTGCTTGGTAGGTGAGGGATATTTGAGCTGAAATGTAGGAGGTCTGTCTTTGCAAAGCTTGTTAGTGGTGAGATTGGCAGGGTGCCAGGCTGGTTAGTGGAGAGATGGGCAGGGTGCCAGGCTGTTTCAGGAGGTAGAAGGTCACTGTAATGAAGTAGTAGGTGGACGTGATTTCAAAATGCAAAGCTCAGAGTCTGGCAAAATGGCAGGTGGTAAAGGACAGATGTGAAAGGAGCTAGGATGCAAAGTGCTCAGGTTGACTTGGGTAAGTTGAGATGTCAGTGACCAAGGGCTGAGGTCATGTCTGGGGGAGTGGGGTTCTGTCAGAAGTTGTGAAAATAATGGTGCCAGGTCCAGTAAGGGCCAGATTCAACCTGGACCAGGTGCAGGGTGGCAGGAGTGGAATTGAGTGAAAGGAATTGAGATTATATGTCCACCTGGATTATAGAACGTAGAATGTTCCAGTGCAGTATAGGCCCTTCGGCCCTCGATGTTGTGCCGACCTGTGGAACCAATCTGAAGCCTATCGATCCTGCACTATTCCATTTTCATCCATATGTTTATCCAATGACATTTTAAATGCCCTTAAAGTTGCGAGGATACTATTGTTGCAGACAGTGCATTCCAAGTCCCTACTACTCTGAGTAAAGAAACAACCTCTGACATTTATCTACCAGCCCTCAATTTAAAGTTATGTCCTCTCCTGCTAGCCATCACCATCCAAGGAAAAAGAGCCTCACTGTCCACCCCATCTAACCCTCTGATTATCTTATATGTCTCAATTAAGTCACCTCTCAACCTTCTTCTCTCAAACAAAAACAGCCTCAAGTCCCTCATCCTTTCCTCATAAGACCTTCCCTCCATACCAGGCAACATCCTGGTAAACCTCCTCTGAACTCTTTCCAAAGCTTCCACATTCTTCCTATAATGTGGTGACCAGAAGTGTACTCAAGACTCCAACTGCGGCCACACCAGAGTTTTGTACAGCTGCAGCATGACCTCATGGTTTTGAAATGCAGTCCTTCTACCAATGAAAGCCAACTCAAAGTATGCCTTCTTAACAACCCTATCAACCTGACTGGCAACTTTTCGGGATCTCTCTGCTCATCTACACTACCAATATGGATTGCCTTGGATGTGTTTCTTGTGATAGGGGATGGTGTATTCAGGACATGAATGGGTGAGTAACAGAGTAGGGTTTGTCAATGTGGGTGGGAATTTAGGTCGAGACAAACAGGGAGTGGTTAGTCTGAGAGATGAGAGTTTTGGTGGTGAACTGCGTGTCAGTTTGATAGTTATTAAAGTTAAAGAATACTTGTTAATTTCTCAAATCATATTGACGTAAATAGTCAGCTCAGTTAGCTGTAATGCTTCAAAGTCTCTGACCTTAATGGTCCTCCATTTTTCAGAGACCTCCAGAATCAAGATAATTATAAATTAGAAGTTTCAACTTCCAGCCAATTGGCATGAGGTCAGTTGTGAGAGCCATCCTCCCAGTCCCAGTGCCCAGCTCCTGCCTGTGCTGCTGCTGCTGCTGCAGTGACCTTCCTCCCAGAGAGAACATTCTGCCTTGTATTGCTACATGAGGAAGGCTCACTGGATCTGAACTGTTCACTCTGATTTCTGTCCAGAGATACTGCCAGCTGTTGGGGTTTTCCTGCAATTTCTGTTTTTGTTTCTGATTTCCAGCAGCATGGTGCCTAGTGGGGTGGCACGCTGATTCCATGGTTAGCAATGCTGCCTCACAGCGCTAGGGACTCTGGTTCGATTCCAGCCTCGGGTGACTATCTGTATCAAGTTTGCACATTCTCCCCATGTCTGTGTGGGTTTCCTCCCAAAGTCCAAAGATATGCAATCTGGGTGAATTGGCCATGTTGTGTTCAGGGATTCGGAGGTTAGGTCCATTAGTCAGGGTTAAATGTAGAGTAATAGGATAGGGGAATGGGTCTGGATGGTTTACTTTTCAGAGGGTGGGTGTGGATTTGTTGGGCCAAATGGCCTGTTTGCACATACTGTAGAATTTTGATGAATCCGCATTTCCTTGGTTTGTATTTTGTGAAACCTCTCTGCTCTTCACTTGCAATCCAGTGAAAGTGTCAGTTGGTGCGATTTTCAAACAATTACTGGTGGTGGATTCAGATGTTCTTCTTCCCAAATTATATTGTAATGGCCAAGGTAGAGGGAATGTTTCTGAAGAGGGAACCAATAGATCATGATCAGCACCTGGTAAGAAACCTGGCAGGAGCATACTGCCAAACGTTTACAGCTGAGGATACACTTGAGTAACTGATAAGGTCAAATTAACAGGAACTAATGTGCTCAATTGGTCATTCTATCCGAAAGGCATCATCTCCCCTCACGCTTTATGGCCTGGTCTCCTCCTGTCAGGACCACAGCACTGGTTCTGTGATCTTTGGTTGTTTGGCGATGGACTATTCCCCTGCCGTAACCAAGGTAACCTGGAAGAAAGGTGGGGAGCTAATCACGACTGGATTGAAGACTTACCCATCAGTGAGAAACAAGAAGGGAACCTACACCCAGAGCAGCTAGTTAACCCTGCCCGGGTCAGCGGTACATTGCCCCAGCAAAATCTACTGTGAGGTTCAACACAGTGAATCACACAAGAGAAAAGAAATGTCATGTCCAGATAAGTGTTGTGGGAACTGAGATAAACAGAACATCTGTGATTAACATGAATAAGGCATTATTTATAACAGTTTTCACAGAATCACCTTATAGAGCACAGGAAAAGGCCCTTTGTTCACGGTGGTTAGCACTGCTGCCCCACAGTGCCAGAGATGCCTCATTCTGATCCTCTATCTTATGATCTTGTGGTCTCAAAGTGATATGGTAAAAATATGCAGTGACCTTTACTTGAAAATAAATCAAAATTTGTTCAATACTTCATTCCCTGCTCAGGAATGACTTATTAGCCTTGGGCATTGTATGACACAGATTTGTTTTAATATCTGGTACTGAGCTCTTTAACTTCATTTATGGGATCAGACCACAGACCAAGTGGGTTTCACATTTGATTAACTGGGATAAACGTGCTCTCACTGAGCTACTTTAAGACGCTCTCTGTAATTACTGAGTGAGGTAGGAGAATAAATTCTGGTGGGAATGCTACACTTGGGATAAATGAACTAGGAATTCGAGACATGCTGATTCAGCCTGATTTGGGATGGAGATGTATACACAGTGAGTATTAGACATCTGAATAAAACCTGTGCACATTTCCATCGAGTTTGTAGATTAATTTAAGATGCTTCTGCTTGTTTTTTTGTTCAATGAAGAAAGTAAAAAATGCAGCTTGGTAAAGAAAGTGAATGTACAGACCAGTCATGACCTCATTGAATGGACGGAAAGACTTGAGGGGATGGGTGTCCTTCATGATGTCCAGTGCTGCACTCAGTGTCTTGTTTTCAGATCTCCTCCCAATTCAGCCCACGAGGAATAACGTCATAAATTAGAGAATGATCTCACACCAATAATGCCAAGTATTTTTGATCACATTAAATATAATGAACAGAATTTCCATGGCCATTCACCGCTCCTGTAACACTTTAGAACCTCTGCAAATGCAGGAAGACAAAGACAATAATTAGGATTAATTACAATTTGTCCGAAATTCGGGATCTGATTTGGCACTCAGCGTGACCAGCAGCATTTGCACGTAACGTTCATGGACATAGAAATGAACTCATTATATACAGATGACTCTTGTCCCAAGTATCAATAGATGGTCTTAAGTGAGAGACCAACTCTGAAAGAAAGGTAACTTCATGGATTACATTGTGGTATCTTCAATGATTTCACTTTTTTCACAGGTTTCACTTGTTACAAAGCCAGTGTTCTTTAGGAATAATTACACAGGTTATGTTATAGGTAATCACGAATGCTTTCACAGATCAAAGTACATAAACAATAGTAAGCATCATTTCAGCAATAGTTGGAAGTCGCCATTTCGAAGGTGGTTACTTCACCTTGTGAGGAAATAACCTGAAGAGTGGGTGTTTTCATCCTAAAGAGGCATTTTCCATTGATTTTGATTTCTGTTTCATAGGAGGTTCTGTGTGCCATGATTACACAGTTAAAATCCTCCCGCCGCCAGGAGAACAGGTCTGAGTGGAGGCGACGGTGACGTTAACCTGCATTGTGTCCAATCTTCCTTCTGGATTCAGGATCACCTGGATACAAGAAAAGAAGCCTCTGAAATTAGAAATTGCTGACCAGCCTGGACAGAATCCCGACAGCGTGTTCAGCAAATTAGACGTTTCTACTGAAGCCTGGCTGAGTGGCGTTACTTTTGAATGTGTACCACAGAATCTACCGACTCCGCTGAGAGACTCCATCCACAAGGAGAAAGGTGAGCGGTGAGATTAAAACACACAGGATCCCATGTATGATCCAGATCCAGTTACATCAATGGCAGGCTTTGATTGGTAATGAGTAAACACCATTGGGAGCATTAATGATGCGTCTGATGGCAGGATAGCTAAGTAGCTGATTAAGAAAGAGACAGACCAAAGGATATTCTATTCTGGTTAAGTCAGACAAGGTGGGTAGAAGCCTGGGTTGTGAAGTCACCATCAGCAATGACAAATAGCCAGATTGTCCTCGTTGTGGGCTGGAAACGTGGAGGCGACTTTCAAATTAAACTTTTTACATCTTTTACTGAACATCATGGACTTGTTGAGCCAAATGGCCTGTTTCCACACTGTCGGGCTTCTATTTAAAAAAAAGCCTTGAGAAGAAAAGAACACTGATTTAAGATGATCAGCAAAAGAAAAACAACAGTATGGTTGGTTTTTGTTTAAAATAACATAGTTCCGAACTGGAATGCTCTGCTTAATAGAGTAGTGGTGGAGACAGCTTCAACTGAGGTCTTCAAAAGGGAGCTACAATTTTCTGAAGGAGACGTTTTGCAGTAGTACTTAGTAGAGAGCCTTGGGAGTGAATGGAGGCAAGTTCCTATTTGAGAGCTGGTACAAACACAATCAAACCATTGCCTCCGAGCTGTTACCATTGATAGTTGTATAACATTGTACAAACTGCCAGCTCTCCAGCTATTTCCTAAAGGTTTGCTATATTCTGAAATATGACGAACTTAGTCATGCATGGAACTAAAGTTACTTTACAAACACTTCACTTGATCCTGGAGAACCTGCATTCCCATTTTCCTCACCGTTTGCACTGACAATGTTTCCAGAATAGCAATTGATCAAAGAGCACAAATTAAGTTATTTAACATTAGTAAACTTATCCAGAATTAAGTCCAAAGCAATTTAACAAAAAAAAATCACCGATTTGAGATTCAGTATTTCAAATCTGGTCAACTAGTTTTCTTAAGTTAGTCAATGACTGTGTAAAGATTAGAGTAATGCTGAAAAAGCACAGCAAGTCAGGCAGCATCCGAAGAGCAGGAAAATCGATGTTTCAGGCAGGAGCCCTTCATCAGGAATGACTGTGTAAGATGGTCATGTTGGTATAGGGTTCCTTTGACTTCCACAGGATGTCTACAGGACATCACAATGAGGCAATGCCTGGGGTTGGGGCATGGAATAGACAGTACAGAATAAAAAGAAGAGAAAACCATTTCTTCAGTATGTCACCCTTGTTTATAGCTGTTTGTGGGCCATGCAAGACCTTCACACTGAAAGACAAGCAACATTCAACTGACCATTGAAAAACTTTGGATGTTTTATGCTGATTCAACATTGTCTACTCTCTCAAAATAAGCCAAACATTTCAGAACCAGTCAAGTAGTTGTTTTCTGAAATTGCTGTAGCCTGGGTTGATGCCTCCCTGAGGCAATCCTGGCATAATCTTACAAGAACTGCCAGCAGTTCCCTTTCATATTATTGGATCCCAAATACACAGCAAGTTTAATCTGATATCAGACCAAACTTACTTGCCACTTAGTTTCCTTTAGTTTCTGACAAACTTAGGTTTCCACCTACTTCACAGGGTGAGCTATCGACATTTTCACAGCTGCAACTGGTTATAAAGTACCAGTTACAACATTTTAAATATGTGCATGATCACAAAGTTAATATTCGGTACTTCTTATTAACATCCAGATTTTTGGCTGTGAGGGCAGGAGTTGGTGGCTGGGGAGTAAAGAGGTCAAACGAAGAACCTCTGTACTGAGACGGAGGGAAAATATCCCAAATGCAAGGATTTAAGTTTCACTTCCTTATCTTGGAAAAAGAAACTCAAGTTCTTTATAAACTATTGCTAATTTAACCCTGAACTTGTAACTCAATGTTTGATTCAGAATGTAATATAGTAATTTCTCATTGCTCAAATTCACTGATGGTGCATGTCATATTAGTCAGTATTGGCTGTTCTGCTGAAAAGAGAATTTTATTCCTTTTACTTTTCTGCCGCTTTAATAATTCTATGTTTAGTGAAAGATCTGGCCATAATAAACCCAGGAGTAATTACAGTTCTCTGACCCAGAGCAGTGTAATGACCTCAGTATTTAGGCTTCTATTAATTGATGACATCAGTGAAACGGTGTGAATGTGATGTTGCCGATATTAAATTCACCATGAAAGCACTTTATAAGCTTGATTCAAACAAATAGCCATTAACTGGGAAAATGCCTGACTCCATGGATACACATGAGAGCTGGCCAGCAGATTATAAAAAATACAAAGTATTCAATGGAGATATTCCAAAGCTATCGTTTTGTTTTATATCATATATTTTTATTAAGAAAAAATAGATTTTTAAATATTGCAATGACTACAAATCAATGCAATTCAAAACAGTACAAAAATAGTACAAAACTAAACCCAAATAATAAAAAGGAAATTCCCCAACCCACCCTCCTATATGAATGTATAAACATTTATAGAGAAGTATAAAATAAAAAAAACGTAAACTAGCTATTTAACTAACTAAATAAATACCTAAGAACAAACAAATAAATAGTAATAACTCAGCCCAGCCAAACAAAACATTCATACATTCACAGTTCCTCCTCCCTGGATATTGGACTCATGAAACACAAACGTTACGGCTATATAAAAGCCCTTGTTAGTGTGGCAGATAAATCTATGTCCAGGTATTTCAAAAGGGGTTGCCATGTCTTGTAAACATTCTCAGTTTTGTGGTGTACCATATTTGTGAGAAAATCCAGGGGAATATGCTCCATAACAATCTTCCGCCAACCCGACGGGCCTGGGGGATTTTCTGATATCCAACCTAGCAAGATATTCTTCCTTGCACAGAATGTAAGAATATTGAAAAGATTTTCCTTATGCGAGTTTGCAGGAAATGCAATGGGTAGGCCCAAAAGGAGCGAAATAGGGTCCTTCTCCACCCCTACATCTAAAATCCTCTCCATTGCACCCACCACAGCTCCAATATGTTTGAAGCCTGTCACAAGGCCAAAGACAATGGGTAAGAGTACCCGTCCAGACCTTGCACTTGGGACATGCTGAAGATACCCTGGTTTAAATTTTGACAAATGGTTTGGGGCTAAGTGGACCCTGTGGAGAATTTTCAACTGTAAAGCATGGGTCCTATTGCAAATTGATATCTTCCTTGCATTCTCCCAAATATCCTCCCATGCCTCTGAAGAAACTTCAACACCCAGCTCTCTTTCCCACATCTTGCAGAGTCGATCAAACTCCTCTGAGGTGGCACCCCCAATTGGTGATATAGAGTACTGACAGAGAGTGTACTCTTAGCCCTTAGTACCCCTCTTTCTCTGTCAGATTTGTAGGGATCAGTCAAAAGTGTGGTCTTTTTTTGAATAAAATCCATAACTTGAAAAAAACGAAAGAGGTCTCTATTAGGTAACTCGTATTTCCGTACTAACTGATCGAAGGACATCATTACATCTCCCTCAAGTAAATCACCCATGCAAGATGTACCCCTAGCTGCCCAACGTTTAAATCCTGAATCTATCATACCCGGTTGAAAACGCGGCATACCCACTAAAGGTGTAAACAAAGATGTTTTGCCAATATTACCTTCCCTCTGCCGAATTGCCCTCCATGCTTTAACAGTATTGATGACTATTGGGTTATGGCAATATTCCCTAAGTGTTCTCACTTTGTCCAAAAACAGCAAACTGGTAAGGGGGCACCTTGCCTGGGAGACTTCGCTATCTAGCCATATTGAAAGAGGGTCCCCACAAACCCAATCACTTACGTAGGTCAAAAGTGAGCTTAATTGGTAATTTTTAATGTCTGGAAGGTCTACTCCCTCCAATCTGTGAGGCAACTGCAGTTTGGCTAATTTAATGAGGGGCCGTTTACAGTGCCAGATAAAGGAGCTGAACCAACCGCTCAGTCTCCTGAGTGTTTGTTTATTGAAAATCGGGGGAGCATCCGTATAGAGTATCGCAAACGAGAGAGAACATTCATCTTAATAAGTGCTATCCGACCCAACTATGAGACTGGAAGTGCCTCCCATCTTTGGAGATCTTGTTTAATTTTTGCAAATAATTGAGTAAAATTGGCTTTGAACAGCCAATCCAGAACTGGAGTAATGAATATGCCCAAATACACAAACCCCCCTGTGACCACCTAAATGGGAATCTATAGTCACTCTCAAGAGCCAACTCTTTCGTAAGACCACCCATAGGCATAGCCTCTGATTTAGCAAAATTAATCTTATACCCTGAAAAATGCCAAACGCGTGAATGCATTGTATCAGGCAAGGCACTGAGACTGCTGGATTTGTCAAGAAAATTACAACATCATCTGCATACAGCGAGATCTTATGTAATTTTGACCCCACTTCTGGAGCTGATATATTGAGATCCCCACGAATGGCCTCTGCCAACGGTTCAATCACCAACGTAAAAAGTAATGGTCAAAGGGGACAGCCCTGCCGGCTGCCTCTAGAAATATTAAAATTGCTTGATCGTAAAAAAGGATTCCATTTTGGCCTGCCCCTCCTCACACTTCTCAGACTGATATAACTTAGAGTAGAATCTCTGGAACGCCACATTAATCTTTTTAGAATCACATGTTAGGTTCCCAGACCCTTCCCTAATTGCTGTAATGGTTTGTGGGGCACTTCTCTTTCTGGCAAGGAATGCTAAGTATTTTTCTGGCTTGTCACCATGCTCGTATAACCTTTGCTTTGCAAAACCAGCTCCTTCTTTGCCGTCTGCATGAGCACGGAATTTAGTGTAGACCGCAGTGCTGTAATCCTCTGTAGTTTGACCAACGAGGATCTGTCTAAATAGGCCTTCTTGGCTGCCTTCAGCCATGCTTCAAGGAGACGTTGCTGCTCACCCTTCTGCCGTTTCCAACTGGTGGAATATGAAATAACTAACCCTCTGGCAGAAGCTTTGGCAGTTTCCCAGAGAACAGATGAGCTATCAACCGAGCCTATGTTAATGTGTAGGAATGCCCGAGATTCCCTCGAGAAATACTCCACAAGCTTGCTGTCCACGAGAATAAAGGGGTCCATTCACCAGTACCTTGAATCCAATGTAACATCCTTAATTTTAACCATGAGGTATACTGGAGCATGATCAGAGATGGCAATATTACCAATCGTACAGGATACCACCAGATCCAGGGTTACCGCAGGGGTCAGAAAAGAAATCAATCCTCTTGTGACATCTATGTGGATTGGAGAAAAATGTGAAATCCCTACCTGGGCAGTATGGTGGCACAGTGGTTAGCACTGCTGCCTCACAACGCCAGAGACCCGGGTTCAATTCCCGCCTCAGGTGACTGACTGTGTGGAGTTCGCACGTTCTCCCCATGTCTGCGTGGGTTTCCTCCAGGTGCTCCGGTTTCCACCCACAGTCCAAAGATGTGCAGGTCAGGTGAATTGGCCATACTAAATTGCCTGTAGCGTAAGGTAAGGGGTAAATGTAGGGGTATGGGTGGGTTGCGCTTCGGCGGGTCGGTGTGGACTTGTTGGGCTGAAGGGCCTGTTTCTACACTGTAATGTAATCTAATCTAATCTGTAGGGTGGAGACACCTCCAGACATTCCCCACACAGACCCAATAACTGTTTAGTTTGTGCAGAGGGTATTGAGGGACCTTTAGGCAACCTGTCTACTGTGTCATGAGGCAGTTAAAATCTCTCCCTATAATGATGTGCCAAGGCTTGAGACTTATCAGTTTAAAAAAAGCATCTAACAAGAATTTAAGAGGATGAGCTAGGGGACAATAAACATTTAAAATGCCATATTCTTCCCCATTTATCAAGGCTTTAAGAATTACAAACCTCCCGTATGTGTCTTTAACACATTCCAACAATTTAAATGAGAGATTTTTCCTTACCAATATAGCCACTCCCCTACTTCTGGTATTAAATGATGAAAAATAAACTCGGTCAAAGCCATTCTGCTGTAATTTCAGATGCTCCTTGTCATCCAAATGTGTCTCCTGTAACAAAGCAATATCCACCTTCTCCTTTCTAAGACCAAGAGTACCTTCTTCCTCTTAATTGATGAGTGACTTCCCTTGATATTCCAGGTACACCATTTCATCAAATCATTAGCCATGGTGGTGTTTGGGAGACACTGTGATCTGGAATGGTGGTGTTTGGGAGACGCTGTGATCTGGAATGGTGGTGTTTGGGAGACACTGATCTGGAATGGTGGTGTTTGGGAGATGCTGTGATCTGGAATGGTGGTGTTTGGGAGACGCTGTGATCTGGAATGGTGTTGTTTGGGACACACTGATCTGGAATGGTGGTGTTTGGGAGATGCTGTGATCTGGAATGGTGGTGTTTGGGAGGCGCTGTGATCTGGAATGGTGGTGTTTGGGAGACACTGTGATCTGGAATGGTGGTGTTTGGGAGACACTGTGATCTGGAATGGTGGTGTTTGGGAGACGCTGTGATCTGGAATGGTGGTGTTTGGGAGACACTGTGATCTGGAATGGTGGTGTTTGGGAGACACTGATCTGGAATGGTGGTGTTTGGGAGACGCTGTGATCTGGAATGGTTGTGTTTGGGAGACAATGTGATCTGGAATGGTGGAGTTTGGAAGACACTGTGATCTGGAATGGTGGTGTTTGGGAGACGCTGTGATCTGGAACGGTGGTGTTTGGGAGGCGCTGTGATCTGGAATGGTGGTGTTTGGGAGACGCTGTGATCTGGAATGGTGGTGTTTGGGAGGCGCTGTGACCTGGAATGGTGGTGTTTGGGAGACGCTATGATCTGGAATGGTGGTGTTTGGGAGACGCTGTGATCTGGAATGGTGTTGTTTGGGGCACACTGATCTGGAATGGTGGTGTTTGGGAGATGCTGTGATCTGGAATGGTGGTGTTTGGGAGGCGCTGTGATCTGGAATGGTGGTGTTTGGGAGACACTGTGATCTGGAATGGTGGTGTTTGGGAGACACTGTGATCTGGAATGGTGGTGTTTGGGAGACGCTGTGATCTGGAATGGTGGTGTTTGGGAGACACTGTGATCTGGAATGGTGGTGTTTGGGAGACACTGATCTGGAATGGTGGTGTTTGGGAGACGCTGTGATCTGGAATGGTGTTGTTTGGGAGACGCTGTGATCTGGAATGGTGGTGTTTGGGAGACACTGTGATCTGGAATGGTGGTGTTTGGGAGACACTGATCTGGAATGGTGGTGTTTGGGAGACGCTGTGATCTGGAATGGTTGTGTTTGGGAGGCGCTGTGATCTGGAATGGTGGTGTTTGGGAGACACTGTGATCTGGAATGGTGGAGTTTGGGAGACACTGTGATCTGGAATGGTGGTGTTTGGGAGACAATGTGATCTGGAATGGTGGTGTTTGGAAGACACTGTGATCTGGAATGGTGGTGTTTGGGAGACGCTGTGATCTGGAACGGTGGTGTTTGGGAGACACTGTGATCTGGAATGGTGGTGTTTGGGAGACGCTGTGATCTGGAATGGTGGTGTTTGGGAGACACTGTGATCTGGAATGGTGGTGTTTGGGAGACGCTGTGATCTGGAATGGTGGTGTTTGGGAGACGCTGTGATCTGGAATGGTGGTGTTTGTTATAGCACTGGGAGATGTTTTCAAGAGGAAGTTCCTACAGAAATCTTACAGAAACTGCTTGCTCTCCCGAAATTCCTTTCACATTACTTTTTGTTAAAAAAGTCATTTTCTAATGATATAACTGCAGTATATGCTGATATTTTTCAACTTTCGCACAGGTTTGCAGGATACCATGGTCTGCTCTTTTTTTGAGGAATAGGGTGAGGGGAGGTGGGCCATGCAATAGCATTGGCAAACAAAGAGTTAAGTAGTCAATGTCTTCAATATGTCTACTCTCATTGTTTAGAAATGAACAACTGAAGACCTGAACATTGATGGGCAAGAAATATTGAATTAAAGACTGTGTGTTAATGCATGGTCAATTATTCACTGGCAAATAACTGGGAGGTGGGAGAATTGGTAAAATGACAGGGAGGGAGTCTGGCACCTTCCCATTGCTAAGCCATGCTGACATAGACCAGTTCTCTTTGACATCTTGACTCTCCATGAGCTCTCAAGTCTGCCTCCCTCATTTCCCTGATTGCGCCCACCTTTGCAGTCTCAGCGATGGTCAGTATGATTAATAGGGCTCACTAATGTGCTGATCTATCCTCCCTCTTACTGGACTAGCAGATCTTGAAACTAAGCCGCACCATCAACTGATGAGTAACCCTGGCAAGAATCTCTTCACTGGTCACAGGTTTCAGTCCCAGCATCAGGTCTGCCGCATTAACTGCAAGCTTCCACCTAAAATGTCATTTTACAACACTTACGATAGAGCAAAGATTATATGTCAGTCAATAATTTCTTTTATGTAAAAGAACAAACTGTGGAAGTTGACAATCTGAAAGAAATGCAGAGGTTGCTGGAGAAACTCAACATATTTTGCAGTATCTGCGGAAAGAAAGCAGAGTTCACGTTGAGTCGTGACCCTTCTGCAGAGAGATCTGAAGTTCTGAACATGAGTCATTCAACTAAAAACATTAACTCTGCTTTCTCTCCACAGATGCAGCCATACCTGCCAACTTTTAGTAGACAGTCACACATTGTGTTCAGCTTACTTTTCAATGATCTCCTCAGTTTCTGGAGAAGCAGAATCGCCAGCTCCCTTGCACTTTCAGCAGTTGATGTTTTCAGAGATGCAAATGGTCATCAAGTGCTATTAAGTCAATTTAAGCAAACATTAACGTTCAGAATAAAAACATTTTTGTAAACTTGAATAGGAGTGTCAGGATTTCAAGCCACTGACAGTCAGGCTGGAACATGGAAACGAAGGATGTGACAAACCCATTTCTTCAATACTTTACACGTGTTGCGTAGTCTATCAAAGTCTCAGATAAAGAGCTTAGGGCAATTATAGACTGGCAACTAACTGTCCAATTTCTCCAGTGAAGAGCTTTGGATATTGGATCTACACACAGGATTGAACTTTCCTCATCAATGGATATTGGCTCAGCAATTGCAAACAGTAATGGTGGCACAGAAAGGTTTGCCACTCTGCTATCGTTCCTATTACACCATTACCTCTTTAGATTGGGCCATTTCTTTCTTGGAATAGTGACCCAGCAACAGCTTCTTGATCAGGCCACATCAGCAGCATGCCAACATTAGTAGTGCCATCATTCACAGCAGCACGGCTCCAGCTCTCAGTCCAAACAGCAGGGCTCTGCCACAATTCACAACAGTATTACTGCAAAAGTCTTGTTTCAAAAAAAAAACACCACAATCCAACTTCTAGGAAAAACACACACTTGGGAAGCAGAGCCCAGCAGATTCTGTAATCTGCTAACTATGGCCTGGAATAGCGTATTTGACATTATTCTTGCATGTATGCAGAAGGAAATGCCTACATAACTTCACAGGAATTGCTGATTCTCCAGCAATAACCTTTATTCCAAATACAATATTAATCAGTCATTAAATTGTACTTTGGATCAAACTGACACTTTAATTTCTTCAGTTGTTCCTGACAGACTATCAGTTTTATTTCCATCGCAGTTTGGATTTTCACACTTAAAATGCCTGCAATTGGTCATAATAGATAAATGTAGTTATTTAAATGAGTATTTGCCTCCATCCCACAATTGTGTGCCAGCTGTTTGAAAGACTGAAGATTCTGGATTCCGGACTGCAGCCTGCATTCAGCCGTTTGTGTGAAACTGGCCACACTCCAGATGGGGGACTCCAATAGATGGTGAATGTGTTCTTCAAAACATTTCAAGGATTTGAAGAGCACTGCTGCTGGTGATAACAATTAGAGACAGAAATGGGATCTCAAGTTCTTGGATATAGTCATATTCAGAGTTTAGAAACTTCAACAACAAAATGCAAGCAAACTTCCAATGAAGTGTCTTTGATGTTCTCTCCTCATACAATATTTTTGAAAAATAATTCTGAAGCCCTCATAATGATATAGATAACAGAGAGACAGTGATACAAACACTTGCCTGGAGTGATGTTCCCTGCCTGCTGTGTGATGTTTCCTGAAAAGTCCCGACGATATCTTACAGTAACTGCCAGCTCACCAGTAACTCCCTTTCTATTTTTTGTACTCTGAATGAAGCAAAACATTAATCACATATTGTTTTCAAACTTACATTTTCATGATAGATTTTGAATTGTAGAGTTTTCCATGGACCTTGTACTTTGGACTGTCAGGTGATCTGCAAATGGTCAGAAAAGTGCTATTCCGTCATTTTAAGCAAACATCCACATGCACAATAAAATCATTATAAATATGAAAAATTGACTAAGTATTTCAAGCCGTTGACAGCTGGTTTTGTAAAACCACTTCAAGACACAATTACAGTAGATGGTGATTTATTTCCCCAAAAGCTTCATTGGCTGTTTGCAAGACAAGATAGTGAGGCTGGAGTGTGGAAGCAAAGAAAGGGAGATACGATGCAACAAATTCATTTCTTCAATGCTTTATACTTTTTGCAACGTCTTGAAATATATCAACTAAAGATCTCTAGGCCCAAATAGAGAGCAGGCAACCAATTTTCCAATGAAGACCTTTGGCACTGTCTGTACATACAGGGTTGAATTTTCCAAGTCAACTGGCATTTGCCAAGATTGCCATGAGTCAGGCCAAGTGGAGGGGAGTTCAGGAGGAAAGCCCAACTCCCCTCTGCACCATTATATTATCTTATCGGTGGGGGGCAAATGAAGTCACCAACTGAGAGCCACTCATGTCAGTCTGAATTGTGAATAATAGAGCTCCTCAACTCCCACAGTGGGTTTTGGCCGACAAATCTCTTTAGGACAGGCTCAGCAATACCCACCACTAATGGCAGCAAAGAAAAGGTCGCTGCTCTGCCTTCACTCTGTTGATTCCTGATGAAGGCCTTTTGCCCGAAATGTCGATTTTCCTGGTCCTTAGATGCTGCCTGACCTGCTGTGCTTTTCCAGCATCACTCTAATCTAGACTGTTTCTGTTAGCACCTGGGATCAAGCCATTTTAATAATGGTTTGTGACCACGCAGCAACTTCTGTATTAGCTACTGTCAGTAGCATGCCACCTTTGGTGCTGCCAACCGTCACGTTTGACTCCAACTCTCAGTTCAAGCAGCAGGGCTTCACGAGAATTCATAAAATTATGACTGCAAATGTCGCTGTGTGAGAAAGAACACCACCTTCCAACTTCTGGATGTAATACATATTTTATGGGTTAAACTTACTGGGGTAACTAGTACCTGGAATGAGGTTTGCTACATGGTTCCTGGATGCAGAAGGAAATATCCACATAACTTCACAGGAACTCTGTGTTCTCCAGTAACTGCCTTTGAGAATATATTATCAAATGAAGTACGAATTATACAAAAGATCAAACATATTTTCTAGTTATTGCAAACAATCATGGAGAAATATTTTCCATATCCCTTGCAGTTTGGATTGTTAACCTTACCATGTCTGCAACTGGTTAGACAAGATAAATTAAGTCCTTAAGTTAGCATTTGCCTCCAGATACTACTGAGTGCCAGCTGCTTGAATGGCTGAAGACTCTCGATTCAGTATTGAGTTCAGCTTGAGCTCATCTGCTTTTGTTAAACTTCTCACAATCCAGATGGATACTGCAATCAGTACTGATTTTGTTCTTCAACCCCGTTCATAGGTTTGATGGTCACAATAGCTGGTGATAAGGGTGAGAGAGTGATGGGATGCACATTTCTTGAATATATTCATTTTAAGCGACTAAAATGATCAGGGACAAGTAATCCAAATTTGAATTCTTAAAGGCAAGCAATTTTGAATTCAGGCTTTTTTGATGTTCTCTTCTAAAACTGTCTGTTTTGAAAAAAACTCTCTGACCCGAAGAATAATGTAGATAATAGAGAGGCATGCTATGGTCGGGAATGGTATTCTCTGTATTGCTGTGTGATGTTTTCATGAGGAGTCCCTACGTTATCTTACCATAACTGCTAGCCCACCAGCAATTTACTTTCACTTTCTTGTACTCGGAATGAAGCAACATCACGGTCACATATTGTATTAAATATCCTTTTTTGTGACCGCCTTAGATTTGGATGGCATGGTTTGCCATCTCCATTGCAGTTTAGGCTGTAAAGTTTACCAGGCCTGCAATGGAACAGACAGGTTTAGTCACTGAAATCAGCATTTGCTTCCATCTACAATTATGTACCAGCTGTTGGAATGGCTGAAGGATCTGGATTCAATATTGCAGCTCTGTTTCAGCTGCTTTTGTTAAACTGCTCACACTGCAGAAGGATGACTGCATGAGTTGGTGATTTTTTGTGTCAAACTTACATAACTGGTTTGCAAAAAAGCAGAGTACAGGTAGGGGGTGAGCAGAGAATGTCTGGGAGAAGGGATTTTTCCTTGCAGTATAGACCAGAGAGGACAATGGGAGGTAAACCGTTCAGGGCCGGGCTGAGGAAGGGGAAATATTTCACTGAAGAGATTTGGATGCTTTCCAGCAATGGCTTTTCCAGCAACTCTGTTTTTCTTTCTGATTTTCAGCATTTGCAGTTCTTTCGGGTTTTATTCGGATACTTTCTGTTGTTCTCGTTAAATAAGAGCTTCAATAGGAACAAAGCAAGCATTAGAGATTGCTGTGGTCTAGTCTGCAAAGGTGTTTGTTGCACTGCTGTCACATGCTTTCAAGAGGAAGCCCCTGAATAATCTAAACAACAGCTCTCCAGCAATACCCTTTCACATCTTTGAATTCTGAATCAAGGATCATTTGTACACAAATTGGAGCAAACTTACTTTGTGATCACTGCAACTGTCCCTGGAGACATTAGGTTTCCAGGTTCTTCACAGTGTCCACAGCTGAAATTAGTCATGAAAAAACACTAGGTCTTGTGTCCACAATTGGCTGACGGCTGGTATGAAATTGCTGGATACTCAGGGATTCAGTATCACATTCTTTGATCAACCCTTTTAGTGAAATAGATCAACTTCCAGACGTAGCGGGATAATGGAAAACAATAGGGTTCTCTTTAAAACTTTCAAAGGGGATTTGAAAGACGCCACAGGCACAATGAAGGGAGCGGAGGAGATTGGAACCCTAATTGTTCAATATATTTGTCCTTGTTTCAGCGTTCAGCAATCTAAATGTTCAACTACAAATTGAGATCTGAACATTGAATGGACAAGCAATTTTCCACTGACCACTTTTGAATGTTTTGAATTGATGCAGTTATTTTTTTAAGCAAACAAAATCTCTAATCTCTCAGAAAAATGCAAACATTATAGACATATTAAAGCAACTTTGTTAATGTGACTGCTGTGGGCTGGTGTTTGTTGCATTGCTCTGGCATGTCCTCACACAGAAGCCCCACCAGAGAACTTCCAGGAAGTGGCACGAATTTTCTTTCACATTGCTGTGTTCTGGATGAAGCTTAATTAAGTCACACATTGGACTAAAACTTGTGATCACCTCATTCATTACTGGAATCTCTTCTGCCGTGGAAATGTCACAGTTTTCATATCTGCAATTGGTGTCACAGCGCAAATTCATTGATTTTAAACAAACACTTGAAAAATTCAACCACTGGAAAAATCCCTGACGATTGAGGATTTCAGCATTAGAAACGTGTTTGTTAAATTTCATCTTGAAACTCCAGTGTGGCATTTTAATCAACCTACCACATCCCCCATCCTAAACCGGGATGATTTAGATATTCAACACTAGTATGTCTCATCGAATTGTAACTTTAAATCCACATTCCTGCCTCCCCTGAAAACCTTCCACCACCCCTCTCTCAACAAGAATCTATTTATCTTTGCCTTTAAAATATCCCATAGCTCTGCTTTAATGACTTTTCAGATATTCCACATTTTGAGAGAACAAAAAATCACCTCATCTGTTTTAAAGGGACAACCACTGACGTTTAGACAGTAACCCTTCATTCTAGTCTCTTCTGTCAGAGGAAACATCTTATTTCAATCAAGTTTCCTTTTCCTCCCCTAAACACAAACTGACCCAAGCCGAGCCTATCCAAATTTCCTTTGGGTGACAAGTCGCTCAGTCAGTATCATTCTGGTCAACATTTTTCCGAACTGCCTCCAATGTATTTACTTCCTTCCTTAAACAGGGACCAATAGGAATTAGAGCATTCAAGATATAGGCTCACCAGTGCTCTCCACTTATGTGTTTAAATTCCCCATGATAAAATGAAAACATTTATTCGCTTTACTAATTACTTACTGTACTATATTCTAGCACTTTGTGATTCATGTGCTGTTACACTGATCTCACGGCATTACAGTGGGAGATTTTTTTAAATGAAATCTCCCCCATTAAAAAAAAACTTTGCTTTTCTTCCTGTCAAATGGACAACTTCACATTTATCCACGTAAAACTCTATTTGTCAGGTCTTTGACTACTCACTTAACCTATATTTCTCTATAGCATCCCAATGTCCTCTTAGGTTAATTTTTTAACCCTTCTTTGTCTCATCAGCAAATCTGTCAGTTGCATATTCATTCCTTTGTAAGTCATGGACTGTTAGTTAATACCTGGAAAATTTGAGCAGAAACAAATTTTTTAAAAATGGCTGCTCAAGTTGTGTGTTCCTAATCATTCTGAACTCCGGTTAATTCTCAGTTCCAAATAAACAGCAAAGTAAATGTGAACATTCGTGTAAAACAGGATGAATTCCTTGGAACTAATTAGCGAATAACAAAGTAACAACAACATCCTAGTAAGCCTCTCTCTCTCTCACCATGGATAAGGGAAAATCTTGAAATGTAAGATGCCTGTCAGGCAAATGGATACTATAAACTCACACTGTACCATGATAAACTTTTAGTGAAACTACACTGGCTGACTCAAACACCAATGTTAAACACAGCACCCCTCTGGTTGGAAAAGGCATTTGAATGTCACTTGACAAGGAAACTATTTAGTTGTTGACTTCGTAAAAATGCCAAGGTGCTATTTGCAGATGGAGAATCCCATCAAAAGCCAATAAACCAGTCAAGGATCCAAGAATCCAAAGTAATAAACAGCTACATCATGAAACGAAGCCACAGTAAATGCAAGAAATGATTGTCTTAACCTTAGCCACCATTGAGTTTAGTGAGAACCACCCTCCTGAAATTTGAACAAACCTCCATTTGCTGAGATTCCTTGGTTTTACAAGATTTTCACTTCACCTTTACAGGAGTACCACCATCTAAGACGACTACAAGCTGAACACAAAAGTGAGTGAGAAAGTAATAACCAGCACTGTTTTTTAATCCACTATCTAACTGTTGAGAGATAATGTGAGATACATGAGTAAGCTGTCATGTTTAAAAATCAGGTCCCCCCTCAATCTTCTTTTTTCTAATTAAAGCAATCCTAATGTACTCAATCTCACTTCATAACTAGCACCTTCCATATCAGGCAACATCCTCGTAAACCCTCTCTGCACCCTCTCCCAAGTGTCCACATCTTTTTGGTAATGTGGTGACCAGAAATGTAAACACTAAATGCAGTCAAACCAATATCTTGTACAATTTTAACATGATCTGCCACCTCTTATACTCAATACCTCGTCTGATGAAGGCAAGCATACCATATGCCTTCTTGATCACTCTATCCACCTGTGCAGCAACCTTCAGGGTACAATGGACGTGAACACCCAAATCTCTCTGCCCATCAACTTATCCCAAGGCTCTAGAATTAGACTTCCCAAAATGCATCACCTCACATTTGCCTGGATTGAATTCCATAACTTCCCTGTCCACTGGCAGCTTAATGTTCCAGGATACAAATGCTACAGGAAGGATAGAAAGGGAGGCAAGAGAGGAGGGGGAATGGCATTTTTGATAAGGGATAGCATTACAGCTGTTCTGAGGGAGGATATTCCCGGAAATACATCCAGGGAAGTTATTTGAATGGTACTGAGAAATAAGAAAGGGATGATCACCTTACTGGGATTGTATTATAGACCCCCAATAGTCAGAGGGAAATTGAGAAGCAAACTTATAAGGAGATCTCAACTATCTGTAAGAATAATAGGGTAGTTATGGTAGGGGATTTTAATTTTCCAAACATCGACTGGGATTGCCATAGTGTTAAAGGTTTAGACGGAGAGGAATTTGTTAAGACAATAGACAATAGGTGCAGGAGTAGGCCATTCTGCCCTTCGAGCCTGCACCACCATTCAATATGATCATGGCTGATCATCCTTAATCAGTATCCTGTTCCTGCCTTATCTCCATAACCCTTGATTCCACAATCCTTGAGAGCTCTATCCAACTCTTACTTAAATGAATGCAGAGACTGGGCCTCCACTGCCCTCTGGGGCAGAGCATTCCACACAGCCTCCACTCTCTGGGTGAAGAGGTTTCTCCTCATCTCTGTCCTAAATGGTCTACCCCATATTTTTAAGCTGTGTCCTTTGGTTCGGCACTCACCCATCAGCTGAAATATGTTTCCTGCCTCCAGAGTGTCCAATCCTTTAATAATCTTATATGTCTCAATCAGATCCCCTCTCAGTCTTCTAAACTCAGTGCGTACAAGACAATTTTCTGATTCAGCATGTGATGTACCTACTCGAGAAGGTGCAAAACTTGACCTACTCTTCGGAAATAAGGCAGGGCAGGTGACTGAGGTGTCAGTGGGGGAACACTTTGGGGCCAGCGACCATAATTCTATTTGTTTTAAAATAGTGATGGAAAAGGATAGACCAGATCTAAAAGTTAAAGTTCTAAATTGGAGAAAGACCAATTTTGACGGTATTAGGCAAGAACTTTCAAAAGCTGATTGGGGGCAGATGTTCGCAGGTAAAGGGATGGCTGGAAATGGGAAGCCTTGAGAAATGAGATAACAAGAATCCAGAGAAAGTATACTCCTATCAGGGTGAAAGGGAAGGCTGGAAAGTATAGGGAATGTTCGATGACTAAAGATATTGAGGGTTTGGTTCAGAAAAAGAAGGAAGCATATGTCAGGTATAGACAGGATAGATCGAGTAAATCCTTCGAAGAGTATAAAGGAAGTAGGAGTATACTTAAGAGAGAAATCAGGAGGGCAAAAAGAGCTCATGAGATAGCATTGGCAAACAGAATTAAGGAGAATCCAAAGGGTTTTTACAAATATATTAAGGACAAAAGGGTAACTAGGGAGAGAATAGGGCCTCTCAAAGATCAGGAAGGTGGCCTTTATGTGGAGCCACAGAAAATGGGTGAGGTACTAAATAAATATTTTGCATCAGTATTTACTGTGGAAAAGGATATGGAAGATATAGACTGTAGGGAAATAGATGGTGACATCTTGCAAAATGTCCAGATTACAGAGGAGGAAGTGCTGGATGTCTTGAAACGGTTAAAGGTGGATAAATCGCCAGGACCTGATCAGGTGTACCCAAGAGCTCTGTGGGAAGCTAGAGAAGCGATTGCTGGGCCTCTTGCTGAGACATTTGTATCATCGATAGTCACTGGTGAGGTGCTGGAAGACTGGAGGTTGGCTAACGTGGTGCCACTGTTTAAGAAGGGCGGTAAAGACAAGCCAGGGAACTATAGACCGGTGAGCCTGACCTGAGTTGTGGGCAAGTTGTTGGAGGGAATCCTGAGGGACAGAATGTATATGTATTTGGAAAGGCAAGGACTGATTCGGGATAGTCAACATGGCTTTGTGCGTGGGAAATCATGTCTTACAAACTTGATTGAGTGGTTTGAAGAAGTAACAAAGAAGATTGATGAAGGCAGAGCGGTAGATGTGCTCTATATGGACTTCAGTAAGGTGTTTGACAAGGTTCCCCATGGGAGACTGATTAGCAAGGTTAGATCTCATGGAATACAGGGAGAACTAGCCATTTGGATACAGAACTGGCTCAAAGGTAGAAGGCAGAGGGTGGGGGTGGAGGGTTGTTTTTCAGATTGGAGGCCTGTGACCAGTGGAGTGCCACAAGGATCGGTGCTGGGCCCTCCATGTTTTGTCATTTACATAAATGATTTGGATGCGAGCATAAGAGGTACAGTTAGTAAGTCGACAGATGACAACAAAATTGGAGGTGTAGTGACAGCGAAGAGGGTTACCTCAGATTACAATAGGATCTGGACCAGATGGGCCAATGGGCTGAGAAGTGGCAGATGGAGTTTAATTCAGATAAATGCGAGGTGCTGCATTTTGGGAAAGCAAATCTTAGCAGGACTTATACACTTAATGGTAAGGTCCTCGGGAGTGTTGCTGAACAAAGTGACCTTGGAGTGCAGGTACATAGGTCCTTGAAAGTGGAGTCACAAGTAGGTAGGATAGTGAAGAAGGCATTTGGTATGCTTTCCTTTATTGGTCAGAGTATTGAGTACAGGAGTTGGGAGGTCATGTTGCGGCTGTACAGAACATTGGTTAGGCCACTGTTGGAATAGTGTGTGCAATTCTGGTCTCCTTCCTATCGGGAAAATGTTGTGAAACTTGAAAGGGTTCAGAAAAGATTTACAAAGATGTTGCCAGCGTTGGAGGATTTGAGCTATAGGGAGAGGCTGAACAGGCTGGGGCTGTTTTCCCTGGAGGGTCAGAGGCTGAGGGGTAACCTTATAGAGGCTAACAAAATTATGAGGGGCATGGATAGGCTAAATAGACAAAGTCTTTTCACTGGGGTCGGGGAGTGCAGAACTAGAGGGCATAGGTTTAGGGTGAGAGGGGAAAGATATAAAAGAGACCTAAGGGGCAACTTTTTCACGCAGAGGATGGTACGTGTATGGAATGAGCTGCCAGAGGATGTGGTGGAGGTTGGTACAATTGCAACATTTAAGAGGCATTTGGATGGGTATATGAATAGGAAGGGGTTGGTGGAATATGGGCCGGATGTTGGCAAGTGGGACTAGATTGGGTTGGGATATCTGGTCGGCGTGGACAGTTTGGACCAAAGGGTCTGTTTCCATGCTGTACATCTCTATGACTCGATGACTTGAACCTCCAATTTGGTGTCATTCGCAAACTTACTAACTGTACCTCCTGTGTTCACATCCAAATCATTTATATAAATGACAAAATATAGTGGACCCAGCACCCATCCTTGTGGCACTCCACTGGTCACAGACTTCCAGTCTGAAAAACAACCTCCACCACTACCCTCTGTCTTCTACCTTCAAGCCAGTTCTGTATCCATTTGGCTAGTTCTCCCTGTATTCCATGTGATCAAACCTTGCTAACCATCTACCATGAGGGAATTTGTCAAACACCTTACTGAAGTCCACATAGATCATGTTCACCGCTCTGACCTTATCAATCCTCTCTGTTACTTCTTCAAAAAAAATTCAGTCAAGGAATTGAGACAAATCCATGTTGACTATTCCTGATCATTCCTGGCAAAATAGAACATAGCACATTACAGCGCAGTACAGGCCCTTTGGCTCTTGATGTTGCTCTGACACGTGGAACCAATCTGAAGGCTAGCTATCCTACACTATTCCATTTTCATCGACTTTTTATCCAATATTTAAATGCCCTTAAAGTTGGCAAATCTACTTCAGTTGCAGGCAGTGCATTCCACACTCCTACTACACTCTGAGTAAAGAAACTACCACTGACATCTGTCCTATATCTATCACTCCCCAATTTATAATGCCTTTCCAAATATATGTAAATCTTCTTCCTCAGGATTTCCTCCAACAACTTGCTCATCACCAATGTCAGGCTCACTGGTTGATAGTCCCTTGGCTTGTCCTTGCCACGTTTCTTAAATAGTGGCACCATGTAAGGTATCCCACAGTCTTCTGGCACTTCACCTGTGACTATTGATGATACAACTATCTCAGCAGAGGCCCAACAATCACTTCCCTAGCTTCCCACAGAGGTCTAGGTTACTCCTGATCAGGACCTGGGGATTTATCCGACTTCATGCATTTTTAAGATATCCAGCACCTCCTCCTCTGTCATGTGGACATTTTTCAAGATGTCGCTATTTATTCCCCATGCTCTTTATCTTCCATGTACTTCTTCACAGTAAATACCGATGCAAAATACACATTTAGTATGTCCCCATCTCCTGCGGTTCTACACATAGGCTGCCTTGCTGACTTTTAAGGGGTCCTGTTGTCTTACCCTTTTGTTCTTAATATACTTGTGGAATCTCTTTGAATTCTCCTTAACCCTATTTTCCAAAGCTATCTCGTGTCCCCTTTTTGCTCTCCTGATTTCCCTCTTAAGTATACTCCTATTGCCATTATACTCTTGTAAGGATTCACTCGATCGCTCCTGTCTGTACCTTAGGTATGCTTCCTCCTTTTCCTTGACCAAAACCTCAATTTCTCTAGTCATTCATGATTTCATACACCTACCAGTCTTGTCCTTCACCCTAACAGGAATATACTGTCTATAGACTCCCATTATCTCATTTCTTCCCATTGGCTTCCCATTTTCCAGCCGTCCCTTTACCTGTGAACATCTGCTCCCAATCAGCTTTTGAAAGTTCTTGCCTAATACCATCAAAATACCCTTCCTCCAATTTAGAGTTTTAACTTTTTGATCCGGTCTATTCTTTTCCATCACTATTTTAAAACAAATAGAATTAAGGTCACTGGCCCAAAGTGCTCTCTTATTGATACCTCGGTCACCTGCTCTACCTTATTTCTCAAGAATAAGTCCGAGTTTGCACCTTCTCTCGTACTTATATCCACATACTGAGTCAGGAAATTTTCTTCTACACGCTTTGAAAATTCCTCTTTATCCAAGCCTTAACTCTATAGCAGACCCAGTCTATGTTTGGAAACTAAAAGCCCTGACCATAACCACCCTATTATTCTTACAGGTAACTGAGATCTTCTTGCAAATTTGTTTCTCAATTTCCTGCTGACTATTGGGGGTCTAAAGTACAATCCATCTAATGTGATTATCCCTTTTTTAATTTCTCAGCTCCATCAAATAGCTTCCCTGGATATATTCCCATGGAATATCCTCCCTAAGTACATCAGTAACGTTATCCCTAATTTATGGAAAGAAATGAACAAAGAAAGGGAGTGAGATTATCTATCAGGCCAGAGTGAATGGAGAAACAAAGTAAAGTGTTTCTAAAGATATATTTTTAATCCAAAGACACAGATCTTTTTCCAGTATATTATTCAGCCTTCATAACAGGAAACCTCTCAGGTTTTTTGCTTTTGCCCAGAGGTATGGATCAGACAATTTTGTGAGTCTGAGTGTACAGGAGTGTGTCATAGCAGGCCAGAGAGGGAACAGCAGTGAATGATGATGCTTTCCTCCAGATCATTTATTTTTGTATCCAGTCACTTAGAGAATGGATTGCTTGGGATGAATTCTTTTTACCCACGTCTGATTCCTCTTTCAGTTATTCTTTTGTTGTTCCACTTCCTACTAATTGTTGCTGATTACTAACAGCACTTTACACTGGCTTTACATCTCCAGTCTCTGTCATTTTGCTCCTCAGATGGAGTCATTCCTTGCCCATGAGGAAAGGAGTGTTATCATGTTGCTGCTCCTCCTTCTCCTTTCGGTCCATTCCTCACGTGGACTCCTCATTCCGTTATCTGCTGTATCCAACGTTGGCTCTGAGTTACTTGGATTTATTCATCAATTGAATAAATTTTATCAGTGGAGATTTCACTGCATAATTTAACTGGTCTCTGAAACTATTCTTTGTCACCACATAAATAAATGCATTTCATAGAATCCCTACTGTGTAGAAACAGGTCCTTTAGCCCAACAAGTCCACACTGACCCTCTGAATAGTACCTCACCCAGACTGATTCCCCAACCCTATTATCATACATTTACCCTGCTTAATGCACCTGGCCGATGCATTCCTGAACGCTATAGGCAATTTAGCATGACCAATTCACCTAACCTGCACATCTTTGGATTATGGGAGGAAACCAGAGAACTCGGAGGAAACCCACACAATATGGGGAGAATGTGCAAACTCCACACAGACACCCACCCAAGGCTGGAATCAAACCCAGGTCCCTGGTGCTATGAGGCAGTAGTGCTAACCACTGCATTTGTGCAGCAACTTAGGTTCCGCAGCAAAAAAATCAACTTGTACAAAGAGATAATTAGCAGTGGAACCCAAGGCGTAACCAGCATTACAGAAATATAAAATATACCAGCATGAAGCTGGCAGATATGGCAAAGAGTAACATCACAGATTTCTTTATGCTTTCTGTCTGTCTGTCTGTCTGTCATTCAGAAGCTTTAACCTCTGTGTTGCTGGACAGAATTGCTTCAAGATGCTTTACTTTATTAAACTAATGACCTTGCTTTTTACAGACTGCAATCTGTTAATTATTTGACCAATCCCAAACCAAAAGACCCCTGAAGAAGGGTCCATATCTTCATTGAAACTTTATTGCTGGAACAGCACAGCAGGTCAGGCAGCATCCAGGGAACAGGAGATTCGACGTTTCGGGCACAGGCCCTTCTTCAGGCCTGTGCCCGAAATGTCGAATCTCCTGTTCCCTGGATGCTGCCTGACCTGCTGTGCTGTTCCAGCAATAAAGTTTCAACTTTGATCTCCAGCATCTGCAGACCTCACTTTCTCCTACATATCTTCATTGCCTCCAGGCGTATACACCCAAAATGTATTATATACAGTACAGGTCAATGAATCACTCCACAGTGTCTTTGAATGGAGGCCCTCAACAATATGAATGAACAAATGCTAGGGTATTGAGTCCCCCCCCTTGCAACATCCTGACCATCTGAATTAAGAAAATATTCAGCAGTGTCCCAGTTTGGACACTCACGGCAATCAGAAGAACTTCAACATTGAGCATGGACTCCTCACCTCCACACCTGTTCAAGACTGTAAACCACAGCCTCAACCCAAACAAAACCTGAATCCATGAAACGTTGGTGATTACGACTTCCAGTTTAGAAATTCATACTTTATCGGGGATTCAGCAAAGCTTCCTGCCTGATGTCCAGGCTCCCACCCCAAGCTCCTCTCCTTGGCCTCTTACTTGTGAACAGAGTGCCTCCTCCGAGATTTGGAGAACACACTGGGGCTAGAAATCTCCACAGTTTAACCAGCACTTTCCAAAGAAACCACCAGAATTGTATGCAGCTTGTACGAGGAGACCCAAACATTGTACCATTGCTTAGTATCACAGATTGCTTCTATAGATACAGGTCAAAACTAAAGATTTGAAGACAATGGCCTCACAGTCTTATCACGAGACTATTAATTCAGGAACCTGGGCACCTGGGTTCGATGTCTACCATGGCAGATGTGGAACTTAATTCAATAATAATCTGGAATTCTGATGTCGAATAATGATGATTGTAACAATACTGTCACTTTACGAGGTTATTTTGACCAGGATTTTCTTCTGAAGAGCAGTTGCAAGAGAGAGGTACAGAGCTGTCTCTAAGAAAGTAAACAATTTGTGAGGCCTTGAGGTGATTTGTAAAATTTGGACAATGGAAACATGGGTGTGGCCAGCTCTCACAGATCAGGATTTCTGTGTTTTTTAGTTTTTAGGTTTAGTTTTAAGCAGAAGCATTGGGTTATCAAAAGAGTGGCCCCAAAAATAGAGTTTCAGTGAATGTCTCCGAACTGCTACTTTCTCTGATTTTCTCTTGATGTTTCTTTCCTCCTGGATTAGAGAACTGCATGCGAGAATCTGTGTTTGAATTTGCTTTTTTGCCAAGAGAGGTATTTGTGGAATACTATATTGGAACAGTTAATTAGTAACAGACACTGTATCAATTATTTCATTAAGATTTCCAATCATTAAGTTTTTTTCCCCAAATTCACCTTTCCTTGTTTTACTTAAACTCCATTGTTAAAATACAATTGTGTTTTGCTTCACATTGAGTCGTTTGAACCAGTTGCATTGCATCTGGAGTATGGCACTTCACATTTGGGGGTGGCATGGTGGCTCAGTGGTTAGCACTGCTGCCTCACAGCACCAGGGTCCCAGGTTTGATTCCAGCCTCGGGCAACTGTCTGTGTGGAGTTTGCACATTCTCCCAGTGTCTGCAGGGGTTTCCTCCGGGTGCTCCGGTTTCCTCCCAGTCCAAAGATGTACAGGTCAGGTGATATTGCCCATGCTAAATTGCCTAATATGTTAGGTGCATTAGTCAGAGGGAAATGAGTCTGGGTGGGTTACTCTTTGAAGGGTTGGTGTGGACTGGTTGGGCTGAAGGGCCTGTTTCCACACTGTTAGGGAATCTAATCTAATCTAATTCACCTTTAAAAAAAGAAAAGATTAGTGTCTAGGCGACCTTCTTGAAATATTTTGAAGAGCTCTGGTCAAGTCCATTAAAAATTAGGGGCTCTTGTCGAGGTTGAAATCTATAATTCCAAGTTGGGTTCAGGATCGTTGCACTCAAAGGCAGCAAGTGGTAGTTGTTTGTGTCTTTAGTTTCGGGTATTGAATTGGGTTGGTTTAAATAGGGTGTGCTTTGTGTAATTATGACTCTTTCAGTCAATGCGTGTTTTCTGGGGTGGACAAAGTGCCTTTGGGAGTTTTACAAAAAGTGAGCAAGGTAAAGCCAATGAAATTGGCAAGCAAGATGGAGTTGGGGATGCATGGGTCTATGATACAACAGCATTTAAGATTGTAGGACATGCTCTTAGAATCTTTGAAAATGGCTAAAAAGTAATTGCAAATGAAGCAGCTTGAATTAGAGGCGCAAGGAAAGCAAAGGATAGCCCTGGCAGAACAACAAGAATGAGAAAAAAAAATGAAACAGTTCAAATTCCAATTAAAGGCCAGGAAAAAAGAAAAGGAGAGGAAAGCCCTAGCAGAAGAAAGAGAGAGAAGAAGAGCAGAAAGGGAACGAATTTGAACTTCCAAAGTTGGCAATTAAAGAGAAAAGTCAACTTAAAAGGGCAATTAAAATCGATCAAATATGACGCTCTTCAACGATTATTTTGGAGGAGTTCAAAAATTCATTTCCTCAGGTATTGAGAACTCACGTGGAAGAGCAGACACTTAAAATGGCAAGATTAGCAGCTGAAATGGTCAATCATTATAAGTTGACTCATGAATCTGGGCTTGGCTTCCGACATCAATTTCAGTCTGTGAGGAAGAGAGATTGGGAAAAAGAGAAATACTCAGGTGTTAAGGGAAAAGCAGATCTCGGTGAATATCATAAAGACAACTTATCAGAGGGTAAAAAGGAAACCCATGAAAAGGAAAGAGAAGTTAAAAGACTCAGGTGTTTTCACTGCCACATTAAATCGCAGTACTGGTGCTTTAGAAAAAGCACTGGGGAGACAGATGGAGGAAAACAGGAGAAGCCAGTGAATTTTGTTTGAGTGGGAAAGAAAAACCCAGTGGAAACTAAAAAGCTGCACCAGAATGTGTAGCCCAGTCAGGGGTTGGTTGAGAAGAAAGTGTCAGATCTTCTTAAATCATCTATTTGTGAGGGTATGTCAGGAGCAGCAGGTAAAGAAATTGCAATTTTAAAAGATACAGGATCACGTCAATCTTTGACATTGAGAGATGAGGAGATATGTAATTCAGGAAGACTATTGCCTGAAATAGTGGTACTATGTGGAAGTCATGGTGAGATGAGAAGTGTTCCATTATGTAAAGTAAGATTGGAGTGTCAGGTGAAAAGTGAAGAAGTGGTGGTAGGAATACTGGAGAAACTCTCAGCTCCAGGAATACCGTTTGACCTTGACGATGTACCTGGATCATGGGTGGGTGTGCTGCCTACTGTGGTTGAAAAGCCAATACAAAATCAAGAAACGGAGATATTACAGGAAGTGTATCCTGAGATGTTTCCTGACTGTGTGATAACAGGGTCACATAGCCACAGTTGGAAGCAGGAATAAACAAAGAATAAGCAAAATGAAGTTGAATTTGAATTGAGTTGAATTTGAATTTAATTTACTATCACGTGTACCGAGGCACAGTGAAAAGCTTTGCGCTTGTGAGCAATACAGGCAGATCACATCGTTAAATAGCATTGATAAGCAAATAATAGGTAAACAGTGGCAAAAACAAACACACAGGTACAGGCGAATGCTAAGAGTTTGTGAGTCCATTCAGTATTCTAATAACAGCAGAATAGAAGCTTTATCGAAACCGGCTGGTGCATGTGGTCAGGGTTTTGCACCTTCTCCCCGATGGTAGAGGTTGTAGAAAAACATTGCCAGGGTGGGATAGATCTTTGAGAATGCTGGCGGCCTTTCCTTGACATCAGGCCTGGTAGATGGATTCTATAGATGGGAGGTTGGCCTTTGTGATTGTCTGGGCTGACTTCGCCACTCTCTGTAACTGTCTCCGATCTTGAATGATACAGTCACCATACCAGGTAGTGGTACATCCAGACAGAATGCTCTTGATGGTGCACTTATAAAAGTTGATAAGGATATTCACCATCATGCCAAATTTTCTCAGCTGCCTGAGGAAGAAGAGACATTGTTGGGCCTTTGTAACTAGTGCATCCATACATGAAGAGTCCAAGATAGTTTGTTGTGGTTGACTACTCCCAGGAGCTTGACACTGTCCACTCATTCCATCTCTGTGCTGTTAATGTGTTGGGGAGCATGAGTAACATCCCGTCGAAAGTCAATAATGAGCTCCTTGGTTTTGCCAGCATTGAGAGCGAGGTTGTTCTCAGTACAACATTTTTCCAGGACTTCGACCTACCATCTGTAGTCTGTTTCATCACCATCTGAGATTTGACCGACAGTGGTGTCATCAGCGAACTTGTAAATGGCATTAGTCTGGTATTTGGCGACACAGTTGCAGCTTTACAATGATTACAGTAGGGGGCTGAGTATGCACTGCTGGCAGGCTCCAGTGTTGAGTGTTAGCGAGGATGAAATATTGTCCCCAGTCTTCACTGATAGTGACCTGTGGGTCAGGAAACTGAGGATCCAGTTGCAGAGAGTGGGGCTTAGTCTGAGATCACTAAGTTTAGTAATCAGTCTTGAGGGGATAATAGCGTTGAAGACTGAACTGTAGTCAATGGGTAAGATTCTTACGTTAGCTGTCCTTGGTGTCAAGATGTTCTGGGGAGAAGTGAAAGGCAAGTGATATGGCATCTGATGTGGATCTGTTGGTCCAACAGGCAAATTGGAGTGGGTCAAGAGTAGTGGGGAGGCTGGAGTTGACTAATGCCATGACCAGACTTTCAAAGCACCTCCTGACCACTGAGGTTAGGGCCACTGGGCGGTAGTCATTGAGACATGCTGCACGAGCTTTCTTAGGCAGAGGGATGATGTTGGCCCTCTTGAACAGGCAGGGACAGTGGCCTGGTGCAGGGAGAGGTTGAAGATGTCCAAGAAGACCTCTACCAATTGTTCTGCACATGTTCTGAGTGCACGGCCTGGTACCCTGTCTGGTACCATAGCTTTCCTTGGATTCACACGAAGGAAAACTGATCTGACCTCCGATGCAGTGACTGCTGGGATAGGTTTGTCATGACTTGTCTGAATAGGTGTTACCTCTCTGCCAAAAGTCTGCTCAAAGCAAGCATAGGAGGCATTAAGACGATCTGGGAGGGACATGTCATCGTCTGCTATCTTGCACCGTCTCTTTTTAGAATCTGTGATGTCATTCCATCCTTGCCATAATTGCCAGGTGTCTGTCTGGGTCTCTGGATTGGTCCTTGACTGTCTTAATGGCTCTATGAAGGTCAGACTTGGATTCCTTATGTTTGAGTGGGCCTCCTGATCTGAAGGCCTCGCGCCTGGTTTTTAGCAGGTTCCGTATGTCCTGATTCATCCAGGGTTTCCTGTTGGCGAACACCCAGATTGACTTCCTCAGTATACAGTCCACCACACACTTGCTGATAAAGTCTGTGACGGTGGTGGCGTAGTCATCCAAGGTACCTGCGGCCTGTTTGAACATGGCTCAATCAGCTGATTCCAGGCAGCACTGGAGTTGATCCTCTGCCTCCTCCGACCAGCACTGGATCTGTATCCGTGAAGGGGTCTTCTGTTTGAGCTTTTGCCTGTCGGCCGGAAGATGAAACACCGCAATGTGGTCGGAGTTCCTGAAATGAGGGCGGGTTAGAGCGGTAGGTATCTTTCACAGGGGTGTAGCAGTGGTCTAAAATGTTCAGGCCCCTGGTGGGACAGGTAATGTTCTGGTGGTACTTGGGCAACACCTTCCTTAGATTGGCTGGATTGAAGTCACCAGTTACAATAAACAGAGCCTCGGGCTGTTCCGTCTCCAGGGTGGTAGTGGGGGAGTACAGCACATGCAGAGCTTCCTCAAGCTTTGCTTGTGGTGGTATGTACACAGCAGTTAGTATCGCAGCAGGAAATCCCCGTGGGAGAATTATCAGATTGTTTTAAAAAAAAAACAAGGGCAGATCGAGGTCAAAGAGAAATTAACTGACTTAAACATAAAGATGAAAAACTGAGGTATTTGTTTTAAAAAGTGTACATAGCAGAAGAATCTAAGTATATGCCCAAATGTTACTCTCTTAAAAATGATGCCTTGATGAGAAAATGGAGACCATGATATATTCAGGTGGATGAGAAATGGACAGAATTTCATCAAGTTGTATTACCGATGGGTTATAGAAAGGTGTTGAGGGAAGCACGTGAATTACCAAGAGGAGGTCACTTAGGAGCAAGGAAAACTCAAGCCAAAATACAAAAACATTTTTACTGACCTGGACTACACAAGGATGTAGTTGAGTTTTGACAGACATATCATATGTGTCAGGTTATTGGAAAATCTCAGGCAGTGATAAATCAAGCACCTTTAATACACATTCACGCATTTGAGAAACCTTTCATAAGGGTCTTAATTGATTGCGTAGGATCCCTACCAAAAACAAAAAGTGGGAATTAGTTTTTGTTTACCATATTGGATGTGTGCCCTAGATTTCCAGAGGCCAGTCTATTATGCAATATCATAAATAAAAGAATTGTGGAAGTGTTATTCAATTTTTTTTTACTAGATATGGACTACTCACAGAGATACAATTGGATCAAGGGTCAAATTTTACATCAAAATTATTCAGGGAATTAATGGATAGCTGAGGAATGTTTAGCTCAGTGTGATCATTACTGCAAGCATTTATAAACATCCAAGCGCAAGCTGGCGACAACAAATCTCTTCAAAACGACATCACTCCCACCATCAAGATACTTTCCCTCCCTCAATAGCCGCAAAACAGCCCGCACCATAATGTAACCTTCAATATCCACCTCACCTGGAAACCACAATCACTGTTTGGATAGACATCCTGTGTTACAATTAGTGCATTGATGTCCCACACCACAAGACAAAGAGCATCCTTCTATCTAAGGGTCGACAGATGATTCATATTCATTTAGCCGTGTGCTGCTAATGGATTATTAATCAACTGGTGACCCTGATTCAGTTTCCAACTCACTGAGTCCCTTATTGCTAAATATCAAGCCAGGTGGAGGACTCAACACTAGGGCTGCCTATCACTCTGTACGGCCAGGTGTTCTTGGTCTTGATTGGAGTCTCGTGGCAGCACAGCAATATCAAATATCCTAAATCGCACATCAGTCACCCTAGACCAATTTGCCTGTCACCAGATAAAGGTCCTGTTGTACCACACAGTCTCCACTGTTCTGAGCCCTCTGGACCAGGTGCAATAACAGAGATTTCACAAAGTTGATGGCATACTGCACTTCATGGTGTAGCACTATGGCCTCACAGTGAATCGGCCTCAAAATATAACCAGGGAATTCATCTCCAAAATGTCAGTGCCAACAAAATAACAAATAACAATAATAATAAAATAAATGCATATCTAAATCAATAGCCAAAGGCTAAATAAAAACCCCAAACTAATGTATATGGGAGCACCTTCACATAGACTATTATTGTTCAGGGAACATCAAATGATAACAGCACCAAACAGCAATGTGGGAGATGTTCTGTTTGACAAAGTTGTTTGATCCTCTGTGAGAGACCTGTGGCAAAACACTCCAAATCTCAGCATTTTTCCTATTAAACTGCATACCACAGCACGGTGCATCATTTTACAAATGGCACAACTCACACATCTTTTTGACAATCAAATAATTCAACAATGCGCATCATCCATTGGAACCCCGTATTTAACATCCCTCCCGGTGATCTGTTCTCACAAATATCATGGTCCCACATATCCACTGACTGATGAAAATACACAAGATGGTCAAATTCATCCGTTCTGAAACTTACTTATTCCTCCTAATGACCTGCTGAACCCACCCATTGCCCTGCTGTATCTGGGCTCCCATTTGAAGTGAGCTGCCTGATCAAGATCCACCAACACAATCCCTTTCCATCAAGGAATGGGAAACACCAGGTGTCACTGCGAGGTGGGTTGTTACAAACCCATCTGACCGATAGCAGGCTGTGAACTACCACAGAGAGAGGGTTGTCTTCCGAAACCCTTTCTAGACCAGCCAGGGCGGTGCTCAGCCAAACTCCATCAATGTGGCCTCAGTGTAAACCCATTCTGCACAGTATAGGGAAACACACAATGCTGCACATTACTGAGGAGCCTCCTGACAAACTATTCACTTTAAACTCAGTCAGTGAGGACACTAACGTCTGACATCGGGATATGCCTAGCTAAATGGAAATAAAGTAATTATCAGTCATAGAGTGGAAATAAATATGATTAAATTGAGAGATTTGTGTAACCTAAGTTGTTACAAGACCTACCAGGAACACCAACAATAGCAAGGATGGTGTAGTATACTTTAGCAACTACTTGTCTTAGAAGATGCATTTTATTGTTTGTTAAACAACCTCTCCCTTCCTGCTGCTGGCAATCTGTCAGAATTGGAGAAGTCTCTCGGAATTAGAGTGGTTAGCACTGCTGCCTCACAGCGCCAGAGACCCGAGTTCAATTCCCGCCTCAGGCGACTGACTGTGTGGATTTTGCACGTTCTCCCCGTGTCTGCGTGGGTTTCCTCCGGGTGCTCCGGTTTCCTCCCACAGTCCAAAGATGTGCAGGTCAGATGAATTGGCCATGCTAAATTGCCCATAGTGTTAGGTAAGGGGTACATGTAGGGGTATGGGTGGGTTGCGCTTTGGCGGGTCGGTGTGGACTTGTTGGGCTGAAGGGCCTGTTTCCACACTGTAAGTAATCTAGAGCTGGCACAGTTCCAGAGATAGTATTTTATATTCTGCGGCATCTTCACTGGGAAACTTCAATTTTTTATATTATTTTGATGAAACAGATTATGACAACAGATTTATTTATATTGTTGAGGTTTACAGATCTGAATGCCCCAAAGACTAGATTAATCTGATCCTAATAGGTCTCAAATGTTGGTTACAATTTGTCTTCAAGCAATAATACTGACATTATTTTACTCTCTATCCGTCCCTCCATATTTAAATACCTTTTGACATTCCTTTCAGTGTCAACCTTCATTTTGCTGAGGCTATTCAGACATTCAATACCTCATTGTGCAGATCGTCTTGACAGCTGTTCGACTGCACACTGTTATCCCACAGCTTTCCGTGTTAATTCAGCTATTCGACTCATTTTGGGAAATTCTATCTGTGAATGAGCACTTTCATATAGAACCTGAAGCTAATACTGACGCCAACAACAGCTGGAACTTATACCAAGCAATATATTGTGCAAAAATACAAAAATAAACAGAATTTAATTCAGATCGCTAACTTCAGAATCTGAGAATGACAGAATCACATAGTACAGAAGAGGCCCTTTGGCCCATAGGATTTATCCCGCCAAAACAACACTAAATCATCATCAGTCCGAGTTTCCAGCCCTTGGCCCATAGCATTATGACATTAAGAGTGCTCATCCAAGTACCTTTTATAGGTTGTGAGGGTTCCCATCTCAACTACCCTCCTGGCCAGTACATTGCAGGCTCCTACCATCCTCGAGGTGAGAACATTTTCCCTCATATCCCATTGAAACCTCCTGCTTTTCAGCTTAACATTATACCACCCTGTTATTGGCCCCTTCAACTAAGGGGAACAACTTTCTTTGCAGTTGCACCAGGCCTGAAGAGTTTCTCCAGCATTCTCTCTTTTACAACAATAAGACAGTTTGATTGTCACCATACCTACAAACATTCAGGCCCATTTACCACTGATGTTCAGTAGCACCATTGTGTATCATTGACAATATGCACTGCTCCTTCAACAAGATCATTGACATTAACCACCACTACCATCCTAAACACAATGGCAGTAGAGTGTGAGAACACCTCTACCTGCATGTTCATTTCCAAGCCACTCACCATTCTGACTTGGATATATATTCCTTCAATAAAGTCACCATAGTCCCAGTGGACCATAGAGCTGCTCTCACATTAGTGAGGCACAGGTAGTTGTGCGTTTAAACTGAGGGTCACCATGCTTCAGGGGAGGGGTGAGGATGAGGAGTTGGGACCTTCATTGTGATCTCAGCCAGTGTGTGGGCTGAACCTGTGCTGTTGTTGTCACTCTGCATCATGAACCAGCCGTCCAACCACCACTGCTGCAAGGAGTCAGTTAGCACAGTTGGCTGGATGGCTGGTGTGAGATGTAGAGAGGTGAGGTGATCTTTAGGTCAAGAGAACAGCCCTCTGGAACTACGCTGATTCCTTCAGTGTCCCTCTGTCACAATCCTGGAAAATCCCTCTCCCCCCATTCCCATCACACCACTGACTGCTTGCTCCCACATCATCAGTGGCACAAGAAAGTATCTACCACCATGTTCTCACGGGCAGTGAATTCTGACACAGCCATCAAAATCAAGTCCCCTCAGTTAATTGATGAAACACATCTGAATAAAACATTTTGATAACCATGATTATGGCTGCCAGAAAATTCAATGTCATGACCATTGCTGTAAGGGAATTCAGCAAATTGTGGGGATTGGCTCACTGTCAGCACTTCAAACCCTCACTTTCCAGGTGGAACTATTGTCTTAATGAGTTATCTAATGTCATTGCCAACTCTTTCTTTCAATTTGATGTATATAAAATTAACCTTACCTGATTATATTTGCTAAATGACTATAAATTGTGTAACTTTTTAGTTAACCAAATTGACTCCTTGGGGGTTTGATTGCAGAATTAGAACTAAAATTAGATTTTATTATCATGTGTACTCAAGTATAGGATTACATGAGAAACGTGAAAACTGTACAAAGTCACCATTCTCCTCCACTACCTGGAAAAATATAGTCTCACTTCCAATGCCTTGGCCATACACCAGTCAGGATGTTTAATCTCCGAAAGAAATCATCCACTCTGGTGGAGAATGGGGATACTGCGACTTAGCTAGTGAAAGAGCTTTAATATCTAATTCTTGAAACTGTTGCTGTTCCTGGTGATTCATGGTTTAGCCCCAGTGCAAGGGAAGATAGTGGGTGGAAGCCCTATATTAAAAAGGGGAGACAGAAAGCAGGAAGCACAGGCCAGTTAGTTTAACATGTCACAGGGAAACTGCTGGAAGATATTAGCAGAATGATATGCTCTTCCTGTCAGATGAGGGAGTTTAGGGTGAGTTTCCATGTTACTGATGATTATGTTTGCAGGAAGTGTCTTTGGTTGTGAATCCTCGCAGATTGCATGGATTGGTGGGAGCACCAGTTAGAGACAATGGGGGATTTCCAGGGACTAGGGAGTGTAATGGATGGCAGTTTTGGGTGGGAGAAAAGTCAGGTACTTGGGTTAACTCCAGGAGGGAGGCAGGTAGTGCAGGAGTCTCCTGTGGCTATCCCCATCTCAAACAAGTATGCTGCTTTGGAAAACGTAGTGGTGATGGACCCTCCAGGTCAGTAATATCTGGATTACCTCTGGTGCTATGAACTAGTGAGGGAGGAATAGAAGGATACAGCAAATGGCTGAGGAGCTGGTGTATGGGAGAAGGATTCAGACTTTTGGATCACTGGAATCTCTTCTGTGGTAGAAGTGACATGTACAAGAGGATGGATTGCACCTGAATTGGAAGAAGCCGAATGTACTGGCAGGGAGATTTGCTAGAGCTGCTCAAGAGGATTTAAACTAGTAAGGTGGGAGGTGGGACCCAGTGAAATGGTAAAGAAAGAGATCAATCTGCGACTTGTACAGTTGGGAAAAGGAGCGAGTCAAACAGTCAGGGCAGGCAGGAACAAAGCAAAGAGTGAGGTAAGACTGATCAATTACACTGCATTTACTTCAATGTACGAGGCCTAACAGGGAAGGCAGATGAATTCAGGGCATGGTTAGGAACATGGGAATGGGATATCATAGCAATTACAGAGACATGACTCAGGGATGGACAGGACTGGCAGCTTAATGTTCCAGGATACAAATGCTATCAGAAGGATAGAAAAGGGGGCAAGGGAGGAGCGGGAAGAGCATTTTTGTTAAGGAATAGAATGACTGCTGTTCTTTGGGTGGATATTCCTGGGAATACATTCACAGAAGTTATTTGGATGGAACTGAGAAATATGAAAGGGATAGTCAACTTATTGCGATTGTCTTGTAGACTCCCCAGTAGTCAGTGGGAAATGGAGAAAAAACATTTGTGAGGAGATCTCAGTTATCTGTAAGTGGTTATAGTAGGGGATTTTAACTTTCCAAACCTAGACGAGGACTGCCAGGGTGTTGAGGGTTTAGATGGAGAGGAATTTGTTCGGTATGTACGAGAAAAATTTCTGATTCAGTATGTAGATGTACCTACATCAAAACCTGACCTAGTCTTGGGAAATAAGGCAGGGCAGGTGACTGAGATATCTATGGGACAGCACTGTGGGGCCAGCGACCATAATTCTATTAGTTTTACAATAATGATGAAAAGATTAGATTGAATTTAAAAGTTGAAGTTCTAAATTGGAGGAAGGCCAATTTTGACAGTTATTAGGAAAGAACTTTCAAAAGCTGATTGGGGCAGATGTTCACAGTTAAAGGGACGGCTGGTAAATGGGAAACCTTCAAAAATGAGTTAACGAGAATCCAGAGAAAGTGTATTCCTGTTAGGATGAAAGGATGATAGGTGTATGGAATGCTGAATCATGAGAGAAATTGAAGTTTTTATTAAGAAAAAGAAGGAAGCATATACCATGTATAGACAGGAGAGATCTAGTGAATCCTCAGAAGAGTATAAAGGCAGTTGGATTCTACTTAAGAGGGTAATCAGGAGGGCAAATTGGAGAAATGAGACAGCTTTAGAGTTAAGGAGAATCCAAAGGGTTCTATACATAGATTGAAGACAAAAGAGTAATCCCTCAAAGATCAGCAAGTCAGCCTAAGTGTGAACCACAGGAGATGGAGGATATACTAAATTAATATTTTGCATCAGGGTTTCCTGTGGAGAAAGACACAGAAGATATAGAATGTGGGGAAAATAGATGGTGACATCTTGAAAAATGCCCCTATTATAGAGGAAGAGGTACTGGATGTCTTAAAATGCATAAAGGTAGATAAATTCCCAGGACCTGATCATGTGTAACCTAGAACCCTGTGAGAAGCTAGGGAAGTGATTGCTGGGCCTCTACAGGAAATCATTGTGTCATCAATAGTCACAGGTGAGGTGCTGGATGACTAGAAGTTGGCTAATGGGATGCCACAATTGAAGAAAGGTGAGGGAACAATAGACTGGTGAGCCTGACGTCAGTGGTGGGCAAGTTGTTGGAGGGAGTCCTGAGGGACAGGATTTACATGTATTTGGAAAGGCAAAGAGTGATTAGAGATAGTCAACATGGCTTTGTGCATGGAAATCATGTCTCATGAACTTGATTGAGTTTTTTGAAGAAGGACCGAAGAGGATTGATGAGCGCAAAGCAGTGGACGTAATCTATGTTGACTTCAGTAAGGCGTTCGACAAGGTTCCCCGTGGGAGACTATTTAGCAAGGTTATATCACATGGAATACAGGGAGAACAAGCCATTTGGATACAGAACTGGTTTAAAGGGTGGTGGTGGAGGGTTATCTTTCTGACTGGAAGCCTGTGATCAGTGGTGTGCCACAAGGATCGGTGGCACATTGCTGGGTCCACTGCTTTTCATCATTTATGGATTTATGATTTGTATGTGAACATAAGAGGTATAGTTAGTAAGTTTGCAGATTACATCAAAATTGGAGATGCACTGGACAATGAAGCAGGTTATCTCAGCGCGCAACGGGATTTTGATCAGATGGGACAATAGGCTGAGGAGTGGCAGATGGAGATGAATTTAGGTAAATGTGAGGTGCTGCGAATTAGAGCAGAACTTACACCTTTAATGTTAAGATCCTGAGGAGTGTTGCTGACCTTGGAGTGCAGGTTCAGAGCTCCTTGAAACTGGAGTCGCAGGTAGAAAAGATCGTGAGGAAAGCATTTGGTATGCTTTCCTTTACTGTCAGAGCATTGACTATAGGAGTTGGGGGAATCATGCTGAGGCTGTACAGGACATTGGTTCGGTCACTTTTGGAATATTGTGTACAATATAGGCCTCCTTTCTTTCAGAAGGATGCAGTGATACTTGAATGGGTTCAGAAAATATTAACAAGGATGTTGCCAGGGTGGGAAGATTTGAGCTATAGGGAGAGGCTGAATAGGCTGGGGTTGTTTTCCCTGATGCATCGGAGGCTGAGAGGTGATCTTATAGACGTTTATAAAATGATGAGGGGCATGGATAGAATAAATAGACAAAGTATTTTCCCTGGGGTGGAGGGAGTCCAGAAATAGAGGGCATAGGTTTAGGGTGAGAGGGGAAAGATGTAAGAGGGACTTTTTTGAATGCAGAAGGTGGCACATGTATGGAATGTGCTGCCAGAGGAAGTAGTGGAAGCTGGTACAATTACAGCATTTAAAAGGCAGCTGGATGGGTATATTAAGGGTTTCAAGGGATATGGCCAAGTGCTGACAAAGGAGATGACTTAATTATATTATTGCTCAGCTATTAATTCAGAAATTCAACTAATGTTCTAGGGAAGTGGATTCAAATCCTGCCACAGCAGATGGTGGAACATGAACATATTTTATTGGATAGCTCAGTGGTTAGCACTGCTGCCTCACAGCACCAGGGTCCCAGGTTCGATTCTAGCCTCGGGCAACTGTTTGTGTGGGCCAGTGGGCCTGTTTCCACACTGTAGGGAATCTAATCTAAAAGAAAATGGGGCTAGATTAGGTTTGGATGTCTGGTCGGCATGGATGGGTTGGACCAAAGGATCTGTTTCTGCACTATACATCCCTACCACACTATGACACTAAGTGTGTTTAGGAAAGTTTTCTCAAGCAGTACAGAAAGGGTCCTGCTCAGGAAGGGGCAAAACTCGACCTACTCTTGAGAAATAGGGCATGACAGGTGATGGTGGTGACAGTCAGAGTGCGTTTTTGGGAACAGTGATTGTAGCTGTATTAATTTTAAAATAGTTTTGGAGTGGGACAAAACTGGTCCACAGGTTCAAGTTCTAAATTGGAGAAAGGTGAATTTTGATGGAATTAGACAGGAGCTTGCAGGGGTTGATTGGAGTAGTTTGCTTGCAGGCAAAGGGACCCCCAGCAAGTGGGAGGCCTTGTTAGCGAGAGTTCAGGATCTATATGTTCCTGTGAGGGGGAAAGGGCAAGATTAGTAGGAGTAGGGAGCCATGGATAACAAGAGATATCAGGCTTTGACCAGCACCAAGAAAGAGGTGTGGGTCACATACAGGCAGCTGGGGTTATTACAAAGGATACAGGAGTTTACTGCAGAAGGAAATCAGACGGGTGAAATGAGGGCTGAGAAGATTAGGGTGATTCAAAATAGGCTCCTTTAGTATATTAAAGGAAAAAGAATAACTAGAAAGGGAATAGGACCCCTCAAGGATGAAAGTGGACATGTATGTGTAGAACCGCAGTAGATGGGCAAGGTCCTCAATGGATATTTCTCCTCTGTGTTTACTCTGGGGAAAGACATGAAGACTGGGAACTTGAGGAAGTCAGTGGTCATATCTTGGGCTCAGTCCATCATCACAATAGAGAAGGTGCTGGGTATATTAGAATGTATGAAGGTGGATAAATTTCCTGGTTCTGACCAGATATATCCAAGATCACGACAAGAGGCTGGATGATACTTTTGGGGATGTTGGACAAACTGAGACGTTTTTCTATCAAGCATAGGAGACAGAGTGGGATTTCTTATCGGAGTGTAAAAGAGTGAACAAGATCATGAGATGCATGTATGGGGAGAAAGCACTCAGTCTTTTTCTCAGAGTTGGGGAATCGAGGACTGGAGGGGAAAGAATAAAAGGGGACCTGAGGGGCAACTCAGATATGCATATGGAATGAGCTGCCAGCAGGAGCTGTTCAGGCAGGTACCTGAACAACATTTAAAAGGCAATTGGACAAATACATGAACAGGAAAGGTTTAGAAAGACATGGGCCACATGCTGGGAAATGGGGTTAGTGCGGATGAATATTTTGGATGACATGGACCAGTTTGGCACAAAGGGCCTTTCTCCATGCTGTCAGCATCTATGATTCTGCGACTTCTCCATGTCAAAGATGTGCTTCTGTCAACCTGCACAGGTCCCAGTTGTATCTGTGTCTTTTTGGATTTTACGGATATTCCTTGGTCAAGTTTTATTTGGGGCTGTACCCATTGGTGCTATTCCTGCTCTTGCCAGAATTTTAAAAAACACATTAATTTTGAATTTCGATCCTTCTCTCATTGCCACCTGATCTTTCCTTGGCCTCTGTGTTTCCATTTCTGGAGAAAGATTGAACACCAATATTCACTACAAACCCACTGACTCCCACAGTTACCTGGAATACACCTCCTCACAGCCTGTAAAGATTCCATTCCATTCCATTCTCCCTGTAACTCCATCTTTAGCTGTTCTGGTGGTGTCACCTTCCACCCCCATGTATCCAACATGAGCTTCTTTATCCTTAACTGAGGATTCCCCTCCTCCACTCTGGTTAACAGGGACCTCACTGATATACTCAATGGATCAACAAAAGAGGCAATAAGTGTTCAGCTGAGAACTTTAAAAAAGGTGGTAGCCACACTGCTTGTGGTTTATTGTCGATAACCAAATCCTCTGAGGAAAACCAAGTAGCAGTATGTCAGACATTTCTAAATGTTAAACAATAGAGCAGGAATAGTTGGGTATTTTATCTCTCAAATATCAATTTGGGAGAGAAACAGTGTGCAAGGCACTCAGAGCACAAAATCCTTGTATTATATTTCATTAACCTCTTTTGCACACAGTGAGAGGGAGAGCAATTCTCGATTTAATCTTCTGAAATGAAGTTGGTCTTGTGAATGAATTGCCAGAGAGGGACTATCTTTGAGTGGGTGACATTACTTCAGGTATATTTTGTGTAAGCATGGAATGCAATAAAGATAAGAGAGGATAAAGCTTTCATGGTTGATATCGACAAATCTTATAACTCACTGAGATATGTTAATTTGTTTTTATGAAAGCTTATGAACTGATAAGCTAAACTATTTCATAAAAAGACTGTTAGATCCAAGATTACAAGTTTCCCATTAATAATCCCAGGATTGTTCCTCGTTAGCAGGTGCAGACATGATGGATTCAGCGTTCTCCTGCTGTTCCTTAAACATACTGTCATATTCTGCGCCAATATAGCAGGCTGGTCAATAAAGATAAACTCATGAGCTCCATGGGACAGTTCCAGGCTGGATTAAAACTGAGTGCAAAAACCACTCACACTATCCAATCACTATATAATGGATTTGATCGACCATCAACTCAGCTCTGAAAATACATGCAGTTTCATTATACGAGGAACAAATCAAGCCTCCCGTTATCTCCCAATTGAATTGTTGCTTGGTTTTCCATGATCTATCATGTGGGGCTGGGTCAGAATTGTTCTGATTCTCTGAATATTTTTCCTGTGCTGCTTCCCATTTTTTATTAAATTATTGATTCCTGTATAGGGGCTGTTCTGTTGTTCTAACAGCGAGATACTGCTCACACTGGGAAACTTAAATAAATAGATGAGTATTTCCAATTCAGTTACAACATTTCAGAGGATTCTGCATGGGAACATGAACAGGAAGTAGTTAGAGGGTTAGGGGCCAAATGCTTGCAAATGGGACTGCAATAGATCAGTTTAAGTTATCTGTTCGGAGTGGATAAGTTGGGCCAAAGGGTCAGTTTCTCTGATGTTTGAGTCTATGACTGTAAAAGCTGCTGTGGAGACAGGCTGAGGGAAGATTAAAATATCAGATCTATAAAAGCTTAACATATGGCTACTCAATCTGGAGCTTTGAAATAGCCAAAAGACCTGAGTTTCTCATTTATATTTAAAATTAATACTTACATACTGTCCAAACTAATGTTCAGAGTTTTCTGTTGTGCAAATATTGCACAATCTTGAGTAACATATAACAGGGCAAGTTCACAAATATCCAAGCACCATTCTTCATTATATATAATAGATTGTTTTGTTTGTAAATCGAAAAATGTACCAGTCTGAGTGTGGAGAGGACAAACAGAACCTGTTTGTTCACGTGAGCAGCCTCGTTACCCCTGACAGCTTCTGAGCATTTCTGCAGTTTGGTTGTAGTTCCCACTTGTGGACAGTAGCGGTCAGTAACCTGCGGAACAGTGAAGCTCCAGGATCAGAGAGATGGAGACAACAGACAATAATTATTCCCCTTGTGTTGGACAGTGTGAGGGAGAAATAACAAGGGTGGGGACCAGGTGCTATTACATTTCCAGGGCCAGGAAAATGAGTGGAAAATAACTCTGAAAGACATTATAAATGACCATTTACAGTGGGTGCCTTTTTTAATTTCATAAATGTACTTTATTCATTAGAAAATCTGCATATATACATAGCCACAAAAGCAGTCTGGTTCTGTATAGGAGCATATGAGAAAACAAACAAGCATTGGAGTTTGAGTCTATCCAACAAACAAACCAAAGGCATCTCTTATTTGTACAAAAATATATTTACATGCATTGGAGGCATCAGGAAGTTCTGATAACTGAACGGTCCCTAATTTAAGTTTGGCAGGAAGACCTCTGACAGTGGGAGAGATTAATCCAGGACCTTCAATATGCATTTGTTAAGGGACGATTGTATCTGATGAACATGACTGACTTTTTTAGCAGGAACTAGTCTGATCACAGTGATCTGATTTTGATGTGGAGCAAATGAATTTTGGAAAGGTTGTTGGGTGTGATTGGCAGAAACAGCTTAGTTGGGTGAACATTTGACTGGGAAAATCTAAAGATCACTCGTTCAGACCTGGAATTTGGCAAGAATTGTTGTTGCTTTACTGTTGCCAGAACGATGAGTGGCAAGGCCCCTTTCTGTGTTGTACATTTTCAATGATTTCTGCTCCAATGTTACAGGCTGGTCAATAATTTAACAAATCATCTGAGTAAAGGTGAAGTGACAGGTTGTTTGCAAAATAAGATTGAAGCCTGGAATACCGAGAGTGAGATTGAAAAAAGACAAAGGGAGAAGTGTGTTTGTATGATTGGAAGCTTGTTTCCATAAAGCTTCCTTTGAATTGCGAATTGGCATATTTTTTCCCTGTTATATACACCACTGATATGGAATTGGATGTAGGAGATGCAATTTACAGATGACATAAAAATTAGCCTAATCATTAACAGTGAACAAGAAGTCTGTAGACTGCAGGATGATTTAAATCAAATGGTGTAAAGTAATATATTTGGGAAGGGAATAGACAATAAGTATTGAGACTGTGCAAGAGGGGGCCAGTACAAAATTGTAGGGCAGTGCAAGATTTGTTTGGGCAAGTAGCATGCAACACAGAGAGAAAGAGATGCAAAATGAGAGAAATGAAATTAAGGGTAAAGTGAGTCATAAAGACTAAGAGACGACGTTAGACATGCTTCTTTAGAGGTAGAGGAGAGGAGATAAAGACAGAGAGAAACACAGTGTGAGGAAGGCGAAAGAAATATGGAGAGAGAGTGTGGAACAGATACCTTCACAGATTGGTAAAGGGTGTGAGACAAAAATGAAGAGAGAGAGAGAGATAGAGACATAAAGACAGAAATAAGGGGAAAACATCAGACACAGAGACAAAGATAAGGTGCGGTCGGACATGGAGAGATTAGGATTAAAGAAGTGATACTGACCATTCTAGCTGGTCTGTGCTCTCTCGATAGTCCCTCACATTTCCTCTCTCCCATCAGAGACAATCCATGTTCCAGGGTGTTCAGGATGGACTTAAGTGATCAAAAATGTGTTTGAGATTCAAGCACTACTCACTCTCTCTCAGACACGGAGACAGAAACGCACAGATACATGGTCAGTCCACACAGAAAGAGACAGATTGGCTGCCAGAGCCAGAGTAATGTACTCCCTGCGCTGTCATTCAAAGCCACTCACCACCAAATCCCATTTCATCCAATCAACTCCTAGCACCTTCTACCTGGAGCACACCTCCCCCATGGGTGGAATACATCAAGTGTTTTTATTTACATAGAACAAAAAATGTTACAGCACAGTACAGGCCCTTTGGAACTCGATGTGGTGCTGACCCGTGAAAATAATCCAATGCCCATCTAACGTACCCATTCTATTATTATCCATATGTATGTCCAATGCCCATTTACATGCCCTTAACGTCGGTGAGTCTACTACTGTTGCAGGCAGGCCGTTCCATGCCCCATTACTCTCTGAATGAAGAAACTACCCTGATATCTGTCCTAAATCTATCACATCTCAATTTAAAGCTTTGTCTCCTCGTGTTTGCCTCCACCATCCAAGGAAAAACGTTCTCACTGTCCACCCTATCTAATCTTCTGATTATCTTTGATTAAGTCACCTCTCCATCTTCTTCTCTCCAACGAAAACAGCCTCAGTTCCCTCAGCCATTGCTCCTGGGACCTTCCTTCCATACCAGGCAACATCCTAGTAAATCTTCTCTGAACCCTTTCCAAAACTCCAACATCCTGCCTATCCTGCCAGAACTGCACGCAATGCTCCAGGTGCAGCCTTGCCAGTGTGGTGTACAGCTGAAGTGTGACCTTGTGGCTCTGAAACTCAATCCTCCTACCAATCAACACTAACATACCATATGCCTTCCTAACAACCCCATCAATCTGGGCAGCAACTTTCAGGGATTTACGCACCAGGACACCGAGAACTCTCTGTTCATTTACACTGCCAAGGGTTTTACTATTAGCCCATACTCTGCATTCCAGTTACTTCTTCTGAAGTGAACTACTTCACTCTTTTCTGCATTGAACTCCATTTGCCACTTCACAGCCCAGCTCTGCATCTGATCTATGTCCCTCTGTAACCCACAACATCCTCTGGCATTATCCACAACTCTGCCTACCTTAGTGTTATCCACAAATTTACTAACCTATCCACCTACACCCACATCCAGATCATTTATAAAAATGATAAACACCAGTGGCCCCAAAACAGATCCTTGTGGCACACCATTGGTAACTGAGCTCCAGGATGTACATTCCCCATCAACCACCACTCTCTGTCTTATTTCAACGAGCCAATTTCTGATCCAAACTGCTAAATCACCCTCAATCCCATGCCTCCATATATTGTGCATTAGTCTACCATGTGGAACCTTAACAAACACCTGACTAAAGTCCACCTGTTTTGTCACCTTCTCAAAGAATTCAATAAGGTTGGTGAGGCACGAACTACCCTTCACAAAACCGTGTTGACTATCCCTAATCAAATTATTCCTTTCCAGATTATTCTTAGAATCTTTTCCAATACCTTACCCACAACCAAAGTAAGGCTCCTGGCCTATGATTATCAGGGTTGTCCCGACTCCCCTTCTTAAATGAGGAAACAACATTTGTTATCCTCCAATCTTCTGGCACTACTCCTATCGACAATGATGACTTAAAGATTGAAGTCAAAGGCTCTGCAATCTCCTCCCTGGCTTCCCAGAGAATACTAAAATAAATCCAATTCAGCCCAGGGGTCTCATCTATTTTCAGATCTTCCAGAATTGCTGAAACCTCCTCTTTGTCAATCTCAATCTTGTAACCTGTATCTCTGTATTTTCACTAACATTGTCCTTTTGCAAGATGAATACTGACTAAAAGTATTCATTAAGCGCTTCCTCTATGTCCTCAGATTCCACTTACAACTTTCCACTACTATCTTTGATTAGCCTTAATCTTACACCAGTTATTTTTTTAGTCCTGATATACCTGTGGAAGGTTTCAGGGTTTTCCTTGATCCTATTCACCAACATCTTATGTCCCCTCTTGGCTCTTCTTAGCCCTCTCATTAGATCTTTTCTGGCTAACTTATATCTCTCAAGCCCCCTGATAGAGCCTTCAAGCCTCATCCTCACATAAGCCTTCTTCTTCCTCTTGACAAGCGCTCCAACTTCTTTCGTAAACCATAGCTCCCTCTCTCGACAACTATCTCCCTGCCGAATAGGCTGTTCCTTGAATAAGCTCCACATTTCAAGCGTATCCATCCCCTGCAGTGTATCCATCCTTCTCCATCCTATGCATCCTAAATCTTGCCTAATCACATCATTGTTGCCTTTCCTCCAGTTGTACCTCTTTCCATGCGGTATATACCTATCCCTGCTCATTGCAGTATTCCAGTCAATATTGGAGAAGTTAAAGTCCCCAGTTTGAGTGGGCCTAGAGGGATTGAAGGAAGAAAAAGCAGAAAAATAGTTTATCCCAGGCTGCCTCTTTCTGCCCTTCACATTCCACCCCCATCCCCCTCACGGACACTGACTTGCTATACACCCAGATATAAAGCTGCAGTTTCAAACCTTTTGCAGACAAAGCACACATAGAGTCAGAGAGTCATAGAGATGTACAGCATGGAAACAGACCCTTTGGTCCAACCCGTCCATGCTGACCAGATATCCCAACCCAATCTAGTCCCACCTGCCAGCACCCAGCCCTATCCCTCCATACCCTTCCTATTCATATGAACCTCCACTCCAAGGTCTCATTGTTCAGCAACACTCCCTAGGACCTTACCATTAAGTGTATAAGTCCTGCTAAGATTTGCTTTCTCACACAAATCAACACAAGCTTTCACACAACTCATTACAGGTTGTTAAAAGCACACACGCAGTGACGCTGAAGGAATAGTGATGTATCTGTAAGTCATGATGCTGAGTGGTTTTGAGAGGAACTTGCAAAGGGTGGGGTTCCCAAATACCTACTGCCCTTGTCCCTCTTGATGATTGTGGTCACAGATTTGGAAGGTGGTGTTGAAGGAGTGAGGTTGATTTTCAGCATTGCATCTTGAACGTGAAACGCACAGCTGCTACTGAGCATTGGTGCTGGAGAGACTGGATATTCGACCCCTTGTTCTGGGCTTCATCTAATGGTTTTCAATCATGGTGGAAATCTCGAATATAAACCTACTCACAATACTAACCATGCAATGATCATGGAATGTGTTAATAAAATCCAGTTGTTCATTAATTATTTTGTGACTCGACTTCAGTGTGAATCCAGACCCTGAGTGGGTTATGGGAGGCTCGGAGAGCCATATGCAATAACAGAACAAACCAGTCAGTGATAGAATTAAGAATGTGTCCAGAATGCTGCTCCTTCCTCAATGACGTGATCAACATCAGAAGACCCAAACGGAATAAAGGGACAGAAGCATGTTCAAAAATAAGCAAAGACCTTTTTCTTTCTTGCTGACTTCAAGGACAGGTATGCAGATAATCACAAACTTGTCTGAGTACATATTGTGGTTCTTTGTTTTGTCAGAATTGCAAGTGTGACAATGCTGCTCCTTTAGCAAGGTTATGCTGTCCTTGGCTTGTTTTTTTGTCAGAGACGTCATAAAAGCATCAATTCTGAAAAGTCTAAGTTTGAAGGGTTTGAGGACAAATGTGATTGTAACTAACAGATACTGCTTCAGGGAAAAGGTTTATAAAACACTTGCACAATGAAAGGGGAGTAGCCAGTTCTCCCGGCTCAGCTTTAGTTTGTTTGGTTTGGCTTGGGTTTTAGCAGTTTGGCTGTTTACTGAAAGCAGTCAGTCGGTTTGAGACTGCTGCTCCAAAAAACAGCTACATGGAAGAAAGTATTCCATGCCGAATCCCTCTGCTCTCTCTCTCTCTCTCTCTCTCTCTCTCCCTCTCCCTCTCTCCTATAAGACCCTGTGTTTTATTTTACCTGTTTTTGTGCCAAGGGGTATTTATGAGGACTTTTGCAGGAATTTGGAACAGCACCATTACGTTGGGATAATCTGTTGGGTTTTTGGATATGTTGTTATTCCATATTCTGTTCTTTTTTATTTGTTATTCATTCAGTAATATTGCAAATAAATTCTGTTTTGTTTAAACTAAGTGGTTTGACGAGCTGCATCCCTCCTGGAATATCCACCTACGCCTCCTTAAATCAACTCACAAAGTTAGGGTCTGGGCTACTTTCTTGAAATGTTTTGAGAGGTCTAGCCTGGTCCATAACAGAAGTGACATTGCCATTTGTATCATGACATCTCCTGTCCCGTGCTCCCCACCATCACAGACATTCTGAAGATTCTGCAATGCTCACTATATTCCCAGCTTCCATCAGTTGTGATGAACAGTCATCAGCTTGAACCATTCATTCTGTTTGTTTACACCTATTCACTCTCACCTGCTGAGTGTATCCAGCTATTAGTGTGGTCACTGACAGGCAGAGTACACTGAGAGGATTTCTGATATGTGTCATTCAGTGAAACATCTCTTTAAACAGCAGAAGTGGGAATCCTCCACCTAGAAAATGTGAGGCTAGTAAATAGGAATATGAGAGAGAGAGAGAAAACAGGGAATTATAGGCCAGTTTGCCTGATATCAGTTGTGGGGAAAATGCTGGAATCAATCATTAAGGATGTAATAACTGAGCATTTGGAAGATGGTGACAGAATTCGTGCTAGTCAGCATGGATTCATTAAAGGGAAACAGTGCTTGATAAATATGCTGGAAGCTTTTGAGGATGTGACCAGTAGAGTAGATAATGGTGAATCAGTAGATGTTGTGTATCTGGACTTTCAAAAGGCTTTTGACAAGGCTTCACACAAGAGATTAGTCAGGAAAATTAAAGCTCATGGTATCAGAGGCAGTGTGTTGACATGGCTAGAGAACTGGATGGCAGACAAGAAGCAGAGAGTTGGAATAAACATGTTCTTTTCAGAATGGCAGATAGTGACAATAGCTATTAACAATATACATTAACAATTTGGACAAAGCATTGAAGACAGTGTTTCCAAATGTGCAGATGACTCCAAGCTGGGTGGCAGTGTGTGTGTTGTGAGGAGGATGCTAAGAGGCTGCAGGATGGATTGGCTGACTGGGCAAATACTCGATAAAGGCAAAATAATGTGGATAAATGTGAGGTTTTCCACTTTGGTCACAAAAATAATAGGCCTGTTATCTGAATGGTGACAGTTTAGGAAAAAGGTGAGGTGCAACAAGATCTGGGTGTCACTGTGGGACAGGCATTGACACGTAGGTGCAACAGGCAATGAGGGAAGTTAATGGCATGCTAATCTTCACAGTGAGAGGATCTGAGTGCTGGAGTAAGGATGTCTTGCTGCAGTTATACAGGACCTTAGTGAGGCCACACCTTGAACACTGTGTGCAGTTTAGGTCTCCTAGTCTGAGGAAGGACGTTCTTGCTATTGAGGGAGTTCAGTGAAGCATCTGTGTAGGGAGAAACAGAGTTAATGTTTTGAGTCTGTAACCTTTCATTAGAACAGGGAAAAGTCGGAGATGTAACAGGTTTTGAGGAAGGGCTGGGTGTGAAAAGGTCAAAAGGAAGGTCTGTGATTGGGGTAAAGACAAGAAAGATTGAATGACAGAAGAGTGAGTCTTCCTGGCTCAAAGGGAATGATGATGGACCAGACAAGAAACGCAAATGTATGGAATAAGCTGCCAGAGGAAGTGGTGGAGGCTGGTACAATTGCAACGTTTAAGAGGCATTTGGATGGGTATATGAATAGGAAGGGTTTGGAGGGATATGGGCCGGGTGTTGGCAGGTGGGACTAGATTGGATTGGGATATCTGGTCGGCATGGACGGGTTGGACCGAAGGGTCTGTTTCCATGCTGTACATGTCTATGACACTTTAAAAACTAAAGATGTGCATGGAGTAGGTGTGCTGCTGACTGAAGGAAATCAAACAGAAACAAACAAAGAAATGGAAACAAATGGAGACAAAGTTTCTGTCAAAATGCAGAACCCAGTTTTCATCCAGAGGCTGGAAAGTGTCTCATTAAAAGATGAGGGACTGTTTCTGAAGTTTATGTTGAGCCTCACTGGAATAGTGCACTAGATCAAGGACAGAAATGTTAGTGTGAGACCAAAGTGGAGATTTAAAATTGACAGGAGGCCATAGTCAGAAAGGGGGTGTTCCACAAAGCAGTCACTCAATCAGTGTTTGGTCTCCAAAATGTAGAGGAGACCACATTGTGAGGAGTGAATACAGTTGACAGATATAGTTGCCTTGCTTTCAGATATATGGGTATAACTCCCCCACCATTCTGTTTTGTCAATATCAGAACGACATCGGCCTATTGCTGAAGACGCCAGGAGCTGGAGGCACAGGGCAGGGTCTGACACCAGCTGATTGAGAGAACAAGAAAGAGACAGCATTGAGAATTCATCCTGTTGTTGGAAATGCTGTTCCAATCCACACTAAATAATCCCATCTTCTGTCGTGTGTCACAATACAAACAAAATAACTAGGTGCTCCTGAACAAATCATGGTCAGTTTTAAATCTTAAAAATGGACTTGATGCCCTGTTAATATTATGAGACTGTTTCTGTTGCAGGTGTTTCATTGAATCTTCCCACACAGTGAGAGGCCATTTGGCCCATTGTCTTCCTGCTTGCTCTTTAAATGAACCATTTCATTCCATTGCTGCTCATTTCCTGCAGTCTCACACATTTCCTGTTTTAAATATATATCCACTTCCAATTTTAAAATGAATGATGGCAGAATATTGTCAGTTTCTCCCATCACTCTTTCAGGCAATCAGCATCACTCCCTGTGGCCACATTCTCCCAATTCCCTCTCAGGTACTTCTGAGCTTTTTTTTAACTTGTGTTGGTGGTTGTATCAGTGACTTCCTCACCTGGGTACGGCCCTCCTCTGGTATTTTGGGAAGGACTTCACTGACTGACACTGACAACAGACCAACTACTGCAGCTGAAGACTGAAAAACCACCTTAATGGTCACTATGCTAGCTAGATAGCCAAGACCAAGACAGGATCATCCAACTCAGGAGGTAAATAGTCGGCTCAACAAGAAGAGGGAAAGGAGAGAGAAAGAACAGAGAAAGAATGGGAAAGGGGACAGGGAGAGAGAGAGCAAAGATTAGGAGAGAAAGATGAAGGGGGAACAGAGAGAGAAACACGGGGGAGGGGACAGAACTTTGGGAGGGGAGAGAGGGTGTAAGGGGGGTAATGTAGTGCTGAGGCAGACATCAGCCAGGGAGGGGAAATTGCAGTGTTGGGTAGGGATCAGTCAGAGAGGGGGGATTGCAGTGTTGAGTAGGGATCCGTCAGGGAGGGGGTGATTACAGTGTTGGGTCGGGATTAGTCAGGGAGAGGGAGAGCGCAGTGTTGTGTAGGGATCGCTCCCGGCGGGGGGATTACCGTGTTGGGGAGGGATCAGTCAGGGAGGAAGGATTGCCGTGTTAGGTAGGGATCAGTCAGGAAGGGGGTCATTGCAGGGTTAGGTAGTAGTCAGTCAGGGAGGAAGGATTGCAATGTTGGGTAGGGATCAGTCTGGGTGGGGTGATTACAGTGTTGGGTAGGGATCAGTCAGGGAGGGGGAGATTGCAGTGTTGGGTAGGGATCATTCAGGGTGGGGTGATTATAGTGTTGGGGAGGGATCAGTCGGGGGGGTGATTACAGTGTTGGGAAGGGATCAGTCTGGGGGTGATTGCAGTGTTGGGTAGGGATCATTCAGGGTGGGGTGATTGTAGTGTTGGGGAGGGATCAGTCAGGGAGGGGTGATTGTAGTGTTGGATAGAGATCAGTCAGGGAGGGGTGATTACAGTGTTGGGTAGGGATCAGTCAGGGAGGGGTGATTGCAGTGTTGGGTAGGGATCAGTCAGGGAGGGTGATTACAGTGTTGGGTAGGGATCAGTCAGGGAGGGGTGATTGCAGTGTTGGGTAGGGATCAGTCAGGGAGGGGTGATTACAGTTTTGGGTCAGGGATCAGTTTGGGAGGGGTGATTACAGTGTTGGGTAGGGATCAGTCAGGGAGGGGGAGATTGCAGTGTTGGGTAGGGATCAGTCAGGGAGGGGGAGATTGCAGTGTTGGGTAGGGATCAGTCTGGGAGAGGTGATTACAGTGTTGGGTAGGGATCATTCAGGGTGGGGTGATTACAGTGTTGGATAGGGATCATTCAGGGTGGAGTGATTGTAGTGTTGGGGAGGGATCAGTCAGGGAGGGGTGATTACAGTGTTGGGGAGGGATCAGTCGGGGGTGATTACAGTGTTGGGGAGGGATCAGTCAGGGAGGGGTGATTACAGTGTTGGGTAGGGATCAGTCAGGGAGGGGGTGAGTGCAGTGTTGAGTAGGGATCAGTCAGGGTGGGGGGATTACAGTGTTGGGTAGGGATCATTCAGGTGGGGTGATTGTAGTGTTGGGGAGGGATCAGTCAGGGAGGGGTGATTGTAGTGTTGGGGAGGGATCAGTCAGGGAGGGGTGATTGCAGTGTTGGGTAGGGATCATTCAGGTGGGGTGATTGTAGTGTTGGGGAGGGATCAGTCAGGGAGGGGTGATTGTAGTGTTGGGGAGGGATCAGTCAGGGAGGGGTGATTGCAGTTTTGGGTAGGGATCAGTCAGGGAGGGGTGATTACAGTGTTGAGTAGACAGGCCAACAAGAGGTAAGGCCATACAGGATTATGTAGACAGGCCAACAAGAGGTGAGGCCATACTGGATTTGGTTCTGGGTAACGAACCAGGCCAGGTGTTAGAATTAGAGGTAGGTGAGCACTTTGGGGATAGTGACCATAATTCGGTGATTTTTACACTCGTGATGGAGAGGGATAAGTGTGTACTACAGGGCAAGAGTTATAGCTGGGGTCAGGGAAATTATGATGCGGTGAGGCATGACTTAGGATGTGTGGCTTGGAAAAGTAGACTCCAAGGCAAGAGTGTAAATGATATGTGGAGCTTGTTCAAGGAGCAACTCTTGAGTGTCCTTGATAATTATGTACCTGTCAGGCAGGGAGGAAAGGGTCGTGCGAGGGAGCCGTGGTTTAATAAGGAATTGGAATCCCTTGTTAAATGGAAGAGGGCGGCCTATCTCAAGATGAGACGTGAAGGTTCAATTGGGGCGATTGAGAGTTATAGGGTAGCCAGGAAGGACCTGAAGAGAGAGCTAAGAGCAGCAAGGAGGGGACATGAAAGGTCCTTAGTCGGTAGGATTAGGGAAAACCCTAAGGCTTTCTATAGGTATGTTAGGAATAAAAGAATGACTAGGGTAGGAATAGGTCCAGTCAAGGATAGTAGTGGGAAGTTGCGTGTGGAGGCGGAAGAGATTGGGGAGACACTGAATGAATACTTTTCTTCAGTATTTACTCAGGAACAGGGCATTGTCGTCGATGTGAATACTGAGTCACAAATAAGTAGAATGGATGGCTTTGAGGTATGTAGAGAAGAGGTGTTGGAAATCCTGGAAAAGGTGAAAATAGATAAGTCCCCTGGGCCTGATGGCATTTATCCTAGGATACTCTGGGAAGCAAGGGAGGAGATTGCAGAGCCATTGGCCTTGATTTTTATGTCCTCTTTGTCTACAGGAGTAGTGCCAGAAGACTGGAGGATAGCAAATGTGGTTCCCTTGTTCAAAAAGGGGAGTAGGGATAACCCTAGTAACTATAGGCCGGTGAGTCTCATTTCTGTTGTGGGCAAAGTCTTAGAGAGAATTGTAAGGGATAGGATTTATGCACATCTGGATAGGAATAATGTGATCAAGGATAGTCAGCATGGTTTTATGAAGGGCAGGTCGTGCCTCACAAACCTTATTGAATTCTTTGAAAAGGTGACGAAGGAGGTTGATGAGGGGAAAGCGGTAGATGTGGTATATATGGATTTTAGTAAGGCGTTTGATAAGGTTCCCCATGGTAGGCTACTGCAGAAAATACGGAGATATGGCATTGAGGGTGAGTTGGAGGTTTGGATTAGGAATTGGCTGGATGGAAGAAGACAGAGGGTAGTAGTTGATGGCAAAGTTTCTTCATGGAGTGCCGTCACTAGCGGTGTTCCGCAAGGATCTGTTTTGGGACCATTGCTGTTTGTCATTTTTATAAATGACCTGGAAGAGGGGTTAGAAGGTTGGGTGAGCAAGTTTGCGGATGATACGAAAGTCGGAGGAGTTGTTGACAGTGAGGAAGGATGTGGCAGGTTACAGCAGGATTTCGAGAAGCTGCAGAGCTGGGCAGAAAGGTGGCAAATGGAATTCAATGTAGCTAAGTGTGAGGTGATTCACTTTGGGAAGAATAACAAAAAGATGGGGTACTGGGCTAATGGTCGGATACTTGGTAGTGTGAATGAGCAGAGGGATCTTGGTGTCCATGTACACAGATCTCTGAAAGTTGCCACCCAGGTAAATAGTGCGGTGAGGAAGGCATATGGCGTACTGGCTTTTATTGGTAGAGGAATTGAGTTCCGGAGTCCTGAGGTCATGATGCAGTTGTATAAGACTCTGGTGCGGCCGCATCTGGAATATTGTGTGCAGTTTTGGTCGCCATACTATAGGAAGGATATGGAGGCACTGGAACGGGTGCAGAGGAGGTTTACCAGGATGTTGCCTGGTATGGAAGGAAGATCGTATGAGGAAAGACTGAGACACTTGGGGCTGTTTTCATTAGAGAAAAGAAGGTTTAGGGGTGACTTGATTGAGGTGTACAAGATGATTAGGGGGTTAGATAGGGTTGACAGTGTGAACCTTTTCCCGCGTATGGAGTCGGGTATTACAAGGGGGCATAGCTTTAAATTAAGGGGGGGTAGATATAGGACTGAAGTTAGGGGTAGGTTCTTCACTCAGCGAGTCGTAAGTTCATGGAATGCCCTGCCAGTAACAGTGGTGGACTCTCCCTCTTTATGGGCATTTAAGCGGGCATTGGATAGGTATATGGAGGATAGTGGGTTAGTATAGGTTAGGTGGGCTTGGATCGGCGCAACATCGAGGGCCAAAGGGCCTGTACTGCGCTGTATTCTTCTATGAGTAGGGATCAGTCAGGGTGGGGGGATTACAGTGTTGGGTAGGGATCAGTCAGGGAGGGGTGATTACAGTGTTGGGTAGGGATCAGTCAGGGAGGGGTGATTGTAGTGTTGGGTAGGGATCAGTTAGGGAGGGTGATTACAGTGTTGGGTAGGGATCAGTCGGGGGGGTGATTACAGTGTTGGATAGGGATCATTCAGGGTGGGGTGATTGTAGTGTTGGGGAGGGATCAGTCAGGGAGGGGTGATTGTAGTGTTGGGTAGGGATCAGTCAGGGAGGGGTGATTGTAGTGTTGGGTAGGGATCAGTTAGGGAGGGTGATTACAGTGTTGGGTAGGGATCAGTCAGGGAGGGATGATTGCAGTGTTGGATAGAGATCAGTCAGGGAGGGGTGATTACAGTGTTGGGTAGGGATCAGTCAGGGAGGGGTGATTACAGTGTTGGGTAGGGATCAGTCAGGGAGGGGTGATTGCCGTGTTGGGTAGAGATCAGTCAGGGAGGGGGTGAGTGCAGTGTTGGGTAGGGATCAGTCAGGGAGGGGTGATTACAGTGTTGGGTAGGGATTAGTCAGGGAGGGGTGATTACAGTGTTGGGTAGGGATTAGTCAGGGAGGGGTGATTACAGTGTTGGGTAGGGATCAGTCAGGGAGGGGGGATTACCGTGTTGGGTCAGGGATCCATCAAGGAGGAGTTGAGCGCTGTGTTGAGGTGTTGGGTTGTCGGTATCAGTATCGATGGATCTTCAGTCTTTATTTGGGATTGTACTTCGTGAATCTATAGTCAGCAGTCTGCCAGACTGGGGAAATTAGTGGCAGTTTATCCCGTCTAATCTCAGTGGTCAGATTAATTTCAACCTGGAATTATTTTAACATGTGGTAACTTACATCCACCAACATTTGAACTTTTCTCACTTATCCCCAAGATGGACATTTGTGTCTTAACATGGAATATGCTGATCCTTTTAAAATCATTCGCTTGGATTCATTGGAATGCCCACTTCACACTGAGACAGACAAAGGCTAACTCACACATACACACACATTCTCACACCCACACGCTCAAATAACGATGCACTCACGTAGACTTATGCAGACACATACAAACACAGCCATACTCTCTCTCACACACACACACACACAAATACACACACACACTATAATGACTGAGACCAATCTGGGCGTTAACGTATGCTGTAAAATGCCATGACTCTGTGATAGTTTGAAACAACTGACATATTTTGAGTGAGGATAAGGCATTGGTGAGCTAAATAGAATGACTTTATTTCTAAATAGCTTTACCTTGGGTCAAAAATGAAACATTCAACATGGACAACAATCTGGAGGAGTAAAATCAGTGCAATGAGAGGATTTTAGAAAGGAAATTATCAAAACAAAATAATTCATGAGAAACCATTGACAGATTGAATAAAGGAAAACTCATAGAAGCTGTTTAATATTGTAAGAGCAAGAGAATAACTGGGGCAAGTGTTCTGACCCATGACAGACCACTGTGGCAATCTGCTAGTGGATGGATAAGACATGGACACAGTCTTCAGTGAATAATTTGCATTTGTACTCACAATTGAAAAGGATATCAGAGTTATGGACATCAGATTGGATAGACTGAGCAATTAAATGAAATTGCTATAGAGTGAAAATACTAGGGAATTCAGTTACCCTGAAAAAGGATTAACCTGAATGCATGTTTGAGTTGTATCCTGTTCTGTCAGTGAAGTCAAGAAAGGATAGATGAAAGGCCCTATCAATAATTTTAAATTCTCTCTGTCCACAGATGAAGTGCAAGGTCATGGGGAGCTGCTAGCATTATCCAAGTGTCACAATAATGGAGAAAGTGGTAGACCAGGTAATTAGAGCCAATCAGTGTAACAGCAGTGATGGGGAAGTTATTAAAAATAATTCTTGTCAATACTGATGTTAGTCAGGGAGAGCCAGTAAGAATTTCATAAGGCTAGGCTGTGTTTGACAGACTTGTTTTTCTTGAGGAGGGAACCACAATTGTTAACGTGGGTAATGCAGTTGATTATTGCCACATGGATTTTAGCAAACTTCTGATAAATTCCTTCATGGAAGACTGATCAAGTAAAGGATAATGGAATGCAAGGGAAAGTTGTATATTAGATGCAAAATTGGTTGAGACGCAAAAAAACTGAGGGAGACGGCAGAGTGATGTTTCTCTGCATTAGAATTATATACCACAGAAATTCGTATATGCCAACCAGATATCCTAAACTGATCCAGTTCCATTTGCCAGCATTTTCCTCATGCCCTCTTAACCCTTCCTTCTCAAATAGTTATAGAGGTGCCTGTTAAATGTCTTAATTGTACCCACCTTCACCAATTCCTCTGGCAGCTCGTTATTTGAAGTGTGTTCCAATAGGATCCCACAGAGCTTGGTGCTGAGGCCCTTGCTATCTATGGTGTATTTTCAGAATTTGGAGATAACTGCAGGTGTTATGATGAAGAAGTTTGCATATGACATGAAAATTGGCCAGGTGATCAATAGTGAGGAGAATGGCATAAACTGGAGGAGAGCACCAACAGATTGTTCAGCTTTGCAGAGCAATGGCAAATGGAATTCAACTTGGGAAATAGTGAGAGGCTGTGTACTTGTGGAAGGCAAACAAGGATGACACCATGAACAGTGGGACCATGCAAAGTAGTGACTATCAGTGGGTATTTGGTCTACAAATCCACAGGTCCCTGAAGATAGAGGGCAGGAAGGTAAAGTGATTCAGAAGCCAGATTGGTGATTTTTGGAGTGGTGCTGGAAAAGCACAGCTGGTCAGGCAGCATCCAAAGAGCAGGAAAATCAATGTTTTGGACAAAAGCCCTTCATCAGGAATTCCTGATATATTTGCATGATTTAGCCAAGGTGATTTTGAGTTGGGGACCAAGTGTTGTGCATCAAAGTTCGCAGATAACACTGAAATGAGTGGGACAGTGCAGAGGACACTGAAAGTCTGCAAAGGAATATAAATAGGTTAAGTGAGTGGGCAGGGGTCTGGTAGATGAAGTACAATGTTGGTAAATGTGAGGTCATCCATTTTGGTGGGAGTCAGTTTAGCTCACTTGGCTGGATTGGTGGTTAGTAGAGCATTGTGACACCAACAGTATGGGTTCAATTCCCATCAGTGGTTTGAGGTTAGCATGGAGGATGCTCTTTCACAACCACTTCCCTTGCTCAAGGACTGGTGGCCCTCAGGTGAAATCATCCCCAGTTGCTTCTCTGTAATGAGAGGGCAGTCCTATGATCTGGTACTGTTGCGACACAATACAAATACATCCATTTTGGTCAAAATAGGCTACTATTTAAATAGTGAAAAATTGCAGGATGCTGCTGTGCAGAGGGATCTGTGTGTCCTTGTGCATGAATCACAGAAGGTTAGTATGCAGGTGCAGTGAGCAAACAGAATAGTGCCGTTATTGCGAGACGGATAGTGCTTAAAAACAGGGAGGGCATGCTGCAGCTGAATAGGATGTTGGTGAGGGGATCTGATAGAATTTTATAAGGTCATGAGGGGATGGATGGGGTGCATCAGAAGGTATTTCCTTTTTCCATCAATAGACGATTCAACGACCAGGGGCACAGATTTATGTTTCGATGAAGACGGCTTAGAGGACAGTTTGGGAGTAGGCTTATCACTCAGAGTGTCGTTGGAAAATGGAAGCCACTGCCTGATGATGTGTTTGAGTTGGAAACTGATGTGATATTTAAGCAGCACCTAAATAGAGTCATACAGACCCTTTGGTCCAACCAGTCCATGCTGAACATCATTCCAAACTACATAGGTCCCACCCGCCTGCACCTGGCCCATATCCCTCCAAACCTTTCCTACTCATGTATCTATCCAAATAGCTTTTAAACGTTGTAATTGTACCCACATCCACCACTTCTTCAGGAGGTTCATTCCACTTTCAATTGCTTTACCACAACCTCCAGGGCTTTGTAAGCAAACCTGGAAAATTGGATGATTGTAGCCAGCTATTTGTTAACATGGACACAATGATCCCAATGTTTCTAGCTTTTCTGTTCATGTTTCTGTGTCAATGTTGAAACATCTTTCTCATTGTCATAAGCAAAAGCACAAACTGCTGGAAAAACTCAGTTGGTCTGGCAGCATCTGTGGAAAGAAAGCAGAGTTCATGTTTCAGGTCCAGCAATCCTCACCAGCAGTAACCAGTCTCTTTTGTTGTTCCTGATTTCCAGCATCAAAGTGCTTTGTTTGTGTTTGCTACTTTCTTACTGTTCTTGGGTCTGCTGGGGAGTTTGGAGATTTCTGATTGGTTAAAGCAGCCATTACACTGCAAGAATTCAGCAACCATTGGACAAAAGGAATACCCATTACAACCTGTCCCATTTTGATTGGTTAAAACCGTCGAAGTCATAACATGGCTGACAGGATATGTGCTAATTAGACAAACAGGAGGCTGGAAGAACACAGCAAGCCAGGCAGCATCAGGAGGTAGAGAAATGGGTGTAACCCTTCTTCAGGACTGGGGGTGGGTGTGGGGGGACCTGCAGATAAAGAGGGTGGCAGGAGCAGGGTAGTGAAGTGGGGATAGGTGAGGACAGGTAGAGGGTATGACCTAGTTGGTCAATGGGAGGAATGAATCCGGTTGGTGGCAGAGAGCAGTAGAAGGGTGGGGAGGGGGCAGGGTGGGGGAAAGTGGCTTTGAAGGGAATTGGGAGATGGGGAGGGAGGTTATTTGAAATTGGAGAACTCAATATTGTGTCCTCCGGGCTGCAGGGTGCCCAGGCAGAAGATAAGATGTTGTTCCTCCAAAAGACGGCGTGGTTTGTTTTGGCAATGGAGAAGGCCAAGGATGGTCATGTTGGAATGGAAGTGGTTGGGGGAATTGAAATGGGCTCAGACTAGGAGGTCATTTCAGCTCCTGCTGACCACGATGGGATGCTCAGCGAACCGTTCCCTAAGTTTATGTTCGGTCTCCCCAATGTAGAGAAGACCACATTGGGAGCATCTGATGCAGTAAACCAGGTTAGAGGAGAGACAGTGAACCTCTGTCTCACCTGGAAGGAGTGTATTGGGCCCTGAATGGAAGTGAAGGTGGAGGGCGGTGTATCTTTTCTGGTTGGAGGGGAAGATACCTGGGGTTTCGGCGGTGGGGGTGGCTTGAACCAAGGACTGTTGGAGGGAACGGTCCTTGCAGAGAGCTGAGAGGGGAGGGGAAGGGAAGATGTTCTTGGTGAGGTCTATATGGATCTGGCAGAAGTGTTTGAGGATGATGTGTTGCATGCGGAGACTAGTAGGGTGGTAGGTGAGGACAAAGGCGTCTCTGTCCTTATTGCGTTGAGATGGGGGTTCTTTATAGCAGTGGAATGGGGAATGGAAGTGGTGTGGCAGCGGGCTGTCTGGATGACGGAGGAAGGAAAAGCACAATGCTCAAAATAGGTGGACATCTGGGATGTCCCCTTGTCCGAGCAGATGCAGTGGAGGTGAAAGAATTGGGAGAATGGGATGGAGTTCTTGCAGGACATTGGGTGGGAGGAGCTATGGGTTTGTAGTAGATGTGCTGATGGTGGACAATGATGGGATTATAGGATTGGTTCACTTGGCTGTCAGTCATGCCCAGCTTTGTAGATATTGCTGTCAGTAATTGTCAGATCTCCGTGAATTGTTGAAGCTGCTGTGTCGGCGTCATTCAGAGCTCTTTGATTGGTTCAACTGGCTATCAAACATTGGGCATCACTCACTAATTGGCTGCCACCCTCCTCTGGATGAGTCTCAGTTGTTTTGCTTCTTCATCAATTGAATAATTGTTGTGATTGGATATTTCATCGCATTCTTCAGTTGCTCTCGGAACTTACACTGAGTCACAGCATAAATAAAAGTGTTTGTACAGCAACTTAAATTCAGTAGCATTTCTCCAACTTGTTCAAATATATATTCAGGTGGGGTGTAATCCTCAGGATCTGTTCCTTGGATGTTATAATAAATGAATTCTATAACATTAACCAACCACAGAAGAATGAAGTTGCCTGATATGGCCAGAAGTAAAATCACAGACTTCCTTCTGCTCTCCATCTCTGGATCTCTGAAAATCTCTCCATTGCTCTGACCCCTGAGTCCATTCCGCACTCTACTGGCCACTAAAATGTGTCTGACAGTCAAAGTATTGACCAACAGAATTAAAGTGAATTGGATTAATGGGATTAAGACTGTATCAAACCAGTCAAATGCCACCCACCAAGGGTCAATGTATGAGTTTGGCTTCACAGTACAGTGCCATGGTGTACCATCAATTATCATCCTCGGTTCATAAATAAAATAGTACGGAATATTCTTTATACAGAGCAAGAAGCTAGTGATTGCTAAAACCACAGCTGCAGTTTTCTCAGTGCAATATTTTGTTTTCAGCTTCTTGCAACAAATAGCCACAAATCGATCGAAGGAGAAAGTGATGGTGAACCAGACAGAAAGGTCTGTGACTGCAGACTGTAGGAAAGAATTCACACGACAGACAGGGGTTATGTGCAGGATGAGCCCTGGGGAAAAGTGCAAACAGACTCGCAAAGCTATGATTCCAATGCTAATGAACATTAGATCCGCTGTCGCCATGGCCACCAAGTAGCGAGTGATGCAGTTGGAGAGGCCACACTTTCCCCTGGACATAATCACAATTCCCAGTAAATTAACTGTAAGAGATTAGAGGGGAGAAAAAGAGAGAATATATTTACTAAACTTATTTTCCAGCTCAGACAATAATGCCAGGATTTTATGACAACAACCCAGCATGGGAGTTTGAAATTTAAACAGCATAACCACCAAAAAAACCCATTTTCATTTTTATAGGGATCAGGTAATCAGCTACCCATAAGTGCAGATTGGAAATGTAATTACTTTCATGAGGTCACAAATGTTTGATTCAATCTGTTTGGCAGGTTTAACTCTGACCCACCTGGTATCTCCATCAAACCCCATATCCCACACAATGATAACCAGGATTGGTGATCTCAGCCATTAACACTCTCTTGAAAAAAAGCAGTCCCTTGCTGTGATAACACTCTTAGAGAGATTGGGCCACATTCAATTGTATAATCACTGAAATGCCATGATCAGACTCCTCCCTAGTGTCACACCCTGCCAGGAACAGACAAGGACCCACTCCCACTAAAGGAGATCCTCCCAGGATCAGGCAGCTTTCCCAAAATAACAGTACATCCCTGGGGTCAGATCTCATAAGTAGAGGAGACCTCTCCTCTTGCTTTTGGAAATCTGGGACAATCTTCCAACTGGAAGTGTGAAGTGTCAGGAATGGGGAGATGGAGTTGAACCAGGGGCATGGAAAAGCCTATCAACTGTCTCCAAGTAGTGGAAACCTCACCCCAGACCAGCCCTCACCCCATTCCACTTCTCTGTTAGCAGAGTAGGCCACCTATGAAAATGAAAAGGGTATTGTAATCCATTTTTTAAACCTCCCTGATAATTGGGAATACTGCAATATCAGATTAAATGGAACAGGGATGAAAAAAAACTAGGAAAGATTTGAGCAGTGAAGTCACATCTGATAATTGTGTTGCCCATGCTAAACGCATCTCCATCACCAGATTAATACCATGATCCACACGGCCAGTATCATTTGTTGGCTGATAAAAATAATTCTGACCAATATCTGCTGTCATTTGCTGTTTTCCAGCTCCACTCAAACAGATTACAGATATTGGTCTTCAAATCTGAGATCTCCCCCAAATAACTTAGTTATTAACTCTTATTATCAGCACAACTCAACTCTTTCTCCTTCTTGTCTGTATAACCTAAACATTGAATATTCCTGAATATTTAGATTGCCATGTATCTGTAATGATAATAAAACCATACTCATGTATGTCTATTTGTGCCTTTAAGTCATCTACCTGGAGAATGCTATAAACATGCAAGGGGAGCATCCTTAGCTTTGTCTTTTTGACATAATTCTGATTTCTAAGCATAATCAATGCTCAGCTTTCTTTGTCCTGTTGTCGATCCTCCATAGCATCTTTTCTCCGTGTTTCTCTTCCTTCCAGTTTGGGTGATCTCTCAGCTCTCATTGAAACTCGTCAGGTCTTCTTCAAACAGAACCAAAATATTTCCCAACTTTCGAGTTTTAGAAGCTGAAAGGAATTATTGAGTATTTTCAACCCTAAAGCAAGGTAATTTATTTTATTATTTAATTTTCCTGTCACAAAATCCCAAAGTACATATTAACTACACTAAATGTTCCAAAAACATTCAATCACCTGATGTCTTATGAATACTGAAATGAAATTATGTTTCTGAAAGATTGACCTAGTTTTTTCAAAGTCTCTTACAAAAATAAATTATTTGGGTGTTACCCCAAATAACAGTCAATTGAAATCCAAACATTCAGAAAATTATGTACACTATACTGTTGCTCAACAAAGGCGAGAGGGATACAGCAAGGAACGACAGATCAGATCATTTTACTTCAGCTTGAAAACTCTTAGAAACAGTAGCTTTAGGAAAAAAAGTATGTACAACATATGGACAAAAGCAGGAGAAGACCTTCAAATTTGCCTAACGACTCAATACCATCTACCCCAACATTTGATCCCCTTCCTTGCCAAGAATATATCAACTTTGATCTTAGAAATATTCAAGGACTCTGTTTCCATTGCAAAGGAATTTCCAAAGACTCATGAGCCTCTGTGAGAAAAGAAAATATACTCCCCTTAAACACTTAACCATTTAAATCTGGCTTAATGATGCGGTACCTTACTTTTAGACAATGGTCTCTTAGTTGTAGATCAAATTTCATGCTTTCATCAAGTCACCTCTTACTCATAGAGTCATACAGCACAGAAACAAATTCTTCAATCCAACGCATCTATGCCAACCACACATCCCAGTCTGACCTCGTCCCATTTGCCAGCATTTGGTCCATAAACCTCGAAACTCTTCCTACTCATTCAGATGCATTTTAAATGGTGTAGTTGTGCCCACTTCCACCATTTCCTCTGGCAGTTCATTCCATATGCACACTGCGGTCTGCATTAATATGTTACCCCTCAGGTCTTTTTTCAGACTTTCCCCTCTCACCTTAAACCTATGCCCTCCAGTTTTGGAATCTCCAACCCTGACTAAAAGACCTTGGCTAATCACTCGATGCATGCACCTCATGATGTTATCTACCTCTACAAATCACCCCTCAGCCTCCCGTGCTCCAGGGTGGAAAAGCCCCAGCCTGTTCAGCCTCTCCCCATAGCCCAAACCCATCAATTCCAGCAACATCCTTGTAAATCCTTTCTGAACCATTTCAAGTTTAACAGCAAATTTTCTATAGCATGAAGAGTTTTAGAATGCAGTATTCTAAAACTGGCCTAATGGTAGAATGGATGTTTGTTTGCAATAGATTCAGTGCTGGGTCCATGGTTGTTTGTGATGTGCGTAGTGGATAAGATCAATAAGTTCTCAGATGACACAAAAATTGTGAGTGTTGAGTAGTTAGGACAATATCCATAAATTGCTCACACACCTTAATGGACTGGTTACATGGAGAGAGCAGTGGCAAATATAATTCAACATAGAAAAGCCTGATATATTGCTCTTGGGGAGGGATGACAAGGGAAGAGATCACATTCTGATTGGTCAGATTCTGGAGGAACTGAAGATCTGTGGGAGTTTGTTGTACATATACACAGATCTTGAAGGGAGCTGGTAGGTAAGGTGGTTAAGATGGTAGATGGGCTACCTTATTTTATCAACTGCAGGAGCAAGGAGGTTAACTGGAACTTCGTAAAATGCTGGTTAGGCCATATCTTATCCCCAGTTTATAGGAGGGAGTGGTTACACAGGACAATGGCAAAGAGATTCATCAGGATGCTCTGAGCTATGAGGAATAATTGAAGAGACTGGGGTTGTTCCCTTTGGACTGTAGACTGTTGCTCAGAGAACGAATCGAAGTGCATAAATTTATAAGGGCCACATATAGTTGGGAAAGGAGGCACCTTTTCCATCAGTAGACTAGTCTATAACAAAGATGGGATTGATTTAAGATAACAAGCAGAAAGCGAAAAGCTCAATCAAGGAGAATTATTTGCACCCAGAGGAACATAAAAGACTCACACTCACTGCTAGAATGGGTGTTTGAGTCAAAAGCTTTCATCTTGCCTACGCAGTATTTTCCACTGCCATAAACTACAGGAAATTGGGCCAAAAGCTGTAAAATGGATTTGTGTCATTAGATTGTCATTGACTGACATGGCCACTGGTCAACATACCTCGCTCTGAGCTATAATGAAAAAAGGAACATAAGAAATAGGAGCAGGAGTCAGCAATTTAGTCCCCTGAGCCTTTTCCATAATTTAATACAGTCACAGCTGATCTCATCTCAGCCTCAAGTCCACTTTCCTACCCATTCTCTTCAACACATTACTAATTCATAACTTTTTTATCGCCTCCTTAAATTAAGCCAAAATTCTGACATCCACTGCACCCTGAGGTCATTATTTCCATGGACTCATGACCCTTTAAGATAAATAATTTCTCCAGTTTTAATTGTGCTGCCATTATCCTAAAACTGTGACCTCTCATCTGAATTGCCCTACATGGAGAAACATCTTCTCTACATTTACTTTTTCGATCCCATTTAGCATCTTACATGCCTTAACTAGATCTCCTCTCCCTCGAAACTCAATAGAATTTGAACCTAAACTATTCAATCTGTCTCTAGAAGACCAATGAATCTCAGATGGATTGTTGGTCTTGGAGATAAAAGGTCTGACAAGAGATTTGATGGCAGTTTCAAAATCACAAGAAGTCAGGATACCACAGACAGGGTGGACCTTGGCAGAATGCTGACAGGATTGAAAACGACAAGACATAGATTTGAAGTCTTTGGTAAAAGAAGCAGAAGTGATGTGTGGAAATACGTCAAATTGCTGCTTGTGGTTGGGTCTAAAATGCAATGTCAGTGACTGTCTTGTAGGCAGTTTCAATTAAGGTTTTCAAAGGAAATTAGATGGCTCAGTGTTACATGGCAGTCAGCAGGAGAATGGTGAAAGCTAATTATGCCTTGTTGTGATGACACCAGACTCCAAACATACATTAAGGAGATAACCTAGACCTTACTTCCTATTGTTTTTAAAAGGCAAGTGTAAGATGCTGTTTTCCAGATTCAATTGATTGGTCCACCTTTAATCAAAACACACTTTATTCTTATAACACAGTTAAAATATAACAAAAAGAATTAGCATAACTTCACTTTATTGCAATACTGAACAAGATCATATGTTATTTAACCACTAATTATAAACTATTCCAAGATAGTATTTTGAAGTCAAAAGAGTGCATGGTCATTGAAAGAGAGAGGTGCCTTTTCTGAGCTTGTGACAGCACAGGTTGTGATAGTACATGAGCCTGTGACTCGCTGACAGGTGCAGACAGTGCTGAGAATTGATAATGTGGAACCACCTTCGGGTAGTGTTTTGTTGTGAAGGCAACCGTATTTGAATTTAACCAATTCATTTAAATATTGCCCAGGATACCAAAAAAAAAACAATTGAATTTGACTACAGTGGATTAATGAGAGGCTATGAGTCTTGGGGATTAAAAAAAGGGAAGTTTGAAAATTAGTCCATCGAACATGAGAGTACATGGCATCTGAAAGGGCTCACAACACTCTCAAAGAAATCTCTTACAGGGCCCCTGTAAAAGATATTAAAGATATCAAGAAATTTTATACAAAGACACTCTGTAAAAAAAGAAAAATCATAGCAGTCTGCCAATGGAAAACAGCAGATTCGGAAAGACAGAAGGAAACAGCAGATTCGGAAGGACAGAAGGAAACAGCAGATTCGGAAGGAAACAGCAGATTCAGAAGGACAGAAGGAAACAGCAGATTCGGAAGGACAGAAGGAAGACAGTGTAAGAGCCAGTATGGACTTTGAGAGATTAAGTTAATGTAATATTTAATGATTGTGTTACTGGAGCAGCATTTTAATAGAGATGGGGTCAGATAGTGATTAGGTAAGAATCACAGAATCCCGACAGTTGTGAAACAGGCCCTTCCGCCTAAGTCCATGCCCACCCTTCGAAGAGTAACCCACCCAGACCGATTCCCCTCCCGTACTATCCCATATTTACCCATAACTAATGCACTTAACCTACACATCCCTGAACACTCCGGGCAATTTCGCATGGCCAATTCACCTAACCTGTACATGTTTGGATTGTGGGAGGGAACCGGAGCACCCAGAGAAAGCCCACACAGACACGGGGAGAATGTGCAAACTCCACACAGACAGTCGCCTGAGGCTGGAATCGAACACAGGTGCTGAGAGGCAATAGTGCTAACCACTAAGCCACCATACTGCCCTAGGGGGCTTGGATTTGTTAATAGTTTTTGTTTGGTTTTTATTATTAGAGTTCGGAAAATAAATTTTATTTTTCATTAAAAGGTGGAAAGTCAGGGTTTTCTTTCACTCATTTACACTTTTAGCAAATGCCAACAGCATGGGTTCAATTCCCATCACCGATTTGAGGGACTCTCCTTCTCAACCTCTTCCCTCGCCTGAGGGTTGGTGACCCTCAGGTTAAATCTCCACCGGTCACTTCTCTCTAATGAGAGAGTAGCCCCTATGGTCTGGGAAGACTATGGCAACACAACTCAACAATGGGAGATGAGCTTTTCTGGGCTTTTAAATTTTAATTAGCACAGGGGTTGGACCTCTGCATTGGAACAATAGGCAGCATCCTGTAAACAAACCCTTTGGGTAAAATGCAATTCAGCCAATCAGTTATAATTCTCACACGCTGTCTGTCTCCAGTCTAGAGGAAAGCATTTGCACTTTTTGAATTTTAAGGGGCACCCTCGCTGTCTAAGACTTCACTCGAGCTGCAGAGAACTCAAGCCTTCAGCTCCAGCAGGCAGCAAAAACTTACTAAACTAACAGAAAGCCAAACTATGGATCTTCTTGGTTCTGTGTGAGCCCCTGGCCTCACCCACTCACATTTCAAAGAAAACCAGCCAGGGAGAACTCCAAAGCTGTTCACCAACTCCCTGTCTGAAGGAGACAACACACCTCTGCAAGAGAAACAGGATAGAACACATGTCTTATCATCACATCATTCAGCAAGCTGGCACAGAATCTATGGCCTGAAGGCCTTCCTCCTGCTCTGTGAAAACTGTTTGATCCTTGAGCACAGCTTCAGGCTCAGAAAGTGGATTGTATTATGGGACAGTGGAGGTGGAACGAAGCAATGGTTGCAGATTCAGAGACTGAAGAAGGAAGGGAGATCTCTTCAGGAGGAACGAAACTCAAATCAATATGAATAAGTTCAAACCAAAAGCCTCCATACTTTTAAGACAGATACTTGATGAAGTAATCAAAGACCAGGTCAAAAAGTGACTGGATGGCAGCAAAGCATTTAAAGAACACAGTAGGGAGAGACAAAGAGAGATTTATTTGTTCATCAATAATCATTTAAACATCATCAATGAAATAAAAGGCAGCTGATGTGAGTTTTTATACATTAACATAAGTTGGCTTTATAGAATGAAAATGCCTGGAAATACAAAGTAAAATAAAGAACTGGCATCATAAATCTAAATAGCAAACTTTATTAACTATTGAATTATGGAATAACTGTTCAAAATTATAATTTGGTTTTGTAAAGGAATTGAATAATTTATAAGATAACAATCTCCTGATTAATCTCAGAGACAAACACACAAACACGCAGAGAGATGAGAAGCAGAATTATGCCACTGATTTCCATGAATTTACCTACAATTTTAAAAGTTTGGAGCTGTTCCATTTAACCTTCAAATTCCACTTTCCACTAATCCCATTTATTATGACCAACACAAAACTATCCTCTGCTATCTGATGAAAATCTCCCCATCTTTACTACTTTCTGAGGCAGGGAGTTCTCACACCACTCCAAGGGAGAATAATTTTCAGCATCCCTGTGCTGAAAATGGGAGCCCTGATTTCTAAACTCTGCCACTTAGTTCTGGATTCACTACACAAGCGAACACCTTTTCAACCTTCATGTTGGCAAGACAATTCACGACAATACTTCAATGGGGACCCTTCTCACTCTTCGAAATATTCTCCTCATCTCCATCTTATTTTCAAAATAGTGTACCCAAATTCTGGGTTCCCCCACAAGGATAAATATTGTTCCCACATCCACACCTCACTCTTCTCAACTCCAGTAGAAACAAATACAGGCTCTCCAATCTTGGGAAATTCTTTGAGTGGAACTGAGAAATAAGAAAGGGATGATCACGTTATAAGGATTGGATTATGGACCCCCAAATAGTCAGTGGGAAATTGAGAAACAAATTTGTAAGGAGATCTCAGTGATCTGTGAGAATAATAGGGTGGTTATGGAAGGGGATTTTAACTTTCTAACCATCGACTGGGAATACCATAGTATTCAGGGTTTCGATGGAGAGGAATTTGTTAAGTATGTACAAGAGATTTTTCTGATTCAGTATGTGGATGTACCTACTGGAGAAGGTGCAAAGCTTGACCTACTCTTGGGAAATAAGGGCAGGTGACTGAGGTGTCAGTGGGGGAGCACTTTTGGGCCAGCGACCATAATTATATTAGTTTTAAAATAGTGATGGAAAAGGATAGAGAGGATCTAAAGTTCTCGTTAAAGTTCTAAATTGGTGAAAGGCCAATTTTGACGGTATCAGGCAAGAACTTTCAAAAGTTGATTGGGTGCGGATGTTTGCAGATAAAGGGATGGCTGAAAAATTCAAAAATGAGATAATAAGAGTCCAGAGACAGTATATTCCTGTTAGGGCAAAAGTAAAGGCTGGTAGATGCAGGGATTGCTGGAAGACTAGAGAAATTGAGGTTTTGGTCAAGAAAAAAGGGAAGCACATGTCAGGTATGGATAGCAGAGATCGAGTGAGTCCTTAGAAGAGTGTAAAGACAGAAGATGTATGGACGCAGAACATAGAACATTACAGAGCAGTACAGGCCCTTTGGCCCTCGATGTTGCACCAGCCTGTGAAACCAATCTGAAGCCTACACTATTCCATTTTTATCCATATGATTATCCAATGACCATTTAAATGCCCTCAAAGTTGGTGAGTTTACTACTTTTGCAGGCAGTGTGTTCCAGACCCCTACTACTCTCTGAGTAAAGAAACTGCCTTTGACAGCTGTCCTATATCTGGGACACCCAGACCAACCAACCCAACCACCCTGTGGCTCAACACTTCAACTCCCCCTCCCACTCCACCAAGGACATGCAGGTCCTTGGCCTCCTCCATTGCCAGACCATAGCAACACGTCGGTTGGAGGAAGAGTGCCTCATCTTCCGCCTAGGAACCCTCCAACTACAAGGATGAACTCAGATTTCTCCAGTTTCCTCATTTCCCCTCCCCCCACCTTGTCTCAGACAAATCCCTCGAACTCAGCACCGCCTTCCTAACCTGCAAACTTCTTCCTGATCTCTCCGCCCCCACCCCCACTCTGGCCTATCACCCTCACCTTGACCTCCTTCCACCTATCGCATTTCCAATGCCCCTCCCCCAAGTCCCTCCTCCCTACCTTTTATCTTAGCCTGCTGGACACACTTTCCTCATTCCTGAAGAAGGGCTCATGCCCGAAACGTCGATTCTCCTGCTCCTTGGATGCTGCCTGACCTGCTACACTTTTCCACCAACACATTTTCAGCTATATCTATCACCCCTCAATTTCAAACTATGAGCCCTCCTGCAAGCCATCACCATCCTAGGAAAAAAGCTGTCAATGTCCACACTATCTAACCCTCTGATTATCTTATAAGTTTCAATTAAGTAATCTCTCAACCATTTTCTCTCGCATGAAAACAGCCTCAAGCCCCTCAGCCTTTCGTCATAAGACCTTCCATGCATACGAGGCAACATCCTAGTAAATTTCCTCTGAGCCTTTTCAATGCTTACACGTTTTATCTATAATGCAGTTACCAGAACTGTACACAATACTCCAAGTGCGGCTGTACCAGAGTTTTGTACAGCTGCAGCATGGCTTCATGTCTCCGAAACTCAATACTTCCACCAATGCAAGGTTTGTGAAGGTTTGTAGCACAGGTTGAGGTTTAGGGTGTAGGTTTACTCGCTGAGCTGTAGGTTTGATATCCAGGCGTTTCATTACCTGGCTAGGTAACATCATCAGTGGTGACTTCCAAGTGAAGCGAAGCTGTTGTCTCCTGCTTTCTATTTATATCTTTCTCCTGGATGGGGTTCCTGGGGTTTGTGGTGATGTCATTTCCTGTTTGTTTTCTGAGGGGTTGATAGATGGCATCTAGATCTATGTGTTTGTTTATGGCATTGTGGTTGGAGTGCCAGGCCTCAAGGAATTCTCTGGCATGTCTTTGCTTAGCCTGTCCCAGGATAAATGTGTTGTCCCAGTCAAAATGGTGTTTGTTTTTTCATCCGTGTGTAGGGCTACGAAGGAGAGAGGGTTGTGACTTTTTGTGGCTCACTGGTGTTCGTGTATCCTAGTGGCTAACTTTCTTCCTGTTTGTCCTACGTAGTGTTTGTGGCAGTCCTTGCATGGAATTTTGTAGATGACGTTGGTTTTGTCCATGGGTTGTACTGGGTCTTTTAAGTTTGTTAGTTTTTGTTTGAGAGTGTTGGTGGGTTTGTGTGCTACTAGGATTCCAAGGGGTCTTAGTAGTCTGGCTGTCATTTCTGAAACTTCTTTGATGTATAGGTTAGGGTTTCTGGTTGTGTTTGGTCCCCGCCCCCGTCCATCACCGCTCCCACCCCAATTCCATCCAACACTGCACCCCCCCCCACCTCCCATCCCATGTGCCACCCAGTTCACCCCGACACTCTCTCCGGGGCAGCTGGACCAGACACCAACAACAACACAGACACGCACACACACACAAACAGACACACACATACAAGCAAACACACACAGACACACACACAGAAACACACACAGACACACAGACACAGACACACACACAGACAAACAGACACACACAGACACACACAGACACACAGAAACACACACACCGACACACACACAGACACACACACTCACACAGACAAACACAGAGACGCACACATGCACAGACACACACACGCACAGACACATACACACGCACACACACAGACACACACACACAGACACATGCACACACACCGACACACACACAGACACGCACACACACTCACACACAGGCACACACACACACAGACACACACATACACAGACACACACACACACGCACGCACACACAGACACACACACAGTCCCACACACAGACACACAGACACAGACACACACACACTCACACAACCACACAAACTCACACAGACACGCACACAGACACGCACACAGACACAGACACACACACACTCAGACACACACACAGCCACACAGACACACACACACAGACACACACACACGCACAGACACACACACATACATACGCACCCACTCACAGACACACATACACAGACACACACACACAGGCACACACACACGTGCACACAGACACACACACAGACACACACGTGCACACAGACACACACATACACATAGACACATGCACGCAGACATACACACTCAGACACACACACAGACGCACACACACACTGACACGCACACACACTGACACACACAGAGACACACACACACGCACACACATACACACAGACACACACGCAGACATACAGACACAGACACACACACAGACACGCAGACACACACACACTCGCACACACAGACACACACACAGACCCACACACGCACACACACACAGACACTCACACACATGCACACATGCACAGACACACACACACAGACACACACACACACACACACACACAGCGCTACACACACATACACATGCACACACACACAGCCACATACACACAGATACACAAACATATGCACAGAGACACACACAGACACACACACACAGCTACAGCCACACGCACATGCACACACACACACAGCCACAGCCACAGCCACACAGACATGCACACGCACGCACTCAGCCACAGCCATATACACACACCCACAGAGCTACACACACATACACATGCACACACACACACAGCCACAGCCACACACACACACAGCCACATACACACAGATACACAAACACATACACAGAGATATACACAGACACACACACATGCACACACAGCTACAGCCACACGCACGCACATGCACACACACACAGCCACATACACACACACAGAGCTACACACACACACCCATACACATACACACACACACATACACACACACACGCACATGCACACACACACACACCTTTATACTGCACCTTTTTGACAGGTTCCACCTTTGCCCTGGACAGGACAATATTGTTCAGATTATCTGGTGAAGAGGGGGGAGTGGTTTAGGGTACACCCCTCTGTAGAACTCCAGGGAATGTATGCGGAGAGAGAGAGGGTGGGAGGTCAGTCATTTGGAGACGGTGTCTGTTTAATCACTGTAAACAAAAGACAGGATCACAGTTGGAAACACGTCTTTGATGTAATTTTTCTATTGGGACCTCGAGATCTCCTTCGGATAATCCAAATTTCGGATAATTGCTGTAAGTATAATTGAGGTTCCCCTGTACACAACATCAACTGCTTTAACCCCATCCACCTGTTTGGTCACCGTCTTAAAGAACTCAATAAGTTTTGTGAGGTACAACCTACCCATCACAAAACCACGTTGACTATCCCTAATCATCTTATTCTTTTCTAGATAATTATAAATCCTATCTCTTATAACCGTTTCCAAAAGTTTACCCACAACTGAAGTAAGGCTCACTGGTCTATAATTTCCAGGGTTGTCTCTACTCCCCTTCTTGAACAAGGGGATAACATTTGCTATCCTCTAATCTTCTGGCACTATTCCTGTCGACAATAACAACATAAAGATCAAAGCCAAAGGCTCTGCAATCTCCTCCCTGGCTTCCCAGAGAATCCTAGAATAAATTCCATCCGGCCCAGGGGATTATCTATTTTCACACTTTCCAGAATTGCTAACACCCCCTCCTTGTGCACCTCAATTCCATCTAGCCTAGTAGCCTGTATCTCAGTATCCTCCTCGACCGCATTGTCTTTTTCCTGTGTGAATACTGATGAAAAATATTAAATTAGCGCTTCGCTGATCTCCTCAGACTCCACACAGAACTTCCCACTATTATCCTTGATTGGCACTAATCTTTCTCGAGATCATTCCTCATATATCTATCGAAAGCTTTTGGGTTTTCCTTGATCCTATCTGCCAATGACTTCTCATGTCCCCTCCTGGTTCTCCTTAGCTCTCTCTTTTGGTCTTTCTTGGCTAACTTGTAACTTTCACACGCCCTAACTAGCCTTCATGTCTCATCCTAACATCAGCCTTCATCTTCCTCTTGACAAGAGATTCAATTTATTTCGTAAACCACGGCTCCCTTGCTCAACTACTTCCTCCCTGCCTGACAGGTACATATTTATCAAGGACGCACAGTAGCTTTTCCTTGAATAAGCTCCACAGTTCTATTCTGCCCATACCTTGGAGCTTCCTTTGCATCCTCAATCTTGACTAATTGCATCATAATTGTCTTTCCCCAAGCAATAACTCTTGCCCTGCGGTATATACCTATCCCTTTCCATTGCTCAAGTAAACGTAACCAAATTGTGGTCACTATCACCAAAGTGCTCACCTACTTCCAAATCTAACAAATGGCCAGGTTCATTACCCAGTCCCAAATCCAATGGGACCTTGCCTCTTGTTGGCCTATCTACATATTGTGTCACAAAACCATCCTGCGCATATTGGACAAAAACTGACCCATCTAAAGTACTCAAACGATAATATTTCTAGTCAATATTTGGAAAATTAAAGTCCCCCATAACAACTACCCTGTTACTCTCACTCCTGTCCAGAATAATCTTTGCTGTCCTTTCCTCTACATCCCTGGAACTATTCGGAGGATACAAAGCTCCCAACAGGGTGACCTCTCCTTTCCTGTTTCTAACCTCAGCCCATACTACATAAGTAGACAAATCCGCAAACGTCCTTTCTGCAACTGTAATATTGTCTTTGACTAACATGCCACACCTCCCCCTCTTTTACCATCTTCTCTCTTCTTACTGAAACATCTGAATCCTGGAAACTGCAACAACCATTCCTGTCCCTATCCATGTCTCTGAAATGGCCACAACATTGAAGTCCTAGGTACCAACCAATGCTGCAAGTTCACCCACCTTATTCCGGATGCTCCTGGAATTGAAGTAGACACAATTCAAACCAACTTCCTACTTGCCAGTGCACTCTTGCAACCTTGAAACCTCATTTCTGACCTCACTACTCTCAACATCCTGGACATTGGAACTATAGTTTAGTTCTCATTCCCCAGTTGAATTAGGTTAAATCCTACCGAAGACCATTTGCAAATTTTCCCCCCAAGATATTGGTATCCCTTTGGTTCAAGTGAAGATCATCCTGTTTATAGAGATCACACCTACCCCATAATGAGCCCCAATAGTCCAGATATCTGAATCCCTCCCTCCTGCACCATCCCTGCAGCCACTTATTCAGCTCCTCTCTCTCCCTATTCCACGCCTGTGGCACAGATAACAAACCAGAGATAACAACTATGTTTGTTCGAGCACTAAACTTCCACTCTAACGTCATGACTGTCTGCCTTAAATCCCCATCCTTTTTCCTACCGATGTCGTTAGCGCCTATGTGGACCACCACTTGGGGCTGATCCCCCTCCCCATCAAGGATCCCAAAACACGATCACAGATATCACGAACCCTAGCACCTGGGAGTAAACACACCAACCATGAATCTCTTTCATTCCCACAGAACCTCACGTCTGACCCCTGAACTATGGAGGCCCCAGTGACTAATGCTCTGCTCCTCTTGCCCCTTCCTTTCTGAGCAACAGGGACAGACATTGTGCCAGAGATCTGTACCCCATGGATTATCCCTTGTAAGTCGTACCTCCCCCCAAAAGTGTCCAAAATGGTATACTTGTTATTGAGGGGAATGGCCACAAGGGATTCCTGCATTGTCTGCCAGTTATCTTTCCATCCCCTGACTGTAACCCATTTACCTTTCTCTTGTACCTGAGATGTAACTGTCTTCCCTCGCAATATGCCCTCTGCCTCCCGAATGATCCGAAACTCATGCAGCTCCAGCTCTAGTTCACTAACAGTTTTCAAGGAGCTGGAATTGGGTGCACTTCCCACAATCACCTGATGAAGGAATGGTGCTCCGGAAGCTCGTGCTTCCAAATAAACCTGTTGGACTATAACCTGGTGTTGTGTGATTTTTAACTTTGTCCACCTCTGTCCAACAATGGCACCTGCACAACATTTTATTATTGTTAAGCAGCAGCTGCTGCATTTCAGTGGGAATTCTAAGTTTTCTAAAGAGACATTAGGAACTTCGATGATGCTGAGGGATTCGAGGGTTTGTTGGAGCAGATTTATCATGGATTGAATATAGCTACACATGGTAACGAGACACCAAACACCAAACAAATTCTGAGTGTTTCTTTTCCCCCAAGGAATGGAACACTAACAGTGAAAGATCTGAAACTGATCAACACAGAATATCAGATTTACAAACTGATTTGCGTGTTGAGAGTGTTTGGAGTTTAGCGATGCACCACGCAGGGTGTTACCAACACAAACAATGTTGCCCAGAGTGGGAGGAATGAAACCTCGTTTTTGTCATTAAGAATATGTTCATACGATCGTTTAAGGTAAGAAATATCAGCAAATTACTGCGAATGCTCCAAATCTAATTTTTTTCTTTAAAAGTGTTTAAATAGTCATCTCATGCAGCGACTGTTGACAGAAACAGAATTAATGTCTCCAATCAAATGTGACTCATTCAAATTGAAATTTGTGATCCATTTCTCTCCGTCGGGTTTAGTGTATAAATAGTTTCTTATTTACTGCTCTCGTTGTGATCACTATTACGATAATCCATTTTACCTGTTCTTCAGTTTTAGGTGATTCTTTTCAAAGGGTCACAACATTCGAACTAAGGCCAGATGTTGGGATGGGCGACACGACCGTTCTGAATCTTTGGTAAGAACTGAACTTTAAAATCTGAGTCAGAAAAGGGAGCACAATTTAGTAAATCGAACTCAGTATTAATCATGAACAATTGAGCTCTCATCGCCCTTGGACTCGCAGCTCCGTGCAGGGGAAGGGACTCAATCAGTAATTAAACCAATGGAGTGTTTGCAGACCTCCTCATGGATCTGCTCCTGGGCCTGGCCAAACTGGCCATAAACAGGTCCAGGCAGCGGGCCGTGAAGGAGGTCGTTAGGGCCGACTGCCTGCCCCTCTTCCACGGTTACGTTAGAGCCCGGGTGTCTCTGGAGAAGGAGCACGCGGTGTCCACCGACACCCTGGAGTTGTTCAGGGAGAGGTGGGCGCTGCAGGGAGTGGAGTATAGTATTTCCCCTTCCCACTCTATTTTGATTTGATCCCTGCCCTCCCCCCTCACTGTTTGATCATACAGCCCTCTGAGAAGGGCACTGCTTGTCACTGGCCACCCTGGAGTTTCCTTTCTTCCTGGTGGTGGAAATTGAATAAAGATTCGTGTACCTTGTGTCTTTCTCTGTGTCTAACACCTGCACACACACAACATGGGGGCTGGGGAAAATATAAGCACGACCGCAGTTAGGCGGGACTGTGGCGGTAAGAATAAAATACGTAAACAGGGGATTTCGAGTCTCCACAGTTTCGAACACTGACTCTGTTGGCTGGTGTAAAAGAAAAAAGATATATATATAACCAGGAGAGTTAGAATCTCCTCAGTATTAGGGGATTGACAGGTAAAGAATGTATATATAGAGAGAGCGTGTTTGCAGTGACTGCACAGACATTCTACAGGAGATTTGAATAGTTTGAGTACAGCTCGGTTCTCTAAAAGTCAGGAATGAATTCATGCCTGTTCCCTATAGCACAGTTCAACAGAAAGGTGAGAAATACTGAGGCATTTCTCCATATACCCTCATTAACTATCGGACATGTGCAAAGTAAAACTCTTCTTCTGTTAAGTGCCTCATCTGGTAAAACAGAGGATCAGCTCCAATGGAAAGGGCGATTTCAAAATAGGAATAACTAATTTAACTCCAGCTCCGCACCTACATTCAACAGTGAAAGAAAGATATTCACAGTTGTACAGGGACAGTGGAACCAGGTTTTCGCCTGCGGCTGTTGACCAACGCTGGATTCAAACCAAAACTCACAAATACTTCCAGACATACTTGTTCATTTGGACGAAGTATTGCAGTTGGATCGTGCTCCCTCGCAGTTCAGTTCAACACTGATGGATTGTACCTGTTCTGCACTATGTCTGAGTGTTTCTACGCTCATGTCTCATTCAAATGCGCACAATTCCAAATAGATCAATTTTTATAACATTTCAATGATATTGCAAATTTAAACATAAAATGATTTTGTTCTAACAATAAAATGAATCCCCCAAGTTAATTCCGGATATTTGACATTAGAAAGTGTTGTGTTGAGTAGATGACTGTTGAAAGGTGACCAATAGGTTACCAGGTCACATTGTCAGTCACCGCCTCCAGACCAGTGCCCAGAAATAATCAGAGACATTCATTGATTCTCCTACCTGGTACACCAATGATGGCCAGGATCAGGTAATATAATTTCCTGGCACTGTTGAATGTTTCAACCATGTTCATTATGTTTTGAGGAGTTTATTCCCGCCGTCACCGGTGTCTTGCCAATTTTCTCTGAGGTGATGCATTCACAGATCTTTTCTGTTATAACTTGTGCGGTCACATTCAGGTCACATCATCGCCACTCTTCGGCTTATTTTGTAATGAACAAAGAGATGACGATAGTGAGTCAATTCCCTTTTGTGATTAAAATTATTTTGGGCTGAAACTCCAAAGTACAATCTAATTATGCTAAATGGCCAATGAAAGTTGGGAGTTGGATCCTGATGACATTAATGGTGTTGAATCAAATGATTCGTTCGAAAACAACACAATTTTACTGCTAAATGTTCATCCTTTCGTTATGGCCATTCAATCATTAAATTATATGTGGTCAAGACTTTTTCCCTACCTGTCGTTACGTCTAGCTCTCACTCTGTCTCTCTGTAGCTCTCTTCCTCTCCAGCAGTCTGTCTGCAACACTTCCATTTTTCCATGTGTCCGTCTCTCTCTCTCTCTGTCTTTCTGTCTTCCCCCAACATCTCTCTGTCGATCAGTCTACCTCGCTATCTGTTTTTTTATTTCTCTCTCTCCCTGCCGGTGTGTCTAACACTGTGTTTTCTCTTTCTATGTTTATCTCTCTGTCCCTGTCTCCCTCACACTCTCTTGTAGTCTGGGGCTGCTCTGTGGCTGGAACTTGCTCTGTAAATGTGATTATTCACTTGCCCAATCAAAACTGCAGAATATATGACTAAGAATAACATATTCACAAAATGTTACTTTTTGAACTAGAATCCAACTACTTCAATGAGGGGAAAAATGAATACGTTGCTATGAATTTGAAATTTTCTTCACATAAAGCATTCTCTCCTGAGTTATTCCCTTCGATCCTTTACCTTTCAACACCAACTCATCTTCATTCAGGGCAATGTGGCCTGTCCAGGAGGAAGCTGAGTTGGAGATTCCAACATGAAGATGTCTGACTAAAATGCACACATTACTCCCACTCTTTTCCCTTCCTTAACTCAACAAACTCATGTTTCGTGGATGACAGCAATGGCCTGGAAAGACCCTTTAATCTCTCCACTGGACACTGACAGATCGACCCTATCCGCCCACCTGACATGACAAAGGAGCAGGAGATAGTCAAAGTGAAATCACTGTCAATAACGTTGGCGCATTAAAAAAAGGGCCTTTTTGGGCTAAGAGCAGGATTATTTAAGTGATGCTTATTTGCAAGTGTCCTTTCTTAAAGAGATTTGTTAAGCAGGGGCTCCATTAGTGTAATGGTCCCTGCTAATGTCACGGCCTCCATTGGTATGATGGTTTACCATTAGTGTCAGTTAGCGACAGGCTCTCCGCTAGGGTTGACTCTTGATTCTAGACCACACAAAGTTCAGTTTTGAAACACACTTTATTCCTCGTCAGCCAGCGAGAGATCCGAGTAACATCAAAGGAGCCTCAGAGCCTCCTTGGGATGACACTCCTCCACAGATCTCTGAACATTACATGCAAGCAGTATACGTTATATTCCTTATGGGGGTGACCAATGCAAATTTCTTAACATCACATGGTTAATCGCTAGTACATCATTAAACAGGTATTTCCCAACCTTACATGACTAATTATTGCTGCCATCCTGTTGCAAATACCATATTGTTCACCTAAGCATGTTACAGGATTATTCTCATAACCTTGTGTTAATGGGCCAGGATGTGTTTAATAGGAGGCTGTATTGTTGCCATTGTTAGTATTCACATCTTGTTACAGAGGAACCTCGATTATCGAAATGGCAAGGGCGGGGAGTATTTCATTTGGTTAATCGAATTCTGGATAATGGAATGCAGATAATATAGTTTAGCGATATTGCTGGATAGTCCAATATTCAGATAATCAAATGCCAGATTTCTTTTTTAGAAATCCGACAGTGTGGAAACAGGCCCTTCCACCCAACAGCAATCCTCTGAAGTTTACCCCACCCAGACCCATTCCCCTACCCTACATTTACTCCTGCCTAATACACCTAACCTACACATCCCTGAACACTCTGGGGCAATTTAGCAAGGCCAATTCAACTAACTTGCACATTTTTAGATCATAAGAGGAAACCAGAGCAAGTAAAAAAATTGAACAACACTTCCACAATTCGTTTAGTTATGATATTGCATAATAGACTGGCCTCTGGAAATCTAGGGCACACATCCAATATGGTAAACAAATACTAATTCCCACTTTTTGTTTTAGGTAGGGATCCTACGCAATCAATTAAGACCCTTATGAAAGGTTTCTCGAATGCGTGAATGTGTATTAAAGGTGCTTGTTTTATCACTGCCTGAGATTTTCCAATAACCTGACACATATGATATGTCTGTCAAAACTCAACTACATCCTTGTGTAGTCCAGGTCAGTAAAAATGTTTTTGTATTTTGGCTTGAGTTTTCCTTGCTCCCAAGTGACCTCCTCTTGGTAATTCACGTGCTTCCCTCAACACCTTTCTATAACCCACCGGTAATACAACTTGATGAAATTCTGTCCATTTCTCATCCACCTGAATATATCATGGTCTCCATTTTCTCATCAAGGCATCATTTTTAAGAGAGTAACATTTGGGCATATACTCAGATTCTTCTGCTATGTACACTTTTTAAAACAAATACCTCAGTTTTTCATCTTTATGTTTAAGTCAGTTAATTTCTCTTTGACCTCGATCTGCCCTTGTTTTTTTTTAAAACAATCTGATAATTCTCCCACGGGGATTTCCTGCTGCGATACTAACTACTGTGTACATACCACCACAAGCAAAGGTTGAGGAGGCTCTGCATGTGCTGTACTCCCCCACTACCACCCTGGAGATGGAACAGCCCGAGGCCCTGTTTATTGTAACTGGTGACTTCAATCCAGCCAATCTAAGGAAGGTGTTGCCCAAGTACCACCAGAACATTACCTGTCCCACCAGGGGCCTGAACATTTTAGACCACTGCTACACCCCTGTGAAAGATACCTACCGCTCTAACCCGCCCTCATTTCAGGAACTCCGACCACATTGCGGTGTTTCATCTTCCGGCCGACAGGCAAAAGCTCAAACAGAAGACCCCTTCACGGATACAGATCCAGTGCTGGTCGGAGGAGGCAGAGGATCAACTCCAGTGCTGCCTGGAATCAGCTGATTGAGCCATGTTCAAACAGGCCGCAGGTACCTTGGATGACTACGCCACCACCGTCACAGACTTTATCAGCAAGTGTGTGGTGGACTGTATACTGAGGAAGTCAATCTGGGTGTTCGCCAACAGGAAACCCTGGATGAATCAGGACATACGGAACCTGCTAAAAACCAGGCGCGAGGCCTTCAGATCAGGAGGCCCACTCAAACATAAGGAATCCAAGTCTGACCTTCATAGAGCCATTAAGACAGTCAAGGACCAATCCAGAGACCCAGACAGACACCTGGCAATTATGGCAAGGATGGAATGACATCACAGGTTCTAAAAAGAGACGGTGCAAGATAGCAGACGATGACATCTCCCTCCCAGATCGTCTTAATGCTTCCTATGCTTGCTTTGAGCAGACTTTCGGCAGAGAGGTAACACCTATTCAGACAAGTCATGACGAACCTATCCCAGCAGTCACTGCATCGGAGGTCAGATCAGTTTTCCTTCGTGTGAATCCAAGGAAAGCTATGGTACCAGACAGGGTACCAGGCCGTGCACTCAGAGCATGTGCAGATCAATTGGTAGAGGTCTTCTTGGACATCTTCAACCTCTCCCTGCACCAGGCCACTGTCCCTGCCTGTTCAAGAGGGCCAACATCATCCCTCTGCCTAAGAAGGCTCGTGCAGCATGTCTCAATGACTACCACCCAGTGGCCCTAACCTCAGTGGTCAGGAGCTGCTTTGAAAGTCTGGTCATGGCATTAGTCAACTTCAGCCTCCCCACTACTCTTGACCCACTCCAATTTGCCTGTTGGACCAACAGATCCACATCAGATGCCATATCACTTGCCCTTCACTTCTCCCCAGAACATCTTGACACCAAGGACAGCTAACGTAAGAATCTTACACATTGACTACAGTTCAGTCTTCAACGCTATTATCCCCTCAAGACCGATTACTAAACTTAGTGATCTCGGACTGAGCCCCCCTCTCTGCAACTGGATCCTCAGTTTCCTGACCCACAGGTCACTATCAGTGAAGACTGGGGACAATATTTCATCCTCGCTAACACTCAACACTGGAGCCTGCCAGCAGTGCATACTCAGCCCCCTACTGTAATCATTGTAAAGCTGCAACTGTGTCGCCAAATACCAGACTAATGCCATTTACAAGTTCGCTGATGACACCACCGTCGGTTAAATCTCAGATGGTGATGAAACAAACTACAGATGGTAGGTCGAAGACCTGGAAAAATGGTGTACTGAGAACAACCTCGCTCTCAATGCTGGCAAAACCAAGGAGCTCATTATTGACTTTCGACGGGATGTTACTCATGCTCCCCGACACATTAACAGCACAGAGGTGGAATGAGTGGACAGTGTCAAGCTCCTGGGAGTAGTCAACCACAACAAACTATCTTGGACTCTTCATGTATGTACGCACTAGTTACAAAGGCCCAACAATGTCTCTTCTTCCTCAGGTAGCTGAGAAAATTTGGCATGATGGTGAATACCCTTACCAACTTTTATAAGTGCACCATCAAGAGCATTCTGTCTGGATGTATCACTACCTGGTATGGTGACTGTATCATTCAAGATCGGAGACAGTTACAGAGAGTGGTGAACTCAGCCCAGACAATCACAAAGGCCAACCTCCCATCTATAGAATCCATCTACCAGGCCCGATGTCAAGGAAAGGCCACCAGCATTCTCAAAGATCTATCCCACCCTGGCAATGTTTTTCTCCAACCTCTACCATCGGGGAGAAGGTGCAAAAACCTGAACACATGCACCAGCCGGTTTCGAAAAAGCTTCTACCCTGCTGTTATTAGAATACTGAATGGACTCACAAACTCTTAGCATTCGCCTGTACCTGTGTGTTTGTTTTTGCCACTGTTTACCTATTATTTGCTTATCAATGCTATTTAACTATGTGATCTGCCTGTATTGCTCACAAGCGCAAAGCTTTTCACTGTGTCTCGGTACACGTGATAATAAATTAAATTCAGATTCAACTCAATTCAGTACTTCAACTTCATTTTGCTTATTCTTTGTTTATTCCTGCTTCCAACTGTGGCTATGTGACCCTGTTATCACACAGTCATGAAACATCTCAGGATACACTTCCTGTAATATCTCCGTTTCTTGATTTTGTATTGGCTTTTCAACCACAGTAGGCAGCACACCCAACCATGATCCAGCTACATCATCAAGGTCAAGCGGTATTCCTGGAGCTGAGAGTTTCTCCAGTATTCCTACCACCACTTCACTTTTCACCTGACACTCCAATCTTACTTTACATAATGGAACACTTCTCATCTCACCATGACTTCCACATAGTACCACTATTTCAGGCAATAGTCTTCCTGAATTACATATCTCCTCATTTCTCAAAATCAAAGATTGACGTGATCCCGTATCTTTTAAAATTGCAATTTCTTTACCTGCTGCTCCTGACATACCCTCACAAATAGATGATTTAAGAAGATCTGACACTTTCTTCTCAACCAACCCCTGACTGGGCTACACATTCTGGTGCAGCTTTTTAGTTTCCACTGGGTTTTTCTTTCCCACTCAAACAAAATTCACTGGCTTCTCCTGTTTTCCTCCATCTGTCTCCCCAGTGCTTTTTCTAAAGCACCAGTCCTGCGATTTAATGTGGCAGTGAAAACACCTGAGTCTTTTAACTTCTCTTTCCTTTTCATGGGTTTCCTTTTTACCCTCTGATAAGTTGTCTTTATGATATTCACCGAGATCTGCTTTTCCCTTAACACCTGAGGATTTCTCTTTTTCCCAATCTCTCTTCCTCACAGACTGAAATTGATGTCGGAAGCCAAGCTCAGATTCATGAGTCAACTTATAATGATTGGCCATTTCAGCTGCTAATCTTGCCATTTTAAGTGTCTGCTCTTCCACGTGAGTTCTCAATACCTGAGGAAATGAATTTTTGAACTCCTCCAAAATAATCGTCGAAGAACGTCATATTTGATCTATTTTAATTGCCCTTTTAAGTTGACTTTCCTCTTTAATTGACAACTTTGGAAGTTCAAATTCGTTCCCTTTCTGCTCTCCTTCTCTCTCTTTCTTCAGCTAGGGCTTTCCTCTCCTTTTCTTTTTTCCTGGCCTTTAATTGGAATTTGAACTGTTTCATTTTCTTTTCTCATTCTTGTTGTTCTGCCAGGGCTATCCTTTGCTTTCCTTGTGCCTCTAATTACATTTTAGCCATTTTCAAAGATTCTAAGAGCATGTCCTACAATCTTAAATGCTGTTGTATCATAGACCCATGCATCCCCAACTCCATCTTGCTTGCCAATTTCAATGGCTTTACCTTGCTCACTTTTTGTAAAACTCCCAAAGGCACTTTGTCCACCCCAGAAAACACGCAGTGACTGAAAGAGTCATAATTACACAAAGCACACCCTATTAAAATCAACCCAATTCAATACCCGAAACTAAAGACACAAACAACTACCACTTGCTGCCTTTGAGTGCAACGATCCTAAACCCAACTTGGAATTATAGATTTCAACCTCGACAAGAGCCCCTAATTTTTCATGGACTTGACCAGAACTCTTCAAAATATTTCAAGAAGGTCGCCTAGACACTAATCTTTTCTTATTTTAAAGGTGAATTAAATTAGATTAGATTCCCTAACAGTGTGGAAACAGGCCCTTCAGCCCAACCAGTCCACACCAACCCTTCAAAGAGTAACCCACCCAGACTCATTTCCCTCTGACTAATGCACCTAACATATTAGGCAATTTAGCATGGGCAATATCACCTGACCTGTACATCTTTGGACTGGAGGGAACCGGAGCACCCGGAGGAAACCCCTGCAGACACTGGGAGAATGTGCAAACTCCAGACAGTTGCCCAAGGCTGGAATCAAACCTGGGACCCTGGTGCTGTGAGGCAGCAGTGCTAACCACTGAGCCACCATGCCACCCCCAAATGTGAAGTGCCATACTCCAGATGCAATGCAACTGGTCAAACGACTCAATGTGAAGCAAAACACAATTGTATTTTAACAATGGTGTTTAAGTAAAACAAGGAAAGGTGAATTTGGGAAAAAAAACTTAATGATTGGAAATCTTGATGAAATAATTGATACAGTGCCTGTTACTAATTAACTGTTCCAATATAGTATTCCACAAACATCTCTCTTGGCAAAAAAGCAAATTCAAACACAGATTATTGCATGCAGTTCTCTAATCGAGGAGGAAAGAAACATCAAGAGAAAATCAGAGAAAGTAGCAGTTCAGAGACATTCACTGAAACTCTATTTTTGGGGCCACTCTTTTGACAACCCAATGCTTCTGCTTAAAACTAAACCTAAAAACTATAAAACACAGAAATCCTGATCTGTGAGAGCTGGCCACACCCATGTTTCCATTGTCCCAATTTTACAAATCACCTCAAGGCCTCACAAATTGTTTACTTTCTTAGAGACAGCTCTGTACCTCTCTCTTGCAACTGCTCTTCAGAAGAAAATCCTGGTCAAAATAACCTCGTAAAGTGACAATATCGTTACAATCATCATTATTCGACATCAGAATTCCAGATTATTATTGAATTAAGTTCCACATCTGCCATGGTAGACATCGAACCCAGGTGCCCAGGTTCCTGAATTAATAGTCTCGTGATAAGACTGTGAGGCCATTGTCTTCAAATCTTTAGTTTTGACCTGTATCTATAGAAGCAATCTGTGATACTAAGCAATGGTACAATGTTTGGGTCTCCTCGTACAAGCTGCACACAATTCTGGTGGTTTCTTTGGAAAGTGCTGGTTAAACTGTGGAGATTTCTAGCCCCAGTGTGTTCTCCAAATCTCGGAGGAGGCACTCTGTTCACAAGTAGGAGGCCAAGGAGAGGAGCTTGGGGTGGGAGCCTGGACATCAGGCAGGAAGCTTTGCTGAATCCCCGATAAAGTATGAATTTCTAAACTGGAAGTCATAATCACCAATGTTTCATGGATTCAGGTTTTGTTTGGGTTGAGGCTGTGGTTTAGTCTTGAACAGGTGTGGAGGTGAGGAGTCCATGCTAAATGTTGAAGTTCTTCTGATTGCAGTGAGTATCCAAACTGGGACACTGTTGAATATTTTCTTAATTCAGATGGTCAGGACATTGCAAGGGAGGGACTCAATACCCTAGCATTTGTTCAATCATATTGTTGAGGGCCTCCATTCAAAGGCACTGTGGAGTGATTCATTGACCTGTACTGTATATAATATATTTTGGGTGTATATGCCTGGAGGCAATGAAGATATGGACCCTTCTTCAGCTGTCTTTTGGTTTGGGATTGGTCAAATAATTAACAGAATGCAGTCTGTACAAAGCAAGGTCATTAGTTTAATAAAGTAAAGCACCTTGAAGCAATTCTGTCCAGTAACACAGAGGTTAAAGCTTCTGAATGACAGACAGACAGACAGAAAGCAGAAAGAAATCTGTGATGTTACTCTTTGCCATATCTGCCAGCTTCATGCTGGTATATTTTATATTTCTGTAATGCTGGTTACGCCTTGGGTTCCACTGCTAATTATCTCTTTGTACAAGTTGATTTTTTTGCTGCGGAACCTAAGTTGCTGCACAAATGCAGTGGTTAGCACTACTGCCTCATAGCACCAGGGACCTGGGTTTGATTCCAGCCTTGGGTGGGTGTCTGTGTGGAGTTTGCACATTCTCCCAATATTGTGTGGGTTTCCTCCGAGTTCTCTGTTTTCCTCCCACAATCCAAGATGTGCAGGTTAGGTGAATTGGTCATGCTAAATTGCCTATAGTGTTCAGGAATGCATCGGCCAGGTGCATTTAGCAGGGTAAATGTATGATAATAGGGTTGGGGAATCAGTCTGGGTGAGGTACTGTTCAGAGGGTCAGTGTGGCCTTGTTGGGCTAAAGGGCCTGTTTCTACACAGTAGGGATTCTATGAAATGCATTTATTTATGTGGTGACAAAGAATAGTTTCAGAGACCAGTTAAATTATGCAGTGAAATATCCACTGATAAAATTTATTCAATTGATGAATAAATCCAAGTAACTCAGAGCCAACGTTGGATGCAGCAGATAACGGAACGAGGAGTCCACGTGAGGAATGGACCGAAAGGAGAAGGAGGAGCAGCAACATGATAACACTCCTTTCCTCATGGGCAAGGACTGACTCCATCTGAGGAGCAAAATGACAGAGACTGGAGGTGTAAAGCCAGTGTAAAGTGCTGTTAGCAATCAGCAACAATTAGTCGGTAGTGGAACAACAAAAGAATAACTGAAAGAGGAATCAGACGTGGGTAAAAAGAATTCATCCATTCTCGAAGTGACTGGATACAAAAATAAATGATCTGGAGGAAAGCATCATCGTTCACTGCTGTTCCCTCTCTGGCCTGCTATGACACACTCCTGTACACTCAGACTCACAAAATTGTCTGATCCATACCTCTGGGCAAAAGCAAAAAACCTGAGAGGTTTCCTGTTATGAAGGCTGAATAATATACTGGAAAAAGATCTGTGTCTTTGGATTACAAATATATATTTAGAAACACTTTACTTTGTTTCTCCATTCACTCTGGCCTGATAGATAATATCACTCCCTTTCTTTATTCATTTCTTTCCATAAATTAGGGATAACATTGTTGATGTACTTAGGGAGGATATCCCCTGGGAATATATCCAGGGAAGCTATTTGATGGAGCTGAGAAATTAAAAAAGGGATAATCACATTAGATGGATTGTACTTTAGACCCCCAATAGTCAGCAGGAAATTGAGAAACAAATTTGCAAGAAGATCTCAGTTACCTGTAAGAATAATAGGGTGGTTATGGTCGGGGCTTTTAGTTTCCAAACATAGACTGGGTCTGCTATAGAGTTAAGGCTTGGATAAAGAGGAACTTTCAAAGCGTGGAGAAGAAAATTTCCTGACTCAGTATGTGGATATAAGTACGAGAGAAGGTGCAAACTCTGACTTATTCTTGAGAAATAAGGTAGAGCAGGTGACTGAGGTATCAATAAGAGAGCACTTTGGGCCAGTGACCATAATTCTATTTGTTTTAAAATAGTGATGGAAAAGAATAGACCGGATCTAAAAGTTAAAACTCTAAATTGGAGGAAGGGTAATTTTGATGGTATTCGGGCAAGAACTTTCAAAAGCTGATTGGGGGCAGATGTTCACAGGTAAAGGGACGGCTGGAAAATGGGAAGCCTTCAGAAATGAGATAATGGGAGTCTATAGACAGTATATTCCTGTTAGGGTGAAGGGCAAGACTGGTAGGTGTATGAAATCATGAATGACTAGAGAAATTGAGGTTTTGGTCAAGGAAAAGGAGGAAGCATACCTAAGGTACAGACAGGAGCGATCGAGTGAATCCTTACAAGAGTATAATGGCAATCGGAGTATACTTAAGAGGGAAATCAGGAGGGCAAAAAGGGGACATGAGATAGCTTTGGAAAATAGGGTTAAGGAGAATTCAAAGAGATTCCACAAATATATTAAGAACAAAAGGGTAAGACAACAGGACCCCTTAAAGATCATCAAGGCAGCCTATGTGTAGAACCGCAGGAGATGGGGACATACTAAATGTGTATTTTGCATTGGTATTTACTGTGGAGAAGGACATGCAAGATAAAGAGCTTGGGGAATAAATAACGGCATCTTGAAAAATGTCCACATGACAGAGGAGGAGGTGCTGGATATCTTAAAAATGCATGAAGTCGGATAAATCTCTGGGACTTGATCAGGAGTAACCTAAACCTCTGTGGGAAGCTAGGGAAGTGATTGCTGGGCCCCTGCCGAGATAGTTGTATCATCAATAGTCACAGGTGGTGGACTCTCCCTCTTTATGGGCATTTAAGCGGGCATTGGATAGGTATATGGAGGATAGTGGGTTAGTATAGGTTAGGTGGGCTTGGATCGGCGCAACATCGAGGGCCAAAGGGCCTGTACTGCGCTGTATTCTTCTATGTTCTATGTTCTAGGTGAAGTGCCAGAAGACTGTGGGATACCTTACATGGTGCCACTATTTAAGAAACGTGGCAAGGACAAGCCAAGGGACTATAAACCAGTGAGCCTGACATTGGTGATGAGCAAGTTGTTGGAGGAAATCCTGAGGAAGAAGATTTACATATATTTGGAAAGGCATTATAAATTGGGGAGTGATAGATATAGGACAGATGTCAGTGGTAGTTTCTTTACTCAGAGTGTAGTAGGAGTGTGGAATGCACTGCCTGCAACTGAAGTAGATTTGCCACCTTTAAGGGCATTTAAATAGTCATTGGATAAAAAGTGGATGAAAATGGAATAGTGCAGGAGAGATAGCCTTCAGATTGGTTCCACGGGTCAGAGCAACATCAAGAGCCAAAGGGCCTGTACTGCACTGTAATGTTCTGTGTTCTATATGCCAGGACTGATCAGGAATAGTCAACATGGCTTTGTCTCAATTCCTTGACTAAATTTTTTTTGAAGAAGTAACAGAGAGGATTGATAAGGTCAGAGCGGTGAACATGATCTATGTGGACTTCAGTAAGGTGTTTGACAAATTCCCTCATGGTAGATGGTTAGCAAGGTTTGAACACATGGAATACAGGAACTACTAGCCATTTGGATACAGAACTGGCTTGAAGGAAGAAGACAGAGGGAAGTGGTGGAGGTTGTTTTTCAGACTGGAAGTCTGTGACCAGTGGAGTGCCACAAGGATGGGTGCAGGGTCCACTACATTTTGTCATTTATATAAATGATTTGGATGTGAACACAGGAGGTACAGTTAGTAAGTTTGCGAATGACACCAAATTGGAGGTTCAAGTCATAGAGTCATAGAGATGTACAGCATGGAAACAGACCCTTCGGTCCAACCTGTCCATGCCGACCAGATATCCCAACCCAATCTAGTCCCACGTGCCAGCACCTGGCCCATATTCCACCAACCCCTTCCTATTCATATACCCATCCAAATGCCTCTTAAATGTTGCAATTGTACCAACCTCCATCACATCCTCTGGCAGCTCATTCCATACATGTACCACCCTCTGCGTGAAAAAGTTGCCCCTTAGGTCTCTTTTATATCTTTCCCCTCTCACCCTAAACCTATGCCCTCTAGTTCTGCACTCCCCGACCCCAGGGAAAAGACTTTGTCTATTTATCCTATTCATGCCCCTCATAATTTTGTAAACCTCTATAAGGTTACCCTCAGCCTCCGATGCTCCAGGGAAAACAGCCCCAGCCTGTTCAGCCTCTCCCTACAGCTCAAATCCTCCAACCCTGGCAACATCCTTGTACGTCTTTTCTGAACCCTTTCAAGTTTCACAACATTTTTCCGCTGGGAAGGAGACCAGAATTGCACACAATATTCCAACAGTGGCTTAACCAATGTTCTGTACAGCCGCAACATGACCTCCCAACTCCTGTACTCAATACTCTGACCAATAAAGGAAAGCATACCAAACGCCTTCTTCACTATCCTACCTACCTTCGACTCCACTTTCAAGGAGCTATGAATCTGCACTCCAAGGTCTCTTTGTTCAGCAACACTCCCTAGGACCTTACCATTAAGTCTATAAGTCCTGCTAAGATTTGCTTTCCCAAAATGCAGCACCTCGCATTTATCTGAATTAAACTCCATCTGCCACTTCTCAGCCCATTGGCCCATCTGGTCCAGATCCTATTGTAATCTGAGGTAACCCTCTTCGCTGTCACTACTCCTCCAATTTTGGTGTCATCTGTCAACTTACTAACTGTACCTCTTATGCTCGCATCCAAATCATTTATGTAAATGACAAAACATGGAGGCCCAGCACCAATCCTTGTGGCACTCCACTGGTCACAGGCCTCCAGTCTGAAAAACAACCCTCCACCACCACCCTCTGCCTTCTACCTTTGAGCCAGTTCTGTATCCAAATGGCTAGTTCTCCCTCTATTCCATGAGATCTAACCTTACTAATCAGTCTCCCATGGGGAACCTTGTCAAACGCCTTACTGAAGTCCATATAGATCACATCTACTGCTCTGCCTTCATCAATCTTCTTTGTTACTTCTTCAAACAACTCAATCAAGTTTGTAAGACATGATTTCCCACGCACAAAGCCATGTTGACTATCCCGAATCAGTCCTTGCCTTTCCAAATACATATACATTCTGTCCCTCAGGATTCCCTCCAGCAACTTGCCCACCACTGAGGTCAGGCTCACCGGTCTATAGTTCCCTGGCTTGTCTTTACCGCCCTTCTTAAATAATGGCACCACGTTAGCCAACCTCCAGTCTTCCAGCACCTCACCAGTGACTATCGATGATACAAATGTCTCAGCAAGTGGCCCAGCAATCACTTCTCTAGCTTCCCACAGAGTTCTCGGATACACCTAATCAGGTCCTGACGATTTATCCATCTTTAAGCATTTCAAGACATCCAGCACTTCCTCCTCTGTAATCTGGACATTTTGCAAGATGCCACCATCTATTTCCCTACAGTCTATATCTTCCATATCCTTTTCCACAGTAAATACTGATGCAAAATATTTATTTAGTACCTCATCCATTTTCTGTGGCTCCACATAAAGGCCGCCTTACTGATCTTTGAGGGGCTTTGTAAAAACCCTTTGGATTCTCCTTAATTCTATTTGCCAATGCTATCTCATGAGCTCTTTTTGCCCTCCTGATTTTTCTCTTAAGTATACTCCTACTTCCTTTATACTCTTCTAAGGATTCACTCGATCTATCCTGTCTATACCTGACATATGCTTCCTTCTTTTTCTGAACCAAACCCTCAATATCTTTAGTCATCCAACATTTCCTATACCTTCCAGCCTTCCCTTTCACCCTGATAGGAGTATACTTTCTCTGGATTCTTGTTATCTCATTTCTCAAGGCTTCCCATTTTCCAGCCGTCCCTTTACCTGCGAACATCTGCCCCCAATCAGCTTTTGAAAGTTCTTGCCTAATACCGTCAAAATTGGCCTTTCTCCAATTTAGAACTTTAACTTTTAGATCTGGTCTATCCTTTTCCATCACTATTTTAAAATGAATAGAATTATGGTTGCTGGCTCCAAAGTGTTCCCCCACTGACACCTCAGTCACCTGCCCTGCCTTATTTCCCAAGAGTAGGTCAAGTTTTGCACCTTCTCCCATAGGTACATCCACATACTGAATCAGAAAATTGTCTTGTACGCATTGAGTTTAGAAGACTGAGAGGGGATCTGATTGAGACATATAAGATTATTAAAGGATTGGACACTCTGGAGGCAGGAAACATGTTTCAGCTGATGACTGAGTGCCGAACCAAAGGACACAGCTTAAAAATACGGGATAGACCATTTAGGACAGAGATGAGGAGAAACTTATTCACCCAGAGAGTGGTGGCTGTGTGGAATGCTCTGCTCCAGAGGACAGTGGAGGCCCAGTCTCTGCATTCATTTAAGTAAGAGTTGGATAGATCTCTCAAGGATAGTGGAATCAAGGGTAATGGAGATAAGGCAGGAACAGGATACTGATTAAGGATGATCAGCCGTGATCATATTGAATGGTGGTGCAGGCTCGAAGGGCAGAATGGCCTACTCCTGCACCTATTGTCTATTGTCTTAACAAATTCCTCTCCATCTAAACCTTTAACACTATGGCAATCCCAGTCGATGTTTGGAAAGTTAAAATCCCTACCATAACTACCCTATTATTCTTACAGATAGCTGAGATCTCCTTACAAGTTTGTTTCTCAATTTCCCTCTGATTATTGGGGGTCTATAATACAATCCCAATAAGGTGATCATCCCTTTCTTATTTCTCAGTTCCACCCAAATAACTTCCCTGGATGTATTTCTGGGAATATCCTCCCTCAGAACAGCTGTAATGCTATCACTTATCAAAAATGCCACTCCCCCTCCTCTCTTGCCTCCCTTTCTATCCTTCCTGTACCATTTGTATCCTGGAACATTAAGCTGCCAGTGGACAGTGAAGTTATGGAATTCAATCCAGACAAATGTGAGGTGATGCATTTTGGGAAGTCTAATTCTAGAGCCTTGGGATAAGTTGATGGGCAGAGAGATCTGGGTGTTCACGTCCATTGTACCCTGAAGGTTGCTGCACAGGTGGATAGAGTGGTCAAGAAGGCATATGGGATGCTTGCCTTCATCAGACGGTGTATTCAGTATAAGAGGTGGCAGGTCATGTTAAAATTGGACATTGGTTTGACCGCATTTAGTGTTTATGGTTCTGGTCACCACATTACCAAAAGGATGTGGACACTTGGGAGAGGGTGCAGAGAGGGTTTACGAGGATGTTGCCTGATATGGAAGGTGCTAGCTATGAAGAGAGATTGAGTACATTAGGATTGCTTTCATTAGAAAAAAGAAGATTGAGGGAGGACCTGATTTTTAAACATGACAGCTTACTCATGTATCTCACATTATCTCTCAACAGTTAGACAGTGGATTAAAAAACACAGTGCTGGTTATTACTTTCTCACTCACTTTTGTGTTCAGCTTGTAGTCGTCTTAGATGGTGGTACTCCTGTAAAGGTGAAGTGAAAATCTTGTAAAACCAAGGAATCTCAGCAAATGGAGGTTTGTTCAAATTTCAGGAGGGTGGTTCTCACTAATCTGAATGGTGGCTAAGGTTAAGACAATCATTTCTTGCATTTACTGTGGCTTCGTTTCATGATGTAGCTGTTTATTACTTTGGATTCTTGGATCCTTGACTGGTTTATTGGCTTTTGATGGGATTCTCCATCTGCAAGTAGCACCTTGGCATTTTTACGAAGTCAACAACTAAATAGTTTCCTTGTCAAGTGACACTCAAAACTTCAAATGCCTTTTCCAACCAGAGGGGTGCTGTGTTTAACATTGGTGTTTGAGTCAGCCAGTGTAGTTTCACTAAAAGGGTTACCATGGAACAGTGTGAGTTTATAGTATCCATTTGCCTGACAGGCATCTTACATTTCAAGATTTTCCCTTATCCATGGTGAGAGAGAGAGAGGCTTACTAGGATGTTGTTGTTACTTTGTTATTCGCTAATTAGTTCCAGGGAATTCATCCTGTTTTACACGAATGTTCACATTTACTTTGCTGCTTATTTGGAACTGAGAATTAACCGGAGTTCAGAATGATTAGGAACATACAACTTGAGCAGCCATTTTTAAAAAATCTGTTTCTGCTCAAATTTTTCAGGTATTGACTAACAGTCCATGACTTACAAAGGAATGAATATGCAACTGACAGATTTGCTGATGAGACAAAGAAGGGTTAAAAAATTAACCTAAGAGGACATTGGGATGCTATAGAGAAATATAGGTTAAGTGACTAGTCAAAGACCTGACAAATAGAGTTTTACGTGGATAAATGTGAAGTTGTCCATTTGACAGGAAGAAAAGCAAAGTTTTTTTTAATGGGGGAGATTTCATTTTAAAAAATCTCCCACTGTAATGCCGTGAGATCAGTGTAACAGCACATGAATCACAAAGTGCTAGAATATAGGTACAGTAAGTAATTAGTAAAGCGAATAAATGTTTTCATTTTATCATGGGGAATTTAAACACAAATGTGGAGAGCACTGGTGAGCCTATATCTTGAATGCTCTAATTCCTATTGGTCCCCCTGTTTAAGGAAGGAAGTAAATACATTGGAGGCAGTTCGGAAAAATGTTGACCAGAATGATACTGACTGAGCGACTTGTCGCCCAAAGGAAATTTGGATAGGCTCGGCTTGGGTCAGTTTGTGTTTAGGGGAGGAAGAGGAAACTTGATTGAAATAAGATGTTTCCTCTGACAGAAGAGACGAGAATGAAGGGTTACTGTCTAAACGTCAGTGGTTGTCCTTTTAAAACAGATGAGGTGATTTTTTGTTCTCTCAAAATGTGGAATATCTGAAAAGTCATTAAAGCAGAGCTATGGGATATTTTAAAGGCAAAGACAAATAGATTCTTGTTGAGAGAGGGGTGGTGGAAGGTTTTCAGAGGAGGCAGGAATGTGGATTTAAAGTTACAATTCGATGAGACATACTCGTGTTGAATATCTAAATCATCCCGGTTTGTACGGGATGTGGTAGGTTGATTAAAATGCCACACTGGAGTTTCAAGATGAAGTTTCAACAAACACGTTTCTAATGCTGAAATCCTCAATCTTCAGGGATTTTTCCAGTGGTTGAATTTTTCAAGTGTTTGTTTAAAATCAATGAATTTGCCCTGTAACACCAATTGCAGATATGAAAACTGTGACATTTCCACGGCAGAAGAGATTCCAGTAATGAATGAGGTGATCACAAGTTTTAGTCCAATGTGTGACTTAATTAAGCTTCATCCAGAACACAGCAATGTGAAAGAAAATTCGTGCCACTCCCTGGAAGTTCTCTGGTGGGGCTTCTGTATGAGGACATGCCAGAGCAATGCAACAAACACCAGCCCACAGCAGTCACATTAACAAAGTTGCTTTAATATGTCTATAATGTTTGCATTTTTCTGAGAGATTAGAGATTTTGTTTGCTTAAAAAAATAACTGCATCAATTCAAAACATTCAAAAGTGGTCAGATGAAAATTGCTTGTCCATTCAATGTTCAGATCTCAGTTTGTAGTTGAACATTTAGATTGCTGAACGCTGAAACAAGGACAAATATATTGAACAATTAGGGTTCCAATCTCCTCCGCTCCCTTCATTGTGCCTGTGGCATCTTTCAAATCCCCTTTGAAAGTTTTAAAGAGAACCCTATTGTTTTCCATTGTCCCGCTACGTCTGGAAGTTGATCTATTTCACTAAAAGGGTTGATCAAGGAATGTGATACTGAATCCCTGAGTATCCAGCAATTTCATACCAGCCGTCAGCCAATTGTGGACACAAGACCTAGTGTTTTTTCATGACTAATTTCAGCTGTGGACACTGTCAAGAACCTGGAAACCTAATGTCTCCAGGGACAGTTGCAGTGATCACAAAGTTTGCTCCAATTTGTGTACAAATGATCCTTGATTCAGAATTCAAAGATGTGAAAGGGTATTGCTGGAGAGCTGTTGTTTAGATTGTTCAGGGGCTTCCTCTTGAAAGCATGTGACAGCAGTGCAACAAACACCTTTACAGACTAGACCACAGCAATCTCTAATGCTTGCTTTGTTCCCATTGAAGCTCTTATTTAACGAGAACAACAGAAAGTATCCGAATAAAACCCGAAAGAACTGCAAATGCTGAAAATCAGAAAGAAAAACAGAGTTGCTGGAAAAGCCATTGCTGGAAAGCATCCAAATCTCTTCAGTGAAATATTTCCCCTTCCCCAGCCCGGCCCTGAACGGTTTACCTCCCATTGTCCTCTCTGGACTATACTGCAAGGAAAAATCCCTTCTCCCAGACATTCTCTGCCTCGCCCCCTACCTCTACTCTGCTTTCTTGCAAACCAGTTATGTAAGTTTGACACAAAAAAATCACCAACTCATGCAGTCATCCTTCTGCAGTGTGAGCAGTTTAACAAAAGCAGCTGAAACAGAGCTGCAATATTGAATCCCGATCCTTCAGCCATTCCAACAGCTGGTACATAATTGTAGATTGAGGCAAATGCTGATGTCAGTGACTAAACCTGTCTGTTCCATTGCAGGCCTGGTAAACTTTACAGCCTAAACTGCAATGGAGATGGCAAACCGTGCCATCCAAATCTAAGGCGTTCACAAAAAAGGATGTTTAATACAATATGTGACCATGATGTTGCTTCATTCCGAGTACAAGAAAGTGAAAGTAAATTGCTGGTGGGCTAGCAGTTATGGTAAGATAACGTAGGGACTCCTCATGAAAACATCACACAGCAATGCAGAGAATACCATTCCCGACCATAGCATGCCTCTCTATTATCTACATTATTCTTCGGGTCAGAGAGTTTTTTTCAAAACAGACAGTTTTAGAAGGGAACATCAAAAAAGCCTGAATTCAAAATTGCTTGCCTTTAAGAATTCAAATTTGGGTTACTTGTCCCTGATCATTTTAGTCGCTTAAAATGAATATATTCAAGAAATGTGCATCCCATCACTCTCTCACCCTTATCACCAGCTATTGTGACCATCAAACCTACGAACGGGGTTGAAGAACAAAATCAGTACTGATTGCAGTATCCATCTGGATTGTGAGAAGTTTAACAAAAGCAGATGAGCTCAAGCTGAACTCAATACTGAATCCAGAGTCTTCAGCCATTCAAGCAGCTGGCACTCAGTAGTATCTGGAGGCAAATGCAAACTTAAGGACTTAATTTATCTTGTCTAACCAGTTGCAGACATGGTAAGGTTAACAATCCAAACTGCAAGGGATATGGAAAATATTTCTCCATGATTGTTTGCAATAACTAGAAAATATGTTTGATCTTTTGTATAATTCATACTTCATTTGATAATATATTCTCAAAGGCAGTTACTGGAGAACACAGAGTTCCTGTGAAGTTATGTGGATATTTCCTTCTGCATCCAGGAACCATGTCGCAAACCTCATTCCAGGCACTAGTTACCCCAGTAAGTTTAACCCATAAAATATGTATTACATCCAGAAGTTGGAAGGTGGTGTTCTTTCTCACACAGCGACATTTGCAGTCATAATTTCATGAATTCTCGTGAAGCCCCACTGCTGAACTGAGAGTTGGAGTCAAACGTGACGGTTGGCAGCACCAAAGGTGGCATGCTACTGACAGTAGCTAATACAGAAGTTGCTGCGTGGTCACAAACCATTATTGAAATGGCATGATCCCAGGAGCTAACAGAAACAGTCTAGATTAGAGTGATGCTGGAAAAGCACAGCAGGTCAGGCAGCATCTAAGGAGCAGGAAAATCGACATTTCGGGCAAAAGCCCTTCATCAGGAATCAACAGAGTGAAGGCAGAGCATCGACCTTTTCTTTGCTGCCATTAGTGGTGGGTATTGCTGAGCCTGTCCTAAAGAGATTTGCCGGCCAAAACCCACTGTGGGAGTTGATGAGTTCTATTATTCACAACTCAGACTGACATGAGTGGCTCTCAGTTGGTGACTTAATTTGCCCCCACTGATAAGATAATATAATGGTGCAGAGGGGAGTTGGGCTTTCCTCCTGAACTCCCCTCCACTTGGCCTGACTCATGGCAATCTTGGCAAATGCCAGTTGACTTGGAAAATTCAACCCTGTATGTACAGACAGTACCAAAGGTCTTCATTGGAGACATTGGAAAATTGGTTGCCTGCTCTCTATTTGAGCCTAGAGCTCTTTAGTTGAAATATTTCAAGACGTTGCAACAAGTATAAAGCATTGAAGAAATGAATTTATTGCATCGTATCTCCCTTTCTTTGCTTCCACACTCCAGCCTCACTATCTTGTCGTCTTGTTGACGATACCTTTGTAATAATTAAAAACACAGAAATAGAGAACACACACCGGATCATCAACGCCACACTCACAGGAATCCGATTCACTAGAGAGGAAGAAAAGGACAACCATCTCCCATTCCTAGACGTGATGGTACAGAGAACACCGAACAGAGAATTCACCACAAAGGTGCACAGGAAAGCCACACACACAGACCAAGTCCTGAACTACGAAAGCAACCACCTCAACACACACAAACAAAGTTGCATCAAGACACTATTCAAAATGGCCACAACACACTGCAGCACACCAGATCTGCAAAAAGAGGAAGAGGAACACCTATACAATGTATTTGCCAAAAACGGATACCCTCGCAATTTCATCAACAGATGCCTAAGGGAAAGACAACGGAACGAGGACATGCCGCAACCCAAAGGACTAGCCACACTACCATACATCAGGAGCATTTCCGAACTGACAGCCAGACTACTGCGACCACTAGGACTCATAACAGCACACAAAACAACAGCCACTCTCAGACAACAACTCACCAGAACGAAGGACCCGATACTCAACATGAGCAAAACCAATGTAGTGTACAAAATCCCATGCAAGGACTGCACAAAACACTACATAGGACAAACAGGAAGACAGCTAACGATCCGTATCCATGAACACCAACTAGCCACGAAACGACACAACCAGCTATCCTTAGTAGCCACACACGCAGATGACAAGCAACATGAATTCGACTGGGACAACACTACCATTATAGAGCAAGCCAAACAGAGAACAGCCAGGGAATTCCTAGAGGCATGGCACTCATCCACAGACTCTATCAACAAACACATCGACCTGGACCCAATATACTGGCCACTACAGCGGACAGCTGGAACTGACAACCGGAAGCGGCAGGGACAGGCCACTATAAATGCCGGAGGAAACATCACAGAAGCGCTTCACAGGAGGCTCCCAAGCACTGAGGATGTCACCTAGACAGGGGACGAAACGTTTGCAAGACAAATTCCCAGCTCGGCGAACAGAACCACAACATCTTGTCTTTCAAACAGCGAATGAAGCTTTTGGGGAAATAAATCACCATCTACTGTAATTGTGTCTTGAAGTGGTTTTACAATGGCTGTCAATGGCTTGAAATACTTACTCAATTTTTCATATTTATAATGATTTTATTGTGCATGCGGATGTTTGCTTAAAATGACGGAATAGCACTTTTCTGACAATTTGCAGATCACCTGACAGTCCAAAGTACAAGGTCGATGGAAAACTCTACAATTCAAAATCTATCATGAAAAAGTAAGTTTGAAAACAATATGTGATTAACGTTTGGCTTCCTTCAGAGTACAAAAAATAGAAAGGGAGTTACTGGTGAGCTGGCAGTTACTGTAAGATATCGTCGGGACTTTTCAGGAAACATCACACAGCAGGCAGGGAACATCACTCCAGGCAAGTGTTTGTATCACTGTCTCACTGTTATCTATATCATTATGAGGGCTTCAGAATTATTTTTCAAAAATATTGTATGAGGAGAGAACATCAAAGACACTTCATTGGAAGTTTGCTTGCATTTTGTTGTTTACGTTTCTAAATTCTGAATATGACTATATCCAAGAACTTGAGATCCCATTTCTGTCTCTAATTGTTATCACCAGCAACAGTGTTCTTCAAATCCTTGAAATGTTTTGAAGAACACATTCACCATCTATTGGAGTCCCCCATCTGGAGTGTGGCCAGTTTCACACAAACGGCTGAATGCAGGCTGCAGTCCGGAATCCAGAATCTTCAGTCTTTCAAACAGCTGGCACACAATAGGGATAACCCCGGGAATTACAGGCCTGTTAGTCTTACTTCTGTGGTAGGCAAAGTAATGGAAAGGGTACTGAGGGATAGGATTTATGAGTATCTGGAAAGACACTGCTTGATTAGGGACAGCCAGCACAGATTTGTGAAGGGTAGGTCTTGCCTTACAAGTCTTATTGAATTCTTCGAGGAGGTGACCAAGCATGTGGATGAGGGTAGAGCAGTGGATGTAGTGTACATGGATTTTAGTAAGGCATTTGATAAGGTTCCCCATGGTAGGCTTATGCGGTAAGTCAGGAGGCATGGGATAGAGGGAAATTTGGCCAATTGGATAGAAAACTGGCTAACCGGTCGAAGGCAGAGAGTGGTGGTAGATGGTAAATATTCAGCCTGGAGCCCAGTTACAAGTGGAGTTCCGCAGGGATCAGTTCTGGGTCCTCTGCTGTTTGTAATTTTTATTCATGACTTAGATGAGGGAGTCGAAGGGTGGGTCAGTAAATTTGCAGATGATACGAAGATAGGTGGAGTTGTGGACAGTGAGGAGGGCTGTTGTCGGCTGCAGAGGGACTTAGATAAGATGCAGAGCTGGGCTGAGGAGTGGCAGATGAAGTTCAACCCTGCCAAGTGTGAGGTTGTCCATTTTGGAAGAACAAATAAGAATGCGGAATACAGGGTTAATGGTAGGGTTCTTAGTCAGGTGGAGGAACAGAGGGATCTTGGGGTCTATGTACATAGATCTTTGAAGGTTGCCACTCAGGTGGATAGAGTTTGTAAGAAGGCCTATGGAGTATTATCGTTCATTAGCAGAGGGATTGAATTCAAGAGTCGTGAAGTGATGTTGCAGCTGTACAGGACTTTGGTTAGGCCACAGTTGGAGTACTGTGTGCAGTTCTGGTCGCCGCACTTTAGGAAAGATGTGGAAGCTTTGGAGAGGGTGCAGAGAAGATTTACCAGGATGTTGCCGGGAATGGAGAGGAAGTCATACGAGGATAGGTTGAGAGTTCTCGGCCTTTTCTCGTTGGAACGGCGAAGGATGAGGGGTGACTTGATAGAGGTTTATAAGATGATCAGAGGAATAGATAGAGTAGACAGTCAGAAACTTTTTCCCCGGGTACAACAGAGTGTTACAAGGGGACATAAATTTAAGGTGAAGGGTGGAAGGTATAGGGGAGATGTCAGGGGTGGGTTCTTTACCCAGAGAGTGGTGGGGGCATGGAATGCGCTGCCCGTGGGAGTGGTAGAGTCGGAATCATTGGCGACCTTTAAGCGGCATTTGGATAGGTACATGGATGGGTACTTAATCTAGGTTAGAAGTTCGGCACAACATCGTGGGCCGAAGGGCCTGTTCTGTGCTGTATTGTTCTATGTTCTATGTTCTATGTTCTAATTGTGGGATGGAGGCAAATACTCATTTAAATAACTACATTTATCTATTATGACCAATTGCAGGCATTTTAAGTGTGAAAATCCAAACTGCGATGGAAATAAAACTGATAGTCTGTCAGGAACAACTGAAGAAATTGAAGTGTCAGTTTGATCCAAAGTACAATTTAATTACTGATTAATATTGTATTTGGAATAAAGGTTATTGCTGGAGAACCAGCAATTCCTGTGAAGTTATGTAGGCATTTCCTTCTGCATACATGCAGGAATAATGTCAAATACGCTATTCCAGGCCATAGTTAGCAGATTACAGAACCTGCTGGGCTCTGCCTCCCAAGTGTGTGTTTTTCCTAGAAGTTGGATTGTGGTGTTTTTTTCAAACAAGACTTTTGCAGCAAAATGGACTGAGAGCTGGAGCCGTGCTGCTGTGAATGATGGCACCATTAATGTTGGCATGCTGCTGATGTGGCCTGATCAAGAAGCTGTTGCTGGGTCACTATTCCAAGAAAGAAATGGCCCAATCTAAAGAGGTAATGGTGTAATTGGAACGATAACAGAATGGCAAACCTTTCTGTGCCACCATTACTGTTTGCAATTGCTGAGCCAATATCCATTGATGAGGAAAGTTCAATCCTGTGTGTAGATCCAGTATCCAAAGCTCTTCACTGGAGAAATTGGACAGTTAGTTGCCATTCTATAATTGCCCTAAGCTCTTTATCTGAGACTTTTATAGACTATGCAATACGTGTAAAGTATTGAAGAAATGGGTTTGTCACATCCTTCGTTTCCATGTTCCAGCCTGACTGTCAGTGGCTTGACATCCTGACACTCCGATTCAAGTTTATAAAAATGTTTTTATTCTGCACGTTAATGTTTGCTTAAATTGACTTAATAGCACTTGATGACCATTTGCATCTCTTAAAACATAAACTGTTGAAAGTGCAAGGGAGCTGGTGATTCTGCTTCTCCAGAAACTGAGGAGGTCATTGAAAAGTAAGCTGAACACAATGTGTGACTGTCTACTAAAAGCTAGCAGGTCTGGCTGCATCTGTGGAGAGAAAGCAGAGTTAATGTTTTTAGTTGAATGACTCATGTTCAGAACTTCAGGTCTCTCTGCAGAAGGGTCACGACTCAACGTGAACTCTGCTTTCTCTCCATAGATAATGCAAAATATGTTGAGTTTCACCAGCAACCTCTGCATTTCTTTCAGATTGTCAACTTCCACAGTTTGTTCTTTTACAGTAAATAAATTATTGACTGGCATATAATCTTTGCTCTATCGTTAGTGTTGTAAAATGACATTTTAGGTGGAAGCTTGCAGTTAATGCGGCAGACCTGATGCTGGGACTGAAACCTGGAGGCTTTGGCCTGTGCCAAGGATGGTATGTTGCCAACAGTGACCAATGAAGAGATTCTTGCCAGGGTTACTCATCAGTTGATGGTACGGCTGAGTTTCAAGATCTGCTAGTCCAGTAAGAGGGAGGACAGATCAGCACATTAGTGAGCCCTTCTAATCATACTGACCATCGCTGAGACTGCAAAGGTGGGCGCAATCAGGGAAATGAGGGCTCATGGAGAGTCAAGATGTCAAAGAGAACTGGTCTATGTCAGCATGGCTTAGCAATGGGAAGGTGCCAGACTCCCTCCCTGTCATTTTACCAATTCTCCCACCTCCCAGTTATTTGCCAGTGAATAATTGACCATGCATTAACACACAGTCTTTAATTCAATATTTCTTGCCCATCAATGTTCAGGTCTTCAGTTGTTCATTTCTAAACAATGAGGGTAGGCATATGGAAGACATTGACTACTTAACTCTTTGTTTGCCAATGCTATTGCATGGCCCACCTCCCCTCACCCTATTCCTCAAAAAAAGAACAGACCATGGTGTCCTGCAAACCTGCGCGAAAGTTGAAAAAAATCAGCATATACTGCAGTTATATCATTAGAAAATGACTTTTTTTAACAAAAAGTGATGTTAAAGGAATTTAGGGAGAGCAAGCAGTTTCTTGTAAGATTTCTGTAGGAACTTCCTCTTGAAAACATCTCCCAGTACTATAACAAATATCACCATTCCAGATCACAGCGTCTCCCAAACACCACCATTCCAGATCACAGTGTCTCCCAAACACCACCATTCCAGATCACAGTGTCTCCCAAACACCACCATTCCAGATCACAGCGTCTCCCAAACACCACCATTCCAGATCACAGTGTCTCCCAAACACCACCATTCCAGATCACAGTGTCTCCCAAACACCACCATTCCAGATCACAGCGTCTCCCAAACACCACCATTCCAGATCACAGTGTCTCCCAAACACCACCATTCCAGATCACAGCGTCTCCCAAACACCACCATTCCAGATCACAGTGTCTCCCAAACACCACCATTCCAGATCACAGCGTCTCCCAAACACCACCATTCCAGATCACAGTGTCTCCCAAACACCACCATTCCAGATCACAGTGTCTCCCAAACACCACCATTCCAGATCACAGTGTCTCCCAAACACCACCATTCCAGGTCACAGCGCCTCCCAAACACCACCATTCCAGATCACAGCGTCTCCCAAACACCACCATTCCAGATCTCAGTATCTCCCAATATTTGCATTATTCCTGGTGATTTCGAGTGATTTTTAAAAAATGCTGTATCAACTCAATAGAGACTTTTGATTTTCATATTTTCATAAGGTGCAAGTCATTTATTGGTGTAACTGCTTTGTTTAATTTGTACTCCATGAGGACTTGTGGCTGGGGACATTTTAATTGTCAGGAGGATGGGAATCAAAGTTTGCCAGACCTGAGTCCAACCATGAGGAAGCAAGTTTGCTTTGATCGGATTTTGATGCGGTTTAATTATGCTTCGTTTGCAATACAGCTGTGTGAAAAGGGAATGTTGGCGAACCATTGATTCCTTCAAAATGTTCCGCGCAATACAATGAACGCCAGTCCCCAGACAACAGCAGCCACATTAAGGAGGCTGCTGGACTGCCTCCCTAAGAGTTTAATATTAGAGACAGAGTTGTCTTAAACAATAGCACCAACATTGAAGCATCCAAAACGCTGAGATGGGAAATTACTTGCTGATCAATATTGAGGTTCTATTTCTGGACAATGCTGCCAAAGTGAAAAAACTGAAGAAATGGCTCCTCTCCTTCACCCCACCTCATCGCTTCTCTTTGTTCCTCTTTCCACTTTTCCTCACCACCTCCCTAACCCCAAACTTCCTCCAAATTCATTGCCGTGGTTTCCAGAGTTTGGTGAAATTTGAAGAAGTATGGCTACAATTAAGAGTGTGACCTGGGGATCGAAGATGGCGTCGATCTGAGAAGATCACACTGCAGAGCAGGACGGTCCTTTAACCCACCCAACCCAGGTCATCAGGATTTCTTGGGGTGTTGGAAAGATTGTGAAGCCCCAAGAAACTTTTAAAAATTGACTTACCTGTATTTTCAGCTGTCCAGAAATGCCTAAAAAGGGAGGAGGAGCATCTGAGGCCGGGCCTGCAGCTCAGCCTGCAGCAGCCTCGGAGCTGATTACTCTCCAGGACCTGGTGAACCAGCTCTCGAAATCTCGTGAGATGTGGGGAAACAGATTGAAGAGAAGCTGGCTCCAGTCTCTCTCATGCTGCAGAAGCATGAGCAGCAGCTGGGAGACCTGGAGAAGAGGACGGATGAGGTGGAGCACAGGGTCACAGTGGTGGAAGCTGATGCCAGTTCATTCAAGGAAAAGATCCAAGCCCTGAAGACGCAGGTTCGTAATTTGCGTGACCAAGTGGATGATCTTGAAAACTGGTAGGAGAAAAAAACATTTGGATCATCGGTCTGCCTGAGGGTAAGGAAGGTGAGCAGCCTGCGGAATTTGTTGAAGATTGGCTTCCGAAATTCCTTGACTTGGAGACTGGCATGAGAGGATTGAAGATAGAGAGGGCTCACCGGGTCACAGCACGGAGGTCAGGTCTGGGTCAACGCCCTCGTCCTTTCCTGGTGCAGTTCCATCATTACCAGGATAAGGAGAGAATCATGGAGGCTTCCTGACTCCAGGGGAATGATCCAAAGGCCCTAATTTACGAGGGCCCTAAGATCATGTTTTTTCAGCACTTTTCAGTGGCGGTGATCCAGAAACGAAAATTGTATGATGGTGTCAAGAGAAGATTGAAGGAGCTTGGGATTCAGTACTCCCTGAGATATCCGGCAGTGCTTCGGATCACCTTAGATGGATCCATGCATCTCTTTGACACATTGGAGAAGGCAAGAGACTTTGTGGACAAACTAACCTAATTTAAACAATTGTAGTATGTATAAATATTGTTGCTTGGGTATGCATTTATCATCCTGTAAAAGAAATGGAGGAAATCCGGTTGGAGCTTTGTTTTTCCCCTTTTTTTCCTCTATTGATTATAATTTGGTTCAAACTATGTCTGGCGGTGGTCAAGATGAACATTTTAAATTTCTAAGTTAGAACGTACCAAAGGATGGGTTGGGTATTTATTCCCCCTTTTTGTTTATGAAAGAATGTTTTTTTATTCATATTGATATTCTACGGGGTGTTTATACTTTTTAGCTTGTGCTTGCAATGTGGCTCTAGCTGGGAGAAGTGAAGGTGGTTGAGATGGCGAGATGCCTATTTATATGCAGTTTGGGAGGGGTAGTTGCCCCCTCCGGCAGGGGGTGAGTTCCCCTACTCAGCGCTATTGGCGCTTTGTATGTTGGTTTGTCTTCTAGTTTTTGTTGTTTTTTATTTTTAATAATTTTGTATGTTTGTTAAATGTAGTGGTTTTAGTTTATGTAGTTTTTATATTTTGTGGACCATGCAACACTAAGGCTCAGCAATTTGTGGTTCGGGTTCCTCCTCTCTGGAATTTAAATGTAATTGCAGAAGATTATGGTTAATGATTTTATGAAATGATGTACCTGGAATATCAAGGGAAGTCACTCACCAATTAAGAGGAAGAAGGTACTCTTGAGTCTTAGAAAGGAGCAGGTGGATATTGCTCTGTTACAGGAGACACGTTTGGATGACAAGGAGCATCTGAAATTACAGCAGAATGGCTTTGACCGAGTTTATTTTTCATAATTTAATACCAGAAGTAGGGGAGTGGCTATATTGGTAAGGAAAAATCTCTCATTTAAATTGTTGGAATGTGTTAAAGACACATACGGGAGGTTTGTAATTCTTAAAGCCTTGATAAATGGGGAAGAATATGGCACTTTTAATGTTTATTGTCCCCTAGCTCATCCTCTTAAATTCTTGTTAGATGCTTTTTCTAAACTGATAAGTCTCAAGCCTTGGCACATTATTATGGGGGGAGATTTTAACTGCCTCATGGACTCCAGAGTAGACAGGTTGCCTAAAGGTCCCTCAATACCCTCTGCACAAACTAAACAGTTATTGGGTCTGTGTGGGGAATTAGGGTTGGTGGACGTCTGGAGGCGTCTCCACCCTACAGGTAGGGATTTCACATTTTTCTCCAATCCACATAGATGTCACACGAGGATTGATTTTTTTCTGACCCCTGCGGTAACCCTGGATCTGGTGGCATCCTGTACGATTGGTAATATTTCCATCTCTGATCATGCTCCAGTGTACCTCATGGTTAAAATTAAGGATGTTACATTGGGTTCAAGGTACTGGTGAATGGACCCCTTTATTCTCGTGGACAGCAAGCTTGTGGAGTATTTCTCTCGGGAATTTCGGGCATTCCTACACATTAACATAGGCTGGGTTGATAGCTCATCTGTTCTCTGGGAAACTGCCAAAGCTTCTGCCAGAGGGTTAGTTATTTCATATTCCACCAGTTGGAAACGGCAGAAGGGTGAGCAGCAACGTCTCCTTGAAGCATGGTTGAAGGCAGCCGAGAAGGCCTATTTAGACAGACCCTCTTTGGTCAAACTACAGAGGATTACAGCACTGTGGTCTACACTAAATTCCGTGCTCACGCAGACGGCAAAGAAGGAGCTGGCTTTTGCAAAGCAAAGGTTATACGAGCATGGTGACAAGCCAGGCAAATACTTAGCATACCTTGCCAGAAAGAGAAGTGCCCCACAAACCATTACAGCGATTAGGGAAGGGTCTGGGAACCTAACATGTGATTCTAAAAAGATTAATGTGGCGTTCCAGAGATTCTACTCTAAGTTATATCAGTCTGAGAAGTGTGAGGAGGGGCAGGCCAAAATGGAATCCTTTTTTACGATCAAGCAATTTTAATATTTCTAGGGGCAGCCGTCAGGGCTGTCCCCTTTCACCATTACTTTTTACGTTGGTGATTGAACCGTTGGCAGAGGCCATTCGTGGGGATCTCAATATATCAGCTCCAGAAGTGGGGTCAAAATTACATAAGATCTCGCTGTATGCAGATGATGTTCTAATTTTCTTGACAGATCCAGCAGTCTCAGCGCCTTGCCTGATACAATGCATTCACACGTTTGGCACTTTGTCAGGGTATAAGATTAATTTTGCTAAATCAGAGGCTATGCCTATGGGTGGTCTTACGAAAGAGTTGGCTCTTGAGAGTGACTATAGATTCCCATTTAGGTGGTCACAGGGGGGGTTTGTGTATTTGGGCATATTCATTACTCCAGTTCTGGATTGGCTGTTCAAAGCCAATTTTACTCAATTATTTGAAAAAATTAAACAAGATCTCCAAAGATGGGAGGCACTTCCAGTCTCATGGTTGGGTCGGATAGTACTTATTAAGATGAATATTCTTCCTCGTTTGCTATACCTATACGGATGCTCCCCCTGATTTTCAATAAACAAATACTCAGGAGACTGAACGGTTGGTTCAGCTCCTTTATCCGGCACTGTAAACGGCCCCTCATTAAATTAGCCAAACTGCAGTTGCCTCACAGATTGGGGGGAGTAGACCTTCCAGACATTAAAAATTACCAATTAAGCTCGCTTTTGACCTAGGTAAGTGATTGGGTTTGTGGGGACCCTCTTTCAATATGGCTAGATATCGAAGTCTCCCAGGCAAGGTGCCCCCTTACCAGTTTGCTGTTTTTGGACAAAGTGAGGACAGTTAGGGAATATTGCCATAACCCAATAGTCATCAATACTGTTAAAGCATGGAGGGCAATTCGGCAGAGGGAAGGTAATATTGGCAAAACATCTTTGTTTACACCTTTAGTGGGTATGCCGAGTTTTCAACCGGGTATGATAGATTCAGGATTTAAACGTTGGGCAGCTAGGGGTACATCTTGCATGGGTGATTTACTTGAGGGAGATGTAATGATGTCCTTCGATCAGTTAGTACGGAAATACGAGTTACCTAATAGAGACCTCTTTCGTTTTTTTCAAGTTAGGGATTTTATTCAAAAAAATACCACACTTTTGACTGATCCCTACAAATCTGACATAGAAAGAGGGGTACTAAGGGCTAAGAGTACACTCTCTGTCAGTACTCTATATCACCAATTGGGGGGTGCCACCTCAGATGAGTCTGATCGACTCTGCAAGATGTGGGAAAGAGAGCTGGGTGTTGAAGTTTCTTCAGAGGCATGGGAGGATATTTGGGAGAATGCAAGGAAGATATCAATTTGCAATAGGACCCATGCTTTACAGTTGAAAATTCTCCACAGGGTCCACTTAGCCCCAGACCGTTTGTCAAAATTTAAACCAGGGGTATCTTCAGCATGTCCCAAGTGCAAGGTCTGGACGGGTACTCTTACCCTTTGTCTTTGGTCTTGTGACAGGCTTCAAACATATTGGAGCGCTGTGGTGGGTGCAATGGAGAGGATTTTAGGTGTAGGGGTGGAGAAAGACCCTATTTCGCTCCTTTTGGGCCTACCCATTGTATTTCCTGCAAACTCACATAAGGAAAAGTTTTCAATATTCTTACGTTCTGTGCAAGAAAGTATATCTTGCTCGGTTGGATATCAGAAAAACCCCCAGGCCTGTCAGGTTGGTGGAAGATTGTTATAGAGCACATTCCCCTGGATTTTCTCACAAATATGGTACACCACAAAACTGAGAATGTTTACAAGACATGGCAACCCCTTTTGAAATACCTGGACACAGATTTATCTGCCACACTAACAAGGGCTTTTATATAGCCGTAACGATTGTGTTTCATGAGTCCAATATCCAGGGAGGAGGAACTGTGAATGTATGAGTGTTTTGTTTGGCTGGGCTGAGTTATTACTATTTATTTGTTTGTTCTTAGGTATTTATTTAGTTAGTTAAATAGCTAGTTTAGGTTTCTTTTAAATTTTATACTTCTCTATATGTGTTTATACATTCGTATAGGAGGGTGGGTTGGGGAATTTCTTTTTTATTATTTGGGTTTAGTTTTGTACTATTTTTGTACTGTTTTGAATTGCATTGTTTTGTAGTTGTTGCAATATTTAAAAATCTATTTTTTCTTAATAAAAATATATGATATAAAACAAAACGAGTGTGACCTGCTCCTGGTCTCCTAGCTTTGGAATATCTCCATTGAATACTTTGTATTTTTTATAATCTGTGCTGGCCAGCTGTCTTGTGTATCCATGGAGTCAGGCATTTTCCCAGTTAATGGCTATTTGTTTGAATCAAGCTTATAAAGTGCTTTCATGGTGAATTTAATAGAGGGAACATCACATCCACACCGTTTCACTGATGTCATCAATTAATAGAAGCCTAAATACTGAGGTCATTACACTGCTCTGGGTCAGAGACCTGTAATTACTCCTGGGTTTATTATGGCCAGATCTTTCACTAAACGTAGAATTATTAAAGCAGCAGAAAAGTAAAAGGAATAAAATTCTCCTTTCAGCAGAACAGCCAATACTGACTAATATGACATGCACCATCAGTGAATTTAAGCAATGAGAAATTACTATATTACATTCTGAATCAAACATTGAGTTACAAGTTCAGGGTTAAATTAGCAATAGTTTATAAAGAACTTGAGTTTCTTTTTCCAAGATAAGGAAGTGAAACTTAAATCCTTGCATTTGGGATGTTTTCCCTCCGTCTCAGTACAGAGGTTCTTCGTTTGACCTCTTTACTCCCCAGCCACCAGCTACTGCCCTCAGCCAAAAATCTGGATGTTGATAAGAAGTACCGAATATTAACTTTGTGATCATGCACATATTTAAAATGTTGTAACTGGTACTTTATGACCAGTTGCAGCTGTGAAAATGTCGATAGCTCACCCTGTGAAGTAGGTGGAAACCGAAGATTGTCAGAAACTAAAGGAAACTAAGTGGCAAGTAAGTTTGGTCTGATATCAGATTAAACTTGCTGTGTATTTGGGATCCATTAATATGAAAGGGAACTGCTGGCAGTTCTTGTAAGATTATGTCAGGATTGCCTCAGGGAGGCATCAACCCAGGCTACAGCAATTTCAGAAAACAACTACTTGACTGGTTCTGAAATGTTTGGCTTATTTTGAGAGAGTAGACAATGTTGCATCAGCATAAAACATCCAAAGTTTTTCAATGGTCAGTTGAATGTTGCTTGTCTTTCAGTGTGAAGATCTTGCATAGCCCACAAACAGCGATAAACAAGGGTGACATACTGAAGAAATGGTTTTCTCTTCTTTTTATTCTGTACTGTCAATTCCACGCCCCAACCCCAGGCATTGCCTCATTGTGATGTCCTGTAGACATCCTGTGGAAGTCAAAGGAACCCTATACCAACATGACCATCTTACACAGCCATTCCCGATGAAGGGCTCTTGTCTGAAACATCGATTTTCCTGCTCTTTGGATGCTGCCTGACTTGCTGTGCTTTTTTCAGCACTACTCTAATCTTTACACAGTCATTGACTAACTTAAGAAAACTAGTTGACCAGATTTGAAATACTGAATCTCAAGTCTGTGATTTATTTTTTAGTTAAATTGCTTTGGACTTAATTCTGGATAAGTTTCCTAATGTTAAATAACTTAATTTGTGCTCTTTGATCAATTGCTTTTCTGGAAACATTGTCAGTGCAAACGGTGAGGAAAATGGGAATGCAGGTTCTCCAGGATCAAGTGAAGTGTTTGCAAAGTAACTTTAGTTCCATGCATGACTAAGTTCGTCAAATTTCAGAATATGGCAAACCTTTAGGAAATAGCTGGAGAGCTGGCAGTTTGTACAATGTTATACAACTATCAATGGTAACAGCTCGGAGGCAATGGTTTGATTGTGTTTGTACCAGCTCTCAAACAGGAACTTGCCTCCATTCACTCCCAAGGCTCTCTACTAAGTACTACTGCAAAACGTCTCCTTCAGAAAAGTGTAGCTCCCTTTTGAAGACCTCAGTTGAAGCTGTCTCCACCACTACTCTATTAAGCAGAGCATTCCAGTTCGGAACTATGTTATTTTAAACAAAAACCAACCAAACTGTTGTTTTTCTTTTGCTGATCATCTTAAATCAGTGTCCTTTTCTTCTCAAGGCTTTTTTTTAAATAGAAGCCCTACAGTGTGGAAACAGGTCATTTGGCTCAACAAGTCCACACCGACCCTCCAAAGAGTAACCCATCCAGATGCATTCCCCTACATTTACCCCTGACTAATGCACCTAACCTACACATCCATGAACTGTGGGCAAGTTAGCATGGCCTGCACAGCCGGAGGAAAGCCATGCAGACGCGGGGAGAATGTGCAAACTCCACACAGACGGCCACCTGAGACTGGTATCAATCCCAGGGCCCAGGCACTGTGAGGCAGTCGTGCTAACCACTGAGCCACCGATTGTTTGTTTGTTCTTACCTGCTCTATCCAACTCCCTCATGATTTTGAACACACATAAAATGTCTTCTTTGTCTTCCCTTCTCCATAAAGAGCAGCCCTTGCTTCTTCAATCTTTCCACACGTTTATCCAGTTGCTCATCTCAAGAATCTTTTCTGCATCCTCTCAAATCCCTTCCTGAAGCATGCTGCATAAATAGTGGGCATGAGGGAAAAGCGGGACATTTTATAACCATTTATCATAACTTCCATATTTTGCATGTGAAGGTCCTATATATAAAGTTCAGAATCCTAATAATTTCTTCAACCTACACTCCCACCTTCATAATTTGCATGCACACACAATATGTGTAAAATATATTAAATACCTGATTGGGATCATTTAAGGAACCATTGATCATTGTATCATAAGATTTTAGCTTGGGTATAAAATGCTCAAGGAACAATCCAGAAGAATTCTGAATTGGAGGAGGGCCGATTTCAATGTGGCAAGAGGACATTTGGAGCAAGTACATTTGATCATAAGTTTGGGCAAAACTACAATGAAATAATAGTCTGTCCTCCAAGAGGAGATTGTTCAGCTACAGTCTTAGTGTTTCCACAAGCAGGAAATGGTGGCAAAAACAAAACTCTAATTCCCTGCACGATGTAACAAAGGATGAGGATTATTGATAATGTCAGTGGGAACCGAACTAAATATAGGCAGTTCAGAGGGGAAGTGAAGAAGTAAATGAAACTGGCAACTAACATTAAACGGGAATCCAAAAGTCATCGTTAGTCTTGAACAATGAAAAGGTAGCTAAAGAATGAATGGAAATGTTTTCTCTGTACCTTCTCTTATCAAAACATTTCATAATTTTAGAAACGTCAGCCTTCTTTTCAAGAGAGAACTGAATAGCATGACATTTCTTCCTGGACATACACAGCCAGAAACTTGTGTATCATTCTTAGAAACCTTCTCTTCACTCTCTCTCGTGCTACCGTATCCAATCTATAGCATGCCAACTGGAACTGCAGGCAATATTCTAAATTATTGTTGACCACATTTTTATAGGGACCCTACTTTCAAATGTATCCTTTTAGAGATAAACCTTTGAGCTTTGTCTGCGTTTTTTATGGCCTGCAGAACTTGTGGTGAAATTGTTAGTGACTGATGTAATTACCTTTTTACCACAAAGACGATCCCTTAATTCGTCTCCCCCACTTAGATGTGCATCTTCGAATAAGTGGCCTGCACATTATTCCTACCAAGATGTAACACCTTATATTTATCTGTGTGGAGCTTCATTTGCTAATTATTCGACCATCCTGTAAATTGATTAATGACCTCTTGCAACTTCTTGCAGTCCTCAAAGTTGACTATCTTATCACATTTCTCTTCCAATTTGATGTCATTGTATTGCTTTTTTTGTAATAATGAGAGACAATATTTAATTTACATTTTTACTTTATTTTGAATTTTTAGTTAAGTCCTTAGGGAGGTGCAGTAATCCTCATGGTAACGATGACAATTAAATGTAGAATGATGGATAGATGAAAATTATTACAAACACAGGAATAATTAATAGGCTCAATTAGCTGCAAGGTCAAAGCAGGAATTTTATTTTACATGAATCATATGGTGAGGTTATCCATAGTGCAATTACTTTTTGACCATTTCCTTTCTTGTTGTAGTTTATTTCCCCATGTCTTTCTGTGCTCCTGGTATCAAATTAAAAAGGCACCCATCCACGATGTTAAACCAACTGCTACGAAAAACCCCCAGCATTTGTATAAAACGCAGGGATCTGTGAAGCCATCCCTCTTGGCTGTTACATATTCACAGCCACGTACAGTAATATGGGAAGAGGCTGAATAGGCTGGGGTTGATTTCCCTGGAGGCTGAGGGGTGACTTTATAAAGGTTTATAAAATCATGAGGAGCACAGATATGGTAAACAGACAAGATCTTTTCCCTGAGATGAGCAAGTCCAGAACTAGAGAGTATAGGTTTATGGGGAGAAGGGAAAAAGTTGAATGGACCTAAGGGGCAACTTTTCATGGAGAGGGTGGTGTGTATGGAATGAACTGCCAGAGGAAGTGGCAGAGACTGGTGCAATTACAACATTTAGAAGACATCTGGAATGGTATATGAATAGGAAGGATTTAGAGGGATATGGGCCAAGTCCTGGCAATGGGACGAGATTAGTTTAGGATATCTGGTCAGCATGGACGAGTGAGACCAAAGGGTCTGTTTCCGTATTGTACATCTCTATGACTCTATTCCTTTGCTCTTTGGATTGTTCTTTACATTATCTACCAAGGCTATCCAATACTCCTCTTCTTCCCTCCTCATTTCCCTCTTTAGAATGTCCCTACACCTCTTGTACTCTTCAAGAGATTCACTTGATCTCAGTTATCTATGTCTTACATATGACTGCTTCTTATTCTTAACCAGAGCCTCAATATCTTTATTCCTCCAGTGTTCCCACCTCTTTCAAGCCTTACCTTCACTTTAACGGGAACATAATGCCTGTGAACTCTCGTTATCTTATTTCTGAAAGCTTCCCACTTGCTGGCCAACACTTTAGCTGCAAACAGTCTACTTCAAGCAACCCTTGAAAGTTTGTGTATCATACTATCAACATTTGCCTGAGTCCAATTAAGAACTTTATCTTGTAAACAATGCCAATCCTTTCCATAGATACTTTACAACTAATCAAATTATTATCCCTGGCACCAAACTGTTCCGCTACTGACACTTCAGTCATTTGCCCCGCTATATGTCACAAGAGTAGGTCAGGTTTTGCTCCTTCTGTGGTAGTTACATCGACATATTAATGAGGAAACTTTTCTTGAACACTTAACAAATTCGTCAGCATCCAAGCTATTAAGACCATGGCTGTTTTATACTTGTCAACCATCTGTTCATGGGTGTTAGCCGTTTCAGAATGTAGGTTGTTTTATTGTGTATGTTCTTGGAGTTCAGTGTTTGGAGTTCTTATTGTTTCAACCTGTGCTTTGGTCTATAAGGCAAAATTACAGAAAAATATTAACAATTTAAAGTAAAATATTAGGATATTGGAAGAACAGCTAAGAGCTTCAAAGTCTTATTGAGGGTTTGTGGGAAAGGACATGGAAAGCAGCAAAGTTTCCAGTACTTCGGATCACAGCCTTCCCTGATTGAAATCGACCTGTGATTTATAATGTTTGAGGGTTGTTATTCATTAATATTGGTGTGTCAGATAGATCTCAGTCTCAGGGAGGGGTGACGTGCTTCTTTGTTTTGTGATGAGCTCAGGGGAACATCGAATAGTAAGGGTGTAAACCCAAAGGGGTGCAGGAGCAGAGGATCCTCCATGTATATGTGCCCTAATCAGGGAGTCTGGACAGAAGAGCAAATCAACCCGACTTCATCAATAACGCTGTAGAGAACAAACACAAAGCAATTATGTTAAACTGAAATAAAACAGTCGCTTGTCTCACCTGGAATATTGCATCCAGTTTCAGGTGTCTCAGTTTTGAAAAAATGTAAATCTATGAGACAGGCTGCGTGACTGCTTCACAACACTGTTCCCGGGATGATGGACCTCACTGACTTTGAGAAATGGACTTTTCTCCTCTGCTGATAGTTTCCAGACTCTGTGAGCAGTTGCTATGATTGGTTCTCAATTCCGTCTTGCATCATATAGAATCCACTGGTTGAATATTTCCAGTACTTCTGAGCTCTGCCTTGCCTGATCGACATCGACCTCTGATTTATTCTTTTTGAGGGTTGCTGTTCAGTAATATCCCTGTATCAGATATAACTCAGCCTCATTTCCTGGGACTTGACAGGTGTGCTGTATCAAATAGGTCCCAGGATTTGTGCTCCATGAGATTTATGTATGAGGAAAAACTCCAGTTCTGAGAATCCACCCTGGGATTGTGCACGTGTTGTGCCTGAATACCTGACTGAAGGTTGTCGTTTTGCTGATGAATGTTTCGTTGGGCGCTTTAGGTGGCAATTTCTGCATTACTAACCCAGGCTGTCCCCACATTGGGAGGACTTTTCATTTCGACGGAACAGAGTAAACTTTCAAACTCTGTTGCCTGCCTTTTATAGGCTTCTGGTGGAGCAAAGCTCCTCATTTGTACCATTACGTGACCCAAGGCCAGTCAGTACCTTTGGTGCATAAGATGAAATGCTGACTAATCATTCTGCCTCTGGAGTGTGTCAGAAGGCATACCGTGTGAAAGATACATTGACATTAGTGAGCCGCATGGTGACGCAGTATTAGCCTAAATGACTGGATGAAACACAACCAAACAGAACAAGTGAAAGTACTTGGCTGGGAAAGGAGTGGGACGTGGGAAAATGTATTATTAGTGACTGGCCTTGAAGAAAGAATTAAGCAAACTCAAGGTTAGTGCACATTCATTCAAGATTTATTAACCATTTCAGAGAGCATTTTTAACCAACAATTTATGTTAAAGTTAACAGAAGTGAATACAAAGACTGGATGCCCCATTGAGACGAGATCGTGTGCACTGTGAGCTGTGAATTTTCTCGACATCTGTAACAGTCAACAGAAAGGGAATACAAAGGCACATCATAAAGGGTAGGCAACCATTCTGGATAAGGAACAAATAAAAACAAAATAAATAGGTTTCAAACAACTGGAAAGCTACAAATTCTTCCAACCACAACCATCTCAACGATATCAAAGTAAAAAGGACAATCCATCAATAATTGTCTCAGTTACACACTGTTAAACTGAAGTGATCTCACTGTTAGAGTCAGTAACAGGACAGATTGTAGATTGGGAATTCAGAGACCTTGATAAGCAGATCAGGAAAACCGACTGGGTCCACAACTCATTCACTTAACCTGGAAAAGAGAGAGAAAGCAATGACGTAGATGTTTATGGTCAGGGGCATTCCAGTTTTAATTTTTATTCATACTTAGAGATTTCACAAAACATATTGGGCTGCTTGGTGTGTGAAAGATGTGATTATTCTCACCTTCACCAGGGTGACGGCAGCGCTGTAGAAAACACTCAGGAAGACCAGGGTGATGAATGTGGAAGCAGTTGCCATTATCATCCTCATAATCTTCAATCCAGGTGCGATCTATTGAATCTACAAATATAAAGCCGAGAGGACGCACTTAAATACTTTATTGATCCAGTCCGATCTATCTGCATCCACGTCATGTAATTAGAGACCATTACATATTCATAACGCAGTCAGATGTTTCTCAAATGTGACTATCTGTATCTATTAGTGCAGTATTGACTCTCAGCAAGAACTTGCAAATACTAACTGCACATTTTATTTCTTCATTGTGCGTGTCAGAACATTTTAAATTATTTTTTTCTTTTAATCTATTATTGAAGGATATTATTATTTGAGGAATGCCTATTAGGAACGATTATTTTAATTATATCATTATATTTTAAATATAGGCTGTGACAGCAAATTAGTTGAAAATTGTGGCCATCATTGGATAAAAATTCAAATGTGATTTTCATCTTTAGTTATTGGTGGCTAATTGCTTGGCAGATCATGAATATCGCTGAAAATGTGTTGCTGGAAAAGCACAGCAGGTCAGGCAGCATCCAAGGAGCAGGAGAATCGACGTTTCAGGCATGAGCCCTTCTTCAGGATGCTTTGGATGCTGCCTGACATGCTGCGCTTTTCCAGCAACACATTTTCAGCTCTGATCTCCAGCACCTGCAGTCCTCACTTTCTCCTAGAAGATCATGAATATAAGTTACACCCACAGTAAGGACATTGCTTCATATATTTGTTTGTCAGGGCTCTACATTTAGGAATACATTTTTGTTCATGTGTACCTTAATGTATTTGATCTATGCTTGATGTGTATGGTTTTCCTTTAATGTTTGTGTATGTGGTTATGAGGTACACTGACTTCACTCTTGCCCACGTTGGAGTCTGTGCATGAATAAACATATTCATGCTCCTTTACTGCTGGTGTGCTCACATGTTTGTGCACGTGCATTTTGTTCAGTTCACAATTATAAGCATCATCATGCTAATATGCCACTTTGTTGATGCCTATGTTTATCTGGTAATGTCTTTGTGACTGTTCACTTTTCGTTAGTGCTATCTAAAATGTGTGTTTATGTGTCTATTTCAGATCCTACCTCCACGAGGTTATTTTCATGTTTGTGCTTAATAAACGTTAGCGTGCAGCGTCATGTTTTGATGGATGTTTATATTTATGTGATGATGTCTGCCTGTGTGGCAATCTATCCTAAACCATATCCTGATAAGCTTGTTTGTGCTATTGTGTGTGGGTGGTTGCTGATGCTTGTGCCATTATCCTTGTTTAATAAATGCCCCACGTTTTGTTGATCTGCGCACTTGCGTGTCTGAATTTGTGTGTATGTGTGACCGCGTATACGTGCTGATCAAAGTGGTTTAAAGATAAATAATTAAGGTGCCTCTGTCATCAAATGTTTGTGATTATGAAAATGGGAGAATAATGATATTAATGTTTATCTCTGTGCATTTATGTGCCTGTGTGAGTCAACATGCAGGAGGGCATTTTTCGCATGTTGTATCTGTGTTCATGCATCTATGTCTGTATGCATTGTGCTGTATGAATGTATATGTATTTGTGTCCATTTGTGTGTTACCATGTGTCTATGTTTTTCATGGTTATGTGTGAGTACCCCTGTTCATCTGTGTATGAGCTTTTCTTTCGGGCCGTGTGAGTTTTTGTAAGAGCTTAGCTGAATGTTCAAGTATCATTTGCATGTGTGGCTCTGTGCGTGTATGCGTATGTGACGTCTTATTGAATGCACATCTGTGTGTGTGTGTGTGTGTGTGTGTACATAAATGTGTCTTTCGGTGAGAGCCTGCATATGTGTCTTTACGTGTGTCATTTGTGAGCATCTCTCTGTATCTGTGCGTGTTTCTGCTCTTATACCAGACTGCAATTTTTATTATTCTAATTTTATTGTTCTAATTTTAATGGATTGCCCACAATTTGATCTGACCTTGGTGTTGTAGAAAACATTTCCCATCATCCTGAAGACATAAGCGTTTTATGAGCAACTCTTCTGTTGCAGTGAGAGAATTTCTGTCTCCGAGACAAAAGTTCTGAGTTCAAATCCCCACTGCCCCAGAGATAACATTTCTGAATATGTTTATTAGAAAATAGTGACTCGTGTTCTGTATTTGAAACAATGCAACATCAGGTGTTTGAATACTACAATTGATCCCATGTGCTCCAGAAAACGGAGACAAGACTATGGAATACAAACCGGGATGATGCAAACACAGTTTCGGATTGTGGGAGTCACTGTTAATCATTTGTTAACAGCGCCAAGCATGTCCAACATGCTCCAAAGGTATTATTTTGCTTGGAAATTTTACATCTTCAAAAAGTAAACAAGAAGCTGAATGTTCCTGTTAGTAACTGGGTTACATTACAGAGGACTCTACTGTGAAAACTCTGGACTGGGAGTAAGAGTACAGACCATTCATCGTTCCACTCTCCTCTTCCCTGTGCTCCACAACAACTTATCTTTTGGTTCTCTTTGGTGTGAAAGTGATGATACATTCTGTCAACACATGCACTGGGGCAAAATCCTGGCAGTTTCCCAGAAACAAAGGTTACATTCAAATTGCTCTGCACTCTTTACAATTGGTATCTCTTTAAGAGATTAAAAGTCTCTTAAATTTACAATTCCAATTGGTGCAATGTGGCAGTTTAAAACTGACGTGAATTTTGTAAGAATGGGTAAAAACAAGGACTGCAGATGCTGGAAACCAGATTCTAGATTAGAGTGGTACTGGAAAAGCCCAGCAGTTCAGGCAGCATCCGAGGAGCAGGAAAATCGATGTTTCATCAAGGGCTTTTGCCCGAAACGTCGATTTTCCTACTCCTCGGATGCTGCCTGAACTGCTATGCTTTTCCAGCAACACTCTAGCCTAAATTTTGTAAGAATGGCCAATCGGGGAATCAGGAACATGAAGTTCAAAACTCATGGTCTACCCTTAACGTAGAATGGACATTGTCCGATTTCAGAGGTAAAAACAATGACTGCAGATGCTGGAAACCAGATTCCGGATTAGTGGTGCTGGAAGAGCACAACAGTTCAGACAGCATCCAAGGAGCTTCGAAATCGATGTTTCGGGCAAAAGCCCTTCATCAGGAATAAAGACAGTGAGCCTGAAGCATGAAGCAGTAAGCTAGAGGAGGGTGGGGGTGGGGAAAAAGTAGCATAGAGTATAATGGGTGAGTGGGGGAGGGGATGAAGGTGATAGGTCAGGGAGGAGAGGGTGGAGTGGATAGGTGGAAAAGGAGATAGTCAGGTAGGACAAGTCCGGACAAGTCATGGGGACAGTGCTTAGCTGGAAGTTTGGAACTAGGATGAGGTGGGGGAAGGGGAAATTAAGAAACTGTTGAAGTCCACATGGATGCCCTGGGGTTGAAGTGTTCCGAGGCGGAAGATGAGGCATTCTTCCTCCAGGCATCTGGTGGTGAGGGAGCGGCGGTGAAGGAGGCCCAGGACCTCCATGTCCTCGGCAGAGTGGGAAGGGGAGTTGAAATGTTGGGCCACGGGGCGGTGTGGTTGATTGGTGCGGATGTTCCGGAGATGTTCCCGAAAGCGCTCTGCTAGGAGGCGCCCAGTCTCCCCAATGTAGAGGAGACCGCATCGGGAGCAACAGATACAATAAATGATATTGGTGGATGTGCAGGTAAAACTTTGATGGATGTGGAAGGCTCCTTTAGGGCCTTGGATAGAGATGAGGGAGGAGATGTGGGCGCAGGTTTTACAGTTCCTGCGGTGGCAGAGGAAAGTGCCAGGATGGGACGATGGGTTGTAGGGGGGCGTGGACCTGACCAGGTAGTCACGGAGGGAACGGTCTTTGCGGAAGGTGGAATGGGATGGGGAGGGAAATATATTCCTGGTGGTGGGGTCTGTTTGGAGGTGGCAGAAATGTCGGCGAATGATTTGGTTTACGCGAAGGTTGGTAGGGTGGAAGGTGAGCACCAGGGGCGTTCTGTCCTTGTTACGGTTGGAGGGGTGGGGTCTGAGGGCAGAGGTGCGGGATGTGGACGAGATGCGTTGGAGGGCATCTTTAACCACATGGAAAGGGAAATTGCGGTCTCTAAAGAAGGAGGCCATCTGGTGTGTTCTGTGGTGGAACTGGTCTTCCTGGGAGCAGATATGGCGGAGGCGGAGGAATTGGGAATACGGGATGGCATTTCTGCAAGAGGTAGGGTGGGAAGAGGTGTAATCCAGGTAGCTGTGGGAGTCGGTGTTTTTGTAAAAAATGTCAGTGTCAAGTCGGTCGTCATTAATGGAGATGGAGAGGTCCAGGAAAGGGAGGGAGGTGTCAGAGATGGTCCAGGTAAATTTAAGGTGAGGGTGGAATGTGTTGGTGAAGTTGATGAATTGCTCAACCTCCTCGCGGGAGCACGAGGTGGCAGGTTGGATAAGGTACTTGGTGAAATCCTGCAATGAGTGAGCTTTACTCTGTTTCTCACCCAGGGTGTATCTGAGCAGCAACATTAACTGCACAAGACATACTTCCCAGACCTGTTAATAATCCAATTTAACTGTGTGGAGTTTGCACGCTCTCCCCGTGTCTGTGTGGGTTTCCTCCGGGTGCTCCGGTTTCCTCCCACAGTCCAAAGATGTGCAGGGCAGGTGAATTGGCCATACTAAATTGCCCGTAGTGTTAGGTGCATTAGTCAGGGGTGGAAATGTGTTGCTGGAAAAGCGCAGCAGGTCAGGCAGCATCCAGGGAACAGGAGAATCGACGTTTCGGGCATAAGCCCTTCTTCTCAGGGGGAAATGTAGGGGAATGGGTCTGGGTGGGTTGCTCTTCGGAGGCAGGTGTGGACTTGTTGGGCCGAAGGGCCTGTTTCCACACTGTAGGGAATCTAACCTAATCTCAACTGCACAGATGGAATAGAAGAGTAGGAAACAATTAATTCAGCGGTTGTGTATTTAACTCAAAACTGGAGGAAAAAAAACTTTATTACTTTTGTTGAATTATTAAATGAAACTTTGAGATTTTTATTGACATGAATTAACAGTGTCCATCAGTGCAAGCGAAATGTTTACAAAACTCGGTTTACCGCTGGATTTATTGACTGTTCTGATGATGATCTTCAACGGAATCACTTCATGTCCCACCACACAGGAGTAAGAAGCACCGCTGGCCCAGTCTTCCGCTGTAATGGATAACAGGCTGGACATGGAGAAGGAGGTGATGTCGCTCTCCGCTATTACCTCGGTGTTCTTGTAGTTACTGGGATTTACAGGCTCGCCATTGTTTGTCCACTTGACGAAGATCTCTCGGGGGGAGAAACCTCTCACTAAACAGGTGAGGGAGAGAACCCTTTCAGCGGAGATTTCTTCTGTTGGTGGAGGAGCACAGACACTGATGGCTCCCGTGGATTAATCACTGCAAAATATTTGAGACAAATATAAATCAACTATAAAAATCCAGAATCAATATCGCGATTTCACTAAATATTAAAATATGCCATTTTTAATTTGGGATTTATTCACTTTCATGATCTAAAAGGAGCAGAATGGTATCCATGATGTTCAGTAAAAGATGTAAAAAGTTTAATCTAAAAGTCGCCTCCATGTTTCCAGCCCACAACGAGGACACTCTGGCCATTTGTCATTGCTGATGGTGACTTCACAACCCAGGCTTCTACCCACCTTGTCTGACTTAACCAGAATAGAGTATCCTTTGGTCTGTCTCTTTCTTAATCAGCTACTTAGCTATCCTGCCATCAGACGCATCATTAATGCTCCCAACGGTGTTTGCTCATTACCAATCAAAGCCTGCCATTGATGTAACTGGATCTGGATCATACATGGGATCCTGTGTGTTTTAATCTCACCGCTCACCTTTCTCCTTGTGGATGGAGTCTCTCAGCGGAGTCGGTAGATTCTGTGGTACACATTCAAAAGTAACGCCACTCAGCCAGGGTTCAGTAGAAACGTCTAATTTGCTGAACACGCTGTCGGGATTCTGTCCAGGCTGGTCAGCAATTTCTAATTTCAGAGGCTTCTTTTCTTGTATCCAGGTGACGCTGACTCCAGAAGGAAGATTGGACACAATGCAGGTTAACGTCACCATCGCCTCCACTAAGACCTGTTCTCCTGGCGGCGGGAGGATTTTAACTGTGTAATCATGGCACACAGTATCTCCTATGAAACAGAAATAAAAATCAATGGAAAATGCCTCTTTAGGATGAAAACACCCACTCTTCAGGTTATTTCCTCACAAGGTGAAGTAACCACCTTCGAAATGGCAACTTCCAACTATTGCTGAAATGATGCTTACTATTGTTTATGTACTTTGATCTGTGAAAGCATTCGTGATTACCTATAACATAACCTGTGTAATTATTCCTAAAGAACACTGGCTTTGTAACAAGTGAAACCTGTGAAAAATGTGAAATCATTGAAGATACCACAATGTAATCCATGAAGTTACCTTTCTTTCAGAGTTGGTCTCTCACTTAAGACCATCTATTGATACTTGGGACAAGAGTCATCTGTATATAATGAGTTCATTTCTATGTCCATGAACGTTACGTGCAAATGCTGCTGGTCACGCTGAGTGCCAAATCAGATCCCGAATTTTGGACAAATTGTAATTAATCCTAATTATTGTCTTTGTCTTCCTGCATTTGCAGAGGTTCTAAAGTGTTACAGGAGCAGTGAATGGCCATGGAAATTCTGTTCATTATATTTAATGTGATCAAAAATACTTGGCATTATTGGTGTGAGATCATTCTCTAATTTATGAGGTTATTCCTCGTGGGCTGAATTTGGAGGAGATCTGAAAACAAGACACTGAGTGCAGCACTGGACATCATGAAGGACACCCATCCCCTCAAGTCTTTCCCTCCATTCAATGAGGTCATGACTGGTCTGTACATTCACTTTCTTTACCAAGCTGCATTTTTTACTTTCTTCATTGAACAAAAAAAACAAGCAGAAGCATCTTAAATTAATCTACAAACTCGATGGAAATGTGCACAGGTTTTATTCAGATGTCTAATACTCACTGTGTAAACATCTCCATCCCAAATCAGGCTGAATCAGCATGTCTCGAATTCCTAGTTCATTTATCCCAAGTGTAGCATTCCCACCAGAATTTATTCTCCTGCCTCACTCACTAATTACAGAGAGCGTCTTAAAGTCGCTCAGTTAATCAAATGTGAAACCCACTTGGTCTGTGGTCGGATCCCACAAATGAAGTTAAAGAGCTCAGTACCAGATATTAAAAAAAAATCTGTGACATACAATGCCCAAGGCTAACAAGTCATTCCTGAGCAGGGAATGAAGTATTGAACAAATTTTGATTTATTTTCAAGTAAAGGTCACTGCATATTTTTACCATGTCATTTTGAGATAACAAGATCATAAGATAGAGGATCAGAATGAGGCATCTCTGGCACTGTGGGGCAGCAGTGCTAACCACCATGACCAAAGGGCCTTTTCCTGTGCTCTATAAGGTGATTCTGTGAAAACGGTTATAAATAATGCCTTATTCATGTTAATCACAGATGTTCTGTTTATCTCAGTTCCCACAACACTTACCTGGACATGACATTTCTTTGCTCTCGTGTGACCCGCTGTGTTGAACCTCACAGTAGATTTTGCTGGGGCAATGTACCGCTGACCCGGGCAGGGTTAACTAGCTGCTCTGGGTGTAGGTTCCCTTCTTGTTTCTCACTGATGGGTAAGTCTTCAATCCAGTCGTGATTAGCTCCCCACCTTTCTTCCAGGTTACCTTGGTTACGGCAGGGGAATAGTCCATCGCCAAACAACCAAAGATCACAGAACCAGTGCTGTGGTCCTGACAGGAGGAGACCAGGCCATAAAGTGTGGGGGGAGATGATGTCTCTAGGATAGAATGACCAATTGAGCACATTAGTTCCTGTTAATTTGACCTTATCAGTTACTCAAATGTATCCTCAGCTGTAAACGTTTGGCAGTATGCTCCTGCTGAAGTCTACAGTATAACTGGCGGTTATTTTTGTTTCTTACCAGGTGCTGATCATGATCTATTGGTTCCCTCTTCAGAAACATTCCCTCTACCTTGGCCATTACCATATAATTTGGGAAGAAGAACATCTGAATCCACCACCAGTAATTGTTTGAAAATTGCACCAACTGACACTTTCACTGGATTGCAAGTGAAGAGCAGAGAGGTTTCACAAAATACAAACCAAGGAAATGCGGATTCATCAAAATTCTACAGTGTGTGCAAACAGGCCATTTGGCCCAACAAATCCACACCCACTCTCTGAAAAGTAACCCATCCAGACCCATTCCCCTACCCTATTACTCTACATTTAACCCTGACTAATGGACCTAACCTCCCAATCCCTGAACACAACATGGCCAATTCACCCAGATTGCATATCTTTGGACTTTGGGAGGAAACCCACACAGACATGGGGAGAATGTGCAAACTCGATACAGATAGTCACCCGAGGCTGGAATCGAACCAGAGTCCCTGGCGCTGTGAGGCAGCATTGCTAACCATGGAACCAGCGTGCCGCCCCACTAGGCACCGTGCTGCTGGAAATCAGAAACAAAAACAGAAATTGCTGGAAAACCCCAACAGCTGGCAGTATCTCTGGACAGAAATCAGAGTGAACAGTTCAGATCCAGTGAGCCTTCCTCATGTATCAATACAAGGCAGAATGTTCTCTCTGGGAGGAAGGTCACTGCAGCAGCAGCAGCAGCAGCAGCAGCAGCACAGGCAGGAGCTGGGCACTGGGACTGGGAGGATGGCTCTCACAACTGACCTCATGCCAATTGGCTGGAAGTTGAAACTTCTAATTTATAATTATCTTGATTCTGGAGGCCTCTGAAAAATGGAGGACCATTAAGGTCAGAGACTTTGAAGCATTACAGCTCACTGAGCTGACTATTTACGTCAATATGATTTCAGAAATTAACAAGTACTCTTTAACTTTAATAACTATCAAACTGACACGCAGTTCACCACCAAAACTCTCATCTCTCAGACTAACCACTCCCTCTTTGTCTTAACCTAAATTCCCACCCACATTGACAAACCCTACCCTGTTAGTCACCCATTCATGCCCTGAATACACCATCCCTATCACAAGAAACACATCCAAGGCAATCCATATTGGTAGTGTAGATGAGCAGAGAGATCCTGGTGTCCCTGTACATAGATCCCTAAAGGTTGCCAGTCAGGTTGATAGGGTTGTTAAGAAGGCATACTTTGAGTTGGCTTTCATTGGTAGAAGGACTGAGTTTCAAAACCATGAGGTCATGCTGCAGCTGTACAAAACTCTGGTGTGGCCGCAGTTGGAGTCTTGAGTACCCTTCTGGTCACCACATTATAGGAAGAATGTGGAAGCTTTGGAAAGAGTTCAGAGGAGGTTTACCAGGATGTTGCCTGGTATGGCGGGAAGGTCTTATGAGGAAAGGATGAGGGACTTGAGGCTGTTTTTGTTTGAGAGAAGAAGGTTGAGAGGTGACTTAATTGAGACATATAAGATAATCAGAGGGTGAGATGGGGAGAACAGTGAGGCTCTTTTTCCTTGGATGGTGATGGTTATCAGGAGAGGACATAACTTTAAATTGAGGGCTGATAGATAAATGTCAGAAGTTGTTTCTTTACTCAGAGCAGTAGGGACGTGGAATACACTGCCTGCAACAATAGTATCCTCGCAACTTTAAGGGCATTTAAAATATCATTGGATAAACATATGGATGAAAATGGAATAGTGCAGGATCGATAGGCTTCAGTTTGGTTCCACAGGTCGGCACAACATCGAGGGCCGAAGGGCCTATACTGCACTGGAACAATTCTACGTTCTATAATCCAGGTGGACATATAATCTCAATTCCTTTCACTCAATTCCACTCCTGCCACCCTGCACCTGGTCCATGTTGAATCTGGCCCTTACTGGACCTGGCACCATTATTTTCACAACTTCTGACAGAACCCCACTCCCCCAGACATGACCTCAGCCCTTGGTCACTGACATCTCAACTTACCCAAGTCAACCTGAGCACTTTGCATCTTAGCTCCTTTCACATCTGTCCTTTACCACCTGCCATTTTGCCAGACTCTGAGCTTGCATTTTGAAATCACGTCCACCTACTACTTCATTACAGTGACCTTCTAACCCCTGAAACAGCCTGGCACCCTGCCCATCTCTCCACTAACCAGCCTGGCACCCTGCCAATCCCTCCACTAACCAGCCTGGCACCCTGCCAATCTCTCCACTAACCAGCCTGGCACCCTGCCCATCTCTCCACTAACCAGCCTGGCACCCTGCCAATCCCTCCACTAACCAGCCTGGCACCCTGCCATCTCACCATTAACCAGCCTGGCACCCTGCCCATCTCTCCACTAACCAGCCTGGCACCCAGCCAATCCCTCCACTAACCAGCCTGGTACCCTGCCAATCTCTCCATTAACCAGCCTGGCACCCTGCCAATCTCACCACTAACAAGCTTTGCAAAGACAGACCTCCTACATTTCAGCTCAAATATCCCTCACCTACCAAGCACAATGCGACCAAATTATCTTTGTGACCATTACCATTTGCCTTGATGCCACCCTGCCAGACAGGGTGCATGCAAGCCTACCCAGCAGCCACCCAACATCTCACAACCTACCAGCCCAAACCCTCCCACATTCCCAATCTATCCCCTCACTAGCTCACCAGCTTCCAACTTTGAGCCTACTTTGGGTCCAGCCCATTCATGCTGACCAGAGTTCCCAAATTAAACTAATTCCATTTGTCTCCCTTTGGCCCATATCCATCCAAACCTATCCAGCTCCTGCACCTGTCCAAATGCCTTCTACATGTTGTACCTATCTCTGCATTTACCACTTCTCCTGGCAGTTCATTCCAATGTCTGGTACAGTTACAACATGAAGCCCTAACTGCTTCACTCAATGCTCTGACCAATGAAGGCACATGTGCCAAACACCTTCAATATGCTAGCTACTTGAGACAATGCTTTCATGAATCTATGAGTCTGATCCCCCACTTCCCTCTGTTCGACATCACTACCCAGTGCCCTACCATTAACTCTGTAAGAATCGTGTATCTGAACCCCCAGGTCTCTGTTCGACAAAACTACCCAGTGCCCTACCATTAATTCTGTAAGTTGTGACCTGATTTATCTTCTAAAAAAGCAACACATCATATTCATTTAAATTAAACTTCATCTGCCACTCCTCAACCCACTGGCCCAGCAGATCAAGATCTCGTTGTACTTTTAGATAACTTTCACTGCCAATTATACCACCAATTTTGGTGTCATGTGCAAACTTACAAATCATGCCCCATTCAATGTTTTCAAGACTTTTAACCAATATTGTACCCTGCTTGCCTTTTTCCCCACATACCTGTAACATTTTTTTTTAAGGATTGAAGGAATCTATCTCCTTCTTGAAATCATTTAATGTTTTGACCTCAATCAATTTCTGTGGCGGAGAACTCCAAACGTTCACCATTCTTTCGTTGAACAATCGTATTCAATTTTATCAGGTGTTGGAAAGACTGGTGAGCAGCAAGATTTAGGATGGTCCCATGAATGGAATAGCATTCTGGAGGGACTGAGGTGCCTTCTTCAGCTTCTAATTTGTATGCTGACATGTCCCTTCGGCAGCATGTTCCAAAACTGTGATCTTTGAGGATAAGGATGTGCATGCATGTAAATGAGAGCTTTCCTCCAAATTAGACTCCATCTTGACTTGCAACTATTTCCCTTCCCCTTTGCTCTTCCTTGCTCACAGCCATGGGACTCACTTTCTAACAGCACTGTGAATGTCCTCATACCACACAAACTTCAGCAATTCAAGTCGGCTGATGACGACTGGTTTCTCAAGGAGATATAAAAAGTCCGGCACTTCCACACCTGTTTAGAGATGCAGATAATCACTGGAAGAATTGAAAATTATTTGAGGGACTTGTGAATGGTTTCCTTCTGTGTGGTTTGACTGTGTTTTCACTGAACAAACAGTGCTACTTGATTAGACTACTTCCAGTGTGGAAACAGGCCCTTCGTCCCAACAAGTCCACACCGACTCGCCAAAGCGCAACCCACCCAGACCCATTCCCCATATTCACCTCTTCACCTAACACTACGGGCAATTTAGCATGGCCAATTCACCCACATTTTTGGACTGTGGGAGGAAACCAGAGCACCCAGAGGAAACCCACGCAGACACGGGAAGAATGTGCAAACTCCACACAGAAAGTCGCCTGAGGCAGGAATTCTTAATCATATAATGGGAATGAAGCTTCCCTCATTTTTAGCACGGCAACCACAAATTATATTTCTTTATTCCAGGCAGGTATAATGTTAAATTATTGGAATATGATGACTGGGATGTTTAAATGGGAAATTATCAGAAATTTAAAGCTTATTTTCATGACCAATTAATTTCAGCCTCATTGTGTCACTTTAGCTTCTCACTGAAATGTCTTTCAAAAACGGTGTCTCCCTTTGTTATGGGCAGTTGAATCATTAAATCTGGGATAGTTTTTGCTTGTTAATCAAAGGTGGTAAAGAGTTTTAGCCAAAGGGAGGCCTGTGGAGTTAGCGCGCAGAGGCACCATGATCTCAGTAAGTGGTGGAACAGCTCAAGGGACTGAGTGCCCTTCTCCTGCCCCTTTCTATCATTGTGTCATTTGTTAGGCTAGCACTGGCAGTGAACACTTTTTCTTAAAATATTTTAGCAAATTAATTGTTTCACACATTCTTTAAAAAACTTCTGTTGATTACAGGTATTTGGAATGGGAGTATTGACATTCTCTACTTGAGTGATCATAATAACTCCCACCCAATTACAGCAGCCACTGCTCTCTGGAGTGTGTTGTTACTTCATGCTCGTTTCTTGTAAAACTACAGCTTGAGATCTGTGCGCTCACATTCAATGATTCTCTGATATTAAATATCTCTGAACATTCTCAATTTATTCAAATGCATTTTCTCTCTGAACAACTTGTTTCATTGAACAGAACATTTTTTAAAAATGAAACAATAAACTTTGAATGCTAGAAAACTGAAAATAAAGACAGAATTTTCTGAAGAAACTCAGCATGTCTGGCGGCTCCTGTGGAGAGAAAGCAAGGTTAACGTTTCACACCTAGAGACCCCCTCTTCAGCAAATTGTTTTCATGTTTTTGGCACAAGAACTCACACCTGTTGAGTTAGACAGCGATTGCATTTGCTTGACTCCTGTTGGAAAAGGATTCTTAGCAGAGGTACAAGATGATCTGAGATAGCGATTGAAGACCATTTGAAACGCTATCACCATCTGCTGCAAGTGTTGGATTCAGCGGAAACCCCACCGTACTGAACAATCACATTCAGCCACAGCACTGGTTTAATATAATGCAACACAGCCTAGGACTAATCTCGTCAAATATGCTTCGAAAACAATTCATTGTGGATTAGTTATAAATTATATTGTTTGAACAGCAAGTCAAAAAGCTGGGATTTTTTTGAGGACTTACTCCATTAACCCCAGCTAGCGATGCCCAAAAGCTTGTGAACAAATATTGATTTGGAAAAAGCTGCTAACCGCCAAAATTCTGTTTAATATCTAAGAGACACAAGTCAGAACAGTGATTGAATAGATTTCACCAGCCTCTGTGAGTAGAATTCTAATAACACCCAACATAACTCAATATTCTTTTTTTCATGAATTAACCTGATAAGAGATGGTATTACATATCTCTCTAACAGGTTGTAAATGAATACAGGCCACCTGGCTCAGAGTGAGGGACATTACTATAACATCACAACAGATCTGAACACAATGAGCTCCACACTATCTTGGAGAACACAGCCCACCTGCTTGACAGTGCATAAACCATGTTAATCATTAACACCTTCCAACAACCGAGATTGTTCCAGAATGATTACATAATCAAAGTAGCACTGCAACAATTATCCAAGAATACTTTGGCAGCATCTCTGAACTGTTCAAAGTCTCTGGGAACTACGGAGGAATAAAACTAGGAATTGTGTTACCATAAATTCACTGTCACTGGATTTCAACCTAGCACTCTCTACCTCTTACCCCTGTGAATGTTGCTGCACCAGATGGTCTACTTAGTTTAAAATAGATTAAAATGTTTTGAAGTGTATAATGACCGTTGCCAGTGACATTAAAAGCTCACGGTAGGTTTTCAAATAATAAGATGCAAAATAATTTCTGATTCTACACTGTGCCACTAAACACATCCCAGGCACAAAGAAAATAAGCAGCATATTTCCCTCTGCCTCGCTCAATCACATATCTCTTGTTGCCAGCAAGCAATTTCAAAACTCTTGCAATCTGCCTTTTGTTACTGAAGTGTTCGTTCTGATTGGAACAACTTAGTCAGGGCTCTCAATTCTGAGGCATCTAATCAAATATTGCATTTCTGGCAGATATAAGTGGTTTTGAAGCATGAGATGAAATTGAACTGCCTGAGATTCAGGTATCTGAACCGGACAATGTGAAAATGGTCAGGACCGGTTGACAAGTTCGTCGGAGATAGCACTGAAACAAACTGTACAACAGTCTTGATCCTAGCAGATACATCTGCTCAATTCCTCACGTCAAATATATTCACTGTAATTTAACATTATCATAGGAACTAACCAGAGGATAGCCATTAATGTGAACGAGAATGTGTTCACAATGAACATAGATAACCACTGACTTAATAAACTGAATAAGTCACTGTAATCAACAAAATTATTGAGATGGGACATATTGCCAATTTAAGCACAACTCTGGAGGAAATGGATTATTCTCTAAATTATCTTTGCATATTCTTAAAACATGTCTTGAACTTTGGAGATTTTGCATGCACAGCATAAAGCCAAGACTGCAATCCAGTGTGGAAATGCATTTCTGTTGAAGAAATTAGGGCAAGTATTTCCTGTCAGGTTTGCTTTACAATGGCAAGTTCATTTTCTTGTTCGCTGCTTTGTAATGAACGAAAATGTTAGCAAAGGTATGAATTGAAAACATGTTTCTGCCCAGCGGTGCCCGCTTTAACTGATGTCTAAATAAATGTGGGTGGCACGGGGTAGCTCAGTGGTTAGTACTGCTGCCACACAGCACCATGGACCCAGGTTTGATTCCCGTCTCGGGCGACAGTCTGTGAGGGCTTCTTCCGGGTGCTCTGGTGTCCCCCCACAGCCCAAAGATGTGCAGGTTAGGTGAATTGGTCATGCTAAATTGTCCATAATGTTAGGTGCATTACCCAGGGGTAAATATAGGGTATGGGGAATGGGTCTGGGTGGGTTACTCTACAGAGGAGTGGTGTGGACTTGTTCGGCCAAATGGCCCATTTCCATAGTGCAGGAAATCTCATCTAAATGATTGTCACACTTAACTAGTGCGAGCAGATTGGTACATTGCTATAATCAGGCAAGTATATTAATTAAAATAAATATTACTCCATTTTCAGTTTGAATAAGCAATGTGCTCTGTTATCCTCGAGTTCATGTCTTCTGCAAATTTATAAACTCTGCATATGTCTGAACACATCGATGTAAAATACATTCTCTGCTTTTGCAGCAAATTTTCCTATAGTTTTAGAGTAGATTTCCAACAGTATGGAAACAGGCCATTTGGCCCAACAATTCCACACTGACCCTCCGAACAGTATGTAACCCACCCAGAGCCATTCCCCCTACCCTATACTTACCCCTGACTAATGCACCCTAACCTACCCATCCCTGAACAGTGTTCACTTTAGCACAGCCAATTCACCTAACCCGCACAGTGGGAGGAAACTGGAGCACCCAGAGGAAACCCACACAGACACAGGGAGAATGTGCAAACTCCACACAGACTGTCACCCGAGGGTGAAATCAAACAGAGGCCCCTGGCGCTGTGAGGCAGCAATGCTAACCACTGAGCCGCTGCGCTGCCCTGTGAGTTAATGAGCGGATTATTTTATTTAATTCGGAATTTGGCCTTGGTCACATAATTCACAATAGCAATTGTTTCTGAAAGAATGATTCTTCAGTTGATATTTTGTTGTAAAATGTAACTTTTTATTTAAAACGCACGGATTGGGAACACCTAAAGCACTATGCAGATTAAATTATTCATTCAGTTAACCTTTATTCTTTTTCCCTGCAAATCCAATTTAATCAGGGATATAACAATTTATTATTTCAAATGAATTGTGAAACTGATCAAAGCAGTGCAACTGATCTGTTCTTCATCGAAATATTTTGAGTAGAATTTCCAAATGGTCTTTGCCAATGATCTTTCCAGCCAAAAAGCTTGGGTGTAGTGTACCGTGGAATTGAAATATGTTTCTTGGTTAATTATAACATAGGCATACAGCAAGAACTATTAGAACATTATACTTTTGAAATTCTATTTATTTTTCCTCTATGACTTGTAAATTATTTGAAGACAGACCTTGTGATTGAGCTAGACAGTTAGATTAGATCCCCGACAGTGTGGAAACAGACCCTTCAGCCCAACAAGTCCACACCGACCCTCTGAAGAGTAACCCACCTTGACCCATTTCCCTACGTTTACCCCTGAGTAATGCACCTAACATAATGGGCAATTTAGCATGGCCAATTCACCTAACCTGCACATCTTATTGATTGTGGGAGGAAACCGGAGCACGCAGAGGAAACCCACACAGACACAGGGAGAATGTGCAAACTCCACACAGACAGTCACCCGAGTGTGAAATCAAACAGAGGCCCCTGGCGCTGTGAGGCAGCAATGCTAACCACTGGGCCACTGTACCGCCCTGACTTGAGCTCTGAATTTGGAATGGAAAGAGTGGATTAGATTAATCCTTAATTATTGATTCTAAGTGAAAATCACACCCTAAGGTATCTGCTTTCCCTCCATTTCCAAAAACCTTTGTGATCTGCTTTTAACTTAACATTAAGCTTTATGAAATTTCAACTCACATGCTGATTGCATTGAATAAGGAAACTGGAGGGGTTGACTTGTTACCAACCATATAAACAGTGTGATAACAATGTAGAAACCAGAAACAGTTTCCCAAATATAACAAATTTAATGTTACCCAAGCACATTTCCTCCTCAACAGAACAAAGATCACCAAACCACAACACTGAGGAACACCGATGTGTTTGCAGCAGAACTGGCTCTGCAAACATTTTCAACAGAACCAAGAACATGATATAACCTCACAAAAAAATCTCACATTGAAGTCTGACAAAACCGCTCAGTATCATGCAAACTAATGATTAAATTGAATAGAAATAAGAAGTCATAACAGCAGTCTTGCTTGTGAGGGAACTTACTTAACAACATGTAAAACTTTAATGTTTCCAGCAACAGTTCAATTTAGTTCCAACCTGTACACCTTTTCTGAGCATGACAATCTTGTGCAGTGCACAGTAGAGAGTTGAAGGCATATATTGATTAATCACTTTAAGGTCAAAACAAAATTAGTTCAATGGACAAACATTATCACATTATAATTGTGTGTTATAGTAAGTTTAGTTTCAATTACGTAATCTGATCAATTCTGCAGTTTCAGATCTGAGTCCCAAATTTTATTTTGAATGAAGCTACTCAAAACAAATTTTTACTTAGTTTACAATCAGAACTGAGAATTTAAAAAAACGTCAATGCACTAAAATGTTATTTTCATTTCTCACATTTCCGTGTTTCTGCCTTAAGTTGGTTTTCAAACGGATGTAATGTTTTCAATCAAGCAGAGAAAAAAATTTCCATACGAGTTTAACAAATGCAGAAACGATTCAGGAAAAACAAATAACTTCACAAATATTGGTATTTAAAAGTAACCCAGAAAGACCACCTCCTCACCAGAAAGAAAACACCAATTTCTGAAAGCATGAAAACGCTGTTCAATTCCACAAACTAAATAAGAATCCAATCAACTTAATGCAACAGAATCAAGGAAAATAAAATCAGAATGGAATCAACTCAGAGCAACAGATTTAAATGAATGATAATCAGAATCCAACCAATTCGATTCAACAGAATCAAATAAAACAAATTCAAAAGCCAATCAGTGCAATTCAACAAAATCAAGTAAAAACAAAGTCAGAATCCAATCAACTCAGGTCAACCGAATCAAATAAAACACACTCAGAATGTAATCATCAGAATGAAATATAGCACCGCAAGAACATTTTATGACAGTTTCTAACCTGCTTGTCAACAACAAAATTAACCAAATAAACAACAAAATATAATCATGGTAAGAACATTATGTATACGGGGAATATATTCAAGAAATTAATAATGATGGTATTGGACCTCAAGAAAGAGACTTTGTGGAGTGCCTCAGAGATGGATTCTTAGAGCAGCTGGTGCTGGAGCCGACCAGGGAGAAGGCAATTCTGGATCTGATATTGTGTAACGAACCAGAATTGGTCAGAGACCTCGAAGTGAAGGAGCCTTTGGAAAGTAGTGACCATAATACAATAAGCTTCAATCTGCAATTTGAGAGGGAGAGGGTACAGTCAGAAGTGACAGTACTTCTGTTGAATAAAGGGAACTATGGAGCTATGAGGGAGGAGCTGGCCAAAGTTCAATGGTGCAATACCTTAGCAGGGATGACCGTGGAGGAACAATGGCAGATATTTCTGTGTATAATGCAGAAGTTGCAGGATCAATTCATTCCTAAAAGGAAGAAAGATCCCAGGAGGAGGCATGGGCGGCCGTGGCTGATGAGGGAAGTAAAGAAACATATAAAGTTAAAAGAGAAAAAGTATAATATAGCTAAGATAAGTGGGAAAACTGAGGACTGGGAAGCTTTTAAAGAGCCACAGAAGTTTAATAAGAAGGAAATACGCAGAGGAAAAATGAGGTACGAAGGTAAACTGGCCAAGAATATTAAGGAGGATAGTAAAAGCTTTTTTAGGTATGTGCAAGGCAAAAAAATGGTTAGGACAAAAATTGGGCCCTTGAAGACAGAAACAGGGGAATATATTACTAGAAACGTGGGGCGGCACGGTGGCACAGTGGTTAGCACTGCTGCCTCGCAGCGCCAGAGACCCGGGTTCAATTCCCGACTCAGGCGACTGACTGTGTGGAGTTTGCACGTTCTCCCCGTGTCTGCGTGGGTTTCCTCCGGGGGCTCCGGTTTCCTCCCACAGTCCAAAGATGTGCAAGTCAGGTGAATTGGCCATGCTAAATTGCCCGTAGTGTTAGGTAAAGGGGTAAATGTAGGGGTATGGGTGGGTTACGCTTCGGCGGGTCGGTGTGGACTTGTTGGGCCGAAGGGCCTGTTTCCACACTGTAAGTAATCTAATCTAATCTAATCTAAATGGCAGAGGAATTAAATGGATACTTCAGATCTGCGTTCACTGGGGAAGACACAAGCAATCTCCCTGAGGTAACAGTGGCTGAAGGACCTGAACTTAAGGGAATTTATATTTGCCAGGATTTGGTGTTAGAGAGACTCTTAGGTCTGAAGGTTGATAAGTCTCCGGGGCCTGATGGTCTACATCCCAAGATACTGAAGGAGGTGGCTCGGGAAATCGTGGATGCGTTGGTGATTATTTTCCAGAGTTCAATAGATTTCGGGTCGGTTCCTGAGGATTGGAGGGTGGCTAATGTTATACCACTTTTTAAGAAAGGTGGGAGAGAGAAAGCAGGAAATTATAGACAGTTAGTCTGACCTCAGTGGTGGGAAAGATGCTGGAGTCTATTATAAAGGATGAAATTATGGCACATCTGGATAGTAATAACATGATAGGACAGAGTCAGCATGGATTTATGAAGGGGAAATCATGCTTGACTAATCTTCTTGAATTTTTTGAGGATGTAACTATGAAGTTGGACGAGGGAAATCCAGTAGATGTAGTGTACCTGTACTTTCAGAAAGCTTTTGATAAAGTCCCACACAGGAGGTTAGTGAGTAAAATTAGGGCGCATGGTATGGGGCAAAGTACTAGATTGGATTGAAAATTGGTTGGCTGATAGGAAACAAAGGGTAGTGATAAACGGCTCCATTTCGGAATGGCAGGCAGTGACCAGTGGGGTACCGCAGGGATCCGTGCTGGGACCACAGCTTTTTTCAATATATGTTAATGATATAGAAGATGGTATCAGCAATAACATTAGCAAATTTGCTGATGATACAAATGTGATGAGGATGTTAGGAGATTACAGGGTGACCTGGACAAGTTAGGTGAGTGGGCAGATGCATGGCAGATGCAGTGTAATGTGGATAAATGTATGGTTATCCCCTTTGGTAGCAAGAACAGGAAGGCAGACTACTACCTCAATGGAATCAATTTATGTAAAGGGGCAGTACAGAGAGATCTGGGTGTTCTTGTACACCAGTCAATGAAGGCAAGCATGCAGGTACAGCAGGTAGTGAAGAAGGCTAATAGCATGCTGGCCTTCATAACAAGAGGAATTGAGTATAGAAGCAAAGAGGTGCTTCCGCAGCTGTTCAGGGCCCTGGTGAGACCACACCTGGAGTACTGTGTACAGTTCTGGTCTCCAAATTTGAGAAAAGACATTCTGGCTATTGAGGGAGTGCAGCGTAGGTTCACTTGGTTATTTCCTGGAATGGCAGGATTACCTTACACTGAAAGACTGAAGCGACTGTGCTTGTATACTCTTGAGTTTCGAAGATTGAGAGAGGATCTGATTGAGACGTATAAGATTATGAAAGGATTGGACACTCTGGCAGTAGGAAACATATTTCCACTGATGGGTGAGTGCCGAACCAGAGGACATAGCTTAAAAATACGGGGTAGACCATTTAGGACAGAGCTCAGGAGAAACTTCTTTACCCAGAGAGTGGTGGCTGTGTAGAATGCTCTGCCCCAGAGGGCAGTGGAGGCCCACTCTCTGGATTCATTTAAGAAAGAGTTGGATAGAGCTCTTAAAGATAGTGGAATCAAGGGTTATGGAGATAAGGCAGGAACAGGATACTGATTAGGAATGATCAGCCATGATTATATTGAATGGCGGTGCAGGCTCGAAGGGCTGAATGGCCTACTCCTGCACCTATTGTCTATTGTCTATTGTCTATTTATATGACCATCGGAAGGAGCAGGTTTACACCTTCTGCCCGTTGGTGTCCTGCTGGAGGCTGAGATCGGATCCTGGTATCAGCTTGCACAGCCCGAACACATGGCATTATGAGGTTATGCTTAAACACAAGCATATACACATCTTGGGATATTTGTTTTGCTGAATTGCTTCTTTGGAAGTTTTTTTTTAATGGTGGAAATAAAATTGAGTAGCTTCAGGTCTGTTTCAGGTGACAGTTGCAAGTCCTTTGTTTAAAAAAAACAAAACAAATTCAATGGGAAGTGTAAGGTATAGGGTTAAATTGTGCAGAATAAGGAACAGGTGTTGTTCTGCAAAAGTTTACATTATACAATTAGGCTGTGCATGCAAATACTAAACAGTGAGTAGTGAAAACAGGTAGAATTATCTGTGACTAATAGGGCAGAGCGACCGTGTAGCAGGATGTATCAGGCATAGGAAAAAAGAAGAAGCGAAAACAGGTAGAATTATCTGTGACTAATAAGGCAGAGCGACCGTGTAGCAGGATGTACCAGTAACAGGAGAATAGTGTGCCAGTCTCAGGAGGGATGTGGCCAACGGATAGAATTTGGTTTGGCAGGATGATTGCACGAAGACAGCAAACGATGCCAGGATAGTCACATATAAGGAATGAGATAACTTAGAGTAAGGGGCTACAGGCTTAGAGTAATGGAAGAAGTTAGACAAAGGTGGAGTGAAGCTAGAGCTTGTGATAGGCTACACACTACAGTAAAAGTAACCAATGGAGTGAAAGGGGAGACCGAGAGACACAGCTGAACAGCATAAATCAGAATGTAACCCTCAGATCGGGGTGCTTACTTGTTAGGTACCTGTTCTTGCAAGTGCGTATCACTAAAATTCGCTGCTTCAGAATTTGACTTGGACTGAAATTTATTATTATGTGAGTTTTGTTTCTTACAATTTGGGGGCTCATCTGGGATGTCCATCATCACCAGTGGGGTAGGCAACATCGATGGTTAGGAAGACGCATCCCATTCCTTTTGGAATGGTCCTGAGTTCCTCGGCGGTGGGTTTCCCCTTCTGGTTGACTGATTGAGATCTGATGAGAGTCTATCTGAACCAGGCGAAAGGTTGTAAGTAGGCACAGGGAGCCAGGCAAATCCAAGCATGGACCAAAGAGATTTTTCAGTGCTGCCTTGGTGGCTGGGATTGAGTTCTAGTAGTTAATAAGTGTCTAATGAAGGACCTCAATATGGGCTGTGCCGGGGGTAAAGTAAAAGCCTCTGGGGGAAAAAAAAGGAAATGGAGGCGGGGTCCCTGACAACATACCTCCAGAAGGTTTGTTGGGCAAGATGTTGTGAAATTGGAAAAATAATATTTGCACAAGGGAAGAAGATAGGAAAAAGATGATTAAATATTGTTGCTTTGTATGGACTAAGGAATCCATTCTTCGTCCCGCCGTCTTCTGGCCCAAGTATGGATCAGACGAAGACTGCGTTTGTAAATATTTGAATTTATATGTCAACAGAAAACAGCCTTTCAGTCAGGAGGGATCAGATTAAGCTTTGTGTTGGAAGGGCTAGTAGCTGAAAGGCTACTGAGGATACACTTCGTAACTAAATCATGGCCAGACATCCAGAAAATTCAGAAAATAGATGGGTGGAGTGAGAAATCACTTGATGAATTATTAAGAGAGGCACAGAGAGTGTTTGTAAAGAGAGAGGAAGAGAAACCTCTAGAGTTGTTGTTGTGGGAAGCTCAAAAAGTGTCTGTGAGATCCGGTGTGTGTGTGTGTGTGTGCGTGAGAGAGAGAGAGAGAGAGAGAGAGAGAGAAAAGCTGTACAGCTAATTGAAAGTTTAACCCTTTGTGATTCGGTTTGAATGCACATTTGTTTGTTGGTGATTGAATGTTTGTACTTTGTTCCCTGGAACTTGAGATTCGGGACTGTTTTGAATCTGATTTCTTTTGGGAATTTAACATGATTTCTTTTAAGGTTAAGGATTTTACAGTGATCATTAAATAAAATGTTAACTCCTTTTCAGTTTCAGTTCAACATTAGATTGTAATAAATCAATCCCATGGTTAATATCTGTGACCTTGGATTCGGCCATTATTCTAGTTATTTCACGACCTATAGCATTGTAATTGAGCAATGACTGGTCAGGGCTACTTAAGAAAACTAATTTTGGGTTTAAATTAAGGGACTAAAACCGGGTAAAAATAATGGATTTCAAAGTTAGGAACTGTATGCATTTTACATTTTAAATATTAAATACTGAATTAATGAATTTATAATATATAAATATATATTAAAAGTAGGATTCTAAAATGTATAGTTAGAAACAGGCTTTAAAGATAGACAAGCATAAATTGATAAATTGGTATTTGAAGCTATTGCAATATTTCTTTAAAAAAAAAGTCAAGGTCTAAACAAAACATTGGGTGATGAAGATTGGTCATCACGTGGCCCTAAAGCTGTTCAATGGTTAAATCGGCTCAGCAATTGATCTGGCAATGTAACCTGGGAGCGGGAACGAAAGGGTTAATTGGACTATGGCAACAGTTTGTGATGAGAAGCACAAAGAATCAGTTTTGCGCTCATGACAAGATACTGCCACCAAATTGGGGATTGAATTAACTGCAAATGGTGCTATGGAATCTGTTGAGGGTCTTAAAAATGAATGTGCTCAGCAAAACAATTACAGAAACAGAATGAGAAGTCACAAGTGACCGGTAAACAAACAGAACTGTGCAATTACAGTTTTTAAAATGTTTTAGTCACTTGTTGCTGAATTACAGATAATGATTATTTTATTTATATAATATATAATTAAGAATTAATATTTATAATAAATAAATTATATTAGCCTGACTCAATATTAATTGGCAGGATTCCTTCACACCTTCTCAGTGACCTGTCATATTGATTTAAAACATGACAGCATTAATTCATTGTTAATTAAAGAATGGATAGCTACATTCCTGGCCAGAGTGTGTACAGGCAGTGGCAGCAACAGCCTCATTGGTAGAGGAGAGTCAGAAACTTACTTTTAGGGGAAGCCTTAATAGTCAGCACCCCACATCAGGTACGGACCATATTAAATCAGAAAGCGGTGGCTTACGGACTCTAGAATTCTAAAATATGAAGCAATTCTAATAGAGAGAGAGATGACCTTACATTGATCACAGACATTTGTCTGAATCCAGCTACATTTCTCTGGAAAGGGGAAGATGAAGCTCCCTCAGACCCAGAACATGACTGCCTTGACATTATAGAATATCAGACTAAAGTAAGAATGGACCTTAGCGATATCCCTCTACATGCAGGGGCCAGGCTGTTCATTGACGGGTCCTCCAAACTGATTGAAGGTAGAAGACACAATGGATATGCAGTAGTGGATGGAATAGAAGGGAGTGTTATTGAGGCTAGTAGACTACTCATGATTGGTTGGCTTAGACTTGTAAACTTTATTCATTAGGGAGGGCCCTTAAGACCTTGGAAGGCAAAGAAGGAACAGAATCCCCTGATTCTAAGTCTGCCTTCGGGGTGGCACATACATTTGGGAAGATATGGCAGGAGAGGGGACTGATAAACAACATGGGTAAAGAACTAGCTCATGAGGAATTGGTAAAGCAAGTGTTGGAATCCCTTTTGTTGCCAAAGGAAATAGCAATAGTCCACATCAATGGAAATCAGCAGGGAAATGATCCTGAAGCAAAGGGAAATAGACTGGTGAATGAAGTCGCTAAGGAGGCAGCTCTGAACCCTCAGCCCGCTACAATGTATATATTTTGGTACCTATGGTGCAGGAACCTGAGAGGAGACCGATATTTCGCGCTAAGGAAGAGAGAGAGTTGAAGAACTGGGAGCTACACAGACAATAGAGAGGTGCTGGATGTTACCTGATGGCCAGGAGATGCTAAATAACATGATGATGTGAGAAATTCTGGCTGTCTTACACCAGGGGAGTCACTGGGAGTGCAAGCAATGTGTGATTTGGTCTTAAGGAAATATGGATGCACAGGGATCTATACACTAGCCAAACAGATATATGAGGGATTATAACATGCAAGAAAATCAACAAGAAGGTATTGAGGAAACAAGTCCTGGAGGGAGAGAACCTGGGCTAAGACCATTTCAGAGCATTCAGGTAGATTATACCAAATTACCCCGAGTAGGAAGACTGAGGTATATGCTGGTAATGGTTGATCACCGATCTGGATGGGTGGAGGCGTATCTTTAGACACTGCCACTGCAAGTGGGGTGTCCAAGATAATACATAATTCCTAGATACGGGATAATGGAATGTATAGATTCTGATCAGGGAACTCATTTTAATTCCAGGGAACTCCTGGAAGGTGAGAGAATGAACCAGACACTCAAGAAGCAGTTATCTAAATTAGTCATAGATAGCAGACTCCTTTGGACTAAGTGTTTACCTATAGCCCTTTTGCGGGTGCGAATAGCCCCAAGGAAAGATATGGGGTTGTCCCATTATGAGATTTTTTTTGGTCTGCTCTATCTGGGAATGAAAGGAGAACTGCCAGCCCTGGAGACTAGTGATCTGTTCTTAAAGAAGTATATACTGGGCTTGTCCTCCTCTTTGTCCTTTCTTAGCAGATACGGATTACTGACACAGACTGCGCCCCCTGAATTCGCCGTTCATCCCATCTGACTGGGAGATTGGGTCCTAATTAAGTCATGGACAGAAACTAAATTGCAACTGGATTGGGAGGGACCGTACCAGACTCTTTTGCCTACTGAAACAGCGATACACACGGCGGGGAAAGGCTGGAATCACTATACCAGGATTAAAGGACCGGTGGAATCCCTGGTTAAGAAAGAAGCCTGGACGGCCGGGTCGACGGGAGAACCACTGAAACTCAGACTCAAAAGACTTTAAAGAACTGATTTTTATGCGGACGCGGGATAGTTTCTTTTTGATATCTATATATTGTATTGCATGTTAAATCTCTTGGTCCTTCAATACTATTGTAGGATGCTGGGGACGCTTAGGGTTACCATATTAGCTTTCTTAGTAATGGGATTTTGTCAAACAATGCTGTCATCTCCATATTTGTTATTAACGGTCCCTGAGTCTGAATATCCGCAAGTAATAGAGGTCGATGCTTGCAGCCGAGTAAAATGAGCAGATGTAAAGTATCAGAGGGAGTATATTTCCTCTGAAATCCTTCTTAAGACCCAACCGGACACAGGGTATGGTTCGCAAAAACCACCACCTGGCATCACTATCCATAGAGCCCCCTTTCACACAGCCCTAGACTGTCCTGACAGAAAGTGCCATCCAACATATCTCACCATTAAAAATACCTCCTCTGAAGACTCCTTTCCCCGTAAAAATGGGTCTCGACTCCTTAGTAATAATTTAAAGATAGTAATGGCTGCCACTGGGAAGTGTTTTTAGGGCTGCTGTATCCGAATAGTCGTAGGAAACGGAAAACGAGCCAAGCAACTTGATAGTAAGATACATCCTTTTGCTCCTCCCAACAACCCAAAGCTGGTAAAAATTACAGAGGTCAATGACTTGAAGCAGACTACTGAAATAGAAACTGGATACAGGGATGCAAATGCCTGGGTTGAATGGGTAAAGTACACTGTTAAAACTCTGAATGAAAGCAATTGCTATGCATGTGCCTTCGGTAGGGCCAGTTACCTACATAGTCCCCTTTCCGCTCGGGTGGAACCGAAACAGGAAGGGCATGGAATGTATGATAGCCCTGTATCAGGATAAGACTGCATGGAATGATAGGAATTGTATATCCCTATCTCTAATGTTCCCTCCCTTGGAGAAGACAGATTTGAAAGCTCCCCCCCCCCACATCCGGTTTTGACCATGGTCAGTAATCACACATTGTGAATAAGCCGACAGGGTACAAATCGGTCTAGAAACTTGAGGGAGCTGAGGTTATGTATAGAAACTCAGAATGACACTGAAACAGACAAAGGAGGGAACTACTTAGCACTCCGGGTTCCCCGAGCGGATCTCTGGTGGGACTGTGGAGGCAGAATATTGCGACCTACCCTATCTCCTGACTGGAGAGGGAAATGTGCAATTGTACAATTGGCAATCCCATTCACCTTGGCATTTGAGAAGGAGAAGGTTGTAGTAACAAAGAATGAGAGGAGTTAAAGGTCGTTATTAGATCCTTCCTTTGGTGATAGGATTTATCTCGACTCTATAGGAGTAGCTAGAGGGCTCCCCGATGAGTTCAAGGCCCGCAACCAGATTGCAGCATGTTTTCAATTGGCCCTATTTTGGTGGGTAACGGTCAACAAGAATGTGGATTGGATAAACTATATATTTTTTTACAACCAGCAAATTTTCTTCAGTTATACTAGAGATGCGGTCAAGGGTATTTGGGAGCAACTTGATGCAACCAGCAGAATGGCCTGGGAAAACAGACTGGCCTTAGATATGATCCTAGCCGAAAAAGGGGGTGTATGTGTGATGTCAGGAGGGAGCTGTTATACCTTTATTCCAAATAATACAGCACCTGATGGGTCAATCTCTCGTGCCTTGCGAGGATTGACCACTTTGGCGGAAGAATTGGCTGAAAATTCAGGAGTGGACAAATCACTCACGAGATGGCTGGAATCATGGTTTGGGAAGTGGAAAGGCGTGATAGTCTCCATCCTCACCTCCCTGATAGTGGTAGCAGGGGTACTGGCAGCAATTGGCTGTTGTATCATACCTTGTGTACGGGGGTTAACCCAGCGGCAAATTGAGACGGTCTTGGCAAAACAAATGCCTCTAAAAGGTAATCAGGCAGAGGGACCTAACCTCTTGAATAATGAGGGGATGGGTGACCTTCAGGAATTAGCCACTATAAATGAAGTCTCAGGAATGATGCTAAGGCGACATATGAGAAAAATGCGGAAGATAACAATTAGTAACCAAAAAGAAAAGGGGGGATTGTAAGGTATAGGGTTAAAATTGTTCAGAATAAGGGAACAGGTGTTGCTTCTGCAAAAGTTTACATTATACAATTAGGCTGCGCATGCAAATACTAAACAGTGAGAAGCGAAAACAGGTAGAATTATCTGTGACTAATAGGGCAGAGTGACCGTGTCGCAGGATGTACCAGTAACAGGAGAATAGTGTGCCAGTCTCAGGAGGGGAGTGGCCAACAGATGGAATTTAGTTTGGCAGGATGATCGCACGAAGACAGCAAACGATGCCAGGATAGTCACATATAAGGAGTGAGATAAATAAGAGTAAAGGGCGACAGGCTGAGAGTAATGGGAGAAGTAAACAGAGGTGAAGAAAAGCTAGACAAAGGTGGAGTGAAGCTGGAGCTTGTGATAGGCTACGCGCTACAGCAAAAGTAACCAATGGGGTGAAAGTGGAGGACCGAGAGACGCAGCTGAACAGCATAAATCAGAATGTAACCCTCAGATCGGGGCGCTTACTCGTAAGGCACCCGTTCTTGCAAGTACGTATAATAAATGATGCACTCCACTCCCTGCGACGCACACCTCTCCCTGAACAACTCCAGGGTGTTGATCGACACCGCGTGCTCCTTCTCCAAGGACACCCGCGCTCTAACGTAACCGCGGAAGAGGGGCAGACAGTCGGCCCTAACGACCCCCTCCACGGCCCGCTGCCTGGACCTGTTGATGGCCAGTTTGGCCAGGCCCAGGAGCAGACCCACGAGGAGATCTTCACACCTGCCCTCCTTCCTCCGCACCGGATGCCCAAAGATCAGGAGCGTGGGACTGAAGTGCAGCCAAAAACAGAGGAGAAGGTTTTTCGGGAAATCAAAAAGGGAGTGCAAATGCCCACACCCAATAAATACGTGACCACACTTTTTTACTCTGACTCTCCATCATTGACACTGAGCACCGTCTCCTCCACATTCATTCCTAAACGTCAAATCCCTAGACCGCACCTCATTTTCTATTGGCTGCAACCACGGGATTGATAGACGCTTGGACCAATCGGAGCTGGATAGAGACTAAGGCCCGCCCTGGGCCCATGCGGGGTCTCGAGGCGCGGCCGTTTAACCGACTCTGCGCGAGCTCGCGGTGGGCGGGCGGTTAGGAATTTGGAGAGTTTATTTTCAAATGTTTCCAGTGAAGGTGAGAAAACAGCTATGGTACTAATCAGTAAACTGTTAATGTGCGGATACACTGAGGAGGAAAGTTTTTCTATCTAATTACCTGTCCAAATGATGTTGGCGCTCGGGGTTAACAGGACACCAGATCAGGATGAGATACATCCAAGGATTCTGATTGAAGTGAGAGGGGCACTGGCCCCAACATTACAGTCTCCTCTGGACTGAGAGGAGGTGTCAGGAGGCTGGAGGGTTATCAACATTATGGCTTTGTTTTGTAAAGGGTTTTAAGTGTAATCCAGCCATTTGTAGCTTTGTCTGTTGAACACTGGAAGTGAGGAAGTGTCTGGCAATGATTATTTGGTATAAAGCTAGCAGTACATAACCAATTTGCTGAAGTTTGTTTTTGATAAATTAACTGAAAGGATCGGTAAGGGCAATACTGCTGATATGATTCTGGAAATCCATGTGATATGCATGGATTTCCAGAAGGAACCACACAGCAGATTTGTGTGAAATGTTATAGGTCATGGTAAAAGAAGCAGTGTAACAAGAATACAACATTAACTGAGTGATAGGAAAGAGAAACATAAAGTCATTGAGATGTACAACACAGAAACAGACCCTATGAATGAAAAAATTGCCTCTTAGGTCTCTTTTATATCTTTCCCCTCTCACCCTATACCTACGTCCTCTAGTTCTGGACAACCCCCTCCACAGCAATAAGACTTTGTCTATTTATCCTATCCATGTCCTTCATGATTTTATGAACCTCAATAAGGTCATCCCTCAGCTCTAACGTTCTGGGAAAACAGCCCCAGCCTACTCAACCTCTTCCTGTAGCTCAAGTCCTCCAACCCTGAAAAATTCCTTGTAAATCTTTTCTGAACCCTTTCAAGTTTCACAATATCTTTCCGATAGGAAGGAGACCAGAATTGCACACACTATTCCAACAGTGGCTTAACCAATGTGCTGTACAGCTGCAACATGACCTCCCAACTCCTGAACTCAATAGACATTTTTTCTAGCTAGAATAAAGTTTCCTGAGTGGAGTTCCCAGGGATCAATATTGGGACTACCATGTTCCAGGAAGGACAAGGATGACAAGGTAAGGGACCCTTGCATGGTGAGTGAGGTGATGAATTTGGTCAAAAGGGGGAAAAAAAACCATACGTAAGGTTTAGGAAATTAAACCGGCCAGCACCTGTGAGGACTATAAAGAAAGCAGGAAAGTACTCAAGCAGGGAGGAGAGCATGAAAGAGCCGTGAAATGACCTTGACAAGTTGAGTTAAAGGGAATCCCAAGGCAGACTATGCATACATTAAAAACCAAAAGCTGTCTAGGGAGAAGGTCGGACCATTCAAGGAAAAAGGAGGGAACCTGGGCTTGGAGGCAGAGGATATGAGCACTTTGGATTGGTCTTTACCAAGGAGAAGGATATGGAGGAGAGTGAAATTAATGTGGAAAATGCTAATAAAGTCGGGCATTTTGAGATCAAGAAAGAAGAGGTGCTATGTCTCTGAAGAGCCTTAAGATGGATAAGTCCCCAGGCCCAATGATATCTACCGCAGGTTATTGAGAGAGGCAAGAAAGTAGATTGCTGGGGCCTTGACAAAGATCTTTGCATCCTTACTGGCCACTGGAGAGATCCTGGATAACTGGCAAGCAGCTAATGTTGTTCCTCTACTCAAGAATGACAATCCAGGAAACTACAGACCGGTGAGTCTCTCATCAGTGGTTGGGAAGGTATTTAAGAGTGTTCTTAGGGTTAGGATATATGTGCAGTAGGAAAGTGTGGCCTAACTGGGGACAGTCCATACGGTTTTGTGTAGGAGATGACAAAGGTGATCGATGAGGTAGACAGTATCCACTGTTCTACCATGGATTTTAATAAGGCTTTCAACAAAGTCCCTCATGGTAGGCTTATCCTGAAGAGTATGATACATAGGATCCACAGTGACTTGGTCACTCACATTCAGAATTGGCTGGCCCTTAGAGGGCAGAGGGTAATGTTGGAAGGGTGTTTTTCTGGCTGGAGATCCATGGTTATTGGAGTTCCGCAGTGATCCAGACTGCGACCTGTGCTATTTTGTGATGTGGATAAATGGCTTGAATGAAAAAGTAGGTGGGTGGATTAGTATGTTTGCAGATGACACAAAAAATGGTAGAGTTGTAGGTAGTTAGGCGTTTGTCAAAAAATACAGTGGGATATAGGTCAGTTGCATATATGGACAGAGAAATAGCAGATGGAGTTTAATCCAGGTAATTGCGAGATGCTCTGCTTGGGAAATCAAATGTTAAGGAAAAATATAAGTTAATGGCAGAACTCTGAACACATCGATGTATAAAGGGATCTTGCAGTTCAAGTCCATAGCTTCTTGAAAGTGGCCATGAAAGTAGACAGGGTGTTAAGAAGGTGTATGGTATCCTTACCTTTATTGGTCAGGGAATTGAGTACAAGACTCAGGATTGCATGTTGAACCTATATAAGATTTTAGTTAGTACACACTTCGAGTATTGAGTTCAATTCTGGTCACCACATGATGGGAAGAATGTGGAGGTTTTGGAGAGGATGCAGAAGAGGTTTACCAGGATGCTGCCTAGATTAGAAGGTGTGTATGATAAGAGGCTTGAAAAACTTGGGTTGTTTTCTCTGGAGCAGCAGAGTACAATAGGAGACTTATTAGATATCCAGAACTGAGATGTGTGGGTTGGCAGTGAGAATCTTTTTCCCAGGGTCAAATGTCTAACATTAGGGGGCATGCATTTAATGTGAGAGGGGTTAGGTTCTAAGGAGATGTGAGGTGCAAGTCTTTTTTTAAAAAGTGGTAGGAGTCTGGAATGTGCTGCTGGTGGTAGTGGTGAAGGCAGATATGATAGGAGCTTTAAGATAAGCACATGAATATGCAAGGAATGGATCGTTGGATATGGACTAAGGGAAGACAAAAGGGATTACTTTAATTTGTCATGTTTGGTACAATGTTGTGGGCCAAAGGGCCTGTTCCTGTGTTGTACTGTTCCAATTTCGATGATCAGACCATGTGAGACTTGGGAAGCCAATTTCCATGATATGTCTCGTGCAGTTTAATGTGTGTGACTTAATTGCAGCTGCTAATGTAGCACAGTTGTAGCACAGTGGTACTGCCTCTTTCACTTAACACGGAAAAGAACAAGATTGTTAATAGGAGGGCCCTGTGGCTTGCTTTCAATTGGAGAGACATTGGGCTGCAAATATATATTTCCTTGGAAGTGGTAGGCTGGCTAGTGAAGAAAACATTTTGCATGCTTGCCTTCATTGTTCAGCGCATTGAGTACAGAAGTTGGGACATCTTGGTACACTTGTACAAGACAATGGTAAGGTCACATGTGAAGTACTGCATACAAATCGGGTCATTCTACGATAGGAAAGAAGCTATTAAATTGGAAGGTTGCAAATACATTTACCAGAATGGCACCGAAATAGAAGGTTTAAGCTATAAGGAGAAACATTTAAAAGTCATTTGGAAAGGGACATAGATCAGTGGCCAAATGCTGGCAAATGGGACTACTTTACTTTAGAACCATAGAGTATTGGGGAATCAATAGTTAAAAGCTTCTGTTTTCTAAGTGCCCATTTTGCAATACTAACTTGCTTCATAAGATGGCTAGTCACAGTGACAATGAGAATGAATTAAGGAATGTACGATTCTTGGCATATCCTTCTAGCTGTGTTTCCCCAGACAGAGATTTTTGGTCACCTCTAATGAGTAGAACACTGATAGTAGTTTAGCTTTAACTGCATTGACACAAGAGAATAGCATCAGATATGGAAAAATTTAAATCAATAACTTTATTTTAATCTATGTGAACAACACTAAATGTATTAATTATTTAGTTTGAATTGTGAGAACTTAATTAAAGCTAGAAACATTTGTGTGGGAAACTGAAATGTATGAAATTGTTACACCCATAAGGGCTATAAGATATACTGCCTTTTTGCAAGAACTCAGATCTATCATTAGTATGTTCAAGGATATCTTGATTAATACTCTGGATTATAGACTATTGATCTCTCGCTGGCCTAATCCAAAATAAAGTTTGTTGAATTTGTAACTTTTATGGTCTGAGAATGTTTGAGTCAACACTTTTGGGGCCATGACTCTTTTCCCAACATAGGGAACATTTTTCAAAGGTTGCCCATGGTAGGATGATGGAGAAAGTGAAGTTGCATGAGGTCCAGGGTGTTCTACCCAGATGGATAAAGAACTGGCTAGTCAACAAGAGACAGAGAGTAGTAGTGGACAAAAGTTTCTCAAAATGGAGAACTGTGACCAGTGGTGTTCCACAGGGATCAGTGCTGGGACCACTGTTGTATGTGATATACATAAATGATTTTGAGGAAGATATAGGTGGTCTGATTAGCAAGCTTGCAGATGACACGAAGATTAGTGGAGGAGCAGATAATGAAGGGGACTCTCAGAGAATACAGCAGAATACAGAGAGATAGATTGGAGAGTTGGGCAGAAAAATGGCAGGTGGAATTCAATCTGGGCAAATGCGAGTGATGCATCTTGGAAGATCCAATTCAAGAGTGAACTATAGAGTATATGGAAAAGTCCTGAAGGTGGCAACACAGGTCCATTCTTTCCTGAAGGTGGCAACACAGATCAATAGCGTGGTCAAGAAGGCAACTTGTTTTCCTTCATTGGATGGTCGTGTTACAGTTGTATAAGACTTTGGTGCAGCCGCATTTGGAATACTGCATACAGTTTGTTCGCCACATTATCCGAAGGATGTGGATGCTTTAGCGAGGATGTAGAGGAGGTTCATCAGGATGTTGGGGAGAAAGTGAGGTTTGCAGATGCTGGAGATCAGAGCTGGAAATGTGTTGCTGGAAAAGCGTAGCAGGTCAGGCAGCATCCAGGGAACAGGAGAAGGGCTAATGCCTGAAACGTCGATTCTCCTGTTCCCTGGATGCTGCCTGACCTGCTGCGCTTTTCCAGCAACACATTTCCAGCTCATCAGGATGTTGCCTGGTATGGAGGGCAGTAGCTATGAAGAGTTTGAGTAGATTAGGATTATTTTCATGAGATGGAGGTTGGGTTGGGGAGGGGGAGATCTGATTGAGGTCTACAAATTGAGGTATAGACAGTGTGGATAGCAAGAAGCTTTTTCCCAGGGTCATGATCTGTAGCTGCTGGTGTTGGACTGGAGTGTGCAAAGGTAAAAATCTCACAACACCAAGTTATAGTCCAACAGGTTTATTTGCAAGCGTAGCTTTTGGAGTGCTGCTCCTTCATCAAGTGGTTGTGGAGTATAAGATTGTAGGTCACCGAATTTATAGCAAAAGTTTACAGCGTGATGTAACTGAAATTATATTATGAAAAAGACCTGGATTATCTCTCATCTTTTAGAATAGGCATGTTGGTTTCAGTTCTTTCATATGTAAATCCCAGAACTTCCTGAAAGTTACATTCTCAAGTGAGCTTCAACAATAGGTGCCATGTTGACCCAGCTAATACATTGAAGGTGTGAGGTGCCCTGTGTGATGCCGTTTGTGCCCCAATGTTCAGACTGATTCTAATCTAAAAAGAGAATTACAGAATTTTAAGTGGATTCATGCAGTTTTTGAGCAAAATAAAATGTAATTCTGCAAATATAAATTCACCCCACAAACTTTTGTGTGTGTGTTGGGGTAGTGGGGGGAGGGTGTGAGAGAAAGTATGTATGTGTGTGAGTGCAAAGGGGTATTAGTCTGTGAGAGGTTGCGTGTGAGTATGGAGTGTATGCGTGAGTGTATGAGAGACGGTCTGGAGGCATGTGAGTATGTGACTATCTGTGTGTGTGTGTGTGTGTGTAGGTAGTGTATGGGGTTACCTGCATTGTGACATGAACCCAGATGACACGAAGATTAGTGGAGGTTGAGGCCATCCCATGGGTACTGAAATTAGCTATCAGCCTCTGCTCGGCTACTTTGCGTTGTTGCCTTGGATGATGGTCATCCGACGGCCCGAGGTCGAATGTCCTGGACCACTGAAGTGTTCTCCGACTGGGAGGGAACACTCCTGTCTGTTGATTGTTGCGTGGTGTCCATTCATGCATTGCCATGGCCTCTGTTCAGTCTCACCAATGTGTCATGCCTCAGGGCATCCTTGCCTGCAGCATATGAGTTAGACAACATTGGCTGAGTCACATGAGTACCTGCAATGTACATGATGGAGGCATTGTGTTGACACTCTGACATGTCTTGTATCATCTACCACGATAAGGTTGTATGGTGTTGTCAAGAAAGCCAAGCAGTTTGCTGTGAACAATGATCTGTTTTAGGTTTGTTGGTTGTTTAAAGGCGAGAAGTGGAGGCATGGGGAACGTCTTGGTAGGTTGCGAAGAGTGTGGCGTAGTTTTTCAGCTCCTGGGAAGTATTGCATAACCCTGTTGGTTGCAACTAGGAAAGTTAGAAACATTACATTGTGTGGGATCTGAGACATGAAATTGTTAACATGCCCAAGAGCTATAAAATATGCTGCTTTTTTGCTAGAAATCAGAGATCTATCATTAGTACATTCAGGGATACCTTGATTGACACTCTGGCTTACAGACTATTGATCCTTTGCCTGCTTAATCAAAAATAAAGCTGTTGAATTTGTAACGTCCGTGTGGTCCGGGAATGTTTGAGTCAACAAGGATACCTGGTCAGATTCGATAAAGTGGGTCTGTTTCTGTGCTATGTGATGGTGAGATCAGACAGTGTGTGACCTGAGTGGGAGAACACAACCCACTGGGTTTCAATGTTTTTGTCATAGAGTCATCGCGATGTACAGCATGGAAACAGACTCTCTGGTCCAACTTGTCCGTGCCAACCAGATATTCGAAACCCAATTTAGTCCCATTTGCCAGCACTTGGCCCCTATCATTCTAAACCCTTCCTATTCTGCTACCCACTCAGATGCCTTTTAAATGTTGTGATTGTACCAGTTCCATCACTTCCTCTGGCAGCTCATTCCACCCTCTGTGTGAAAAAGTTGACCCTTAGGTTCCTTCTTAAATTTTTTATCTCTCATCCTAAACCTTTGGCTTCTAGTTCTGAACTCCCTCACCCAGGGAAAAGGCCTTGTCTGTTTACCTCAGTCATGCTCTTTATGACTTTATAAACCTCTATAAAGCCCTCAGCCTCCGACACTCAAGGGAAAACAGTCCCAGCCTATGCAACCATTCACTACAGCTCAAATACTCCAACCCTGACATCTGATGTCTGATTGTAACATGTGGGAAATATTAGAATTTAAAGCTAACAATAGTTGCATTGACCTGGAGGAAGGTTTAATAAGTTAATGTTTTCAAAAACCCTCCAATATTTTTTATTACAGAACATCATCATTTGCGAAGGTGTAACATTACCATGGCTATAGGTTTGAACAGGATAGGCAATTTGATATCTTCAACAATAATGATAATGGCAGAGGTATTTTCACAGAATCCTTTGAACTATCATTTCTGTCTGGGAAAGAAATAGTCTTTCCCAGGAGGTTTTACACCTGGAGTACTGTGTGCAGTTTTGGTCTCCAAATTTGAGGAAGGACATTCTGGGTATTGAGGAAGTGCAGCGTAGGTTCACAAGGTCAATTCCCAGAATGGCGGGACTATCGTTTGTTGAAAGATTGGAGCGACTGGACTTGTATACACTTGAGTTTAGAAGGATGAGAGAGGATCTGATTGAGATGTATAAGATTATTAAAGGATTGGGCACTATGGAGGCAGGAAGCATGTTTACACTGATGGGTGAGTCCAGAACCAGAGGACACAGTTTAAAAATAAAGGGTAGGCCATTTAGAACAAAGTTGAGGAAAAACTTCTTCACCCAGAGAGTGGTGGATATATGGAATGCTCTGTCCCAGAAAGCAATGGAGGCCAAGACTTTCTTCAAGAAAGAGATGGATAGAGCTCTTAAAGACGGTGGAATCAAGGGTTATAGGGATAAGACAGGAACAGGATACTGACTGTGGATGATCAGCCATGATCATAATGAATGGTAGTTCTGGCTCGAAGGGCCGAATGGCCTACTCCTGCACCTGTTGTCTATTGTCTATAAAAAGGCTTCAGAACTTATTGGAAGAGGCAACAGGCTTGGCGCTGAGCAGAATGCGACAGGAAAGTGACCATTTAGAAAAGGCTTGTTCATCATGTGGCCCAATGGACAGATTGAGGCTTCACAAGAAGTTGTTAAGAACCTGGTTGAAAATGATATTGCAAACTGCTGTAGCCATCACATTCTGAAGTGAGATAGCAATGTTGGCTTTCTGACCCATAAGTAGAGAAACTGTCCTCTGCCACTAAACCCCAGGACGAAATTGTCCAGCCCAATTCCAAGATATCCTAAACAGCCTATGACAGTCATTCCAAACACAGGTGAAACATTCTGTCAGGAGATGCTCCTTCACTCAGAGCAATTTCTCACCTGTGAGACGAGCAACTGCAGCAACTATGGGAGAGAAAAGAACTCTAATTGTAAAAGCTTCAAGCCTATATGAACTTCCCTTGCTTTATTCAGCCTGAGGCCAAGGTACTAGGATCAGCAGTCGTTGAGGCTGCAGGGTGTGAGAGGTGGTGGAAGATTTTAAGGGCCAAGATGCCATCTGGGTGGATGAAGGGAAGAAGTTGGGATTTGGCGAGCAGGGACAAGGGTGGCTGTGAGGCAGTGAGTGGTCGAGTGTGATTCTCCACGTACAGGTGCTAGCCCTCTGAAGGACAATTGTTGATATGGTAGAGTGGACTTCCTGAGTCACCGGAGAAGGAGGGCACCTTGATTAGGGGAGAAATCGGAGGCATATGGCAGTATAGGAATAGGAGTGAGAGTGATGGGTGAAAGGAAAGTTTAGGAGTGACAGGGTAACAATTGAGAACTCCAGTCATTCTAAGTTAGCTTTTTATATTTATGACAAATCTACTGTTCAGTAAGGATGAATAGAGAGGAAAAATGTGTGATAGTTCAGAGTGGTTTACTGATCTCTGAGACCAAACAGCCATATGGTGTAGAATGTATTGATCTGTGTAGTTTGGGGCAACAATCTTCTGTTCAGGTGTTGGGTAGCTCTAAGTCTTGGTGTTTCTCCATCTTCTTAACTTCTTAACCTGTAAAGAAAACAGCTGCTTAATGAGGACTCCTGATCGCTAAACACTAATTTGACTGAGCCACAATGAAGACAGAACAATCTTGTTCCAAATCTTCCATGTGTGTGACTTGGATGGGATCTTGCAGGTGCTTCCATGTATCTTAAGCTCTTGTCCTTCGCAATGATAGAGGATGCTGGTTTGGAAGGTGCTATCTAAGGAGCCTTGATGAGTCATTGGAGTGATTCTTGTCGATGGCACACACTGGTTGGTGGTGAAGGAAGTGAATTTTGAAGGTGGTGGATGGGATACAAAATGAAATGCTGATTTGAACTATCAGATGTCAGGCTTTTTAAGTGTTGCTGATCCAAGTAAGTTTGAGATTATTTCATCGCATTCCTGACTTGTGCATTGTAGATTGTGGATACTTTCCATATCCACTCTGTCTATCCCTTTCAGGATGTTGTAACTTTCTGAGAATGTTGCTCATTTTTCTAATCTCCAGGGAAAGCAGGCCCAGTCTCCTCAATAACTCATTCATAGCACAGTCCTGCCAAGCCAGCAATCAGTTTAGTGAAACTTGCTACAGTCCATCTTTGAAAAAATTGCCCTTCCTTAGGCCAGAGAACCAGAAATGCATACAATACTCCAGTTGACATCTCACCTATATAAAGAAAACATGACTGACATGATGGACAGTTAACATAGGATTTGTCTTCCGAATTGCTTTTTACACCTACATGCTAACATTCGTTGACTAGTGAACTGGAATACCTACGTCCTTTTGGACCTCAGCACATACTGTTTATAAAATGCTTTGCCTCCAACCAAAGGGATAACCTCATTCTTACCCACATTGTATTCCATCGATCATGCTCTTGTCTAATCACTCAGCTTATCTGTGTCCATCTGAACCCTCTTTGTACCATCTTCAATACTTGCAATCCCACTAAGTTTTATGTCATCTGCAAATTTGGAAATATTACAATCGGTCCCCACATCCAAATCATTGTAAACAGTAAGGGTCCAAGTATGAATCTCTGCTCATACTTAAGATAAAGCGTGGCACTGGAAAAGGCACAGCAGGTCAGGCAGCATCCGAGGAGCAAGAGAGTGAACGTTTTGGGCAGGGCCCTCTTCAGGACTCCCACTTGACAATCTGAGAATAACCCCGACCTGATCTAAGTAAACGATGGATGGCTCTGGTTGAGGCACTGAATGCCTGCTCCTTCTCCTTCTTCATATCTACTATCAGTTGCCAGACCATGTGTAGATTTACAATGAAATGTCTGGAATATGGGGTGAGTGTTTAGTATGAATAATCTGAGGGAAAGTATCACCAACATTGAAGTCTTCACATTGAGTACAGATTAAAATCAGTTCATTATTGAAACAGAGTCATACAGCATAGAAAGAGACCCTTCAATCCATCAGTCCATTCTGAACATAATCCCAAACTAAACGAGTCCAACCTGCCTGATCGTGGCTCTTTTCTCTCCAAATCTTTCCTATTCATGACTTGGAGGTGCCATTGTTGGACTGGGGTGGACAAAGTTAAAAATCATACAGGTTATAGTCCAACAAGTTTGTTTGGAAGCACCAGCTCCGAAAGCTGTGTTGTGTGGTTTTTAACTTTTTCCTATTCATGTATCTATTCAAACATCTTTTAAATGTTGTAATTGTACCTCTGCCTTTTAAATCTCTCTCCTCTCACCTTAAAAATGTGCCTCCAAGTTTTGAAATCCCCTATCCTCGGGAAAAGACAACTACCATTACCTCTATCTAAATCTCTCACTATCTTATAAAGTTCCATCAGATCATCTTTCAACCTTCTGCACTCCAGTGAAAAATAGTGTCAGCCTAACCAACCATTCTTCATAACTCAAACCTTCTATACCCACCAATAACTTGGTGAGTCTCTTCTGAGCCCTCTCCAGCTTAATAATATCCTTCCAATAACTGAGTGACCAGAACTCAACACAACACTCCAGAAGAGGATTCACCAATGTCCTGTTCAGCCTCAACAGACTTCCCAATTCCTATACCCAATGGACTGAGCAATGAAGGCAAGCGTGCCAATTGTCTTTTTATCCACCTTGTCCATATGTGATACAAATTTCAAAGAATTATATACCTGCATCCCTGGGCTGCTCTATTCTATATACTTTCAAGTATTTCCTGATAACAAATTCAAATGCTGCACACAAGTTGATTGCTGCAGATTTTGTTCAAATGAAAATGTTGTAATGACAGTTCAGCTAAACTTCCGTTCTGTTTCAGTCGAAGGTGTTCAGAAAGACCAGGAGATATTCCAGGTACAAAGTGAAATACCATAGGTGAACACTATCCCAATAAAGGAGAAGTTGCAAAGTTTCTCGACTGTTGCTTGCTGAATTGAGTTAACACTCATCTCTAAATTGAAAAGCTGTAGAAGATGAACTGCTTTCTTTTCCCAAACAAATTCCACATCTGGAAGCACAGTAGCAATGATTGGAGACCCAGGGAGTGGGAAAATAATAAGACCATGAGACATAGGAGTGGAAGTAAGGTCATTCGGCCCATTGAGTCCACTCCGCCATTCAATCATGGCTGATGGGCATTTCAACTCCACTAATTTCAACTAATGGTGCAAAAAAAACTTTTTCTGATTTGGTAAGTGGGAAAATATACTCTCAGATTGAATATTAGCTGTAAAATAAACCTGAAGAACCTGATGCTGGATCAGTATCCTCACTTTAGGAATGTTCTCAGCGAGGTCTGGAAAAACCCAGAGGATTTGCTGTTTATTTGCAATGGCTTGGATGAATTGAAGGAGAGATTTGATTTTTCTGAAAACTGGAGAAATGCAGAACTTCAGTTTGTGTGCACTGATCCTGAATGCTGGTGTGAAGTGTCTGACATTGTGTCCAGTTTAATCCAGCACCAGCTACTCGCAGGATGTTCAGTACAGGTGACCAGCTATTCCCGTACAGTCCACTTATTTGAAAAGGCTGAGATCATTGGCTGGGTTGAATTTCTGGGATCTATTGGTGATGCACAGAGGAATATTTCAGCAAGTGCTTTGAATATCAGATGGTGGCAACAGTTGTTTTTAAATACATGGTGGAGGAGATCCTTTACACTATGTGCTCCAACCCTGCTGGATCCTTGGTCTGTCACTGGGTCCCTCACGCAGAGCCACTCTGCAAAACCATTGCTGAGAAATTGAAAACCCCTGTGATGTGTTATTGAAGCTTGGTGAGACAACCTTCTCAGGCCTCCGTGAAGAAGATTGTGTTTAGCAATGGAGATTTGATCCAGTATATTCTGCAACCCCCCACCCCCAGTTCCTGTCTGGATTCATGTTGGAACTATGTAGAGAGATGATTCTATCTGCACATAATCATCATTACACATTCCCACAAGTCACCAGCCAAGAGTTTATAACTGCACTCACACATAATTCCTGACTGCAGAGTGTCCTCAGGAGCTATCTCGGTGAGTGAGATGGTTAATTTGAGGTACTTTTCCATTTTGTCACTGTTATCTGTCTAGATTCATCTTAAAAGATGCTATCCTGTCTGTGTCTACCTCCTCAACTAGCAATGCTTTCCAGGCACACACCACCCTCTGTTTAAAAAAACTTTCTATGCAGATCCTCCTAAACTTTACTCCTCCCACTTTGAACTTGTTACCCCTTGCAGTTGAGTCCCACATTCTAGGAAAAAAGCTTCTTGCTTTTCGCTGTTACATTCACTAGACGAGCAGCAATTACTGCAGTCCTTTTGTCAGAGCATCCTAACCTCTGGCTGATGTGTCAATTGGAGCATGAACACTAAATATTCAGTAAGAGGAAGCAAAGAGCAGCCATTGGACGATGATCTGTAAATGAGGGACCTTAGCTTGTCCCACAGTGTGGAATTAGGTTAGCTCACTGCATCAGTGACAGCAAACTCAGAGACTTCTCACTTGCTGCTGTGTTAAAAAAAAAAAGTGTTGGCAGTGGGTGCCTTTGTTGTGATCACCATCGATACTTAAATTAACTTGGAAGCTAAAATCATCTGGGATAAAGATTCTGGTTTAATAGACTATTTGGTATTCTCAATGTTGTGCAGAAATACACCAGCTCGGTCTCCTGAGTAAACCTACAGCAATGAACGTAAGAATTTCCAATAATCCACATGTTGTGTGTGAGTCTTCGCTCTGGGAGGGCCTCACAAAATATCAGGCCAACTGAAATGTGGACCCAGTTTAAGAGGTATTCAAGTCAAAAGATTCTATTTCCCTGTAAACTCATGTTGTAACATTTAAGAATTTCTGTTGTTAGAAACATTCCTGACTTTACAGCTGCCACAGAGAAAGAAAATCCATCTAGTCCATGCACAAGCTCGCTTTGTCCTCCAGCTCAGGGGCTGGGACACAGCATGGGGGAACGATATTGTGAACAGATGGAGATGCAGAGGGGTTTTTACATGCAGTGGGCTGTGTAATGGATGAACTACAGAGGGGACCGTTCAGGGAAGTTGAAGCTAAACAGGAGAGGACAATTAAGCAGGGATCATGGAGAAGGAGGTGCTAAATTTGGAAGACTTCAAACTTTGGAAGGGGGTGCAAAATTGGAAGGAGGGACAGTTTCATGACTGAAAGACTGAAACATGAAACAAAAGAAAAAGAGGAGAGAAAGTGAAAGAAGAAAGGAAGAGCGTGGAATAGAACATAGACAAAGGTAGAAAGAAGAAAGGGAAGACCAGCTATTTAGATACAGAACTGGCTCAAAGAAGATTGAGGGTGGTGGTAGAGGGTTCTTTTCAGACTAGACCTATGACCAGCAGTGTGCCACATGGATCAGTGCTGGGTCCACTGTTTTTTGTCATTTATATAAATGATTTGGGTGTAAACATAAGAGGTGTGGATAGTAAGTTTGTAGATGATACCAAAATTGGATACTTCATAGACAGCAGAAAAGGTTATGTCAGAGTACAATTGGATCGTGATTAGGTGGGCCAATGGACTGAGGAATAGCAGACGGCTTTCAATTTTAAATTTCGGAATTTTGCATTTCGGAAAGGCAAATCAGAGCAGGACATATACACTGGATGGTAAGGTCCTGAGAAGTTTTGCTGAACAAAGAGACCTTGGAATGTAGGTTCACAGTTCCTCGAAAGTGGAGTCGCAGGTAGACAGGATAGTGACGGCATTTGGTATGTTTGTCTTTATTGATAAGAACATTGAGTATCAGAGTTGGGAGGTCATATTGTGGCTTTACAGGACACTGGTTAGGCCACTTTTGAATTACTTGTGTAATTCTGGTCTCCCTGCTGTAGGAAAGATGTTGTAAATCTTTCCTGAACCCTTTCAAGTTTCACAAGGATGGTGTTAGTGTTGTAGGGTTTTTGAACTATAGGGAGTGGCTGAATACATTGGAGCTATTTTTTCTGGAGCATCAGAAGCTGAGGGATGACCTTATGGAGGTTTATAAAATCATGACGGACTTGGATAGGGTAAATAGACGTGGTCTTTTCACTGGGTTGGGGAATCCAAAACTAGAGGGCATAGGTTTAAGGTAATAGGGACCAAAGGGGCAAATTTTTAATGCAAAGGCTGGTGCATGTATGGAATGAGCTGCAAGACGAAATGGTGGTGGCTGATACAATGACAGTATTTAAAAGGCATCTGGATAGGAAGGTTTAGAGTGATATGGGCCAAATACTGGCAAATGGGACCAGATTTATTTAAGATATCTGGTGGGCACAGATGTGTTTGACCAAAGAGTCTGTTTCTGTGCTGTACATCTTTATGACTCTAAGAGGCAAAGAGAGAAAACCGAGAGAGAGTGATAATGTGACAGAAAGGAAAAATCAGAGAAGTACAACTAGGAGGCAGGGAGAGGCATGGCGAGATTAAAGAGGTGATAGTCACCATTCCGGCTGATCCCAGATCTCGGTGGTTTCTCATACTCCCTCTCTCTCATTTGGGACAGTCCCTGCTCCAGTGGTTTGCTTCAGGATGGCTGATTTAGAGATGGGATTGAAACACTAACCACACACACACACACCCCTTGGTCAGTGTACATGGTGAAAGGGATAATGGCTGCCAGAACCTATCTGAAATAGCCCCAGTTCTGTCACTCAAAGTGCCTCTCTGCCCAAATCCCCGTTCAACCACTCCCAGCTTTCTGTACCTGAGCCGCACAGCCGCAGTCATCTCTGTGGGATTAGAGGGGGGAGGGAAGAATTGTGAGACAAACAGTAGATAAATAGTTTAATCCAGACTGCCTTTGTCTACTGCTGCTTTGCATTTTACAGTTTTGGAATGAAAACCATATGTATTTGAAAACTGATCAAATTCCTTTTGCCTTTGATCAATAGAAAAACCCAATGTAAAATCCTCAATTTGCGATTGCCAGGAGTCAACCCAGGTCACCTACTTCTCATACAGCTACACTCACCACAATACTAATTGGAAGCACACCAGCTTTCGGAGCGACGCTCCTTCATCAGGTGATAGTCCTGATCACCTGACGATCCAGGTAACTATCACCTGATGAATGAGCGTCGCTCCGAAAGCTAGTGTGCTTCCAATTAAACCTGTTGGACTATAACCTGGTGTTGTGTGATTTTTAACTTTGTACACCCCAGTCCAACACCGGCATCTCCAAATCACAATACTAATATTACTGTAGACTTCAACACACAACACAATGCCTAAACACACTTAAAAAGATCTTTATCCTGATAACTTAGATAGCATGATCTACCAAAGTGATTTTTTTTAATCATATATGAAGACATGGATTTTAAGGAGCATCTTAAATAGGAGAAGGTGAGGTGAAATCCAGACAGGGAGTCCAGAAGTCGCTCTGGTTGTGTTAGATTCCCCAACCAATGCATCAGCTGTTTTAAGGAAAGAAATAAATGAGATCAGTTATTTGAATGGAAATAATGTAAATTATTGCTGAAAATAATCAGAAGACAATTTTTACAGGATATTATTTATTCTTTATAATAGAAACTTTTTTTTTCTCCCTTTTGTCCAGATAAATGGATCAAAGAAGTCAGTATAGAAGAATGGAGATGAGCCTGTGTTTGCATTTCCCCCTCTGGCCTGCAGTAAATGGTAACCCTTGCCTCAAGTCCTTTTTTTCATTTGCTTCACTCACTGACAATACAATTGTTTGCGATGAATGTATCTTTTGTGCATATCTAATTCCTGTTTCAGTTTTGCTTTTATTGTTCAGCTTTCTACTAACTGTTGCTCGTTGCTGTCAGCGCTTTTACACTGCTTTGCTCCTCCATTCTCTTTTATTTTGCTCCTCAGATCAAGTCATCACTTGCCCATTACAAGAGGAATGTTATCATGATGCTATTCCTCCTTCGTCTTTCATTCCATCCTTTGTGGGCTCCTCATCCATTATCTGTGCATCTCATGTTGGCTGTCAGTTAGTTGGATTTATTCATCAATTGAATTATATTTATAACTGGATATTTCACTACACGCATTAACTTATCTCTGAAGTTTTTCTGGGTCACCACATAAATAAATGCATTTGTGCAGCAACTAAGGTTCCGCAGCAAATATGCAATTTTTATAAAGAGGTGATAAGCATTGGAATTCAGAGAATAACCAGCTTGAAAGAAATATAAAATGTACACCAACCAGAGAAGTATGAAGCTAGCAGATATGGCAAAGAGTAAAATTACAGATTGCTTTCTGCTCTCTATCTCTGGGTCATGCTCTATTTTTCTTTGACCCCTCAGTCCTTTATGCATCTTACTGGCTTCGAAGATCTGTCTGACATTCAGAACATTGATAAAGAGAATAAATGCAAATGGGAAAAAAGGTGTTTAAAAAATGTTCAAAATATTTAAAACCTATCCACTGATGGTCATAAAAATAACCGGGCCTGGTTGAGAGTACCATGGAACATTGTTACTGATCATTCCAGGTTTATATCGAAAGTAGTTGGGAATGTTCTTTAAAGAAAACAAAATGCCGATTATTGCTAGAGCTCACATTGCAGTTTTCTCTGTGCAGTACTTAGTTTTCATCTGATGCAAACCAAATGGTGGCAAATCGATCAAAAGAAAAAGCAACAGTGAACCAGGCAGAACAATCAATGGTCAAGCAGCAAATGACAAAGAGAACACTACAAACAGGAGTGATGTTCAGGAAACACTGTGGATAATAATAATATGGAAATTGACAAAGTATAACATAAACAACAATGAACAGTAGATCAGACATTGACATGGCCACCAGATAGCGAGTGGTGCATGTAGAAAAACTAGACTTGCCCCGAGTCAAGAATGTAATCACCACTAGACTAACTGTAAGAGGAAGGAAAAAAAAAGACAAAGTTGCTGATGAAATATTCTCCATATCCAAGACCAGACTGTAAATAATCCCACAAAGATAATTGTCATTCCATGTTATATGAAGTTTAAAGAATCTGAACTACAGCAGCAAACTCTCTCTAAATGAATCAATAGTACTTTTAAAAGGCAGAGAAGAACATGAGCAGCAGATTGCTCATAGAAATATGGTCATGCACTCAATTTGTTTTGGTATTGGCACCGATTGATTTCATGTGCTTTGTTGGTTATTTAGATTAGCTGAAGTTTCCCATAAGGCCACAACATCCACACAAAGACACCTGACACAAACATTGATTGAAAAATTTCTGTATTCAGTTTTGGAGCCTCCACAGCTCAGATTGTCTCCAGAATTGTATATCCATGCTTAAAAGATAGTACAGGGCATTGAATCACTCCACAGTGTCTAGGAATGGATGTCCTCCACAATACTGTGATGATGATGCTCCTTGAACAAGATTAGGTTGTCCTTGGTTGTTTCTCAGAGGCTCCATTTTTGTCTGCATTTATCTATTTGAAGAAGCTTTTAAGTTTAAAAAAACACACTTGTACAATGAAAGGGGAATGGCCAGTTCTCCCTGCTTAGCTTTTATCTGGTTTGTTTTGGAGAAAGTGAGGACTGCAGATGCTGGAGATCAGAGCTGAAAAATGTGTTACTGGAAAAACGCAGCAGGTCAGGCAGCATCCAAGGAGCATGAGAATCGATGTTTCGGGCATAAGTTGAGTTGTGATAGTCTGTTAGGTTTTCAGATAGGTTAAGGTATTCTGTTAAACTTGTTAAGTTTCATGTGATATTCTGTAAATAGATTCTGTTTTGTTTAAAACCAAAGAGTTTTGACCAGCTGCATCACTTCGGGAATATCTACTGAAAACAACCAGAAAAGTTCAGGTCTGGGTTACCTTCTTGAAATGTCTTGATGGGGTCTGGCCTGGTCCATCACAGTATGGATGAACAAATAATCGTGCATTGAGTCCCTCCCTCTTGCATTGGATTGAACATCCTGTCAATCTTAACTATGAAGGTACTCAGCAGTGAATCCAACCACCATGTCCCAGGTTGGATACCCACCACAATCAAAAGAACTTCATCATTTGATAAAGAATCCCAGTAACGGTCCAAGACTGTACACTATTGCCCCCATCCAAATAAAATCTGAATCCAAGCAGCATTGCCCATAACAGCTGTCCAGTTTAGAAATCAGGCTGTTTATCTGAGATTAAGCAAAACTTCCTACCTATGTTCAGGCTCATGCTCCCAAGCTCCTCTCATAGGCCCTCTCCTTGTGAATAGAGACCAGCCCCCACCCCAGATTCAGAGCTATCTGGAGCTAGGAATCCCTGTAGTTTAACCAGCATTTCCCATGGAGATCACCAGAATTGCTTCTGTGGTAGGATTATAGATACCCTACAGTGCAGAAAGAAGTCATTCAACCCATTGTGTCTACAGTGACCCTTCAAAAAGCATCCCACCTGGACCTTCTCCCCAACCCAATGGATGTGTTTTTTATCATGGCTAACCCACCTGATCGGAATAGCACTGGACACTATTGGACAATTTAAAATGGCCACATCTTTGCATTATGGAGAAACCTCTGGAGAAATGGGGAGAATGTTCAAACGCTACACTGACATTCATCCAAGGTTGGAATGGAATCCAAGTCCCTGATGCAGTGAGGCAGCAGTGCTAACTACCTTGTTACTGTGCCATCATAAATCCTTATGGATTCAGGCCAATGCTACCGATTTGGGAAAACAATGCCTAATGGTATTATCATTAGACTGTTAATTCAGAGACCTTGGTAATTCTCTGGGGAGCTGGGTTCGACATTCACAATGGCAGATGGTGGAATTTCATTTCATTTAAAATCTGGACTTAAAAATCTAATGATGATGATGAAATGGCTGTCAATTGCCTGGGGGGATAAAAAGCGTCTTGTTCACGAATGTCCTTTAGGGAAGATAATCTGTTATCCGTAACTGGTCTGGCCACATGTGATTTCAGACATACGACAATCTGGTTGACTCTTACCTGCCCTCTGTGCAATTATGGATGGTTGTTAAGTGTTGGCCTAACCAGCAACACCCATATCCCTTCAATGAATAAAAGAAAATGGAACTCTCCATCCCCAGTACAGAAGACTGCTTTCTTTTTAGACCAGTCCTTGGGATTGGATATCGCCACACTGGATCTATTGCCACAAATATGCAATGATCACTCCAGAATTGATCCACTTTCAAAGATAAGGGAACCTCCACTTGATTCAGGGTCGTACACTAGAGTGGAGAACACCAACACTTAATCCATTACCCAGCACAGACAACCAAGACAAATGGATCTGTCTCCTAGTTTTGTGACCAGCAAGACTTGGGAAATTTATTAGACTCAGCAAAATAAGATATGACATGGACTATCCGCTAGGATCGCTGATGCCCCAAATTCAGCAAGACATCAGCACAAAGCGGTCACTCTTTTACTTTGGACGTTCCACCTGCTGTATGCCAGATGCACATTCCTCCAGACACTTACCACCTGTTGGGTTCAAAGTTATCCTTCTGAAGATTTGGTAATAGTCATTTTTAAAAAACGTACACGTGCAATGTGAGTTTTAGTGGCTAGCCACCATTCATTGCCTATCCATATTCACCTTTGTGATGGTGTTGGAGATCTGCCTTTTTGAAGACCTGTATTCTCTGGGTTGCAGGAAACATACATGCTTTTGAAGGAGAGTTGCAGAACTTTTACACAGCAACAGTGATGGAATGACGATGTATTTCCAGGTCAGCATAAAATCTGGCTTGAGAAGGAACTTGTATGTGATGACCTTTCTATGTATCTTTTGTTCACATTCTTCCAGGTGCTGAAGATCATGGGTTTGCTGTTAAAGCGACTTGGAGTGTAACATTTTTGGTATTAAATTTTGGTCAATGGTGAAGGGAGTGAGTACTAAATGTGATGATTGGCATGGCAATCAATCAGCTGTTTGTCCTACACAATGTGGAGCTTCATGAGTGTTGCAATCAGTGTTGCAATTGAGAGACACTCAACTAGATATATGGAGAACATTCTATCCCACTGCTGAGCTATGCATTCTGGACGGTTGACATGGATTGGAGAGGCAGGTAGGGAGCTTGTCACAGTAATAAGAGTGTCTGACATACTTCTGTAGCCACAGCGCTTGTATGGCTAAACTAGGGCATTTTCTTGTCAATTGTTGGTCCAGGTTGTTAATAATATTGATTTTGTGATGTTCATGTCATAATGAGCCAATGGGAGATTGGTAGACCCTCTCTTTTTGAGATGGTCATTAACTGGTCGAATCTGAATGTTATTTGTCAATGATCAGCCCAAGCTAGATGTTATCTCACTGTATATAGACACATATGTTTTCATTATCTCAGGAGTAATTGGTGCTGAACATTGTGCAATCATGAGCAAACATCTCTATTAATGAAATGATGATAAGGGAAGGGCAGTAATGAGGAAGCTGCAGATTTTGGGGCCTAGAATATGACCCTGGAAAAAGTCTTGCAGAGATGGCTGAGATGATTGACCTCCAAGAGCCAAAACCACCTTCGTCTGTAATCAGGATGACACCAAAGAGAGTTGTAATCTCACTGAGTCAACTTTTTTTTTCAGAGATCCTTATTGTGGACTAAGTGTTTGTAATTTATATTTTTAAGAGCCAAACATTTCTTCTCAAGAATTAAATGTAACTGTATAAATGGTGCAAATAATTGGGGAACAAATAATCAATCCTTCTGTAAATGTAAGTCAAACAATCCTGAGTTTGTCACAATTAAGAGTTAATTTGTCGTGCGTTGGAACGTCAGAGGCTGTGAAACAAAAACGAGAAATGTGTGATAGACTTTCGGCTCCCAGCAGAGTCGGAATATTTGGTATTATCACGCAAAAAGAAGAGAAATGCTCATAATTCTAGAAATTGGATATGTGAGCTGAGTTAGTGACATAGAGTACATAGATGGTAGCCAGAATCAAATCATCATTATACTAAAGACAAAATAACTATGCTTTTCTATATTTAACTTACCACATCCAAAAAGAGGTATGTATCTCTGACTCTTGAATTTGACTTGAAGAGAGCTGAGTAAAGCCCAAATGTGGGGCATGAAACTTTAAAAGAGTTTTCAATGCAAATATGGAAATGATATTTCCACTATTGGGAGAGACTACAACTGGAGAACATTAACATAGCATACTGACTCAGGGCTTGAACAACTGGGAATGGGAGATGCTAGCTTGGTATATTAAAGCACCATGTTAACTGTTCTGTATTCTGTCCTGTTAATTCTATGTAATGCTCTCCAACTCAATTATTAACCATACTCATATTGTAAATACTGAAGTTAGTAATTCATTGAAACAAACATTTTTATTTCTTTTTTTATTAAATTATAGATATTGCCTTACAATTGATTGATGCATGTTCTTCACCAAAATCTCTTCCTCACAAGGAGGACACACATCACAAAGTGAAGGGCAGCAATCTCTGGAATGTTAACTGTGGAAAAATTATATATTACAGATATAAAAAGTATTAATCCTAATCTAATCAGATACAGATGTGAAATTGTGTCAACATTTCCTGTTCGATATTCATCCTGATTCATATACAGATAATAAATTAGTGTAGACATGTCCCACAACTTGGCCTAATCATGCTGGAAGATTAACCAACCCCAACTATTTCAGCAAACAATATGTTTGTGGGGCATTTGATCAAGTTAACATTGTTACTTTGCCATTTTCCTTTTATGAAAATCATCACATCAGTTCATCTCCAATGGGACATTATGTAAACCTAGCACGAAACACATTCAACCCACTGCAAAGATTTTCACAGTTGCATTCCATTGTGTAATTACACACTAAACTGACAGCTCCATGAGTGGACAGAACAGGAGTGTAATATAAATGAAGCACTGCATGGTTCAAACCCTCACGGTTCTAGATATCACTGTGGTCAGATTCATTTAGATTTCCAAAAGCAGTTAAATTCTATAGTCAGAGATACTCCTCCTTGCACAGGGCCATTGGATTAAGTTGCTCTTCTCCAATTCGTAACCTCCATTCAGCATAATTTTACTTTGAGAGAAGCCCGCAGTAACACTTGGACACTGGAGTTAGTTGTTCCTCTTTGGCCAGGAACCCACACTCAGTAACATTCTAATTGAAAGATGCTGACTGAATCACATTGCCAGTGGAACAGAGTATTCTCTTCAGGCTATTGACCCACATGCAATAGAGCTCTACAATAAAAGGTATCACAGAAAAACAAAACTTGCAAGTGGAGTTATGGATGGTATCCTGTTAGTGCTCCACACTTACTACAATGCTGCACTGACAGAAACCACAGAAAAGCAAGAGTACTGGGTCAGAAGTTTCTATTCAAGCAATTACCCATACTCCGTATAAAACTACAAGGACACATCCTCCCAACAACATTAGTCCACAGCAATCATGGGTCCAGCTTAAGGTTCGTGATCCCCATTCAGTATAATTCTGTAATCAGTAATACCTTCACTCAGAGTAATTCCTGGAGATTCAGATCAACAGTACACAACTTTCCAGTAAAGCACTGGAAAATGCAGAGTGCCTGTGAGCTACTGAGAAAAAGTTCTCTTTTACCTCACTTGAGGAATTCTACCACAGAGTTTGTTTGGAAATGTTAACTACATACATTGATATCACACATCAAGAAATGATACTGCTCCCAACGAATGCCCAGTAAGTCAATGGTTAAATGTAACTGTCATGCACAGAAATGGGTCAGTGTTCAGGCAGCACCTGATATCAAGTGGTTCATCTGGGGAAGTAAAGCCTAAACTTGAAAGAATAAAAAAATCCAAGAGAGCCCATGATAAAATGCTAGTGCCCCAGAAGACTCAGTCTTTTGTATTGTACTAACGTCTGGTATCATGGCAGGAATAAACATTCTCAGAATCCTACACAGCCTTATCAGGTACCACATGGAATTCATTGGATATCTTGCCACCCAGCATTACATCAACTGCACTTTCCTTCGAGTGAACTATTTTGGAGTTGAAGAAATGGTACTTTATTGCATCAAAGAGTTTGATCCACTGGGTTACTCCCCTGATGTGCCAGATATGTCCCAGCTATCAGTGATGATGTAGCCGCTCTGACATATACAATGTACTGTGGGAATGTTCAGCACCATGTAATCGTTACTGCAAACATTTATAAACTTCCATGTGCTGGCTGGCAACAGTAAGTCCCTTCAATATTACCTTATTCGTACTTTTAAAATACTTTTTCTCTCTCAATAGTCACAAAAGAGTCTGGGGTTACTCAGCAACTTAATGTGACCTCCAGTAAACCACCTCGCCTGGAAACCGCAATCACTATTTGTACAGACATCCTGTGTTATAATCACTGCATTGCTGTCCTACACAAAGGCCATTATTCTATACCAGGGTTGAAAGATTATTCATATTCTTTTATCAGTTCTCTGCTGATGGTGACCCAATTTACTCAGTCCCTCAATCTGTGGACGACACAGTGGCACAGTGGTTAGCACTGCTGCCTCACAGCGCCAGAGACCTGGGTTCAATTCCTGCCTCAGGCGACTGACTGTGTGGAGTTTGCACGTTCTCCCCGTGTCTGCGTGGGTTTCCTCCGGGTGCTCCGGTTTCCTCCCACAGTCCAAAGATGTGCAGGTCAGGTGAATTGGCCATGCTAAATTGCCCGTAGTGTTAGGTAAGGGGGAAATGTAGGGGTATGGGTGAGTTGCGCGTCGGTGTGGGCTTGTTGGGCCTAAGGGCCTGTTTCCACACTGTAATGTAATCTAATCTGAACACCAGGTCAAATGGAGGGGACAATGACAGGACTACCTTTCACTGAGGGCCGGGTGTTCTGGGTCATGATTGGAGCCTCAGAGCAGTACAACAGTATCAAATAACCTAAATCATGCAAACCAACTTGTCTTTCGTCAGCAAAAAAATCCTGTTTTATTAACCAAGCTCTACCTTTTTGAGATGGAAATGTGTTGCTGGAGAAGCACAGCAGGTGGGGCAGCATCTAGGGAACAGGAGAATCGACGTTTCGGGTATTAGCCCTTCTTCGGGCTAATGCCCGAAACGTCGATTCTCCTGTTCCCTAGATGCTGCCTGACCTGCTGTGCTTCTCCAGCAACACATTTCCATCTCTGATCTCCAGCATCTGCAGACCTCATTTTCTCTACCTTTTTGAGCCTTCTGGAGAAGGTACAATAACAACAACATAGATTTCACAAAGTTGACGGAGTGCACGGTGTAACACTACAGCTTCACAGTGAATTGGTCTGAAAATATATCCAGGAAATTTATCTCCAAACACTCAGTGCCAACATAACAGGGAGGCTCAGACCATTCACGGACTCAGGAGTAGGGGAGAATCAAGTACGTCTCTTTTCAATTATCCCGCTGTTCAATCCAGCATGCGCTTTGTGAGAAACAAAAGCTCACTCACTTTAATAATTTCAGTCTGAGACGAATATCTGAATCAGCCGTTTATTTGTACACCTATAGGTGGGTGTGTTGTCTAATTACGGGGTAAGGCAATGACAAAATGCACACTATATCCCAAAAAACCCTTGCAATTTATACTGTTTTTTCCCATATGTTTTCCTTATTCCATTGTCTGTTCCCTGCTTCGCTTACGTCACAGATTTCCTTAAGACTTATCCCACAACTTCTGTTTATCCTGTCTTGTCCGTGACAAACTCTTATCTCTGACTCCCATAAGGGTGTTTGACGTCAGTCTATTGTAGATTATTGATTAGGCATATCTTTTCTTCTATCAGCATCTATTTCCATCCAGAGGCCACTTTGACCTCTTTGATTAGGGCTTGTTCCTGTGTCTCCGAGTAAGGGAAAACAGATGTCTTCCTGTTTGCCCACACATCCACCATTGTTCTGTATTCACGTCTCATGCTAACATATCCTTTCTTTTTGCTCAATATGTATTTTCTCATTCTTGTTCTGTATCAGAATTTATATTTGCAGAAATAACATTAATTCATTTATATCTCACAATTTCCCCTTTTTTCTTTTCATTACTATCTGTTTTCTTCTGCATTCTTGTCTTTTTTTAAACATTGTTCCCAAAATTCGCAAGCATCATTTCAGAGATTTCATCCATCTTAGTCTCACTCATCTCCTTATTATTTAGTTGATAAAGTTCCTCTGTCTGATTCCCCTCAGGGGCATTCGTTTCATCAAGGCTGTTTCAATCAGCCTCTGGGTGAGCCCTCGTATACAGGGTATGATACAACAGCCAATGGCCACCAATACCCCGACTACTACCATCAGGGAAGTAAGGATAGAAACCACCACCCCCTTCCATTTTCCAAACTAGGATCCAAGCCACCCTGTGAGAGATGCGTCTACTCCTGAATTCTCAGCCAGTTCCTCTGCTAAGGTAGTCAATCCCCGTAAGGCCCGAGTAATTGAACCATCAGGTGCAGTGTTATTAGGAATAAAGGTACACAGCTTCCTCCTAACATCACACATACACCCCCTTTCTCTGCTAAAATCATATCAAGGGCTATTCTATTTTCCCATGCATTCCTACTCGTCCCATCAAGCTATTCTGATATTCCTTTAACCACCTCTCTTGTATAATTTATAAATCGCTGTTGATTATAGAAAATGTAATTTATCCAATCTACATTTTTATTAATTGTTACCCACCAAAAGAGAGCTGACTAAAAGCCTGCTGCAATCTGGTTACGAGCGTTGAATTCAGGTACTCCCCTAGGGACTCCTACCGAATCGAGATAAATCCTGTCTTCAAAAGAAGTATCTAACAGTAATCTCTTACCCCTTCCCTTTTTCCCTACTATCTTTTCCTTCTCAAATGCCAAAGTAAATGGAATTGCCAATTGTACAATTGCACATATCCCTTTCCAATCCGGAGGTAGGGTGGGTCTCAATATTTTTCCTCCACAGTACCACCACAGATCCGCTAAGGAACCTTTAATGCTGAGTAGTTCCCTCCCTTCTCTGTTTCGGTAACATTCTTAATTTCTGTACATAACTTCAGCTCCCCCAAATGTCTCGACCGACCTGTGCACACATAACGTGCGATTTCCAACTGCGGCGGAAAATGTGGGGAGAACTTTTGCATCTTTCTCCTCCAAGGGAGGGAACATAGAGATAGGGAGGTACAATTCCTATCATTCCATACAGTCTCATCCTGGTACAGGGCTATCATACATTTCATGCCCTTCCTGTCTCGCTTCCACCCGAGCGGAAAGGGAACCACCTGGGCCACTGGCCTACCGGAAGCACATCCATAGCAATTGCTTTTGTTCAGACTTTTTACAGTATACTTTACCCATTCAACCCAGGCATTTGCATCCCCGTACCCAGTCTCTAACTCGATAGTCTGTTTCAAATCCTTTACCTCTATAATTTTTACTACTTTAGGATCATCGGGAGGGGTGAAAGGTTGTATCTCATTACCCAGTAATTCTACCCGTTTTCCCTGTCCTACGCTAATTCGAAAACAACAGCCCACAAACTCCTTCCCATTTGCTTTCATTTCAATCCCAAATGTTTCATTTAATTGTACTCATAAGTGCCACCTCCCAAAACTGCTTCGTGCCATGTGGTTTTCCTTATCGTTAAATATATGGGGTTACACTCTTTATCGGGACAATCGGTGCTGGTTGAAAGGGGGCCCGGTGTATTGTGACAAGACCATTACACCAGGTACCATCCCCGAGGCCATCCCCATAGGACTTAAGATGTATCTCTGAGTTGCGGTATTGTCTCTGATTAGCTACATTCCCACAATTTACTAAGCTACATACATCAGTGTCTATTACTTGTGGATTATCAGACTCAGGAACCATTAATAATACATATGAAAATGATATGTGACAAAATCCCAATACCAAGAGGGCTAGCATCATAACTCTAAGCATTCCCAGTATTCTAATCACTATGCTAAAACACAAAAAGGCTTAATATACAATCTTACAGAAATAATCCTGCGCTCGCGCCACCACTGTATAGTCAATTACTCAAAGTCTCTTTCGTCTGAGTTTCAGCGGGTCTTGCGTTGATTCGGCTGTCCAGACTTCTTCCTCAACTGGAGGGTCCACAGGCCCTTTGATCCGAGTATAATGAGTCCAGCCTTTCTCCGCCGTCCTTATTGCCATTTCGGTAGTCAAAAGAGTCTGATACGGCCCTTCCCAGTCTGGCTGCAGCTTAGTCTCTGTCCATGATTTTATTAAGACCCAATCTCCTGGTCAGATGGGATGAACAGCAAATTCAAGGGGCGGAGTGTGTGCCAATAGACCCTGTTTTCTGAGGAAAGATAAAGAGGAGGACAAGCCCAGTATATACTTCTTTAAAAACAAATCTTTAGTTTCGGGAATTGGCAATTCTCCCTGCGTTCCCAGATAAGGTCATTCAAATAAGATTTCATAGGGGGATAGTCCCAAATCTTTCCTCCACCAAGGGACAAGCCCAAAAGGCATCCTTTAAATCTATCACACTAAACCATTTGTGATCATGAGGGATCTTACTTAATAACGTGTAGGGGTTTGGCACCACTGGGTGCCTGACCTGTACTATCCGATTTAGTGTTCTCAAATCCTGCACCAATCGATAAGTTCCATCAGAATTCCGCACTGGTAGAATTGGGGTATTATAAGGAGACATACATGGTTCCAATAGTCCATCTCTAATTAGTCCCTCAATTACTGGCTGCAGTCCTCGTTTACCTTCTGTATAGGATATTGTCGTTCACAGATAACGTCTCCTTTTCGTTTTAAATTTATTGTAAGGGGAGGGATCTGTAGTTTTCCACAATTCCCTTCTCTAGCCCATACAATAGGGTCGATCTTTCTCTCAGCATCCTCTGTCAACATCGCCAGTTGTACAACTAATTCTTTTTCCTGAACTCCAATCTCCAGTCCTAAAAGGATAATTAAATCTCTCCCCAGTAAGTTACTTCCTATATCAGGGATATATAGCAATTCCCCTGTGATCCTATCCTTAGGATCTTCTATCATCATAGGTTTAAATACTGGAACAGTAAATCCCTCCCCTTTTACCCCTGAAACAATAATTGACTGTGTTAACATTTCTACTTTCTTTGTTTTAAATTTCAGCAATGACCGTGCTGCCCCCGTATCTACTAGGAAGACTACCTCCTCCCTACACGGTCCCACCTTCAAGTTTATTAAGGGTTCCTGGTGGGCCCCCGAGGGCAGGAACCCCTGACACCCCTATTCTTCATCATAATTCATAAGCGGAATTGCCTTTTCTTCCCTTTGTAGATCAGGACACTCCCGCTTAAAATGCCCTATCTTTCCACAATAATAGCATCCTGCCTGCAGCGACTTCCATCTCTGCCCCTGTCGCTCAAACCCTCTATCAAATGATCCCCCTTGTCCTCTCCCTCTTCCTCTTCCTCTCTGTTCTACATGCTGCCTCCTGCCACTCCGGTTGCCCACTATTGGTTCCATTCTCCCCTTAATTACCCCATCAACCGTAGCTACCATCATTTTCACCTTCTGTTTTTGTCTCTCATCCTCCCTTCTTACAAACACTTTCTGTGCCTCTCTCAACAATTCATCTAATGGTTTTCCGCTCCATCCTTCTATCTTCTGTATCTTTCTCTGTATGTCTGGCCATGCTTTTGTCACAAAATGTACTTTCAAAAGACCCTGTGCCACTGGGTCCTCAGGGTTCATTCCAGAATATTTCCGCATTGAGTCCCTTAATCTTTGCAAGAAAGCTGAGGGAGTCTCATCTTTCTCCTGTCTAATTTCAAAGGCTTCAATCAAATTCTGCGACTTGGAACTGCCTCTGTTATTCCTTTTAGAATCAGGTCTTTCAATTCCCTCATTTCTTCTCTATGCTCCGGGTTTTGGTTTTCCCACTGGGGGTCTCTGAGGGGAAACTTCACCTCTCCCTGTCCAGCATCCCCATCTCCAATCGGGTGTTCCCTGTCCCATATTTTAATGGCAGTTCCTCATATAAGTCCCCTTTCCTCCCCAGTAAATAGTATATTCAAAATAGATATTAATTCAGCCCAGGTATACAGAATGGGCCCCAAAAATTGATCAATTTGTTCAGACAACCCCACCGGATCCTCAACCAGGACCTTCATTTCCTTTTTAAATGTTCTGACCTCCCCACTGGTGAGGGGGGCACTTACAAACCCAATCTCTTTGTCCCCTATAGGTACCTCCCAAAGGGGATAAGTCATTACGTTTTTCCCCTTTTTCTTTTTTTTTTAAAGAAATATTGCAATATTTCTAGCTCCCCATAACTTCAAACACCAATTCATCAATTCATGCTTGACTAACCTTCAAAGCCTGTTCCTAACTTATAAATATATTTATATATATTTACGTTCATTTCTTCAGTATTTAATAGTCAAAATGCACAATGCATACTGTTCCCAATTTTGCAATTCACTGTAATTACCCAGTTTTAGTCCTTTAATTTAGATCCAAAATTAGTTTTCTTAAATAGACCTGACCAATCATTGCTCAATTACAATACTATATGTCGTAAAATAATCAGAGCTTGCCTTAAAAGAATTTGTCTACTCAAGTTTTTTTTTAAAAAAACTTCTAATGCATGAACAATGGCTGAATCCAAGGTCACAGATATTAACCATAGAATTTTGCTTTTACTACAATCTAATTATGAACTGAAACTTCAACTGTCCTCCATAATTATGTAAAGATAAAAGAGATTAGTTTGAAACTGATAGTAAGGCAGTCATGATCTGTAAAAATAACAGGAGTTATCATTCCTTTTTTTTTCTTCATAATCTCAATAGAATCCTTAACCTTAAAAGAAATCATGTTAAGTTTCCATAACAAAAATCAGATTCAAAACAGTCCTGGATCTCAAGCTCCAGGGAATAAAACACAAACATTCAATCACCAACAAACAAATATTCACTCAAACCAAATCACAAAGGGTTAAACTTCCTACCAGCTGTACAGATCTGTACGTTCTCTCTCTCTCTCTCTCTCTCTCTGTCTCGCTCATTGACACATAAACTCAGATATTCACAAATCCAGTCTTCGTCCGATCTGTACTTTGGCCAGAAGACAGCGGGATGAAGAATGGAGTCCTTAGTCCATACAAAGCAACAATATTTAATCATCTTTCTCCCTTGTACAAGTATTATTTTGCCAATTTCCACAACATCCTGCCCAAAGGACTTTCCAGAGGAATGTTGTAAGGGACCCCACCTCCATTTCCATTGCCGTTTCCTTACTTTGTTTCCCCGGAGGCTTTTTCCTTACCCACAGCGCAAGCCATAGTGAGTTCCTTCGTTAGTCCCTTATTAACTACTAAAACTCAATCCCAGCTACCAAGGCAATACTTAAAAGTCAATTTTCTTACCTTGGTCTGTGCACAGAGTTGCCTGGCCCCTTTTATCAACGTATCTTCTATCGAGCTCCTATCACTGTCTGATTCAGATGTCTCTCTTATAGGATTCACATCAGTCACCCAAGGGAGCAGACCAAATGGGGACACGAGACCGCTCCTCAATGGGGAACGGGACGGGTCTTCCCAGTGTCCAAGGCCAGCCACTTCCCCTGGTGATGGAAGAAAATCCCGGATGAACCCCCAATTGTGAGAAACAAAAGCTCACTCACTTTAATAATTTCAGTCCGAGACGAATATCTGAATCAGCCGTTTATTTGTATAGCTATAGTTGGGTGCTTTGTCTAATTACGAGGTAAGGCAATGACAAAATGCACACTATATCCCAAAAAACCCTTGCAATTTATACTGTTTTTTTCCCATATGTTTTCCTTATTCCATTGTCTGTTCCCTGCTTCACTTACGTCACAGATTTCCTTAAGACTTATCCCACAACTTCTATTTATCCTGTCTTGTCCGTGACAAACTCTTATCTCTGACTCCCATAAGGGTGTTTGACGTCAGTCTATTGTAGATTATTGATTAGGCATATCTTTTCTTCTATCAGCATCTATTTCCATCCAGAGGCCACTTTGAACTCTTTGATTAGGGCTTGTTCCTGTGTCTCCGAGTAGGGGAAAACAGATGTCTTCCTGTTTGCCCACACATCCACCATTGTTCTGTATTCATGTCTCATGCTAACATATCCTTTCTTTTTGCTGAATATGTATTTTCTCATTTCTGTTCTGTATCAGAATTTATACTTGCAGAAATAACATTAATTCATTTATATCCCACAGCTTCGAATACATCTGCAATCGAGGAAGAAACTGTTAGATCCAACGTTGGCACCTCATAAAGAATTAACTCCTTCACATTACGTGCTGCAATATGTGAAGACGTCGTTTCCATCCCCCTCCCCCCTTTTGATGTGATAATGGAGAGGCTTGGCCGCGTGATACTTCCACCCCACAAGGAGGAAGCGATAACCTTCCGCCATTTGTCGACATCTTTAATTCGTCACTCAACCATCGCCCCAAGTGTCTCACCCTCAGTCCTACTTCTCCACCCCTCCCCGAAATATACTGCCGGCTACTTCGAGATTCAACGCAGATGCGATTGGAGAGGTTTGGGTGTCGGCAGCGGGAACGATATTGGAAGCGCGGAGGGAGTGGGTGGCGGCATTAGGCGCCAAAGTGTGAGGCGGCGCGGGCCGGAGGCGTCGAAAGAAAATCAGGAGGTGAGGATCTTCACCACCCCACCCCCCCACATATTCACTCAAAATCATTTCACTATCTCCCCAAAATCTCACCAACACACCCCAAACTTTCCCCAAATCACTCCAGTATCCCCCAAACATTATCCCAATACTGCTCCAATACTCCCCCAAATCACTCCAATGTCCCCAATTTACCCAATGCTCGCCCAAAGTTACACCGATCCTCTCCAGACTCATGCCAGTACTCACCCCAATATTTCACCAAATCGCTCAATACTCCCTGGAATATACCCTAAATTGCCCCAATATTCCCTCCAAATTGCCTCAACACTTCAGATCCCTCCAATATCCCCCAAATTACCCCAACACTCTGGCAAAATCAAGCCAATATCCCCAAAAATCATCTCAGCCTCCAAATCATCCCAATACTCTCCCAAAATATCATCAATATCTCCAAATCACCCCAGTATGCCCTCCAAATTATCCTAGTGTCCTCCAAAGTGACTCCATACTCAAAAATCACCCAATACCCCCCAAAATAACTCCAACATCCCCTAAACATCACCCCAGTATGCCCAAAATAACTCCAATATCCCCTAAAAATAACTCCAATACCCCCACAAACCTCCCAATACCACACCAACATCCATACTTCCTCCAGTACCTCCTCCATATCTACTCCCCAAACAAATATCACTCCTACCTCCTGTGCCTCACACACTGCAAAACTATTTCCATTCCCACTTAGAAATGGAAAAGGTGGAAGGGAAGAGAGAGATGGAGAATGGGGGGTGGAGGTGCAGTGGTGAGTTTACAAAGAGAGTGTTGAAAGTTATTTACAGTAATGGGAAGGAGGTGTGAGAAGAATGGAAGAGGAGATTTGGGGAGGGAGAAGGATATGGGAGGTGATGTTGAGAAGTGGGAGATGGTAAAGGGGGGCAGAGAGGAATTGTAAGGACTGAAGGTGGGGAAGAAGGAATAAAAGGGGATGAATTGAAAGCAAAAAGAATGGAGAATGTATATAATTGTGAAATATTAATGTATTTTAGTTTCACTGAGTAACTTTAAAAGTTAAATGACTTGATTTATTCAATATTTTTATAATTGGCTAACACTTTACTTTTTATGAGATGTGTACTGCATTAATGTGAGGATTGATTAGCTCAGTTGTCTAGATGATTAATGCAGTTCAGAATAAAGCCAGTAGTGTAGGTTAAACTTGAGAAATTCAGTCAGCCACTTTTTAAAGGGGATTTAATATTAATCTCATTGGCCTGGGACTCACTGTGACATACAGGCCAAATGAAGCTTTCCTTCCCAAAAGGGCATTTGGTTAATATCTTGGATTTTTACGACAATCTTTAACTTTGCGAACCTTCACCATTTACCAGCATTTTTTTTGCTATTTAATTTTTTAAAGACTGAATTAATATTCTCAAACTGTGAAATTTGATTTGAACCTTCAATTTTTGAATTCGTTGATCTGGCAATTGAAACTTGTTTGATTTATTTTTGATTTCTTGCTTGCATAGTTAGTCTGTAGCTCTTGCTTTTTGTATTGGTCTTCTCCATCTTTCTCAATTCTCTTTTCTCTTCCCCCACCCCAATTGCCACATCTCCTCACCTCTAACCCCTTCTCAGTTTTCTTTCCTTATCTCTTAAGGAAAGTTCTTGGACAGCTAAATGGCTTGCCATGATTAATATTTGGTCCTCACGATCTTAATATCGTCTACATCTGATACCCATAAAATTGCTGTCACTTCGTCTGCAGTAGAGATCTGAGTGGAGGCCAGAGGCTTCTTGCTGCTCAAGGATGAACAATATCAAAAGAAGCTCTTTTACTAAATGGTCACCATGTGCGTTGTATTTGGGCTCTTGCATTGGTCAAGAGTTTGACCTTTTTCTTATGTAGATTGTTATGTACATTAATCTTGTGGAAACCTCCAATATGTCATAAATGTGAGTTAAATAAGTGGATCAACAGAAAGTATGATGAACAGACAGCTTCTCCCCGATGGCACTATGTTGAGGGAAGACCAACAACAGAGTAATGAGTGCAACCTGCAAACTTAAGCATCAAGCTCCAGGATAATTGTAATTTTCCTAGTATGGTTTGAGATTACGTGGCTGATTGTACTAAAATTGAAACATTGAGATTTCAGTTTTAATTGGATCATTTTTGAGATATAAATATATAAATAAAAACTGCTAAAGAACAATCTTAAAATTAATGTTGTTCATTGAGATGATGGTGGAAGACAAATGAGGTAAAAGTACTTTGACAATTATGCTGTGTAAGGCTGGGCTTTTGATGAAGTGTGAAGAATTCAGAACTTGCTGCATTCTGAGTTGAGCTGTTCCAGTACAGCTGCTACGGTGGGGTCTACCTGACATGGTGGAAACTTGCCCAGGAGTGTCTAGTACCAAAAAACAAAAAAACTTAGTTTAGCCAGTCACCACACCATCAGTCTACTGTTGATCATTAGTAAAGTGATGGAAGATGTCATCGACTATGCTATCAAGCAGCATCTGCTGGCTGGTTCAAACATTAGAAAGAGAGCTGAACTCCAGAGGTAAAGTGAGAGTAACAGTCCTTGACTCACAACAGCATTTGACCTAGTGTGGCATCAAGGAGTCCTAGCAAAGTGGAGTCAAAGGGAGTCAGGGTTTAAGTCATATTGAGCATAAAGGAAGATAGATGTCAGTTATCCAGGCTCCAGGACATCACTGCAAAAGTACCTCATGGTATTGCCCAGTTATCATCAGCTGTTTCATCAATGACCATCCTTCTATCATGAAGTCAAAAATGGATATGTTTGCACAATTGGTGGGCGGCATGGTGGCACAGTGGTTAGCACTGCTGCCTCACAGCGCCAGAGACCTGGGTTCAATTCCCACCTCAGGTGACTGTGTGGAGTTTGCACATTCTCCCCGTGTCTGCGTGGGTTTCCTCCGGGTGCTCAGGTTTCCTCCCACAGTTCAAAGATGTGCACATCAGGTGAATTGGCCATGCTAAATTGCCCGTGGTGTTAGGTGAAGGGGTAAATATAGGAGGGTGGGTTGTGAGTCGGTGTGGACTTGTTGAGCCGAAGGGCCTGTTTCCACACTGTAAGTAATCTAATCTAATCTAAAAAAATAAATAGTTATCTAAACTGATGGCCAAAGACAAAACAACAATCCTAAGTGAATACACATGGGAGTACCTTCACATAGACCATTATCGTTTGGTGACCCTGGAAAGAGAACAGCAACCAAGGAGCGGGAGAATCCTGCTCCTTGGATGCTGCCTGACCTGCTGCACTTTTCCAGCAACACGTTTTCAGCTCTGATCTCCAGCATTTGCAGTCCTCACTTTCTCCTAAGAGAATAGCAACAACAGGCAAGGTGGGAAATATCCAGTTAGACAAAGTTGTTTGATCCTCTGTGGGAGAGTAGCTGCCACAACATTCCAGATCTATGTTTGTCTGATTGGATTCTGCACCATAGTGCTGTGCATCTCTTTACAAATGGCACAATTCACTCGTCTTTTTAACAACCAAATAATTCAACAACATGTATCAAAATTAGAACCCTGAGCTCAACACTCCTCCCAATGATCTGTCTTCACAAATATCATGCCTCCACACATTCACTCACTGATGAAAACAACATTTTGTACTGATGCTCACTTATCACTCCATAACGATCTGCTGAACCCACCCATTGCCCACATTGTATCTGGACTCCGATTTGATGCACGCTGCCTGAACAAGATCCACCAACAAAATATCTTCACTTCAAGGAATAGGAAACACTGAATGCCACTAATAGGTGCATTGTTACAAAACCCATCCAACCAATAACAGGTTTTGAACTACCACAGAGTGCAGTCTTGCCGAACACTTTCTAGGAAATGCCAGGGCTGGTGCTCAGCCAAACTTCATTAATGTAGCCTCAGTGCAAATGCATTCCAGAGAAACAGAACCCAGTATAAAGAAACAGACAATGTTGCACATGACTGATGAGTCTCCAAATTGACAATCTCTTTGCTTTAAACTCAGTGAGTGAGCACAGTATTGTCTGGCATCAGTATTTGCATTGCTAAATGGAAAGAAAATGATTATCAGTCATAGGTAGATATAAGTATGATTCAAAGCAGAAATTTATACAAGTTAAAATTTTCCAAGATTACCAGGAATACCAATAATGGCAAGGATGGTGTTGTATATTTTTTCAACCTTTTCCCTGAGAAGATGCATTTAATTGTTTGTCATACAAACTCCCTTCCTGCTGTTGGCAAACTGTCAGATTTGGAGAATTCTCTTAGAGCTGGAGCTGACACAGTTCCAGGAACTTTATTTTGTTGTGTGATATATCCCCTGGGAAAATGTGATTACATCATCAATTTTTAAAAATCATTTTGAACAGATTATACCAGATTAATGATGTGATACCAATGAGATTTTAGACTGTGTTTGAATACCCCAAAGACTGGATTAATCTGATCCTATTACATCTCAAATGTGAATTGTAACTTGTCTTCAAACATCAGTATTTGTATTATTTCACTCACTATCAATCCCATCAAAATCTAAATATCTTCTGTTTTTTTTTCAGTGATAACCTTCATTTTGCTGAGGGTATTCAGTCATTTAATACCTCGTGTTGTCGAGCTCCTTGAGAGTTGTTCTATTGCACATTCTTATCACAATTATTGATTGTCAAAAGATGAGTGAATTGTGCCATTTGTAAAGAGATGCACAGTACGGTGGTGCAGAATCCACTCAGACAAACACAGGTCTGGAATGTTGTGGCAGCTATTCTCCCACAGAGGATCAAACAACTTTGTTTAACTGGATATTTCCCATCTTGCCTGTTGTTGCTATTCTCTTTCCAGGGTCACCAAACGATAATGGTCTATGTGATGGTACTCCCATGTGCAATTCGCTTGGGATTGTTGTTTTGTCTTTGTTAATTCAGTTATACAACTCATTTGGGAAATTCAATCTGTGATTGAGCACTCTAATACAGAATCTGAAGGCAGTACTGACTAGAAGAACAGCTGGAACTTCAGTAAGGTAATATTTTCTCAACAAAGTCAAAACAAAGAAAGAACCTGTTGTGATTGGAATCAGATTTACCTTGTTGGCTATGAGGTCAAACTGGGCTTGTCTTAATTGGAGGAGAAAGTGAGGACTGCAGATGCTGGAGATCAGAGCTGAAAACGTTTTGCTGGAAAAGTGCAGTAGGTCATTCCTGAAGAAGGGCTCATGCCCGAAACGTCGATTCTCCTGCTCCTTGGATGCTGCCTGACCTGCTGCACTTTTCTAGCAATACATTTTCAACTCTTGTCCTAATTGGGTTAACCTGGGCCAATTGGAACATCCCTGGCAGACTAACATTACCAACCAACATAATCTCACTCAGACAACTGACTCTGAGCTGACTAGCCCACAGTCAGTGTAGATTAGATTACTTATAGTGTGGAAACAGGCCCTTCAGCCCAACAGATCCACACCGACCCGCCAAAGCGCAACTTGCCCATAAACCCTACATTTACCCCTTCACCTAACACTACAGGCAATTTAGCATGGCCAATTCACCTGGCCTGTACATCTTTGGACTATGGGAGGAAACCGCAGCACCCAGAGGAAACCCATACAGATACGGGGAGAATGTGCAAACTCCACACAGTCAGTCGCCTGAGGCGGGAATTGAACCTGGGTCTCTGGCGCTGTGAGGTAGCAGTGCTAACCACTGTGCCACCATGCCGCCCACTGTGTGAACGAGAGAATTGAAGGAAAACTTGGTGATGGCACCCAGCTTTTATGCCTTTATTTAAGTGGATGGGTTGTGGGCTTAACTTTTGTGTATGAGCCCCAGACTGAGCCTTCGTGTGTATACTGGGTTTTTATGCGTGGACCAGGACTTAGAGTGTGCACCATGCCTTCATGTGTGTACTGTCCCTTCTTGTATGGACCAGGCCTCAGTGAGTGGACAGGGCCTCTGTGTGTGGACAGGACCTTCATGAGTAGACTGGACCTTTGTGAGTGGGGCATATCTTCATGGGTGGGCTGTGCCTTTATGTTTGCACTATGTTTTAGTGTGTGTATTGTGCCTTTGTGGGTGCACCAGGCCTGTGTGTATGGGCTGGGTCCTTGTGTGTTGTGAAGGCCAACCGAATCAGACTGTGTTTAGGCCGACCGATAACCGGCCTGTAATTAAGCTGACTGACAACTCGAAGGTGTGTAAGTGGACCAATAGCCAGAAGATGTGTAAGCCAATTGATAGCCAGAAAGTGTGTAGGCTAACCAATAGCTGGAAGATATGTATGCTGACTGATAGCTGGCCCGTGTGTAGGGCGACCCAGCCATAAGGAGTGTAGGCTGACGGATAGTTGCAAGGTCTGGAGGTTGACCCGTGGCCGTGAGGAGTGCAGGCCAACAAATAGCTGGCCTGTGTGCAATCTGAACGATAACTACAAGGTGTGTAAGGTGGACCAATAATCAGCGCGTGTGTAGGCAGACTGTTAGTTGGTGAGTAAGCCATCCGATAGCTGGAAAGTGTGTAGGCCGACCAATAGCTGGCTGGTATATGCCGACCAATAGCCAGTTCTGTCAGTTGTATGTTTTTTTTTACTATTTTGTATTACTAGGTAAAAACAAGGACTGCAGATGCTGGAAACCAGAGTCTCGATTAGAGTGGTGCGGGAAAAGCACAGCAGGTCAGGCAGCATCTGAGGAGCAGGAAAATCGACGTTTCAGCCAAAAACACTTCATCGGGAATAGAGGCAGGGTGCCTACAGTGGAGAAGAGCTTCAGGGCAGAGGAGGTGACCTGGGGGTTGCAGTGAGAGAACGAGACTCACTGAGATTCTTGTAGAGAGCGGAGGAACACTTCTTCAAGGCATGCATCCTTCTCTTTCCATTTCTTTTTGTTCTGCTAAAACAATTCGTCCTTACCTTTTTGCTCTGCCTTAAATCGTAATTCAAGCCATTTGATTGCTTTTTCTCTCTATCTTTTGCTTCTAAATCAGGCGGATTTATTTTCAATTTAAATTTTAGCCATTTCTAAAGATTCTGATGGCATTTCCAGCAAATTAAACTGTAATTGTGTATTGCTGCAATTGTCTCCTTTTCTCAGGGATGAAGGTGACCCTAACGCCAGCTTGTCTACCATTTCCAGCAGCTTTGCCTTGTTCACCTCTTGTCAAGCCACAAACTCACTCCTTCCACCCCCAGAAAACTCTTAGTGACTGAAATAGCCCTTACTATACCAAGCACTGCTTAAACTAACTAAATTCAATAGCTGGAACAAAAGACATTAACACCCACCATTCACCTCCTTAAAGACCAATAACTGTAACCCAAGTAGAATCAATCCCACCAAGAGTCTCCAATCTGTTATGGACCAGCCTGGACCATTGCAAAATATTTTACAAAGGTAACCCTGATCCTAACTTTTATTTTATAAAGGCAGATGTTTAGTGGATGTTCTAGAAGTGATGCAGCTGGTCAAACCACATGGCTTCAAGGAAAATAGAATTTATTTACACATTACAGTTGAAACACAAACAAAGTAAAACAGAATTTAGAATAACTTAACTATTTGAAAACACAACCAACTCAAACGCAACTTAACAAAGCTGTTCCAATTCCCGCAACATCCCATAAACACACCCCTTGGTAAATTCAAATACAGGTTCTTACAGGCAGGAGAGATTTCATTTTAGGCAAGACTTTTGTTGAAGTATGGAACTCTTTTCACTGTAGCTGCTTCTTTGTCTGCTGGCAGTTTTTGACTGCCTGCTAAACTAAATTAAACTAGAAAAAGCCTGAATTTGAGAAATGGCCGCTCCCCTGTACAACTGTGTTTTTAAAAAAAAAACAAAGGTCTCCTCTGATTGTTGACTTAGGCAGTGTCTGTTAATCATTGCAGCACCACTGACTTTATAACTCCTCTTGAAAAAAACCAAGGGCAACATAACCTTGTTAAAGGGGCAGCATTGTTACAATGTTTTATGTTATTGTTTACAATGAGATTTGGGGTGTGCAATGTTAACCATTTCTCTGCTGAGCTTTGATGTACAGTGCTTGTTATCTGTTGCAACTTCATGTGGACTTTGAATTAAAATATAAATATAACCAGGTAATAAGAATCTCCTCAGTCATGTGACTAATTCTGAGCTGGCTGGCCACAGTCAGTGTGCTGGGCACAGTAAATGAAGGGTAACTTGGTGACGGGACACTGATCTCCGTGCAGTTATTTCAGTGCCAATGACACGGAAAACATGACATAGGTGGAAGTGGGTGCTGCAGATGCTGGAGATTAGAGTCAAGTTTAGAGTGGTACTGGAAAAGCGCAGCAGGTCAGGCAGCATCCAAGGAGCAGGTTTGCCCGAAACGTCGATTGTCCTGCTCCTCGGATGCTGCCTGACCAGTTGTGCTTTTCCAGCACCACTCTAATCTTCACAGAAAACATGACATGCCTGAAGGACATTCACTTGCTCCAATCATCTTGGAGTTGGCGTAAGCATTTCTGGCATCATGTCTTTATTTAGGAGGCTTCAGTCATTTGGTCTTGCTGTCAAAGACTGAGCCTAGACCTAGTATGTGGAAAGAATGCAATATTTTTCTAGGTAAATGACATTGGGGCAGATAAAAAGCAATGAGTAATCCTTCTGAATGCTTGCAGAATGCAGCATTCTCCGTTCTAAGAGGCTTAACTTTCTCACCAGACACTAAAACCTTCTAATAGTTTACGGAGCTGAGTAAGGAACATAACAACCCAGACCTCCTCTAATTCTGAGACACTTTCAGTTTTATTCGATTGTCAGACAACAGGGGAAATCCGTATTGGGATTTTTGACGAGGTTGAGATGACTGGCAGAGGCATGTGATTTTGGGTTATCATTGAATGAGATGCTGAGAGACTGCTTGGTATGTGGGATTAATGATGTAACCGTACAGAAGTGCCTATTAGTTGAAGCACAACTGGACTTCAAACAGACACTGCAAATGGTGTTGTCATTAGAAAATGCACCAAGTGGACCTTGGGAGCTACAGGGCATTCCGATGGAAATAGACTCCCTTACCTCTCCAACAGAGCTAAGGGAACAAAACTCGAGTGTAGGCAACCACCGAGTGTAACGAAGGGTATATGCTGAGCAGAGGTCCCCAGGTCAGCCCACAGTAGAACCTCACAACAAAGCTGAGTCTCGGCCACGTGGCTCAAAAGTTCTCCAGGAAATGGGCTGACAAGCCATTGTAGTTGCTGTCAGAATGCAGATTTGAGATAGCAATGGAGAGCTCCAAGGCCTGATTAGATTAAGAAATCTCAGGCCTGCACCCAGGAGAGTGCACATCCTGTAAAGTCCCTCTATATGTGCTTTGGAACAATTCAAATTGCTTAGTGACATCCAAATCAGAATCAACTAAAATTAATGTTTGGTTAAATGTCACCGAGTTCCAATGGAGGTTGATAATGGTGCAGCTGTATCTGTCGGTGCAGAATCTGTTTTTGTCCACTCAGGAGTACAACCCTTAAGTTTACATAGATCTCAGCCAGCCTGAGAAGACACTGTGGAAATGTTGCAGATTAAGGCAATGACTTCAGTTCCTGTCTCCTGTGAGAAGCAGTTGGTGCAGTTACCGCTAATGGTAGTAAAAGACTCTGGCCCAAACCTATTGGGATGGAATTGGTTGAGAAAGATTCACCTTGATTGGCTCAACAATTTTCAATCAGAACATGGCTGCCACAATGAAGTCCTTGTAAACTACGAAGGAGTATTTCAGGAAGGACTTGAGATTTTCAAAGGGGCCAAAGTCACATGACCCCATACTGACCAGGAAGCAATTCCGAGATTTTCTACAGTCTGCTGGGCGCCATTTGCATTGCGGGCAAAGGTAAAAATAAAGAGGTTGGACAGCCAAGGAATCATCAAACTAGTTTGTAGAATGGGCACTACCAGTCATACCAATTGTGAAACCTGACAATACAGTTTGTCTTTGTGGGGATATTAGGCAAATGGTAAACTCCTTTCCACAGCTGGATAAATGCCCAATCCCTTTCATAGGGGACTTGTACACAAGGTTGGAGGGAGCGGAGCTGGGGGGAGTGGGCTGTTCTTCATAAAGCTCGGCTTGAGCCACACTGACGTGTAATTGTAACTGGATGAGGAGTGCCAGAAGAATGCTATAATTAATACCCATAAGCATTTATATCTATATACAAGACTGCCATTTTGGGGTATCATCAGCCTGTGCCTTTTGGCAGCAGAGCATTTTACAAGGACTACCCCTGGTTACCATTTATCTGGATGACATACTAATAACAGCAAAGAACAATAAGGAGCACTTTGAGAACTTGGACATCATGCTTAATGTTTTTCCCAGGTGAACAGATATCTTGGATGGGTTAAAGAGTTGACAAACTGGGTTACACCTGTTGGTAGAGAAAGTGAAGGTGATCAAAGGAGCCCAGCTCCCACATGTGGACTGCAGCTTACGTCTTTCCTTGGGTTAATGAATTATTAAAGGAAATTCATATGAACCTAGCCTCCTTCTTGTGCCTTTACACCTGCAACAAGAAAAGATCAACGTTAGAAATAGTCACATAGCAAAGAAGTAGCCCTTATTAGGGAAGTGAAAAGGCAGCTATCATCATCTAGGGTGTTGGCCCACACAATCCAAGCGAGAAGTGGTGCTGACATGCGATGCCTCTCTGTGGATTAGCAGGATAATATTGGCTCAACAGTGGCCAAATGAAGAGAAACACCCCATATGTGTGTGCTTCCCAGACCTTGGATGATGCTGAACACAAATGTGCTCAGATAGAGAAACAAGGTTTGGCAGTCACCAGTACCTTTATGCTTGGGAATTTATCTTAGTAACAGATCACAAACCCCTGCTAAGGTGACTGAAGGAAGACAAGGTGGTGCTGCCCACTGCTTCTTGTAGAATTCAGGATTGGGCCCTTATTCCCAGCACGTACAAGTACAAGTTAGAACATTTTCCATTCCTGATGAAGGTCATATGCATGAAACATTGGCTCTCCTTCTCCTCGGACGCTACCTGACCTGCTATGCTTTGCCAGCGCCACCTTTTTGACTCTGACTCTCCAGCATCTGCAGTCCTCATTTTTTCTCACTGTCTAGGAACCTTCTCAAAGAACTCATTAAGGTTTGTCAGCTATACAGATGCCTAATCGACTAATACAGATGCCTTGAGCCACCTCCCACAAGCAGATACTTCACTAGAGTAAAATTAGGGCCAATCAAGGATAGTCGTGGGAAGTTATGCGTGGAGTCAGAGGAGACAGGGGAAGCACTAAATGAATATTATTCATCAGTACTCTCACTGGAAAAAGACGATGTTGTCGAGGAGAATACTGACATACGGGCTATTAGACTAGATGGGATTGAGGTGCACAAGGAGGGGTTGTTAGCAATTCTCTAAAGTGTGAAAATAGGAAAGATCCCTGGGGTGGATAGGACTTATCCTAGGATTCTCTGGGAAACCAGGGAGGAGATTATAGAGCCTTTGGCTTTGATCTTTATGTCATCATTGTCGACAGGAATAGTGCCACAAGACTGGAGGATAGCAAATGCTGTTCCCTTGCTCAAAAAGGAGAGTAGTGACAACCCAAGTAATTATAGACCAGTGAGCCTTACTTCCTTTGTAGATATTGTGTTGGAAAAGGTTATAAGAGATAGGATTTATAACCATTGAGAAAGAACTAAATTGATTAGGGATCGTCAACATGGTTTTGTGAAGGGTAGGTCATAGCTGACAAACCTAAATGAGTTCTTTGAGAAGGTGACCAAACAGGTGGATGAGGGTAAAGTGGTTGATGTGGTATATATGGATCTCAGTAAGGTGTTTGATATGGTAGACTATTGCACAAAATACAGAGGCATGGGATTGAGGGTGATTTAGTGGTTTGGACCAGAAATTAGCTAGCTGAAAGAAGACAGAGGGTGGTGGTTGATGCAAAATGTTCATTCTGGAGTTTAGTTACTAGTGGTGTACCGCAAGGCTATGATTCTATGCTGTTTGTCATTTTTACAAATGACCTGAATGAGGGTGTAGAAGGATAGGTTAGTAAATTTGCGGATGATGCTAAGCTTGTGGATAGTGCCAAAGGATGTTGTGGGTTACAGAGGGACGTAAATAAGCTGCAGAGCTAGGCTGAGAGGTGGCAAATGGAGTTTAATGCAGAAAAGTGTGAGATGATTCACTTTGGAAGGAGCAACAGGAATAAAGAATACTGGGCTAATGGTAAAATTCTTGGTAGTGCAGATGAACAGAGCGATCTCGGTGTCCATGTACATTGAACAGATGTCAGAGGTAGCTTCTTTGCTCCGAGAGTAAAAGGGGTGTGGTACGACCTGCCTGCAACAGTAGTCGACTCTAAGGTCATTTAAATGTTCATTGGATAGACATAATGGATAAAAATGGAATAGCGTAGGTTGGATGGGCTTCAGATTGGTTTCACAGGTCGGCTCAACATTAAGGGCTGAAGAGCCTCTACTGTGCTGTAATGTTCTATGTTCTAGCGGTGCCTCTCCTGAAACTGTCCATTTTGGTTTTAAACTTCCTGGACACCCTTCTGGTCACTGCTGACAATATCCAACCAGGGACACAAAAAGATGCTATCCTAGCAAAACTAAAGCAGCTGGTAGTAATGGGGGAGACAGAAGGGCCATCATACCCAGCAAGGCCTAGTGAAACCAGATCACCGTAGAGAACGGCATACTATTACGGGGAGCAAGGGTGATTATCCTGAGTAAAGGTTGCTACCAAACTTGACTAAGGTCATCCAGAGGTTTCCAAGATGAAGATACTAGCAAGAAGCTATGGCTGGTGGCCAGGGTTGGATATGCCCAGAGTGCCAAGAAGGATAACAACTGCTACCAGCAGCGCTCCCACTGCGAAATCCCTGGATTCAGTTAGATGTTGGTTAGTGTGGTGCTGGAAATGCAGCATCGAGGAGCAGGAAAATCAACGTTTCAGGCAAAAGCCATCGTCCAATGGTCTCGCCCAGTGATTCTCAACCAGTTTTTGGCCACTGCCCTCCTAGGAGCTCTTCTCAGGTTCTATGGCCTTCCTGGAACTAATTTCGTCTTTTTGCTTTGTTTCTTTTTCTTATTATTTTGCCCAAAACATCAATTTTCCTGCTCCTTGGATGTTGCCTGGCCAGCTGTGCTTTTCCAACACCACACTCTCGACTCTAATCTCCAGCATCTGCAGTCCTCACTTTTGCCTACAAGTTGATTGTTCTGATGAAAGGACCAGCATAATGTTCTTGGTCAGTGTGAATGCCCATTCAAGTGGTTGGATAATGCATTAAGTCTGTTTGGCAAACTCAGGGATGGCAATTGAGAAGCTGTCAGCATCTTTTGTGATATACAGTCTCCTGGAAGTGGTCACGGACAATGGAATGTCATTTACCAGCAGGGAATTTGAATATTTCCTATAGTTGAAAGGCATTCGGCATATAACGACAGCTCTATGCATCTAATGTCCAATGGTCTAGTCCAGTGATTCTCAACTGTGTTTGGCCACAGCCCCCCCCACCCCCAAGGAGCTCTTCTCTGGTTCCAGCACACCTCTCCTGCCCCGGAACTAATTTCTTCTGTTTGCTTTGTTTCTTCTTCTTATATTATATATATGAAATAAGCATACACCCGACATCCTTTTAAGGTGTAGGTGTAATAAAGAATAGCAGTAGTCATGATGTAACATTGCGTAACATCTTACCTCAGTGAAGCAGACGAGAGATGTTGTGACTTGGGAAAACTCATTACATATGATTAGTTGCCAAATTAACTAAATTATTGTGGAAATTTAATATTTCAACTTAGATTTAGCAAATGACATAGCATACATGCATAATAATATAATTTTCCCTTTTCAATTTTCCTTGTCATACGCATTCACTAAAATCTGCCAAAAATGAAAATAAAAAATGATTTTGCTTTTTCTTCTAGCTAAATTGACAACATGACTGAGAAATGGTTTGGGAAGGCTGCCTAAATGTTTTTGACTTGGGAATGAGCACACAAAACACAGATACATTACCGACAAAAATTGCTGTCACCTAAATCTTGGGTTTTAAAAAATTTTCAGTGACTTGATATACAGTAATAAGCACTTTTCACAACCTACCTTAGCATATGATATATCCAAACACACATGCTTTAAAGTTACTAAGAGAACCCTTGATTGAATATGTTGCTTTGTGACTGACTCTGAAGTGAGGCTGCATGAGAGGAGCTGAAGGAAATTAATTTACCAGGTGCGCCAAATTCAAACGGTCTGATGGAACGATATTATAAATAGGAGGGAAACTACTGACTCTAATGAAGGTTGTTGTTTAGGTATTTCATCGGTTCAGTTACCAGGCTCCCCATAAACCTTTGGGGCTCCCCTTCTCAGGATTTTCAGACTGTGGCCCCCTTCAAATGTAACAGGGCCTCTATTGAGAATGGCTGGTCAAGCAGAAAGAGTGGTCCAAATGCTGAAGACAGGTTTAAAGAAGTGGCCTGCAGCATCTCTTGATACCAACTATACAAAACGCTGGTGCAGCCCCACTTGGAATATTGTGCACAGTTCTGGTCGCCCCATTACAGAAAGGATGTCAAAGCATTGGAAAAGGTGCAGAGGAGATTTACCAGGATGTTGTCTGGTCTGGAGGGAAGGTCTTATGAGGAAAGGCCGAGAGATTTGGGTCTTTTCTCATTGGAAAGAAGATGACTAAGGGGGGATTTGATAGAGACATACAAGATGATCAGAGGATTGGATAGGGTAGGCAGTGAAATACTTTTTCCTAGGACGACGATGTCAGCTTGTATAAGAGGGCATGACTACAAATTGAGGGGTGATAGATTTAAGACTGATGTCAGAGGCAAGTTCTTTACGCAGATAGTAGTAAGGGCATGGAATGCCCTACCTGCTAAGGTAGTCAACTCAGCCACATTAGGGAGATTTAAACAATCCTTAGATAAGCACATGCATGATTTTGGGATGGTGTAGGGAACGAGCTGAGAATATTTCACAGGTCGGCGCAACATCGAGGGCCGAAGAGCCTGTTCTGTGCTGTATTGTTCTATGTTCTATCCTTGTTCCTGTTTGATTATAGGTCCACTTCTCACACAACAACAGGGAGAGCTTCAACAGAGTTGCTGATGGGGAGAAGACTCTGCAACAGGTTAACCCAGATATTTCCAGACCTTGAGGGCAGGGTGAAATGAGTGCAGGAACAGCAATGCTTCCTCTAAGCGAGAGAGACAATTTAATCAACGGGATGAAGTTTGGTGCTTGCACCAAGGGAATGGCCCTGTATGGTTAAGAGGCAAGTTTAACTTGAGGTCAGGTCCTGCCACTCACAAAGTTTGGGTCAGTGAGACAGTCCAGAACAAACATGTGGAACGCTTGAAAGCTGTGACCTCACAAACAGAATGTGAAACACCAAAGGTCACTAAGAGGTGGGTCGTTACAAAGCCTATCTGACCAACAGCCGGCTTTGAACTATGAGAGAGAAAGACTGATCTTGCTAAACTGCTGCTGGACCAGTCAGGGCCAGTGCTCAGCCAAATGTCATCAAAAGAAATCATACCTGGCCCCTCAGAACAGCTCTGCCCTATCTAGTGTGAGGATACCTCAGAGTCCAAGATGGATGCAGCCTCGAAACTGTTGGTGTCCCTGGTAAGTTTTGTAACAACTTAACTGATATAAATTTCTGTATTCAATCATATTTATATCTGCTGATGGCTGGTAATTATTTTATTCCATTTAGCAAGGCAAATCCCATTGCTAGACGATGGTGTCCTCACTTTCTAGGTTAAAAATGAATAGTTTGTCAAGTAAGAGGCTCCTCAGCAACGTGCAGCATTGTCTGTTTCTCTATAACTTGTTTGCAGAGGCCACATTGATGACATTTGGCTGAGCACTGGCCCTGACTGGTTTAGCAAGCAGTTTAGCAAGATCAGTCTCTCTTTGTCATAGTTCAAAGCCGGCTATTGTTCAGATAGGTTTTGTAACAACCCACCTCTTAGTAACATTTGATGTTTCTCATTTCTTGATGTGAAGGTATTTTCTTGGTGGATCTTGCATAAGCAGCTTGCTCCAAATGGGAGCCCAGATGCAATGGATGGGTTGAGCAAGTGGTTATGGAACAATGTGAGGCTCAGCACAGAATGGTTTGATCATCTTGTGTGTTTTTGTCAGTCAGTGAATGTGTGGGAGCATGATATTTGTGAGGACAGATTGCTGGGAGGAGTTTTAAGCACAGGGTTCCAATGAGGACATATATTGTTTTATGAAAAAGGCATGCAATTGTGCCATTTGTAAAACAGTGCATCGTACTGTGGTGTGGGGTTTAATAGGACAAACACTGAGGTCTGGAGTGCTTTGGCAGCAGCTGTCCCATAGAGGATCAAACAATTTTGTCCAACAGGATGTTTCCCACCTTGTTCATTGTTGCTGTTATCCTTTGATGTTCCCTGAACAATTATGGTCTGTATGAAGATACTCCATTGTGCCTTCCTTTGGGAAAGTCATTTTGTCTTTGACTATCAACTTAGCTATGTGTTTATTCGTCTTTGATTCCAAGCTGTAATGATCTCTATGGAGAATGCTGGGGAAACTATGGCAACTTCCAGCCCCAGTGTATGTTCCAAATCTAGGAGAAGGATCTTTTCCATTCACAAGGAGAGGGCCAAGGATAGAAGCTTTGCTTAATCCCAGATAAAGTGTCTGATTTCTAAACTGAACAGTTGCAATGACTAATGGTGCATGGATTCAGATTCTATTTCGCTGGGGAATATAGTCTTGGACAGGTCGGGAGAATGTTGAAGTTCTTCTGATTACGGTGGGTATCCAACTTGGGACATGATGATTGGATTCATTTCCGAATACATTCATGGTTCAGATTGTCAGGATGTTCAGTCCTGTACACGATGGAGGGACTCGATGCTTGATCACTTGCTCATCCATATTGTGGAGTGTGTCAATTTGTGAACACTGTGGAGTGATTCAGTGCCCTGTACTGTAGTTCATCTAGTGTGAATATATTATTCTGGAGGTAATCTGAGTTGTTCCAAAATCAAATATAGAAACTTCACAATCAATGTCCAAATTAGGTCATAGAGTCAAAGATGTACAGCACAGAAACAAACCTTTCATTCCAACTCATCCTGGCTTCCATTATTTTATTGATCCGGGATGTCTTTGCCTAGATATTGTGGTCTTATGGGAAACTTAAGCCAGTTTAAGTAACCTATAAAGCAGGTGAAACTTGCCAACCTCAAAAAAAAAGTACATGACCATGTTTCTACAAGGAATGTGCTGCTCTTGTTCTTTCCAATGTCTTTTAAAAATGCAAACAATTCATTTAGAGAGAGAGTGTGCTTCTGTGATTCAGATTCTTTAAACGTCATGGAGAATGTTTGGCCAGTAACTTCCAGTCTCTTTGTTTTTCTCTCTTACAGTTAGTCTAGTGGTGATTATATTCCTGGTTCAGGATAAGTGTGGTCTTTCTACATGCAACACTCACCATGTTTTGCCCATGTCACCATCTGATCTATTGTTCATTGTTTTTTATGTTATATTTCACAGATTTGCATGTTATTATTATCATCAATTATGTTTTCCGGGCATCACTCCTGCTTGTAGTGTAATCTACATTCTCAGTCACTTGACCATTAACTGTTCTTCAAAGTTGGGTGAAGATTTGTAGCTCGGGTGCTCGTTGTTGTGGTTCTGTTGCACAAAAATTTCCAGCTCAGCGAACAGAATCACAACAATTAATTGTTCTGTCTGGTTCACTGTTGTTTTCTTCTTTTGATAAATTTGTCACCATTTATTCTCATCAGATGAAAACTAAGTATTGCAGTGAAAAAACTGCAATGAGTGTTCGAGCAACAATTTGTACTTTTTTCTTTTGAAGAACACTCCTTACTACTTTAATTTAATGCCTGGAAGCACAATGAACCAATGTTCCCATTCACTTTTATTCTCTTTATCAATGTCTTGACTGTCAGATATATTTTCAAGGACATTAAGGTGCACAAAGGATTGAGGGGGTCAGAGAAAAACAGAGAATGATCCAAAGATAGAGAGTAGAAAGAAATGTGTGATTTTACACTGTGATATATTTGCCAGCTTCAAATTTTTCTGGTTGGTGTATATTTTAGTTTCCTTTAATGCCAGTTATTCCTTGTATTCAGCTGCTTCAGTCTACTGCACCAATCTCCAAATCTCATGCATCATCCTCCGCCACTTTTGCCATCTGCTGTCAGATCCTGCCACCAAAAATATCTTTCTCTCGTTACCTCTATTTGCATTCCATAGGAACCGTTCCCTCTGTGATTCCCTTGTTAGGTCCATGCTCCCACTAACTCCCTCTCCACTGTTGGCACCTTCCCCTGCTACCGAAAGAGGTGCAAAACCTGTGACCTCACCTCCCACCTCACCTTCATCCAAGGCCCCAGAGGATCATTTCAAATCTGGCAGAGATTTACTTGTATATCCTCCAATCTCGTTTATTGCATCTGGTGCTCTTGATGTGGTCTCTACATCAGAAAGGCCAAGCGCAAACTTGCGGAATGGTTCAGTGAACATCTCTGGTCTGTAAGCACTAACCAACCCCACCATTCTGGGCCTCCTCCACTGCCTACACAAGGCCACATGTAAAGGTGGAGGAGGAACACCTTCTCTTCCACCTCAGGAGCCTACAACCACGTGGCATAAACATTGAATTCACCTGTTTCCAAATCTACCTACACCCCACCCCATCCCAGATCCAACCCTGTGACTTGGATCTGCCCTCTTGACCTGATCTACCTACCTATCCACTCCATCCTTCCCACCGACATGTCACTATCGCTTCCTACCTTTGCCCACCTTTCCCTAACCCCAACCCCCTTTCTCCTATTTATCTCTCAACCCCCTTCCTCCTCCCCAGTCATGAAGTTTGATCCCGCTCAAAACATCATCACTTGTTGCATGTTGCCTGACCTGCTATGCCTTTTCAAGTGCCACACACTTTCAGCTGACTCCAGCATCCACGTTCCTCACTGTCTCCAATAGACCTCTATCAAGTCTCCCCGCAGCCTCTGATACTTCAGAGAAAACAACAGGAGTTTTTCCAAGCCTCAACTTATATCTCATACCCTTTTTCCAGGCAGCATCCTGGTAATCCCTTCTGCCTCCTCTCCAGAGCCTCCACATTTTTCCTGTAATGTGGCAATCACAAGTGAATGCCATGATTTGGAGATGCTGGTGTTGGACTGGGATGTACAAAGTTAAAAATCAGATAACACCAGTTACAGTCGAACAGGTTTATTTGGAAGCACTAGCTTTCGAAGTGCTGCTCCTTCATCAGGTGGTTGTGGAGTACAAGGTAAAAGACACAGGTCTTTTTCAATATATTATTTCAGTTACATCACACTGTAAACTTTTGGTATAAATTCTGTGTCTTACGATCTTATATTCCACAACCACCAAAAGTGCTCCAAAGGCTAGTGTTTCTAAATAAACCTGTCAGACTATAACCTGGTGTTGTGTGATTTTTAACTTCGAACTGAATGAAATATTCTACATATGGCCTAACCAATGTCATATACAGCTGCAAAATGACATCCTGACTCATGGCCTCAATGTCCTGACCAAGATTGGAAGTATGACACACACCTTCTTAATACCCTATCTACATGCGTGGCCACTTTCAGAGACCTATGAATATGAACCCTAATATCTCGCTGTACCTCAATGTGTTCAGGGTTCTGCCCTTAACTGTATACTTTTCGTTAACATTTGATCTCCTGAAGAGTAGCACCTCACACTTGGACGGATTAAACGCCATCTGCCATTTCTCCGCCCATTTCTGCGACTGATCTATATGCCACTACATCCTTTCTCAACCTTCTACAATATCCACAACTCTACTGATCTTTGCATCATCTATAAACTTACTAACCCACCCCCCATCTACAACTTCATCCAAGTCATTTATATCTGTTAAAAAGTAGAGGTCCCAGTATGATTCCCTGCGGAACACCACTAGTCACCATTCTCCAGACAGAAAAACACCTTTCCACAACTCCTCTTTGCCTTCTATGGGCAAACCAATTCTGAATCCATGCGGCCAAGTTACCGTGGATCCCATGCATTATACTCTTCTGGATGAGCCTACCAAGATGGACCTCGTCAAAAGCCTTACTAAAATCCATGGAAACAATATCCACCCGCTCTACCCTCATCGATCACCACCTCAAAAAATTCAACCAAGTTAGTATAACACAACCTGCCCTACACAAAGCCATGCTCACTGCCCTTAATTAGGCAGTGCTTTTCCAAATGTGCTGAAATCCGATCCCGGACAATTCTGTCAATAGCTTCCCAACGACTGATGAAAGACTCACCAGTTTATAACTTCCTGGATTATCCCGAATTGCAGTCTTGAACAGAGGAACAACATTAGCTACTTGCCAGTCCTCCGGTACCTCTCCAGTGGCTAGTGAAGATACAAATGTCTTGGTCAAGGTCCCAGTAATCTCCTCTCTTGCCTCACTGAAAAACTTGGTGGAGATAGCATCAAGCCCTTGCGACTTATCAATTTTAATGCTCTTCAAAAAACCCAATACCACTTCTTTCTTGATCTCAAAATGCCCTTGCATATTAGCATGCTCCACACTAATCTCACTATCCTCTAAATCCTTCTTCTGAATCAATACTGACACAAAGTACTCATTTAGGATTTCGCAAGCCTCCAAGCAGGAGTTCCTCCTTTATTCTGAAATGGTTCTACCTTCTCCCTCGTTTTCCTCTTGTTTTTATTTTTTAATATATGCCTAGAATACCTTGGAATTCTCTTTAGACCTATTTGTCAATTTCATGGTCCCTTCTTGCTCTAATTCCCTGCTTGAATTCTTTCTTGCTTTCTTTATATTCTTTACAGTCCTTGCCCAATCTTAGCTCCCTAAACCTTCCATTTGCTTTTTTTCCTTTGAGTAAATTCACAACCTCCCTCTTTGTCCAAGGTTCCCTTACCTTGCTATCCTTATCCTTTCTCCTTACTGGAACATGCCAGTCCTAATATTGACCCGTCGGGAACTCCACTCCAAATCTTCCTCCAGCCAGAAAAATATCCACTGACCATTGACTCTCTCTTTCCTATCACTCAGTTAATGTTGTATCCATGTTGCCCGTGCCTCTTATACCATGACTTATAATCTGCACAATTTGTTGTATGCTATCTTCTGGATATCCATGTTAATCACATCAGTAACATTGCCCTCATTTACCCTTTCTGTTAAGTCGTCAGAACACTTCAGCAAGATAGTTTTACACAATTTCCCCTTGACATTTTTTAACCAACCCACCTTTATCCATGTGATTCTCAGTTTTATCACAATAGTTGTTTCCAGAAGCTCTCCCAACACCAGTGTTAAACTGACAAGGCTGTCAATTCCAGGATTAATTTACAAATCTTCACAGAACAAGGTCATAATGTTGATAACCCTCCAGTCTCCTGACACCTCCTCTCAGTCCAGAGGAGACTGTAATGTTGTGGCCAGTGCCCCTCTCACTTCAATCAGAATCCTTGGATGGATCTCATCCTGATCTGGTGTCCTGTTAACCCCGAGCGCCAACATCATTTGGACAGGTAATTGGATAGAAAAACTTTCCTCCTCAGTGTATCCGCACAATAACAGTTTACTGATTAGTATCAGAGCTGTTTTCTCACCTTCACTGGAAATACTTAAAAATAAACTCTTATTTCTCTCCAGCGCGAGGCCCCAGTCCGCGAGCTCGCGCAGAGTCGGTTAAACGGCCGCGCCTCGAGACCCCGCGTGAGCCCTCAGGGCGGGCCTTTACTCTCATCCAGCTCTGATTGATCAGAACATCTGTCAATCTCGTGCTTATAGCCAATAGAAGTGCGGTCCCGCGTTGGGAACGTCATCTGGAAGTGAATGTGGATGAAAAGAGAAATCGCTGGAGAAACTCGGCAGGTTTGGCAGCTTCTGTGGAGTTAAAACAAAGGTAACGTTTCAGAATCAGTGACCCTTCATCAGTCCTGAAAGTAGCTCGGAAAAAAGTGCAGTTAGTGGCTCTCACTCCTGCAATAGGTGGAGATGGAGCCCAGAAAGAGAGAGAAGAGACGCAGATAAAGAGGATGGATAATTGTGAGGCAGGGAGAAATAAAAGCTGATACAGGGGAAAATGTAGGAGCAGATTACTGCAGATACTGGAATCTATTGAAAACAAGTCACATTCCTGATGAAGGGCTTATTTCTGAAATGTGGACGGCACAGCATTTCTGCGTTTTGGGGGTTTCTCTTGAGGGAAGGAGAGGATTGATAAATCAATGGCTGAAAAGGTGGTGCAATGTGCAGGGATTCAGTTTCTTGGATCGTTGGGATCTTTTCTGGGACATAAAAGATCTATTCAAAAAGGATGGGTTTCACCTGAACTGGAAAGGGACCAATACCCGACTGGGGAGATTTGCTCGTTCTACTTTCGGATCCTGTCAACATTTTTAGAGTGGTGAGGTGGGAGCTTCTAAGTAACAGTGCAGAGACAGAAATATGAGGATGGTTCTGAATCAGAAAAGAGCAAGTTAATTCGAAAAGGCAGACATGAGCGGTCAGAGAATGATTTAACTTTCAGGTAAGGCTGATAAGCTCAGCGCATTTACGGGAATGTGGGTTTGGGATGTCAAAGCTACTACAGAAGCTTGGTTGAGGAATTGACAAGAGAGGCAGCTCAACATTCCAGGCTTTAGGTGTTATAGGAGGGATAGTAAGAGAGGAGAGGAAATGGCATATTTAATTAAGGAATACATTACTACTGCAATTAGAATAGATATTTCTGAGGGACTGTCATAGTGTTAAAGTTTTGGTTGGTGAAGAATTTGTTAAATGTGTTCAAGAAAATTTTCTTTCTCAATATATAAATGTTCCTGTCGAGAACGAGCAAAACTTGAATATCTTTTGCAAAATAAGGCAGAGCAAGTGACTGGAACTAGTGATTGTAATGCTGTTAGTTTTAAAATAGCTATGGAAATGGATAAATCTTCCAAAAAAGTTAAAGTTCTTAATTGGAATAAGGCAAAATTTAAGGGAATGATGCAATAACTTTCAAAAGTTGATTAGAGGAGACCGTTTACAGGTAAAAGTATGACTGACAAGTGGGAGTCTTTAAAAGTGCGATAATGAGAGTTCAGAAGCATATTGTCCTATTGGTTGAAGGGTAGAAAGAGGGTAGGAACATGCTTAAAAAGGAAATCAGAAAGGCAAAAATGGAAAGTTAGATAGCTTTGGCAAGTAAGATTTAAGATAACCCAAAAAAGATTCTATAAACACTTCAAGAGCAGGAGAGCAATGAGAGAGAGAGTAGGACCCTTTAAAGATCAACAATGTTGTCTTTGTGTTGAACCTCCAGAGGTGGGAGAGATACTAACTGAATATTTCACATCAATTTTTACTGTTGAAAAAGAAATGGGGGCTAGAGAACTCCGGGAAATAAATATTGATATTTTTAAAACAGTTCACATTACAGAAGAGGAAGAACTGGAGATCTTAGAAAACATAAAGATAGATAATCCTCCAGTGCCTGATTATATGTGTCCCAGGATGTTGTGGGAAGATGGGTACGAAATTGTGGGGCACCTAGTAGAAATGTTTGTATATCTATGAACATGGGTGAAGAACGAAAGGACTGGAGTTTGGCTAATGTTGTGCTATTGTTTAAGAAAGGATGTGAGGAGAAGTTCTGGAACTATAGACTCACGGGTCTAACTTCGTGGTGGGTAAGTTGTTGGTGATGATTCTGAAAGATAGGCTTCATATGCTTTTAGAGAGGCAAGGACTGAGTAGAGAAGCTTGGATTTTTTGCAAGAAAAATCGTACCTCACAAACTTGCTTGAGTTTTTTTGAGGAAGTAATCAATAAGATTGAGGGCAGAGCAGAAGTTGTTGACTTGGATTTTAGTACAGCCTTTGACAAGGTTCTGAATGGTTGACTGGCTAGTAAAGTTAGATCACACAGGATTCAGGGTGAGTTTGCCAATTCATTACAAAATTGGCTTTGGAGTAGGAGACAGAGGATGGTGGTGGAGGTTTGTTTATCAGACTGGAGGCCTCTGACCAGCGGTGCTCCACAGAATTTGGTGCTAGGTCCACTACTTTTTATCATTTTACATAAATGATTTGGATGTAAATATAGGAGGTATGGTTAATAAGTTTGTAACAAGTTTGCTTCATCCTAAGATGGCAGCACCATATGGCAGAACGGCTCTTGTGCCAGAACTCATTTGCTCTGACCGCTTTTCTCTTTCTTTCTTTTGCTTCTCTGTTTTTCATTTCTCTTCTTGACCTTGTCCTGAGCTTGGACAGTATCATGGCAGCAAGCGTCCAGCCACAGGGAAGAGTGGGCCCAGGACACACCTCGAGTGAGCTGCTACTTACTTTTCCAGAGCATGCACAGGACCTAAAATCAGTGTCTGTCATATCGGTGGAGACGACATCAGTGAGATCAACCCAGAGGCAAAAGATCGTGCCTGAGGTTTGGCGACTTTATTGTTGGTTGGGTCCAGCACTAGCACCAATGAAGCAGTGGCAGAAAGGCACAATGGCAACATTGACGAAGTGGGTCTACCGGTGAGAAATCCAGCTCTGACGTTGGTTGGTTTGGCGCAGCCATTGGCTCACAATGGTCGAGCAGTACATGTCTAAGGATCAGCAACTTCAATATTGGTTGGGTCCACTGCAGATGATGGTGAAGTGGTGGTGGAGAAAGGATAATGGCATAGATATTGATTGCCATGTTTAACTGGCTCATCTTCAGCAATATCTTTCCATTTTTTCTTATTCTTAAATTATTCAAAATTGTGCTGTGTCATGGTGACAAATGAAATGTTTTCACTATTTTATTGTAATTTTTATGTAAAATGCACATGACAATACAATAATAATCGAAATCAAATCACACCAAAATTGATGGTGTAGTGGACAGTACAGATGGTTATGTCAGAGTACAATGGGATCGTAATCATATGGGCCAATGTGCCAAGGAGTGGCAGATGGAGTTTAATTCAGCGAAGTATGTGGTGTTGCATTTTGGTATGGCAAATCAGGAAAGCACCAATACACTTAATGGGAAGTGTTGTCAAATAAAGAGACCTTGGGGTGCAGGTTCATTGTTCCTTGAAAGTGAAGTCGCAGGTAGACAGGGTAGTGAAGTAGGCTTTTGGTGTGCTTGCCTTTATTGTTCAGTGTGTTGAGTATGAGAGTTAGAAAGTCATGTTGCGGCTATACAGGACATTGGTTAGATCGTTTGGAATGCAGTGTGCAATTCTGGTCTCCCTGTCGTAGGAAAGATATTGTTAAACTCCAACGTTTCAGGAAAGATTTACGAGGATGTTGCCAGGGTTGGAAAGTTTGAGCTGCAGGGGGAAATTGAATAGGATGAGGCTATTTTTCCTGAAATATTGGAGGCTGAGGGATGACTTTATGGAGGTTAATAAAATCATGAGGGGTATGGATAGGGTGAATCACCAAGGTCTATTTCCCAGGGGAGAGGAGTGCAAAACTAGAGGGTATAGGTTTAGGAGATGGAGTTGGATAATCAGAAGGATTTAGAGAAGGAATCGAGAAGTTTAGACAGCTCAGTGACACAGGATTGTTCCCAATTGTCAAACTTACTGTTGTTTCTGGCATTCTTACCTGCATTTCATTTCACTTAATTCTATGAAATGGTCATTTCTTTCACGATCACACCAGCTGCTAACATTAACATCACAACAGAACCGCGAACACTTCCATAGAGATTTTACAAAATGTGATTCACACCTGTCCAAGAAAGTAAATAAATTAATGATGAACATGGAACATTTTGAATACAGGTAAACAGGTGAGAATGTAAATTCGAGAATTTAGAGGACAACATGCTCCATTATAAAGATTAAATCACATACTTTTTTAAAATCTGTGTCTTTTGATTGCAAATGTATTTTCAGCAATACTTTACTTGGTCTGTTTCCATTCAGTCCATCCTGACCTGATGTACCCACTTTTATCATGACAAATTCAATGAAGTTAATTTTGACTCATCAAGCATGCAGGTACAGCAGGCAGTGAAGAAAGCTAATAGCTTGCTGGCCTTCATAACGAGGAATTGAGTATAGAAGCAAAGAGGTTCTTTTGCAGCTATACAGGGCCCTGGTGAGACCACACCTGGAATATTGTGTGCAGTTTTGGTCTCCAAATTTGAGGAAAGACATTCTGGCTATTGAGGGAGTGCAGCTTGGATTCACGAGGTCAATTCCTGGAATGGTGGGACTATCTTACTTGAAAGGTTGGAGCGACTGGGCTTGTACACCCTTGAGTTTAGAAGGCTGAGAGGGGATCTGATTGAGACGTATAAGATTATTAAAGGATTGGACACTCTGGAGGCAGGAAGCATGTTTCCGCTGATGGGTGAGTCCTGAACCAGAGGACACAGTTTAAAAATAATGGGTAGGCCATTTAGAAAAGAGTTGAAGAGAAACGTCTTCACCCAGAGAGTGGTGGGTGTGTGGAATGCTCTGCCCAGAAGGCTGTGGAAGCCAAGTCTCTGGATACTTTCAAGAAAGAGTTGGATAGAGCTCTTAAGGATAGTGGAATCAAGGGTTTTGGGGATAAGGCAGGAACAGGATACTGATTGAGGATAATCAGCCATGATCATAATGAATGGTGGTGCTGGCTCGAAGGGCAGAATGGCATACTCCTGCACCTATTGTCTATATTATATAAGATAACAATAACTTATTCAAAGACATGAATTTTAAGGGGTATCTTAAACAGGAGAAGGACCTGTTTACTCGGAATTATGATACTGGCCAAAGGAAAGTGGAGGTAAAAACCGACTGCAGATGCTGGAAACCAGATTCTGGATCAGGGGTGCTGGAAGAGCAAAGCAATTCAGGCAGCATCCGAAAAGCTTCGAAATCGACGTTTCGGGCAAAAGTCCTTCATCAGGAATAAAGGCAGAGAGCCTGAAGTGTGGAGAGGTAAGCTAGAGGAGGTGGGGGTGGGGATAGAGTAGCATAGAGTACAATAGGTCAGTGGGGGAGGAGATGAAGGTGATAGGTCAGGGAGGAGGGGGTGGAGTGGATAGGTGGAAAAGAAGCTGGGCAGGTCGGACAAGTCCGGACAAGTCAAGGGGATCGTGTTGCTGGAGGTGAGAAACTCTGATGAGGTGGGGGAAGGGGAAATGAGGAAGCTATTGAAATCCACATTGATGCCTTGGGGTTGAAGTGTTCCGAGGCGGAAGATGAGGCGTTCTTCTTCCATGCGTCTGGTGGTGAGGGAGCGGTGGTGGAGGAGGCCCAGCACCTCCATATCCTCGGCAGAGTGGGAGGGGAAAGTGGAGCTCTCAACCTGCACCAGCCGTTACCTCGTGGTTGTGGTGATGGCAGAGCTATTATTTATAATCACAGAGGTTATTCTGTGATAGATTAAATGTATTAATTTCCCCTGTCTTTCCTGGATCTCACCACTATGTGTAGTGTACACAACGTTCTGATTCATTCAGCCAAAAACTATTCTGTTTGGTTGACAGTTACTTCCTCCTTTGATCGATGTAATTGTCATCTGTATCCAGAACATGGATACACAGTAAAATGCAGCTATCGTCCTCTGAATAACATGCATTCTGGTCTATTTTTAAAAACATCCCCTTCTACTATCGATATGAACCGACAGAGGTAATTGCCAATTGTTTCTGTTATCCAAAGCAGAATTATTTTTCTGTGCCGGTTGGGTGGGATTTGACTGCTTTGATTGGGTTTTAATGCCCTTGGTTCCATACACTTTAATTCTGTCGCTCAGTACTGGCAGTGAGACATATTTTTGTGACAATTCGGGCCCATCAGAGACTGAAGGACCAAAGCAAAGGAGAGAATCCCGGTGACACAGAGGTGGAAAGCAGAAGAAAGTCTGTGATTTTACTTTTGTCGTTGTCCGACATTTTCATCATTCTGTGGTCGGTGCAAGAATGACAGAATTCTTTTATTATAACATTCAGGGAACATACCTGAGACATTACAACAGTTCAGAATTTATATTTGCAATGGTTGGCGTTTCACTGGCGAATTTAAATTGCTGCATAAACACTCAGTTCAAATTCAGACTGCAAGTCAAAGAAATAATGAAGTATCCTGTCATATTAATTATCCAATTAATAAATAAACAACATATCTGAGAGTAGTCTAGAGAACCCAGTATATACATCGCATGAATGAAAAAAAAACTCACGAAGGCTATTGCGAATAACTGGAACCCAAGCATTGATCTTTATACTACCCAATGTCATTACCTTCCACTCCAAACAATACACGTTCTGTTTGCTGTGAATTCTCAATTCAAGTCAGGATATTATCCTGATCCCATTTGCTTTGATGTTGCAAACTAACCTTTTATGTAGGGCTTTGTCAAAAGATTTCTGAAAATCCAAGTACCCACGTCCACTAGATCTCCCTTATCTATTCTCTGAGATAATACCAACTGAACAGAATTATTTGAGGAAGTGACAAAGTTGATTGATGAGAGAAGGGCTGTAGATGTCATAAACGTAGACTTCAATAAGGCGTTTGATAAGGTTCCCCAAGGCAGGCTGATGGAGAAAGTGAAGTTGCATGGGATCCAGGGTGTAGCTAGATGGATAGGGAATTGGCTGGACAACAGGAGGCTGTGAGTAATAGTGGAAGGGAGTTTCTCAAAATGAAGAACTGTGACCAGTGGTGGAGTAGCAGTTAGTGAAGGGGACTGTCAGAGAATGTAGCAGAATATAGATAGATTGGAGAGTTGGGCAGAGAAATGGCAGATGGAGTTCAGTCAAGGCAAATGCGAGGTGATGCATTTTGGAAGACCCAGTTCTCAAGGAAACTATACAGTAAATTAGAATCCCTACAGTGTGGAAACAAGCCATTTGGCCCAAGAAGTCCACACCAACCCAGTCCCCTGCATCAATTAGTCTAGACTTCCCCTATCTAATGCACCTTGCTTATATATCCCCGAATATGATGGGTAATTTAGCAAGGTCAGTTCACCTAACCTGCACATCTTTGGACTTAAGCCCTGCGGAAATTGACATACGGAGAGATCTGCGTGGTCAGGTCCATATTTTCCTGAAGGTGGCAATGCAGGTCAGTAGAGTGGTCAAGAAGGCATACGGCATGCTTTCCCACATCGGACGGGGTATTGAGTACAAGGTTTGTCAGGTCATGTTACAGTTGTATAGGACTTTGGTTTGGCCACATTTGGAATACAGCATACAGTTTTGGTTGCTACATTACCAGAAGGATGTGGATGCTTTGGAGAGGGTGCAGAGGAGATTCACCAGGATGTTGCCTGGTATGGAGGGTGCTAGCTATTAAGAGAGGTTGAGTAGAATAAGATTATTTTCATTAAAAAGATGGAGTCTGAGGGGGGGATACTGACTGAAGTCGACAAAACCATGAGAGGTATAAACAGGGTGGATAGCAAGAAGCTTTTTTTTTAACCAGGGTGGGGGACTTAATTACTAGGGGTCAAAAGTTGAAGGTGAGATGGGAAAGGGTTAAGGGAAATATTCGTGGAAAGTTCTTGACGCAGGGAGGAAGTAGAGATGGACATGATGGCATCATTTAAGATGTATCTAGACAGCTACATGAATGGCCAGGGGACAGAGGGATACAGATCATTGGAAAATAGACGACGGATTTTAATTGAGGATCCGAATCAGCAGAGGCTTGGAAGGCTGAAAGGCCTGTTTATGTGCTGTAATTTTCTTTGTTCTTTTTTGTTATTGTGGTTTTGTCAGAGGGACAAAATGCATCACAAATGTGGTGAAATTTTTCGAGGAAGTGATCAGGTCTTTGGATGAGAGTAGAGCAATTGATGTAGTTTGTATGAATCTTAGCAAAGCCTTTGACAAGATTATATTCAATTCCCTACAGTATAGAAACAGGCCATGCAGGCCAACAAGTCCACACTCACCCTCCAAAGGTTAACCCACCCAAACCAATTCCTCTACCTTTACCCCTGCCTAATGCACCTATCTCTATGGGCAATTTAGCATGGCCAATTCACCTAACCTGCACATCTTTGGACTGTGGGAGGAAATCCAGCACCCAGAGGAGACCCGCACAGACACCGGGAGAATGTGTAAACTCCACACAGACAGTCACCCAAGTCTGGAATCGAAGGGCCCTGGTGCTGTGAGGCAGCAGTGCTAAGCACTGAGTCACTGAACTGTCCCAAAGCCACACATAGGAGATTGACAACTAACGTAAAAACACATGAAATTCAGAATAAATTAGCAAATTGACTCAGTCAGAGGAAGCAGAGGCAAAGCTGAAAGAAGGCTGTTAGAGAAATTGGAGACTGGTATCCAGTGGGATCAATTTTGGATCTTTCATTGTTTGTGATATTCGTAAATGATAATAAAGAGTGTGTGTGTGTGTGTATGTCTGCATGTATGTGTGTTCATGTATATGCGTGAATGTGTTGTTGGGAGGTGGCGGTGGTTGGGGATACTAAGTAAGTTTGTGATGACATAAATATTGACTGGGTGGTTGGCAGTGAGGAAAATATTCTTAAGCGACAAGCAAAAATAGGTAGATTGGTCAAACAGGCAGATCAACGGCAGATAAAATTTAATCCTTATAAACCCTGACGTGATACATTTTGCCAGAAGTTGCAAAACAAGGTAGTACTCAGTGAATGGGAGGACACCAGGCTGCATAAAGCAACCAAAAGATCTTAAGGTGCTTGTTAACAGATCTCTGAAAGTGGCAGGATTGGCTACGAGGGTAGTTAAGAAGGCATACAGGATATGTGCCTTTACTAGTCAAGACGTAGATTATAAGAGCAGGGAAGTGCTGTTGGACTTTGTTTAGGCCATAGTTGGACGATTGTGTGTCGTTCTGGTCACCGCAGCATGGGAAGGATGCATTTGCATTGGAGGGAGTGCAAAGGAGGTTCAGCAGAATGTTGCTTCAGTGTAGCAATTTAGCTGCGAAGAGGGAGGCTGGATAAGCTCAGGTTGCTTCACGAAGAACAGAGATTGGAGTATCTATGAAGACCATAGACAGGGTCAATAGAAAGCAGTTTCCCCCTTACTCAAAGGCCAATAACAGGGTGGTATAATTTTAAGCTGAAAGGCAGGAGGTTTAGAGGGGACCTAGAGGTTGGTAAGGGGCCTGAAATTGAAATCAGAAACCTCAGAAAAGTACTTGGAAGAGCACTTGAAATGTCATAACATTCAAGGCTATGGGCCAAGTGCTGGAAAATGGGACTGATGTAGATTTAGTGTAATTTTGGTGGGACAAACATGATGATCTGTTAGATGTTATTCTGTCATTTGAGAATTCTGAGGATAAGGATCTGAATTTGTTTCTGTTTTTCTTTGTATTTGTTTTAAGAAAGTATTATCTAATGTGAGTTCGAGCAGTTGTTGTAGTCAGCATCAGGTTTTGGTTCTGTACCAGAGTGCTCATTCACAGATAGAATTTCCTAAATGGGTTGCAAAACTGAATTAACAAGAAAAGCAGTGGGATAACAGTATTTATTAAAACAGCTTTCAAGGTGTTCTACAATGTGAGGTATTGATTGGCTGACTAGCCTCAGCAAAATGAAGGTCATCACTGAAAGGAATATTGAAAGATATTTCAATATTGCTGGGACTGATAGTGGGTGAAATCATGCAAGTCTTGTTGTTTGAATACAAGTTGGAATTAGCATTTGAGACCTAATAGGATCAGATTAATCCAGTCTTTGGAGTATTGAACTATAAACATAAATCTCAATGATATCACATCATTAAAATAAACCTGCTGTCATTCAATAATTTTAAAAATAATGAGATACCAGACAAGATAAAATAGTCTCTGAAACTGTCTCTTCTTCAATTTTGAGATAATTCTCCAATTCTGAGACATTGCCAGCAGCAGGAAGGGAGAGGTTATTTCACAAACAACAACATGTACTTTCAAAGGCTAGTTATCTTGAAAGTATGCTACATCATCCTTCACATTGTTAGTATGCCTAGTAAATCTTGTAACAACTTAAGTTATATAAATCTCTACATTTCCACTGTACGCCTGATATGCCAGATGACAGTATGCTCACTAACTGAGTTTAAAGTGAATAGTTTGTCAGATTGGAGGCTCCTCAGTAATATGCAGTATTGTGGGTTTCTCTATGCTGGTCAAAATGTGCACAGCATGTTTTACATCAAGGGAATAATGCAGTGGATCAGACGTTTTGATGGAATAACAACCTGTTACTTCAATTCCAAAAAAGTTCACTCGAAGAAAATGCTGTTGATGCTTGTGCAATGGCATGGGGTGTTCAGCAGCGGGTGTCATTGTAAACAAGAGAGAGAGAAAGAGGGAATTAATCCCCAAAACAAAAGACACTCCACTGGATAGCGACACAGACACAGAGATTACTCACAAATATACAACACACTGATACATTCCCAGGCTGAAGCAAACCTCATGGGAGAGAGGGAATGTGAAGAACCATCAAGAGAGCTGGGACTAACTGGAATATGAGTATCACCACTTCAGTCTGTCCATGTCTTAACTTCTGTTTGTCCCTGTCTGACTTTTCCTCTTCTCTCTATCTGTGTCCTTTTGTCTGCCTCCCTCTTTCTATATCCCTCTCGCTGTCCTTCTCTTTCTCTCTGTCTCCATCTTTCTCTTTCTCTCTCTCTCTTCCCTATCTCTCCCTCTGCCCTTCTCTCTCTCTCCCTCCCTGAGATTCTCTAGCACTTTCTGTCTCTGTTCTTCGCTTGCTCTCCTCCTCCTCGATCTCTCTATTCTCTGTCTGTTCTTGTTTCTTCAGCCCCACTCTTCCTCTCTTCTGTCTGTCATTTATTCCCTCTGTCTCTTTCTCTCACATTCTCTCTCACCTTGTCTTTTTCTCTTAGATCTGAAATTGCATCCTCCTATTCTGTTCCCATTGTACTCCGCTCCCAAATGTTTGCCCTTCCCCAATTATTTTGCCCTCCCAATTATATTCCTCACCAAATATGTACCCTCACAAATATTTTGCTGTCCTCCATATCATGCTGAGCCCCACTTCCCAAGCGCAGAGATTAATGAGTTTGTCTGGACTAACTGGCCTGTAACTGACTGCTTTTGTGCACAGCAAGATCCCAGTCCCAGAATTATGGAAGCTTCACATCACATAGATAATCCTTTCAGCCCATCATGCTTCCCTACCACCACAACCACCAACAACCCCCCATCCTCCCCCCACACCCCCCATTAAATGATCCTGGTGCTATCCAGCTACTCAGGCCTTGCCCTGAAGGGCATTATTACTCCCCTACCTGGGGAGACCGCTCTTCCGCCCTGTCTCATACTCTGCCTCTTTGTCCTCTCACCCCTCCATCTCTCTCTCTCCGACAACAGCCCCTTCCCCCCTCAAGCCCCATCAAACACTCCCCCTCACCCTGGCTCTCTCTCACCACCTCCTTGCTTCCCATTCCTCCGCTCAAGAACTCAGGGGCATGGCTACTCCACCTCCCCTGGCAGACTCTCAACCCCTGGGCTGAAGGACATGGTGAGTATGTTCAGAGACTAACTGGTCTTTTGACTGCTGTAATGCACAGCAAGATTCCAGTCTGCAGCCACTCAATGAGAAAGGTACTTTATGCCCCTTCCACTCATCCCTCCACTCCCTGGCCCGGTTTGGACAACAGGTGAGGGTAAAACCTGGGAGCGAAAGGGGAAATGTGTATCCTACTGCATTAACTGTACAGCAACTTGTGGCACTAAGTCCAAATCTTCCCAATCCCCCTTCCCAGGGTGAAAGAGGGAGAGAAAATGCTTTGAGAGAAAAAGAGAAGAACCAACAGACAGAGAATGAGATAGTGATAGTCAGAGAGAGGGAAGGAGAGAAAGAGAGTTCAAGGGAGGAAGAGATCGCAAGTGAAAATCCCAAGGACAGAAACAAGATGTCAGGCTAATAAAAGCAAGTATATTATCTCCATTCTTTATCTACCTTCAGAGACTGGTGTACATTCACCCCAAATCTCTCTAATTGTAAATGCTTCCCAGGGTCCTATTGTTCATTGTGTATTTCCTTGTCTTGTTTGTCCTGCCCACATGCATTACATCATCTCACCTCATTACTGCTGTTTCCTCGACATGAAGGATTACTTTCTGTTTAGATATTTATTGTTAAGTTTCACCATTTTAACATGAAATTCAGTGGCAGTGCTATTACTGAGTCCTCTTTATCCATATTTTCTGGGATTGAGGGACAACTGGGGGGGTATATGGGCCAAACACAGGCAAATGGAACTATTTAACAGTGAAAACTGAGTGGCATCGTCCAATTGGGCCGAAAAGTCTGTTTCCATGCTGTAGACCTCTAGGATTCCATAAAACCTTCACAATCACAGCTCCATCTCCCTCTGCTTGACAGTGACTATCACCCACACCCCAAAGCTCACCAGCTGCTACTGAAATTTTCCACTGAATCTTGTTGAAACAAGGAAGACTCCACATCACTTCCTTTTTATTTCAGGAATTCCAGGAATTGCTTTTCTTGAGTCAGTGTAATGTCTCATGCGTTTTGCTTTATCCTTTATAGAGGTGAGAGAAATACACCACACTGTAATATCGAGTCCAAATAGTTGGCAACTTCTTGATCCTTTGATTACACAAATACTCAGACACCAGCCCTGCATTCTCTCAGTGCTCAGAGCAACCTCTTTCCATCTGAAATGAACTGAATACTCCATTATCTAAGAATGAAATAAATGATTAATAACCAACCAATAAAGTTAAAATGACAGAATCATTTGTATTTTTCCAACTGAAATGCACACATTTTGAGATCAAACTGTAGCAGCTACACAGTAACAAATGGGTGTAAGTGGTGGGGGAGAGAGAATCAAATGAGCTGTTGCACACACAGACAGTGCTGTAGGAAACTAAGGTGTTGATATTTGGGGAATAATGTAAATTGTGATGTAGTTGGACTGGGGGAACCTCACTGGACTTGTAATGCAGTGACCCAGAATACAAATACCAGCAATTGGCAGAATTTAATCTCAAATAATTAATCCATCTGGAATTGAAAGTTAGTTTCATAGTCCCATTGCAGAACCAAACACCAATTGCTGTAAATACACATCTGCTTCACTCATGTTCTTCACCAAAGGGAATCTGGGAATCTTACCTGGTCTGGCCCAGAAGTGTTTTCAGAAGACATTAAAGAGTTCTGACTGATCATTAATGCATGGTTAAAGATGTATGTTTCAGACATGAGTGAGCAATGAAAACAGGAATGCTATTCGGTTTCAGCTTCGACATTGAAATTGGCAACACACACAATGAACACAGTAAAGTACTTCTTCCTAACAACTGGTAGCAGGACAGACATGGTCTAGGTTGTTTTTGCTGATTATTACATCACTTCACTCCTAAATGTTGATTGCCCTTTAAACACTACCTCAAAGACGTGCTTCAAATGGCAAGGGCGGAGAACAGATTCTGACTGGGGAGCATCAGATTCGCAGCAGCAATACTGGGGACCAAATTCGTCAATTCGTGCGGAGATGGTCAACCAGATTAGACCTGAAACTCGCCTGAAGGGAACCAATAAGAGTGAACAACTTACTTGTGTCCCACTCCTCCAATAGATGGAGCCCAGAAAGAGAGAGAAGAGCAGTCTGGCAGACAAAGGGATGAATAATTGTGAGGCAGGGAGAAAGACAAGCTTACCATGGATCTACAGGTGAAAATGGAGTTGGCTGTGCCTGAAGCAGCCCGTGTCATGACCAGGGCCTGGGTTGTGGAGGGTCGATGCAAACTCAGTGGGCCAAATGGTCTCTTTCTGCAGTGTAGGGATTCTATGATCTTTGCTGAAAATGTGTTGTTGGAAAAGTGCAGCACATCACGCAGCATTCAAGGAGCAGGAGAATCGACGTTTCGGGCATAAGCCCGGCTTCCTGAAGAAGGTCTTATGCCCGAAACGTCGATTCTCCTGCTTCTTGGATGCTGCCTTACCTGCTTCGCTTTTCCAGCAACACATTTTCAGCTCTGATCTCCAGCATCTGCAGTCCTCACTTTCTCCTTCTCTGATCTTTGACAAGTTGAGTGACGATCACAGATAAGTACCTAATGAAATTAATCATTAAAGCAAACATTAAAAATTAGAGCTACACAAACCCTGTTAATTGAGCTAAATGTTGAACTGGGAACTGAACTGAACTGCATTGCCAAATAATTCATCAATCTTGGAGAGTTGGCAAAGGAAGATTACCAGGAGGGTACCAGAGCTGGAGAACTTTATTTAATTTGTTGGGCCGGCATTATTTTCCATCCCCAATTGCCTAGAAGGTAGTTAAAGGTCAAGCACATTGCTGTGGGTCTGGAGTCACATGTGAGCCAGACCAGGTCAAATGGCAAATTTCCTTACCTAAAGCACATTAGTGTATCAAACTATGTTCACAACAATGTTCTAATGGGGAAGACTCCTTCCTTTTCCCCTGAAATTGAATTCAATTCCCACCATCTGCCACTGTAGGATTCAAACTCATGTCCCCAGAACATTGACTCGATTTTTTCTGCTCTTGCCCAGTCCCTTCCCACTTCCACCTGTGATTCCTCTGACACCTTACTTTGGTTCTGGATGTTGCCAGGTTTATAGTGTTGTCAATCACAGGGACCCTGTTTCCAAAACTCATTCAACTTCCACGACAGAATAATCATCTCAATCCTTGTGCTCCTCATGTTGTGGCTCAGACTGGGAACACTTCACAGTTCCCATCTTCATTTCCCGCAGTTTGACCTACACTGCTGTCCCACAGGGACAAATCACCTTTGGGTGTAGAAGGATGGACTGGGCAAGGAATGGGAATTTTAATCAGTCACTAAGTTAGCTTGGAAATATCTGCTGCACATTATATTCCATCAGCTAATTCCTTCCTCAGTCAGTGAAGTTGCCCGTATCTTTGGTCGTCCCCACAGCTTTTTCTCCCACCCACTGTAGATCTTTTCGGTGAACCTGGAAACATTACATTTGTTCCCTTCAGCTACTCATTGCTATCAATTGAAAGTGTCTGTGTCTTTAGCAGTGACCCTTCAGGCAGTCCCACTTGCTACTAACTCGGAGAAAGTGAGGACTGCAGATGCTGGAGACCAGAGTTGAAAAGTGTGGTGCTGGAAAAGCGCAGCAGGCCAGGCAGCATCTGAGGGGCAGAAGAATTAACGTTTCGGGCATAAGCCCTTCTTCAGGAATGAGGCCAGTGTGCCAAGCGGGCTGAGGGGGGGGGGGGGGGGCGCTGGGAATACGATAGGTGGAAGGAGGTGAGGGTGAGGATGATAGGTCGGAAGGGGGTGGGGGCGGAGAGGTCGGGAAGAAGATTGCAGGTCAAGAGGGCGATGCTGAATCCGGGGTTTGGGACTGAGATAAGGTGTGGGGAGGGAAATGAGGAAGCTGGAGAAATCTACATTCATCCCGTGTGGTTGGAGGGTTCCTAGGCGAAAGATGAGGCGCTCTTCCTCCAGGTGTCATGTGGCCAGGGTCTGGCGATAGAGAAGGCCAAGGGCCTGCATGTCCTTGGCAGAGTGTGAGGGGGAGTTAAAGTGTTCAGTCACGGGGTGGTTGGGTTGGTTGGTGCGGGTGTCCCAGAGGTGTTCCCTGAAACGTTCCACAAGTAGGCGGCCTGTCTCCCCAATGTAGAGGAGACCACATTGGGTGCACCAGATACAGTAAATGATGTGTGTGGAGGTGCAGGTGAATTTTCAACAGATATGGAAGGATCCATTGGCACCTTGGAGGGAGGTGAGGGGGGAGGTGTGGGCACAAGTTTTGCACTTCTTGTGGTTGCAAGGGAAGGTGCCGGGAGTGGAGGTTGGACTGGTGGGGGGGTGTGGTCCTGACGAGGGAGTCGCAGAGGGAGTGGTCTCTCCGGAATGCTGATAGGGGTGGGGAGGGAAATATATCCCTGGTGGTGGGGTCTGTTTGGAGGTGGTGGGGTCTGTTTGGAGGTGGCGGAAATGACAGAGGATGATACGATGTATCCGGAGGTTGGTGGGGTGGAAGGTGAGGATCAGTGGGGTTCTGTCCTGGTGGTGATTGGAGGGGCGGGATTCAAGGGCGCAGGTGCGTGAAGTGGAGGAGGTGCGGTGGAGAGCATCGTCGACTACATCGGAGGGGAAATTGTGGTCTTTGAAGAAGGAGGCCATTTGGGCTCTTCGGGAGTGGAATTGGTCCTCCTGGGAGTAAATGCGGCGGAGGCGAATGAATTGGGAGTATGGGATGGCGTTTTTACAGGGGGCAGAGTGGGAGGAGGTGTAATCTAGGTAGCTGTGGAGTCGGTCGGTGGGTTTGTAGTAAATGTCTGTGTTGAGTCGGTCGCCCGAGATAGAAATGGAAAGGTCTAGGAAGGGGAGGGAGGAGTCTGAGACGGTCCAGGTAAATTTGAGGCTGGGGTGGTACTAGCTCACCAAGCTGGAAATGATCTTGTTTACTGCCCACCAGCTAGTCCTCCACCCTCCAGGACACAGCAAACACCGTGACATTCATGGTACAGTCTCTCTTAACATCGCAATGGTGTCATGAACCCACAGAAAGCAGAGATGAGGGAGGGAGACAGAGAAGTGAGATGCAAAGAGAGAGAGAGAGAGGAGAGAAATGGTGAGACAGAAGAGGAGAGACAGACACAATGTCTATGCCTATGAGGGAGAGAGAGCTGTGAGCGCTCACTGGGCTGAATACATCCCTAAATGATGAAACAAAATTCAGAGACAGATCTATAGTCAATGACAGTGTGGCATTTCAAACCCATGGCCAAAGGAACAGTGATGGGAACAATGTCGAGGTGAGTTCTTCCTCTGTGCCTAACACCATTCTGTCTCTGTCCTGTGAGTGTTTGATGAGGATGGAGTGAGGGAGATTTACTCTTATCAATCCCAGGATTGTTCCTGCCCGAGATGTATACAGATGGCATTACATGTGGTATTACAGAGACAACATTTCTCTTTGTATATCTTCTGCTGTCATTGCCCTGTCAATTTTGGTGGGAGACGGATAAAATTGAGATGTCTGAGTCTTTGAAGTATGAAGCAAGCTCCATTAAACAATCCCTGAATGTTAGACTAACACGAGACATTCAAACACATAGGTCAGCTTCCGTCATTTGTATAGAAACCACCGTGAACCCCTCGATTAGATTCCGGTCTGAAACTCACTCCCGCATATTCTTTATACAAACCACCCTGAGACCCTCAATTAGATGTGGACATCATTGCAGTGTTCTGATTTCTGTTCATTAAACAGCCATAATCATTCTCACTCAGTCCCATTTAGTTCCCATTTCTACAAGTAGATTCTATCTCATTTGTTTTCTTTTTGACTGTTTTCATTTCTATCTGCATCCAAATGACATCCAATGTCACTATTTCCGGTGCTAGTGTCTATAGTTAAAACATCTGACATCGCAATGTCCAGCATTACACTGTCCAGTGTCACAGTCTGATCTCACAGTATTTAGTGATAGTGTCCAGAGTGACAGTGTTGTAACCGGAGTGATAGTGTCATACAGGGAGTGACAATGTCCAGAGTTATTGTGCCTGGAGGTACGGTGTCCGGAGTGACACAGGAAAATGAAGCTGAACCAAAACCAGCCTCCCGATCACTGGATTTGCGACACAGTGACATTCAACCATTCAATGACCCTCAAAATCGTTCAATTGTTCCTAAACAGAATTTACAAATAACAGATCTTGGATATCAAGTTTATAACTTAATAAATTGTTCATTTCTGTTTATGTCACTTTAGCAGAACATAGATGATCATAAACCCATGCACCACTCCAATTCGCAGACAGTTAAGAGATAAACTTGTTCAGAAATTTTAATTTGCCAGTTGATAACAGTTTCAATGATCAATAGTAGGCCATCATGAAATCCTTTGATGCTGGGTTGTATTACAGGCACAAGAACTGTACACCATGTTTGAACTTAAAGTCACCAGTCAATGTGAACAAATTCTGCAGACCTGTGGAGACTAACACTCATTCCCGAAGACTCACATTCTCATCTCTGACCTTTTGACAAGTTAACAACTGGGGAAATAACTAGACAAAGTCAAACCAAAAAGAACACCAGACCAGTCCAGCAGCTTCCAAAGAAGCACTTTCACCAAGCCCAAAATCCAGTCAGAGCGAGGTCACTCATAGTTTTTGCTTTTTTCTCACCATTCTCTTTGGTTACCTGCCTGGCAGCATTCATCTCAATAACTGACCCATTCAATATCCATCCAGCTGTCAGTCCCTGAGCATAACGACATCTCGGTGCTGAAGCATCTGCTGTTTTCAGAGAGCAGTAATTCACCTGAATTACCTTTCCTGGCCAGATCCTAACAGCAAACATCAGTCTTTTGTCTCTCCAGTTTTTTTTTTAAAGAAGAACTAGCCACTGTTCAAAGTTCAATTCTCAATTTGGACTCAGTTCCAAACCAAAATGAGAAAAATAAAAAAAATAGTGATGGTCACAACACTGGTCTTGCAGTGTCCAGCTGTACATGCCCACTCATGCAGTGTTCCAGTAATGCAGTGCCCACTTGTGCAGTGTTGAGTATTATTGGCGGATGTGTCCCTGTGAGACTGGGCACAAACAACCCCATTGACCTGTGGCCAACCACTTCAACACAATGACACTTCCTGCACCACCAAATCCAAGCTATCCGACGACTGGAGGAAGAACACCTCATCTTCTGCCTTGGGACCCTCAACCACATGGCATCAACATTGACGTCACTAGTTTCCAAATCTCTCCTCTCCCCCCAACTCATCCCAGATCCAACCCTCCAAGTCGGCTCTCCCCTCTTGACCTGTCCATCTTCCTTCTTAACTATATGCTCGACCTTCCCCACTGAACAATCACAATCACACCCCCAACTGGATTTACTGAGCACCTTCCCAGCTACGTTCCCCAAAAGCCCCACCCTCACTCTATTTATCTCTCAACCCCCTTACTCCCCCACATTCCTGATGAAGGGCTTATACCTGAAACATCAGTTCTCTCCTGCTCCTGGAGTGCTGCCTGACCTGCTGTACTTTTCCAGCACCACACATTTTGACTCTCACAGTAACTAATGTTACAGTGCTAAGTCTCACAGTGCCCAGTGTTACAGTGGATAGTATTAAGGTATCCAATCTCCACAGTGTCCAACACTATAGTGCCCAGCCTCACACTGACTAGTGCTACAGTGGCCATGTTACAGCATGCAGTTTCACAGTGCCTGGCCTCCACAGCAGCCAGTGTTATAGTATACAATCTCACTTTGCCGAGTTTCACAGTGCACAGTCTTTGTCTTTCCTAATGTCTCACCCACCATCTCTACCACCATCACCGAGGTTTACTTTGTCCCAACCTCCAACACAGCCCCAGTTTTACCAAGTGTCCTGTTTCGGAGATATTCCTCCATGCACTGTACTGCCATGTTGTCCATGTTGGGGTCAAACTTATTTGCAAAGAAACATCTCTGACGGACCACCCAATGTAGATCTCCTGCCCCGTACACACAAACCAAATGGCGATACTTTCCCGTGCAGGGAGGGTACAGAGCACCCCTCGCAACGTCACCAGCCTCAAAGGACCACTTTACTGCCCGGCCAAGTGTCCTGGTGGCTCCTTGGGTGTACGGGATGGAGCCAGGTACATTGGGCATTCTGTGCAGGGTAGCCCACACATGCTCGTCCGGGCTGTAGGTATCCTCCGACCACTTGAGGAAGGCCTGGATCTTGGCACTGTCAAACACATGGCCGACAAACTCTCTGGAGGCCAAGAAGTAGGCGCTGCCCATGAAGATGGAGGTGCTGATGTTCGGCTGGTCTTTCAGTTGTGCCGTCAAGACGACTTGGTCGAGGGTATCATGGTGGTATTGCCAACGTTTCTAAAAGGCAAGTGCAAGAGAGTGAGAGAGACGAGAAAGTAGAAATGATAGCTTTTCAACTTCGCCTGTGGCTTTTTCCCTCCCCAACTCCTCTGCACTCTCCTCGCCCCCAGCTCCAGCAAGATCCATGCACACTCCTTCTCTCAGTTACTCACCTTACAGTGGAGAATAAGGCCATTCAGCCCCTCAGGCCTTTCTCACTCCCATTGCCTAGTGCCAGTCACCTGCCAATTTCCCCATATTCCTGCCTCCCAAACCATCTCCCAATGTTCATTCGCTGAGCAAACATAAAACTTATCCTCAAGCTCTCCCAGTGGATCTGGCTTCAAAAATACACTTCAAACTGTGCCCTCTGGTCATAAAGGTTGAGAGCACCAGAAAAATAGATCCTTGAGCCCATCGTGACTGCGCTGGCAAAACAGGCTCCTTGCTACTCCAGTCTCATTTTCCAGCACTGGAAACATCACCTTTCATGCCTCACCAGTGCAATGGAGACACTTTCCTGTGGTCATCAACTCCTGGAGTGGGACTTGAACACAGAGCTTTTGCCTTAGAGAGAAGGACATGGTGTGCAGGGATATAGTTCTTTGAAAGTTGCATTGCAGATAGACAGGGTGGTGAAGTAGGTGTTTGATAATTTACCTTCATTGGTCAGTGCATTGAATATAGGAGTTGGGATGTAATGTTGCAGCTGTAACAGAGATGGATAGAGCTCTGAAAGATAGTGGAATCAAGGATTATGGGGATAAGGCAGGAACAGGATACTGATTGTGGATGATTAACCATGTTCATAGTGAATGGTGGTGCTGGCTCGAAGGGCCGAATGGCCTACTCCTGCACCTATTGTCTATAAGTAGGAATATCTTTGACTATCTCTGATATGCCTTTGCCATTACCAAGTGTGATCTATTGTCTGTCGAGGACATTAGTGAGGCCATTTTTAAAATACTGCATACAATTCTGGTCGCCCTTCGAAAGAAAAGATGTTGTTAAACTTGAGAGCAGAAAAGATTTACCAGGATGTTGCCAAGATTGGAGGGTTTGAGCTACAGTAAGAGGTTGAATAGGCTAGGGCTATTTTCCCTGGAGTGTTGGATCCTGAGGGGTACCTTTACAGAAGTTCATAAAATCTGGAGGATCATGGATAGATGTTGAAATGATCAGCCGGATGATAGTACACTTCACACAGCTTCCTTTATCACATACATGCAAGAAGACTCAACCAGCCGGGTCAAAGCCCACCCTTGCCTGGAGAGTCTGAAACAGGCAGTTGCAATCACACTTTTACACACAAATCGGCGTTCCCCTTTCACAAATTACATTTTGATTCCAAGCCTTAGCAACACAACTGATCAATCAGATCCTGATCTAGGTGCGTGACGTTTAGCATTAGATCATTGATCTTAAACTTCTACAACACCTGTTGAGTGTTGTTTCGGTCTTCCTGTCTTCTCACTTAACTGGAGCCAGTTTCAGTAAGCTAGCTCGCGTACGTACGTGCTTGGCTGCACTTTTCTGTTGCTGGTCAGAATTGTTTAGCTGACCTCCTTTTCTGTTCTTGCCCCATTTTGATTCCTTCCATGTCAGCTGTATAGCCAAACGTCTTTTCCCGAGGGTGGGGGAGTCCAAAACTAGAAGCATAGGTATAAGGTAAGAGGGGAAAGACCTGAGGGGTTACTTTTTCATGCAATGGGTGATGTGTGCTTGGAATGAGCTATCAAGAGGTGGTGGAGGCAGCTGGTACAATGACAATATTTAAAAGGCATCTAGATGTGGACATGAATAGGAATAGGTTAGAGAGATATGTGCCAAAGGCTGGCAAATGGGACTCAGTCAGATTGGGATGACTGGTCAGCGCAGACTGGTTGAACTGAATGGTCTGTTCCATACTGTATGATGTTATGACTCCGTGCTCTCTGGTTATTGAGGTTTAGAGGACTAAAATAATAAGTTGCCCTTCAGCCCATCATGTCTGCACTGGTCAAAAAGACAAGCTCCGAGCTATTCTCATCCCATTTTGCAGCACTTGGCCCATACCCTTGAGTGTCTCACAATAGCAATGAAGACACCTTCCTATGGCCATCAGCTCCTGGAGTAGGACTTGAATCCAAAGCTCCTCCCTCAGAGTGAAGAACACCACACATTAGATTCTCTACAGTATGGAAACAGGCCATTTGGCCCAACAGGTCCACACCAATCCTCTGAAGAGCAACCCATCCACACCCATTACCCTACCCGATATGAGCAATTTAGCACGACAAATTCACCTAACCTGCACATCTTTGAACCGTGGCAGGAAACCAGAACACATGGAGGAAACCCACGCAGACGTGGGGAGAATGTGCAAACTCCACACAGACAGTCGCCCAAGGTTGGAATCGAACCCAGGTCTTTGGCGCTGTGAGGCAACAGTGCTAACCACTGATCCACAGTGCCACCTCTTCCGCAAGACACGACACTTTATTCATATTGTGTCAAAAGATATCTTTTATCCTCGGTCCTTGTGGCATCATGTATGGGAGATATGGATCCTTGGTTACCAAGGGGAGGATAGATTATCGATGGTATGCAGGATGTAGATGGTGGAACAGGATCAAAAGGGTTAATGGCCTACTCTTGTTCCTTGTATGTATGGGAACAGATCTCTTTTTTTTAATCCAACTAATAGCGGAACTTGCCATCATCTCATACGAATGTAGTTTAGGCTTCATTTGCGTTTCAATTCCTCAGATCTCCCTACCATGCCTCTAACCGAAAATCTTACATCTGCATTCCATTGCATTTTTACAATCGGTGAACAGTGAAGTATATTTCCTTGTCTTCATTACCGAGTGCTCACCCTTTACCCATTGAATAAACCTCACCCCAATCTCCTTTGTTCCATGGGAGCATCGTTGACCTTTCCAACTGAGCCATCCAACTTAAACCCTGGCACCATTCCGCGAAGTCACCTCTTCTCCCTGTCCTGAGGGCCCTCACATCATTTTATAGTCACCGGAAATGACCACAACAATCCAACTGAGGCTAAACCAATTTGACATGCAGCATAACTCAACCATTTATTGGCATCAATGCCTCTATTTATTAAGCCTTCTGCTTTTCTATCCTCTTACGGCCTCGTTCATGTTCTAATGTTGATGAATGTTTATTGCCAGATCCCTCTAATCCTGCGCACTCTTTACGATCATGCCATTACATTTCTATTACCTCTCCACATCCTTCTCCCAAAACATATCACCTTACACTCTTCTGTATTCCCCTCTGACTGGATGCTGTCTGTTCACTGTGGTGACTCTGGACAATTCACATCATCCTCACCATTTGCCAATCCTCCAGGTTTATCATTGCCCCGAATATGGGCATTTTTCCACATACTCCAAGATTGATATAAGACCATAAGACATAGGAGCGGAAGTAAGGCCATTCGGCCCATCGAGTCCACTCCGCCATTCAATCATGGCTGACGCGCATTTCAGCTCCACTTACTAGCGTTCTCCCCGTAGCCCTTAATTCCTCTAGACAACAAGAATCTATCAATCTCGGCCTTGAAGACATTTAGCGTCCCGGCTTCCACTGCACTCTGTGGCAATGAATTCCACAAGCCCACCACTCTCTGGCTGAAGAAATGTCTCCACATTTCTGTTCTGAAATGACCCCCTCTAATTCTAAGGCTGTGTCCATGGGTCCTCGTCTCCTCGTCTAACTGAAACAATTTCCTAGCATCCACCTTTTCCAAGCCATGTATTATTTTGTACGTCTCTATTAAGTCTCCCCTTAATCTTCTAAACTCCAACGAATACAATCCCAGTATCCTAAGCCGTTCCTCATATGTTAGACCTGTCGTTCCAGGGATCATCCGTGTGAATCTCCGCTGGACACGTTCCAGTGCCAGTATGTCCTTCCTGAGGTGTGGGGACCAAAACTGGACACAGTACTCCAAATGGGGCCTAACCAGAGCTTTATAAAGTCTTAGTAGTACATCTCTGCTTTTATATTCCAACCCTCTTGAGATAAGAGACAACATTGCATTCGCTTTCTTAATCACGGACTCAACCTGCATGTTTACCTTTAGAGAATCCTCGACTAGCACTCCCAGATCCCTTTGTGCTTTGGATCACTGACATATTGAATAAAAGCAGTCGTCTATTTAGGGCTGAGATGCAGAAACATTTCTTAACTTATAGGATAGTGAAGTTATGGAATTCTGTACCACAGAAAGCTGTGGAGTTTGAGGCTTAGGATACTGGGATTGTATTCGTTGGAGTTTAGAAGATTAACAAATATTTACGTTTCAAAAGCATCAAAGGCATGGGAGAAAGTCTTAGTATGTCATTGAGATAAAGGATTAGCCAGGATCATATAGTATGGTGGGCCTCATGTCGGGCCAAATCATCTTCTCTTGCTCCGGGTCTTGATGTTTAAAATGTCCCAAAACCCATCATTCCCACCTACCAACCTGCCAACCTCTCGTCCAAAACAAAATCCATGAATCAGGGCTTGTGTTGTCAATTTTGTTGTCCTGCCATTTTTATCTAGTGCCTAGTGAAACACTTCATTGAATCCAGTTCAGATGATGTTCTCTGCATTCAAATTCTCAGCTACTTCATCAATGCATGATGCGAGGTTGGAGACTTATCTTTTGAAAACATGCACTGGCTTCGCTTCATTAATTTGATCTAAGGCTGCAAATTGCAGCCATAACTACCAGCATCAATGTCAAGTGCATGATATAAAGTAAACTAGGATCCATGTAGTGTGAGCCTCGGAGACCCAGGTTCAAGTCGCTTCTGCTCCAGAGTTGTGCGATAACCCCTTTGAACAGTTTCATCAGTAAATGTAAGACCATTAACAAGTCGGGACAGGAGTTGGCCATTTGGTCCCTCAAGCCAGCTTCACTCGGATCATGGCTGATTCAACATTCCTCAAGTCCATGTTCTTGCCCTGTCCCCGTAACGCTTAATTCACCAACTGAGCAAGAATCTATCCATCTGAGCCTTAAATATATACAAGGACAACTCTCTGTGGCAAGGAATTCCAAAGATTCACAACCTTCTGAGAGAGGAAATTCCACCTCAGCTCAGTTTTAAACTGGTGCCCCTTTATTCTGAGACAATACCCTCCCTGGTCCTGGACTCTCCCATGAGGAGAATCATCCTTTCAGCATTTACCCAGTCAAGCCCCTTAATCCTGTCCATTTCAATGAGGACATCTCTCATTCTTCTAAACTCCAGTGAGTAGAATCCTGTTTAGCCTTTTGTTTTTAAGACAATCCCTCCATAATGGGGGCCATCCTAGTGAATATTCTCTTAACTTCCACCAATGAAACAACATGTTTTCTTAAATAAGGTGACCAGAAGTGCTCACAGTACTCCAGATGTGCTCTCACAAGCACCTTGCACAGTTGCAGTAAGACTTTCTGACTTTTATACTCCAACCCCCCTTCAAATAAGGGCGAACACTCCACTACAGTTCTGAAGAAAAGTCACCAGACTCAAAACATAGACTCTGTTTTCTCTCCACGAATGCTACCCGACCTGCTGAGTCTCTCCAGAAATTTCTGTTTTCGTCCAATATTCCATTAGTCTTCCCAATTACCTGCTGCCCCCGTGTGCAAGCTTTCCATGTTTCATTCACTAGTTGCCCCAAGTCCCTTTGTGTTGCAGCTTTCTGAAGCTTTCTCCATTTAAATAATATTCTATTCTTTTGATTTCCCATCCAAATGAACAACTTCACATTTTCCCACATTGCACTCCATTTGCCAACATTTTTGCCAACTTAACATATCACTATCTGTTTGTAAAGCACATAAGACAACATTTTTTACTGTAACTTGATTATACATGACAGTAATATATCACCAAGGTTTGAGAAGGTTTGTAGCTCAGGTTGAGGTTCTAGATGTAGGTTTGCTCGCTGAGCTGGAAGGTTCACTGAAGATGTTGCCTAATATGGTGACAAAACATTTGCTCAACGGGCAAACCTACATCCAGAGTAATATTTCAAGTCAACCTCAGAGTACAACGGGATCTTGATCAGATGGGTTAATAGGCCAAGGAGTGCCAGATGGAGTTTAATGTCGATAAATGTGAGGTGCTCCATTTTGGTTTGGCAAATCAGGGCAGGAATAATACACTTCATGGTAAAGTCTGGGGAGTGATGATGAAACAAGAGATCTTGGAATGCAAATTCATAGTTTCTTGAAAATGGAGTCGCAGATAGACAGGGTAGTGAAGAAGTCGTTTGCCACGCTTGCCATTATTGATCAGTGCATTGTGTGTAGGAGTTGGGAGGTCATGTGGCTGAACAGGACATTGCTTTGACAATTTCTGGAATACAGCATGCAATTCTGATCTCCCTGCTATAGGAAGGCTGTTGTGAAACTTGAAAAGGTTCAGAAAAGATTTACAAGGATGTTGCCAGAGTTGAGTGTGGAAATGCAGGAAATTGGTACTAGATGTGGAATAATTACAGACATGATGGGCTGAATGGCATCCTTCCGCAAGAATTCTTTAATTCTGTGACTGGCGCAGAGGGAGATTAACTTCAAGGTTCATGTTATCAGGAGGAACACCAAAGCCCTTAGCTAAGTGGTCAGAAAATTCCCCAATCTTTACTTGAACTAAGGCATAACCTGTCTCCACCAATATCATAGCAAAAGTCAGCCATTCGTCCCTTCAAGTCTGCTCCACCATTCAAGAAGATCACTGCTCTTCTGGTTGCAATTTCAATTCCACATTTCTATCGGTTGCCCCGGGGTCCTTATCTTTTTTTAAAAAAAGTTCACCTTGCTCACCCTTTCATAACTTCATCATCTCAGCCTTCACAACTTCGTACAGAAGAGATTTACACAGTGCAACAACCCTCTCAGGGGAAAATAATTCTGCAAGGCATTGGTGAGGTCACTTTTGGAGTGATCGCCCTGCTGTTGGAAGGCTGTTGTTAAACTGCAAAGGGTGCAGAATAGATTTACAAAGATGTTGCCAGGACTGTGAGGTTTTAGTTATAAGGAAAGGCTAGATAGGCTAGGACTTTTCGCACTGGAGTATTGGAGGGTGAAGGGTGACCCATCAATCACCTTATCATGTCCCCTCAGAGAAACTTATTCATTTCAAAAAGATCTCTCAGATTTCCAAACTTAAATGTGTAAAAGCCAATTTGTTCAACCTTCCTTCATAAGATAAACCCTTCATCCCAGGAAAAAGGCAGGTGAAACTTGCTGTCAATGTAATTATTTTATGTTTTAAATGAGAGAAAAATGTACAGACTGATTCTGATGTGGTCTCATCAAGGCCTTGTATGGCACTCTCTCCACCCCTCAGGCCTGGAAATGGGCTCTACATTTTGAAGAAAAATGTCTGTACTAATGGACTCTGGACTAGAAAGGACTCTGTTTGTTGGTAATTAACTGTCATATAGTTTGTTGGGCTTATCACCTGCACTGTCTTGTGTATCCCTGGGTCTGTCAGGTCTTACTGTGAGCTGGGAGGCTCATGGGTCGACCTGAAAGCTGTCACCCCGAGAACCGGCGAGTGGGTAGGCCATCCTGTGAACCTGAAGGTTGATAGGCTGTCCCGAAAGCCACATGGTGGGTAGGCCACCCTGATGACAGTCTCCCCGAGAGCTAGATGGTGGGTAGACCATTCTGAGCACAGTCATCCTGAAAAGGTGTAATCGGGACGGGCTGTCCTAGAGGTGGTCGAAAGCTGTGTCAGAGCAGCTGAGAGCCAGAAAGCGCATGGGGCGGGCTAAAATCCAGAAGGCTTGTGGGCTGCCCTGCACGCTGTCAACCCAGGGAAGGGGACAGGCTGTCCTAGAGGTGGCCGAAAGGTGTGCCAGGATAGGCCACTGGCCAGATTGGGGTGGGTGAGAGCCCAATGGTACGTAGGGGCAGACCGAGAGCTAGAAGGTGTGCAGCCATCCTCAGCGCTGTCACCCCAGGTGGGTACTGGGGCGGACAGTCCTAGAGGTGGTCGAAAGGTGTGTCAGGGCGGACCGAGAGCCGGAAGGCGCGTAGGGGCGGGCTGCCTTAGAGTGGTTGGAAGGTGGGAGGGACGGGGGCTTGCTGGGTCTGTATTGTCTGCACTTTGTCTCGTCCTTAAGCATAAATGTCATTGTTGCTGTCTTTTCATATTTGAAACTGGGATTTGTGGTTTGTCCTCAATTCCCTGTAAATTGGTTGAACAGGATGGCTTGAGGCCTAGCTTTGCTGCTCCTCTCCCTTGTAAAATTGCTGTTGTATACAGCTGTAAATGTTAACTGTTGTGCTGTAACCTCTTTTTTGTACTTGTTTAATAAATTTTTTAAAAAAGGGGAATGCTCCTCTCCCTTGTAAAATTGCTATCTCTTGTCTACAGTTGTAAATGTTAACTGTTTTTGTAAACTATTTTGTAACTGTTTAATAAAATTTATAAACAGGAGATTCAGCGGTCTTCTCAATTTAGGGGACTGACTCTGTGCTGGCTGGGTCACAGTCAGTGTGTTACTTTGGTTTCTGCTTGTATTTTGTGTGGGGGAAACCTGATTCCTGAACTGGCATTCCTTTCGGGAGGACTAATTGTTAAACTCCTGATGTACATAATGTGTTTCAGGTGTAACTCAGTTCTCATTAGGCGATTGTTGTTTCACTGGCTGGTTATAGTCTGTGTGTTATTCTTTTCTTCACTTTTGAGAAAAGGACAATGTTAATATTGTGGTAGGGCTTAGCCCTTGGACACTAGTTTTCTTTGTTTTTTGTATGTGCCCTCACTGTTTTTGGTGTTTGGACTGAGCCCTTGTGGAAGACTGAGCCCTTGTGGAAGAGGAGCTGTTCCTGTGGGGAGGCCTAGCCCTGAGACTGGGCCTCTGAAGATTGAACATCTGTGTGTGTGCTGGGAGGTGAGCACTTGCTGTATCCTGGAGTTTGGGAGAAGACCTTCCCTTCAGGAGTGGACCAAAACCCCTGTGAGTTAACCACCTTTACAATGTACTGTGTTCCTGTGAGTGGGCCTGGCTCTCCAAGGATGTGCCAGGACTCCATGGAGACTGGACACCTGTGTGCTGTGGGGTGTGCAATTGCTGTCTTTGGGAGTGGACTCTGCCCTTGGTTGTAGACCCTGTTTTTAGCAGTGGACTCTATTTCTGCACTGTCTTGTGTGTTCCTGGGTCTGGCAGGCCTTACTGTGAGCTGGGACATTCATGGGTCATCCTGAAAGCTGTCACCCTGAGAACCAGAGGGAGGGTAGGCCACCCTGATGCCAGTTGCCCTTAGAGCCAGTAAGTGGGTAGGACATTCTGAGCGCTGTCGTCCTGAGAAGGGGTAATCTGGATGGGCTGTCCTAGAGGTGGTCAGAAGGTGTCTCAGACCAGTCAAGAGCCAGAAGGCGCATAGGGGCGGGCTGAGATCCGGAAGGCTTGTGGGCTACCCTGCACTCTGTTGTCCCTGGGAAGGGGACGGGCTGTCCTAGAGGTGCCGGAAGGTGTGCCGGGGTAGTCCACTGGCCGGACGGTGCATTGGGGTGATGAGAGCCCAGTGGTAAGTAGGGGCGGACCGAGAGCCAGAAGGTACATAGGGGCGGGCTGCCTTAGAGCGGCTGGAAGGTGGGAGGGATTGGGGTGGGGGTGGGGGGGGAGACTTGCTGGCTTTTTGAGGGTCTGTATTGTATGCGCTGTTTCTTACATAAGTGGACTGTCTTATATGTATGAATGTCATTGTTACTGTTTGTAATGATTGAAATTGGGATTTGAGGTTTGTCCTCATTTCCCTGAAAACCCGGTTGAATGTCAGGGTTTGGGGCTTGGCTTTGTCATTTCCCTCCCTTGTAAAATTGCTGTTTCTCTGTATACAGCTGTAAATGAAATTGTTTGTATAAACTGTGAATTGTTTAATAAAATATAAATAAACAGGACTGTCTGTTTCCTTTCTTCCTGGTGATGGAATATAAATTGTGAGGAGCAATTATAACTGTTATCTGCAAAAATCACAAAGCTGAATCATGAAAGAGGAAGGGGAGTGTAGGTTAAGCTCGATATGCTTATACAAACAGTTATAAGCATCTGTTTCCCGCTTCTGCAAAAACAAAAACCACAATCAAGAGGTCATAAGGCTCAGTGTGGACGAAGAATTAGAGGAAATGTTGCTTTAGCAAGCAAGGAAGCAGATGGCAGTGATAGGATATACGCTAACAATAGACCACAGAGGGATATGGTGAAATGGCCAAGCAAAACCTGTACTGTTACGCACAAGGCCAGATAAGGCAAGAGATAAACAAGAGGAATGGGCACTGGGTTTAGAGTAGTGGGAGGAGGGAAAGAGAAATGTAATTGTACCAAGGTTTTGTACTGTGCGCCTACCTTGTAGACACCACTCTTGCAAGAGTATATCAAATGATACTGCTGCTGCAGATCTTGTCTTGGACTGAAATTATTGAAGTGAGTAGGTTCTATTTCCCACATAAATTAAGATTTAAACACTTGTTTTTCACTGCATCTGACACCTACACACATGACATGGGTACTAGGGAAAAATAAGCATGACTGCTGTCGGGTGGTAATGGAAGAAAAATAAACAGGCATGTCAAGGGATCTGCTCACTGAGAGCTGGCTCTAGGGAAGCTGGATCAGCATATGAAGGACTCTTCAATCCTCTTGAGGAGCGGAGACTGACTTCAAAATAGCCTCAATGTGTCTTATGTGCTGCTGTTGGTGTCTTCCTACTGAGGAGTTTATTTTTAATTTTTTTTTCATAGTTTGTTGTGATTTGTTTTCTGGGGTTTCTTTCTGCTTATTTCTGTTAATTTGAAGCTGTGCTCAGCTGCACAGGCAGCTACTACCACCACTGCTGCTACAGTCTGGTCCAGCTCCTGCTACTGAAGCCTAGGCCTCGCCTGCACCCCTGCTGCTGCTGCCTGGGCCTACCTACACCTGGGGACGACTTCGACCGCTACTCCTGAGGCTGCTTCTGAAAAAAAAATAAACAGGATGATCAGAGCTGGCTCTGAGGAAGCTGGATCTGTGTCAAGGACTCCATGTGTAAGCAAAAGGGTGAGTTGGTGACTGGATAATGGCCTCTGTGAAGTTATTCCTGATGTCGGGGTTTCCTGCTCCTCGAATGCTGCCTGACCTGCTATGCTCTTCCAACACTGTTCTATTTTGCCTGTAATCTCCAGCATCTGCAGTACCCACTTACAGTCATAGACATGTACAGCATGGAAACAGATCCTTCCATCTTACTAGATATCCCGACCCAATCCAGTTCCACCTGCCAGCACCCGGCCCATATCCCTCCAAATCTTTCCTATTCATATACCCATCCAAATGCCTATTAAATGTTGCAATTGTACCAGCCTCCACCACATCCTCTGGCAGCTCATTCCATACGCGTACCATACTCTCCATGAAAATGTTGCTCCTCAGGTCTCTTTTATATTTTTTCCCTCTCACCCGAAACCTATGCCCTCTAGTTCTGGACTCCCTGACCCGAGGGAAAAGACTTTGTCGATTTATCCTATCCACACCCCTCATAATTTTGTAAACCACTATAAGGTCACCCCTCAGCCTCCGACACTCCAGGGAAAATAGCCTCAGCCTGTTCAGCCTCTCCCTATCGCTCAAATCCTCCAACCCTGGCAACATCCTTGTAAATCATTTTGGAATCCTTTCAAGTTTCACAACATGTTTCCAATAGAAAGGAGACCAGAATTGCACGCAATATTACAACAATGGCCTAACCAATGTCCTGTACAGTCGCAACATGACCTCCCAACTCCTGTAATCCATAGTCTGATCAATAAAGGAGCATATACCAAACACTGCCTTCACTATTCTATTTACCTGCGACTCCGCTTTCAAGGATGTATGAACCTGCACTCCAAGGTCTCTTTGTTCAGCAACACTCCCGAGGACCTTACCATTAAGTGTATAAGTCCTGCTACGATTTGCTTTCCCAAAATGCAGCACCTCGCATTTATCTGAATTAAACTCCATCTGCCACTTCGCAGCCCATTGGCCCATCTGGTCCAGATCTTGTTGTAATCTGGGGTAACCCTCTTCGCTGTCCACTGCACCTTTAATTTTGATGTCATCTGTCAACTTACTAACTGTACCTCTTTTGCTCGCATCCAAACCGACTAATCGTGGACATCTACTACAAACCCACCAACTCCCACAGCTACCTGGAATACACCTCCTCCCACCCTGCCCCTGTCAAAACACTATCCCTTATTCCCAATTTCTCTGCCACTGTTGCATCTATTCCCAGGAGGATCAATTCCACCACAGAACATCCCACCTGGTGTCCTAGCATAAAAACTACAATTTCCTCTCTCACATGGTTGACAATGCCCTCCAGTGCATCTGCTCCATTTCCTCTACCTTGACCCTTGAACCACACCCCTCCCAATGCAACGGGGACAGAACCCCTTTGTCCTCACCTTCTACCCCACCAACATCTGGATACATTGCATTATCCTCCACAACTTCTGTCACTTACAAACAGACCGCACCATTAGGGACATATTTCCCTCTGCACTCCACCTGCATTTCAAAGACTATTCCCTCTGCAACTCCCTTGTCAGATCCACACCCCCCACCAACCCACCCTCCCCTTCTGGCACCTTCCCTGGCCTCTGAAAAGTGCAAAACTTGCACCCACACCTCCGTCCAATGCTCCAAAGGATCCTTCCACATCTGACAAATATACTTGTACCTCCACCAATGTCATCTACTGCATCCATTGCACCCAAGGTGGTGTCCTCTACATCGGGGAGACAGAACTCTTACTTGCGGATTGTTTCAGAGAACACCAACCAACCTCACCACCCCGTGGCTGAACACTTTAACTCTCCCTCCCACCAAGGGAATGCAGGTCCAGGGCCTCCTCCATCACCAAACCCTTACCAGCTGATGCCTGGATATTCCACCTTGGAACCCTACAATCAAGCGGATCAATGTCGATTTCACTAGTTTCATCATTTCCCCAACCCAACTTATCGCAGTCCCCAGCCTCCAACTCAGCACCACCCTCCTGACTGGTCCATCTTCCTTCCCACCTGTCCACTTGACCTTTCACACCCCACGCACACCCCTTCCGCATACCTTCATCTATCACATTCCCATCTACCTTCCACCCCCAGCCCCACACCCATTCCGCTTCTCTCTCGGCCCCCTGTTCCACAAGCCTCATTCCTGATGAAGGGCTTATGTACGAAACATTGATTCTTCAGATGCTGCCTGACCCGCTGTGCTTTTCCAGTGCCACACTCTTGACTCTGATCTCCAGCATCTGTAGTCCTCACTTTCTCCTGCACTCTTAACCTACCGACATTCCTGTATACTCTCGTAATCAGTTTATATCCCTCCTTATCCCAGGCCCAGCCCTCTCTTTCTAACCCATCCCTTTCACCTGCCCATCTTCCCTTTCGCTCATCTGCTCCACCCCACCCACTGTCTAATCACAGCCACCTTCGCCCTGCATCCACCAATCGCCATCCCACCCACCTTTCCCCAGCACCACACCCCCATTTATTCTGCAGCCCCTTCCTCTCCCGGATTCTGATGAAAGTTTCCGACCTGAAACGTCAATTGCTCTTCTATTCTGTTTGCAGCTCAACTCTCCAACTCCTCTATATTCCTTTGTACATTCTGAACCTCCCTCCATGCAATTGAACTGTTTTAACAACCCTGTCTCTCTTTGTACAGGCAGGAGTGAAGGACTGGAAGAGAGAGAGAGATGATGGAGGGAGGATGGAAAACACTTGGATGAAGAGAGGCCCAGCAGACAGGAAGGCGGTTACCTTTTTGAACCCTGGTGCAGGATCCGACTCAATCATGTTGGAGCCATTCAGAGCTCTGAGGCTGCGGACTCTCTCCCGGTTGGTCTTCAGGGGGATGTCTTGGCCACACACATTGATGAAGTACCTCCAGGGGACAGGGCTCTCCAACAGCTCCTTCATGCAGTTGAGATCCGCCTGAACTCTGCTCCAGCCAGCATAGGTGACCCACTCCAGCTTGGCTGCGACAAAGACATTGTGGAAACACGAAGCGATGGCCCAAACGGCCGCATGAAATTGACTCGGGGATTTGCGGTCCACGTGGATACAGTAGACGTTCTGTGGGGTGTAAATGCTCCGTAGAAGCCTCTTGAACATCTCAATGCTCTGGTGGATGACCATGGAGTAAGCCAAGGGGAAGTGTTCCTCCTCAGGGCTCAGGGGGACAGTGATATACTTGCGGGCCCTCAGAAACGATCTGCAATTTCGGGTCATGTTCAGATAATCTCCCTCAGTGACGGCTTGGTGCTTGAGGGAGACAGTAATGGAGTTGAGGAGGGCCCTTTCCACCTCCTGCCTGTCACCCTGGATGATCTGCCAGCAGGTGGAGTTCTCCTCGACCAGGAGGAGATGTTCCTGCATTGGACTGGCACCTGGTTTCACCAGCCTAAGGGTCAGCCAGCCCCCTCCTTTCTGGACCAGCAGCCATTGGCACAACAAGACCACACTGAGCACACACAGCGTTGATCTGACGCGCGACCAGTGGGCACAACGCTGGCTCAGCTTGGGCATAGCACTTTCCAGGGGGCAGTGTCCCCAGCCTATAGGCGATAGGCAAATGCAGAATGGATGCTCTCTGTGCTGGGCAGCACTGCCTCCACCAGGCCGTGGGGAAGGAGTGACTGCAATTTGCTGGAGAGGTCGCAGCAGTCAGTCCCCTCCTTGTTAGACTCTTGTCTTCCTTTTCCCCAAGATTCAACAATGACTCGACTTTCACTCCCTCTCCCCTCGGAACTGCTCTCCCTCTGGAATTCCTCTCCCACTTTAACACCCCTCCCTCTCTCTGTGACCCCTTTGTAACCCCTCTCCCTCTAATAATCCCTATCCCTTTGTAATCCCTCTCCTCCACTAACTCATCCCTCTCCGTCAGTAACTCCTCTCTCCCTCTGTAACTTCTCTCTCTCTGTAACTTCTCTCTCTGTAACTTCTCTCTCACTCTCTCTCACACACACACTATCGTCTCTCTCTCTTTCTCTGTCCCTCAGTAACTCCTCTCCTCCCTCTCTCGGTAACTCTCTCTCTCGGTTCCTCCTCTCCCTCTCTCGGTCTCTCTCAGTAACTCCTCCCGCCCTCCTCTGGATGAAACCCAGTCAATGTTCCGTTGTTCCTCTCTCGGAGTCCGGGCTCCTCTCGCTCCTGTCTGCCTGCCTGGCTACAGGCGTTTCCTTCCCCGGTCTCTGCTTCTCTCCGGCCGTTCCTGGACCGATGTTGCCGGGTGGAGTAAACGAGAGGATCGCGATGGTGTGCAGTCTGGATCAGAGAACCTATTACCAGAGAGAACACAGAGCCAGCCAAGCCCAATAACCCACGTCCCAGCCTGAGCTGAGATGCTCTTTCAACAATGTGGGAGGGGTAACCCTTGCATGAAGAGAGGACCAGGAGACGGGAAGGTGGTTACCTGTTTGTATTGTGACTCTTAACTGCCCTCTGGGCTATTAGGGATGGCCAATAAACACTGGCCTGGCCAACGGTGCCCCCATCCCATGAATTTATTGGAAAAAAAAGTGACAATAGTAAGTCAAATTAAATCAAACTTCACCACTCGTCATCTCTCTCTCTCTCTGATGCGAAATTGGAATTATGCTGATTTGACCGTTCATAATAAAGCTGTGAATCTGAGCACAGCAAGTTGATATGAATCAAAAAAAATTCCCCAGCCGAGAGTGACTCAGAGGTTAGCATTGCTGGAGCACAGTGCCAGGGAACCAGAGCCTTGGGTGGCTGTGTGGAGTTTTGCATGTTGTCTGCTTGGGTAACCTTTGGGTGCTCTGATTTCAAAGATGTTCAAGTTAGGTGGATTGGCCATGCTGAATTGCCCATAATGTCCAGGGATGTGCAGGCGGTGTGGGTTACCATAGCCACACACACACACTCCTGCAGGTTTAGGCAATGCTCAATCTAATGCAACATCCTGGTGGATCTTCTTTGCCCCCCCTCCAGTACAATCACATCCTTCCTATAAGGTGGTGCCCAGAACTGCACACAATATTCCAGCTGTAGTCTCACCAAAATCCTGTAAAGCTCCAACATGACACCTCCCTGCTCATGTATTCAGTGGCTTTGACCCTTCTTAATTCCCTTACCTGTCTATCCTGCCGCCTTCATGGATGGCTGGACACACAAATCAGGATCCGTCTAATCTTCTGTGCTTGCCAGGGTCCTCCTATTTAACATGTATTCCCTTGCCATGTTAGTCCTCTGGAAATGCACGTCGCAGAAATTTGGGCATTCAGTAGCACAGAATGGAGAAAAACAAACGACTGGCTCAAGAGCTGGCATCTTTTAAACATTGTAACTGTGCCCACATACATTACTTCATCTGGAAGTTCATTCCATCACAAACCACTCTGGGGAATAAAGAGTTGCTCCTCAATCTTTAAATCTTTTTCCTCTGACCTTACAAACGTGGCCCTGAGTCTGAACTCCCCCACACTAGGGAAAAGACCCTTCTCATTCACCTTATCAATCACTGTCATGATTTTATAAACCTCAACAAGGTCACCCCTCAATTTCCTATGCTGCAGTGAAAACACGTACAGTGCTGATCACCACCCAACCAGAAGGATGTGGATCCTTTAGAGAGGGGACAGAAAATGTTTACCAGGACATTGCCTGGAATGGGGGATTTTACCTGTGAAGAAAGATTGGAAAAAATTGGGCTTGTTTCCACTAAAATGCAGGAGGTTGAGGGGGCGACCTTATAGAAGTTTATAAGATTGTGAATGGCATAGATACCGTGGAAAGTATGAGGCCTTTTCTCAGGGTGGAAGAGTCAGTTACTCGGGGACACAAGTTCAAGGTGGAGGGGTCAGGGGGGTGTTTAAAAGAGATATGCGAGGCATGTTTATCATGGAAAGGGTGGTGAGTTCATGGAACACACTGCCAGAACAGACAATGGAAACAGACACAATTGTACTTTCAAGAAGCATCCAGCAGCAGGCATGAATAGGAAGGGAACAAGGGAATACGGATCCTGTAAGCGAAGACAGTTTAAATATGGAAGGCAAGATGTGTCAGTGTAGGCTTGGAGAGTTGAAGGGCCTGTTCCTGTGCTGTAATGTTCTTTGTAAAATGTCCCCAGATTCTCCAGTCTATTTTTATATCTCAAACCCTGCACTCCTGGCAACATCCTGGTGAATCTTTTCTGAACCGTCTCTAGTTTAATAATATCCTTCCTACTGCAGCGTGAGCAGAACAGGACACAATCTTCCAGAACTGGTCTTACCAACTTCCTGTCCAACCTCAGCACACCATCCCAACTCCAATATTCAGAGACCTGAACAATGAATGTCATCACTCTCCAGCAGGCATTGTTTCACCCTGACTCCCCTTGTAACTGTCCACATCTCGCTGGGACACTGATGTGAAACATCTTGGCTCTTTGACTGATTCGACCAAGTCTCATTTCCTACTGTTCCTGTGTATCCCTCAGAACAGGAATGTAATGTGCATTCCCATGGCAACATCACGATGACATACTTGTTTGTGGATTCACATGAAACGGGCATCACTGACTGGGACAGCCTTGTTAGCCATCCCCCTAATCTCTACGGCATAAATGATGAGGAACTCTCCTCTTTAAACTCACTGTCCTTGTGTTTTAAGCACCCTGATCACAAATGCAAAGTCACATGGGAGAGAGTTCCAGGATTCTGTCCCAGAAAAACTGAAGGAAGGATGATTAATTTCAAAGTTGGGATTAAGGGTGAAGTGGAGAGTAACTGCAGAAGAAGTAGTGTTGAATCATATTGCTGGCCTTGTCTTCAAGGTGATATTGATGTTGGGTTTACAAGGTGTGGTTGAGGGACCCTTCCTGAATTACTCTAGTAAATCCACAACAGGTATAACATTGTTTCCAGGAAAAAATGGACAGACTTCATCAGAGAAGGGAAATGCAAATTGCTCAAAGTCTTCTGAGATGATAACATGGAGGGCCCAAGCAGCTGAAGGCCGGTGGAGTGATGGAATTAGGGAATGGTCAAGAGGCTGGAATCGCAGGAGGGCTAACATCATGGAGTGATAATGAGCATTGATGTTACAGCCAAGAGAAGATTATTGAGACTGGAGGAGGTTTCAGAGATAGGGTGGGGTATAGGGGGTGGAGGAGGTTCTAGAGATAGAGAAGGTGTCAGGGCTGAATGAGGTGACAGAGATAGGGAGGAGTGCACTGGGTGGAGGAGGTTATAGAGATGTACAATGCAGAAACAGTCCCATCAATCCAACTTGTCCATGCCTACCAGTTCTCCTAACCTAATCTTGACTCAATTGCCCGCACTTGGCCCATATCCCTCTGCACCTTTCCTCGTCATATACCAATCCAGATGCCCTTTAAATGCTGTAATTGTACCAGCCTCCACCACTTCCTCTGGCAGCTCATTCCATACATGCACCACTCCTCAGCCCATTGGCCCATCTCATCAAGATCCTGTTGTACTCTGAGGTAACCTTCTTTGCCATCCACTACACCTCTAGTTTTGGTGTCATCTGCAAACTTACTAACTGTATGCCCTATGTTCACATCCAAATCATTGTATAAATGATGAAAAGCAGTGGACCCAGCACCGATCCTTGTGGCACACCACTGTCACAGGCCTCGAGTCTGAAAAGCAACTCTCGGCCACCGCCCGTCTTTTACCTCAAAGTCAGTTCTGTATCCAAATGGCTAGTTCTGCTTGTACTCAATGAGATCTAACCTTGCTAACCAGTCTACAATGGGAATCCTTTTCGAGCGCCTTACTGATGTCCACATAGATTGCGTCTACCGCTCTGCCCTCATCAATCCTCTTTGTTACTTCTCTGAACAAACTCAGTCAAGTTAGTGAGACATGATTTCCCACACACAAAGCCATGTTGACTATTCCTAATCAGTACTTGCCTTTCCAAATACATATAAATCCTGTCCGTCAGGATTCCCCCTAACACCTTGCCCGCCACCAATGTCAGGCTTCCTGGTCTATAGCATCTCTCAGCTTTAAAGCATCACCTTTTCATTCTGAAGCTATGTCCTCTGGTTCTAGTCTCTCCTACTCGTGGAAACACCTTTCCATATCCAGTCTACCACGGGGCCTCAGTATTCTGTAAGTTTCAATCAGATCTCCCTCACTCTTCTGAACTCAATTGAGTCCAGACCCAGAGTCCTCAGCCACTCCTCATGTGACAAATCTTTCATTCCTGGGATCATTCTTATAAAATGCCTCAGGAATGCTCTTAACTTACTATTGTGAGAGATGACATTACACTGAATTACATATTTTGACTGCAGGCTATAAAACCACCGAACTTTAGCAGCAAGCTATGTTAGTGTCCCTTTCTCACTGACTGCTGCTATCTCCTCAGCAGTTTGAAGGGTCTATGATATGTAGATACACGACAGTACAAACTGAGCGGACACATCTCTCTGCAATGAGAACAACCATGTTCTACTCAGATTATGTGGACTTTACCTTTACCTTCACCAAGCATATGTTAATATGATTAAGAAAACATTTACTCAACAACAGAAATGTTGGATGATTACAAAAATAACTTGGTCCACATATATTTTGCCTGAACCATGGTTGCTACCATATAACCAAAAACAATTATACATGAGGAAGTCTAAACCCAGTTTATTCATCCAAGACGTGTGTTGCAATTAAGTGCTTTCTGTTTTCTTGTCTTTGACAGTGCATTACCCTATAATGTCGGTATGTCTGCTCTCATGTATGTTCACCCTGTTCAATGTCCTTGCTTTTATCTTCATCTTCACTCTCAGAAGATTACTGCTGATCCCCTATTTCCTCTGCTGACAGTCCACACTCTGTTTGTCAACTGCACTTGAGAAAGGCATAGTGCACCATTTCTGATCTATACTGCAATGCCCCACTGGAGCTTCCAACTCAGCTTGAAGTGGTTGAGTTATGATTGTTCAACTATGGCCCTGGTGGAAGCATGGGCAGTGTTGTATCTTCATTTTCCCGTTGCCTCAGGGATGCACTACCCCCTTGATAGCATTCATAGGCCCTTATTTCAAGGAGATTGGAGTGTAAGAGTAGCGAAGACTTACTGCAACTGACAAAGGTACTGGTGAGACCACATAGAATCATACAACATGGAAACAGACCGTCCATTCCAACAAAGCCTTGCCGAACATTATCCCAAACTAAACTAGTTCCACCTGCCTGCTCCTGGCCTATAGCGCTCCAACCCTTTCCCACTCAAGTACTTATCCAAATGTCTTTTAAACCTTATAATTGTACCCACTTCCTCCCTTTTCTCAGGAAGTTCATTCCTCTGTTTGTTTTTTTAGCCTTCCCAATCTTCTGATTTCCCAGTGCTTTTGGCCACTTTATAGGCTCTCTCTTTTTCTTTGATAGATTTCCGGACTTCCTTTGTCAGACATGGCTGTCTAATCCCTCCCCAAATAATCTTTCTCTTCTTGGGGATGAACCTCTGTACGGTGTCCTCAATTTTACCCACAAACTCCTGCCATTTTTGCTCTACTGTCTTCACTGCTAGGCTCTGCTTCCAGTTTATTTTCGTCAGTTCCTCTCTCATGCCCTCATAATTACCTTTATTAAACTGTAACACCATTACATCCGATTTTGCCTTCTCTCTTTCAAACTGCAGACTGAACTCTACCATATTATGATCGCTGCTTCCTAAGTGTTCCTTTACTTTAAGATTTTTTATAAAGTCTGTTTCATTACATAGCACTAGGTCCAGAATAGCCTGCTCCCTTATGGGCTCCATGACAAGCTGTTCCAAAAAGCCATCCTGTAAACATTCCATGAATTCCCTTTCTTTGGATCCACTTGCAAAATTATTTACCTAGTCCACCTGCATATTGAAGTCTCCCATGATCACTGTGACCTTGCCTTTCTGATATGGCTTCTCTATTTCCCGGTACATGTTGCGTCCCTGGTCCTGACCACTGTTAGGAGGTCTGTACATAACTCCCATTATGGTTTTTTTGCCTTTGTGGTTCCTCAATTCCACTCACACAGACTCCACATCATCCGATACTATGTCATTCAGCACCATAGATTTAATTTTGTTCTTAACTAACAAAGCAACCCCTCACCCTCTGCCCACCTCCCTGTCTTTTCAATAAGTTGACAACCCTTGGATGTCCCCCCTGTAACCACGTCTCTGTGATGCCTACCGCATCATAATCATTCACGATGATCTGTGCCATTAGTTTGTCTGCTTTGTTATGAATGCTACGAGCATTCAGGTAAAGTGCCTTAATGTTAACTTTCTTATCATCAGAGATATTGGAAGTCATAAGATGTCCTAAGTTATCCTTCCTTTTTGCTGCATTCCCAGTCTATTTCAAGTTTAAATCTGCCTGCACATATGCTATCTTGCCGCTTATCTTTCCATTTAACTTCATACTCCCTGTCGCTTTCACTTTCCCTCCCCCCCCAACTCAGAAGTTTAAAGTCCTACTGACCACCCTATTTATCCTCCTCACTAGAACATTGGTACCTGATCGGTTCAGGTGGAGACCGTCCCAATGGTACAGATCCCCCCTGTTCCAAAACTGATGCCAAGGCCCCATGAAGTGGAATCCCTCTTTCCCACACCAATCTCTTAGCCACGTATTTACTTCCCTAATTTTCTTATCCCTATGCCAATTGGCACGTGGCTTGGGCAGTAATCTGGAGATTATGACCCTTGAGGACCTGTATTTCCATTTCCTTCCTAGTGCTCGATAATCCCCAAACAGGTCCTCCACCCTAGCTTTGCCTATGTTGTTGGTCCCAACGTGCACCACACAACTGGATCCTCCCCCTCCCGCTCCAATAACCTTTCAAGCCGGTCAGAGATGTCCCAAACCCTGGCACCGGGTAGGCAACACACCATGCGAGACTCCTGATCCAGCTTGCATAGGATACTATCTGTCCCCCTAATTATAGAATCCCCTATAACAACTACTTATCTTTTTGCTCCCCCCTCTTGAATGACCTTCTGCACCATGGTGCTGTGGTCAGCTGGCTCATCCTGTCCAGAGCCCTTTTCCTCATCCGTACAGGGAGCAAGAATCTCATACCTGTTGGACAAGGTCAAGGGTTAAAGCCCAGCTACCAAGCCAAACCAAGCTACAATTGAAAATAATGCACTTCCATTGGCTCAGAACAAGGCAAACAAACAAAATAAATTGATTGCAAGAATGTTTGATCATTGAGGTTAGTCTGCCCTTCCCTCTGAACACAATAAAACTGCAACGAACAATGCACCTGTTTCTAGAATTTGTTTTATTTCAACAATAAATACTTTGTACAGTGAGCAATAAAGTCTTGCTGAGGACACAGGACAGTGAAACACAGATGGAAGTGATATGGGATATTTTGGAACTATCATTGTCCCTGGATCACTAAACATTAGATATGTGAGTAAGATAAATACGGAAATCCTGATGATATGACTTGCACGTTTCAAATTCCCATGACCTTCTGTCGACCCCTCTCCCTGACCATCAAGGACATCCAAGGCTTAGCTCCCAGCTCCCCTGTGTACCAGCTCCCCAGCCTGTGATATCTTACCTTGGTTTATTTAGACATTTCAAAGAAATCCTCTGCCTTCGGCAGTGAGTTTCAGTCACAGACATTGCAAAGTCCTCGTTCGTTTCCTGGTAGCTGTTTGCTAAATCTAGGCTTCAACCACCTCTTGGGTAACTAAACTCACACACACTGAATCTCCTTTCCCATCTATCATTCTGTTCCATTGTCCATGTGATTACTATCCAAACCCACACATTACCTTCTGAATACCCAGTGACCGAGTGAGTAAGCTAACCTCCAGATCCAGTCCCACAAACCTCCAGACCCTCTGAACCCTCTGAAACTACAAACATACATCATGGATCATCCGATTTCAGCCCCACCCCTTACCCTCCCCTTATCTGACCTGTCAAACACCTTGACTGTTAGAACCATCCTCCAAACCAGAACTGACCAGAAAACACCACCACCCACACATTCTAATTACTTCCACCAACTGGACTCTGCAATTCAACCTCAACCATCCAGCTTTTGCCCCCAAACAGATACAATTACCCCCATTGAAATGCATTGACACAATAGAGTCAGGCCCGATTATACTGCCCCTTTTCCCAACTATCCGGATACACTCAAGGCAGAATGACCAGCTCATCCTTGTACCAGCTCAGCAATCTGCATTATCCAATCTTTGTTTATTCAACCATTTCAAAGCCATCCTCTGAAATGTGAAGGAAGGATGAGACTCAGGAAACACATAGATTTGACAAAAATCTTCTGTGAAGATTGCAGCTCTGTATCAGCTAAGTGACAGAATTTCATGATTATGTGCGATGAATCTGTCACAATCACATTCGATCAAGTTGCTCTGGAGAGTTTCAGAGATCCGAACTCTGGGTTGGGGACAGAATTGTCACATTTGATGGATTTCCAAACAGAATTCTTAAGACCAAAGTTTGGTTTCTGGTCACTGGATTCAAAATGTTAACTCTGATTTCTCTTCACAGATGCTGCCAGACCGCTGAGCTTTTCCAGCAATTTCTGTTTTTGTTTCTGATTTACAGTATCTGCAGTTCCTTCCATTTTATTTGATTATCAATGACCTGAATGCTCAGCATTTGTCCAATATAAAATGTTCAAATAGCCAATCACTATGACTCAGAGACTAACAGTTAATAAGTCTGTTGCCCACCTGTAAACTTGTGAAATACTGACTCTCTTTGTTGCTGTGTTGCGTAACTGACTTACTCAAGGGCTAATGCAACAGGCCAGACAGTAAATCAGGTGGCATGTGAGACAATATTGAATACCCATTGAATGCTCATTGGCATTTGGTGCTAAAAGTTTGGATTATGATGCAGTCTGGATAAATTAGATATTGCAAACAGGAGATAATCAAATGGACAGTCACTATTTTCAATACTATAAAGAAAGAACTGTGGATGTTGGAAATCTGAAACACAAATAGAAGTTACTGGATATTTCTCTCTGCATTCTCTCTACCAATGCTGCCAGACCCGCGGAGTTAACATTTTGACCCTTTTGCAGAATTGGACTTGAAATGTTAACTCTACTTTCTCTCCACTGGCTTCAATAAGCAGCTCTGCCACCCCCATTTTGGAGCAGATATTTTAATCTTCATTTGCTGAGTAACATCAACTCAGACAGCTCAGTTTCCAGACATGAAAGTTTGTATTTTGGAAATGTGCATGCAATTTAAATCCCTCTCATTTGTCCTGTTAAAAAGGCTTTGGCTTCTTTTGATGGGCAACATAAAGACAGACTGTTTTCCCAAGATACAAATATAAATTGTTTCTGTTCATATGAGCCTGTCCAATATGTTTGTATTTAAACAAATCAAAATAATAGCTCTGTATCTGAACGTGGGCAGCTTTTGTGTCAACTTAAATCAATCCATAGCACACATTGATGTAAATAAATACAGCATGAGGGGAAAGTTCGGGGAAAGCAGCCACTCAAGGGGCTGATCGATAGGCCCTCTGATGTTAGACATGAAGAGATATTGGCTGCTTGTGATAGTGAGATGGCAATCAGCATTGCTGATTTGAATCTACACAAAGACTGTGTAAATCAGGTTGGCAGCAGTAACGTGGATGAGAGGTTATTGATGACCTTCGAGAAAGTATCTTAGAGCTGCGTGTTCTGAAGCAACCAGACAGAAGGCTATGTTCTTATCATCTTATTGATACTGTGTAATGTGACAGGATTTATGAAGCAATCTCAGTGTAAAGACTCTCCTACGTAGCAGCCATCACAATATAATTCAATTTTACATCCAATTTGAATGGAAGAAGATTGACTCTGAGGTAAGTATTTCAAACTTAAACAAGATCCACTCTGAAGGCATGTAAATTAAACCAGCTGAAGTGAATGGTGTAACTGGCTCGGAGAGAGATCAGTAGAGACAGTGATGGCAGAGATTTAAGAGGATACCTCAGAAGAAGTATATTCTGATTGAAACAAGAGACTTTAAAGGGAGGACTCGCTTTCTGTGGTTGACTGAAAAGTTGAAGAAACCGTCCAACCTGAGGATATTGCAAACATGGGTGGCAGGTCAGATGATTGATTAGAAAATAAAGTATGGCAGAGAAAAAGGTTAATTAGGAGGAAATTAGAATCTCAGAACCCAACTGAAAATGTTAAAAACAACAAAGGAAGAGTTTCCATGGGTATTTAAAAACAAGGAGAAAGTGAGGTCTGCAGATGCTGGAGATCAAAGTTGAAACTTTATTGCTGGAACAGCACAGCAGGTCAGGCAGCATCCAGGGAACAGGAGATTCGACGTTTCGGGCACAGGCCCGAGGAAGGGCCTGTGCCCGAAACGTCGAATCTCCTGTTCCCTGGATGCTGCCTGACCTGCTGTGCTGTTCCAGCAATAAAGTTTCAACGTATTTAAAAACAAACCATGTATGCAATGTGAGTGCCATGTTTGGGCGGCTCGGTGGCACAGTGGTTAGCACTGCTGCCTCACAGTGCCAGAGACCTGGGTTCATTTCCCACCTCAGACTGACTGTGTGGAGTTTACACATTCTCCCCGTGTCTACGTGGGTTCCTCCGGCTGCTTCCGTTTCCTCCCACAGTCCAAAAATATGCAGGTTAGGTGAATTGGCCACGCTAAAATTGCCCGTAGTGTTAGGTGCAGGGGTAAATGTAGGGGAATGGGTCTGGGTGGATGCGCTTCGGCGGGTCGGTGTGGATTTGTTGGGCCGTAGGGCCTGCTTCCACTCTAAGTAATCTAATCTAATCTAATCCTCTAGGGAGTGAGAATATGGGAGTTATTGGTAGATGTTAGGGGGCAAAAAGTGCAGAGCTGGAAAAGCACATCAGGTCAGACAGCATCCAAGGAGCAGGAGAATCGATGTTTCTGGCATAAACCCTTCATCCATAGATGTTAAGGAATGGCAAATTAAATGAATAAGTACTTTGCTTCTATCTTCACTATAGAAGATACAAAAAGCATTTCAGTAATCGTGGTAAGACACTGTTTTGCTGACATTGAAACTTCAGGCCAACTGTGTCTGCATGCTGACTCAGAACTGAGCACATGCACAGTTCCAAATTGTCTGCATCATCATTCCAATCTCCCTCACCTTCTCCCCTCCTCTCTGAATCTGAACATCACCACCATTCTCTGCACCACCTCTACCAGCCCCAACCACCATCAGACTGCATATCAATCTCTCTCTTCTCCAGGTCACAATCTCTCTCTCACCCTCAGACTTTCTCTCCCACCCCCACTCTATCCCTCCAAATCTCAACATCCAGTGAAACTGAGCAGACATGGAAAGAAGATGCATGATTGAAACACTTCAACCAATCGCATTCACCCATGCATGAGCAAGCATCTCCCTAGACAATACTGCATTTACTGCTCAGTGTCAACCCAACTGTAAGTCAGGAAGTAGGAGTGAGGGATGAACACAATGTAATTACAGTCACTAAGGAGGCTGGACTCAGCAAACCGATAATAGGTCTCATCACCTTCTGTCTTCATCTCAGAGTCTTAAAAGAGGTTGTTAATTTGGTTGTAGATGCATTGATGCAAATTCTTTGAATTTCCCAAGATTCATTAGACTTCACTCAGTCAGAGATCATTTAGTCTGTCAATGTTTTGCCTCATCCCTTGTCAGTGACCATTGCCTCCCTGCCTCTAAACTTCTTCTGGCCCCAAGGCCTATCTGGAATGACTTGATGGCACTAACTGCTGTTTGGAGACTCTTGCTGACACTAACCTCGAGGATGCATAAGGTTCACTTGGTACAAGGTTCATTAATTGAAACCTGCTGTTTTTCTATTACTACAGTATAATAATGTCTATTTAACCCTGACCGTATAATTCATTTCAACAGTCCCTTATTTTGAAAGAGGATGTAAATGCATTAAAGACAGTTCAGAGGAGGTTTACTCGATGAATACTTTGAATGAGTGGCTTGTGCAATCGGGTTAGGTGCTCAGACTGAGTTTGTTTCTGCTGGAGTTTAGACGGGTTAAGAGTGATCTGATCAAACTGTATAAAGGCTCTTAATGATCTTGGAATGGATGTTTCTTCTTGTGAATGAGTTCAGAATTAGGGACCATGTTTATAAAATTCGTGAGGGGTCATACTTTTTGGACAGAGATGAAGATAATTCTTTTTTCAGGTGTGTAACTTTGGAATTGTCTGTCCCAGAAAGTGGAAGAGGTGAGGACAATGGATATTTTTAAGTCACAGGTAGATTTATTCCCTTACATAACAAGAATCTAAGATTACACTGCGTAGATGGGAATGCAAAACATAGACTTATCAGCCATAAACTTATGAAAGAGTGGAATAGGTTCAAGCGAGCAAATGAATTTGTTAAATGCATTCATGAAAGTTTCCTCAAGCAGTATATAGAGGATCCTACTCAGGAAGGGACAAAACTCGACCTACTCATGGGAAATAGGGCAGGACAGGTGATGGAGGTAATAGTGGGGGAGCATTTTGGGACCAGTCCTATTAATTTTAAAGTAGTTATGGAGAGGAACTGGTCCACAGGTTCAAGTTCTAAAATGGAGAAAGGTGAATTTTGATGGAATTAGACAGGAGCTTGCAGGGGTTGATTGGAGTAGTTTGTTTGCAGGTAAAGTGACCTCCAGCAAGTGGGAGGCCTTTAAAAGTGAGATCGCTGGAGTTCAAGGTCGATATGTTCCTATGAAGGTGAAAGGCAAGGTTGACAGGAATAGGGAACCCTGAATGACAAGAGATATTGAGGCTTTGACCAGAAAATGAATGAGGTAAGGCTGAGGTACTGGCAGCTGGGACCAAGGGAATCCCTGGATGTATACAGGGGATGCAGGGTTTTACTGAAGAAGAAATCAGGAAAGCAAAAAGGGGGGCATGGGATGGCCTTGGCTGAGAAGGTTAGGATGCGTCCAAAGAGGTTCTTTAAGTAAAAAGGAGTAAGAATAACTAGCAAAAGAATAGTTATTTCTTATTTTCTAAAGGCAAGTGTCAGTCATTGTGTTCCAGAGGCAATTCAATTGGACAAATTGATAGGCTTGAAGCAAAGCACACTTTATTCTTACACTGCAGTTAAAATAGTGATTTTAAAACAGCGACAATTCCAAGATGGAGGTGAAACAGGACACCTGAGATCGAGTTAGTCCACTCCGCCCATTTAGAGTCATCGGGTCATAGAGATGTACAGCACAGAAACAGACCCTTCGGTCCAACTCATCCAGATATTCCAACCCAATCTAGCCCCACCTGCCAGCACTCGGCTCATCTTCCTCCAAACCCTTCCTATTCATATACCCATTCAGATGCCTTTTCAAATGTTGCAATTGTACCAGACTCCACCACATCCTCTGGCAGCTCATTGCATACACGTACCACCCTCTGTGTGAAAACGTTGCCCCTTAGGTCTCTTTTATATCTTTCCCCTCTTACCCTAAACCTATGCCATCTAATTCTGGACTCCCCCACCCCATTTATCTGTTTATCCTACCCATGCCCCTCATGACTTTATAAACCTCTATACAGTCACCCCTCAGCCTCCGACGCTCCAGGGAAAATAGCCCCAGCCTGTTCAACCTCTCCTGCAGCTCAAATCCTCCAACCCTGGCAATATTCTTGTGAATCTTTTCTGAACCCTTTCAAGTCTCACAACATCTTTTTAAAAGGAAGGAGAGTAGAACTGCACACAATATTCCAAAAGTGGCCTAACCAATGTCCTGTACAGCTGCAACTAACTCCTGTGTTCAATACTGTGACTAATAAAGGAAAGCATACCAAACGCCTTCTTCACTATCATATCCTACCTGCAACTCTACGTTCAAGATGCAAGAGCCTGCACTCCAAGGTCTCTTTGTTCAGCAACACTCCCTAGGACCTTACCATTATATGTATAATTCCCGCTAATATTTGCTTTCCCAAAATGGCTCCTACCATCACTACTTTACAGTTGATAAACTTTTGCACAAACTCCCTGAAAATTTATTTTTATGTAGCTTTCCCATGAGTTCTTGACCTATAGAATACAGGCCTAATGCACTTTATGGTCTCTTAAGAATGTCAATCCCTGTGTGGCAAATTCCCAACTGCAGCATCGCCATGTGCCTTTGAAGATTAGAGGGATAATTAGTGGGATTAGTTCAGCCTTGTTCAAAAGAGGAGAATTACTTGAATATCAAAGTAGTACATACTATTCAAGCTGAATGAAGGAGGAACAGAATATTGGTTTGCTTCAGTATTGTCTCATATGCTGCCGATGGGAGCTCTGTGAGTATTCCTTCATTTGAAAAGGGGATTTTCAGACTAAATGAGAGAGAATAATTGTATTAGATGAAATCAATCAAGTCCCATTTGCCAGCATCTGGCCCACACCCCTTCAAACCTCTCCCACTTTGGGGACAGTGACCACAATTCGGCAACTTTTACTCTAGTGATGGAGAGGGATAAGTGTGCACTGCAGGGCAAGAGTTATAGCTGGGGGCAGGGAAATTATGATGCGGTTAGGCACGACTTAGGATGCATGGCTTAGAAAAGTAGGCTTCAAGGGAAGGGCGCAATTGATATGTGGAGCTTGTTCAAGGAGCAACTATTGAGTGTCCTTGATAAGTATGTACCTGTCAGGCAGGGAGGAAAGGGTCGTGTGAGGGAGCCGTGGTTTAATAAGGAATTATAATCCCTTGTTAAAGGGAAGAGGGCAGCCTATGTAAAGATGAGGCGTGAAGGTTCAATTGGGGCGATTGAGAGTTATAAGGTAGCCAGGAAGGATCTGAAGAGAGAGCTAAGAGCAGCAAGGAGGGGACATGAAAAGTCCTTAGTTGGTAGGATTAGGGAAAACCCAAAGGCTTTCTACAGGTATATCAGA